>NC_059343.1:27237916-27865208 GCF_018350155.1 Leopardus geoffroyi
CCCTGTGAAATGAGAGTGGTATTTAAAAGATAAGAGAAACATTCAAGAAGCCTGTTCTTTTGTTTCTCAGGATCCACATACGAGTGAAATCATATGGTATCTGTCTTTCCCTGACTGACTTATTTCACTTAGCATAATACTCTCTAGCTCCATCCATGCCATTGCAAATGGCAAGATTTCTTTCTTTTTTATGGCTGAATAATACTCAATTGCGTGCACATATCACATCTTTATCCATTCATCTATCGATAGACACTTGGGCTGTTTCTATAATTTGGCTATTGTAAATAATGCTGCCGTAAAAATAGGGGTGCATAGGGGCGCCTGGGTGGCTAACTCGGTTAAGCATCTGACTTCAGCTCAGGTCACGATCTCGTGGTTTGGGAGTTCGAGCCCCGCGTCGGGCTCTGTGCTGACAGCTCAGAGCCTGGAGCCTGCTTCCGATTCTATGTCTCCCTCTCTCTGCCCCTACCCTGCTCACGCTCTGTTTCTGTCTCTCTCAAAAATAAATAAACATTAAACAATAAAAAAAAATAGGCGTGCATATATCCCTTTGAATTAGTGTTTCTGGTTTTTTGTTTTTGTTTTTGTTTGTTTGTTTGTTTTTTGGTAAATACCCAGTAGTGAAATTACCGGATCATAGGGTAGTTCTATTTTGTATCTTTGGAGGAATCTCCACACTTCCACAGTGGCTGCACTAGTTTGCATTCCCACCAAGAGAGCAGAGCACAAGCGATCCCTTTTCTCCCCATACTCGTCGACACATGTTGTTCCTCCCATTTTTGATTTTAGCCATTCTGACAGGTTTGAGGTGATAGCTCATTCTGGTTTTGATTTGCATTTCCCTGATGATGAGTGATGTTGAGCATCTTTTCATGTGTCTGTTGGCCATCTGGACGTCTTCTCTGGAGAAATGTCTGTTCATGTCATCTGCCCACTATGTAATTGGGTTATTTGTTTTTTGGGTGTTGAGTGGTATAGGTTCTTCATAGATTTTGGACACTAATCCTTTATCAGATATGTCATTTGCAAATATCTTCTTCCATTCAGGAGGCTGCCTTTTAGTGAGACTAATATAACACCGTATGTTAACTATACTAGAATTAAAAAAAAAAAAAACATTCAAGAAGCTTAAAGTTTAGAAGTGAGTTATTCTGCAGGTGATTTGATTCTGATTTTAACTTGTTTAAGGACAGTGATCTCTGTTCAGTGCAATACTGAAAATATTATGGGTTCATAATAAACAATTTCTGCATGATCTTATTAACTCATTAGCAGGTCTCATGTGGTGTATTTCTTAACATTTCACAATCAAATATGGTCATTTTTTTCTGCACTAGAACATGAGCCTTGAAATCAGGTTTATTCCCTATTTTGCAAATAGCACAGTGACTAAATAGCAGATGGTGGGTATTCCATTGATTGATGAATATCAATCTATTAAATGAATATAAACAGAAACGAGAGCAGCAGAGTTACATTTCCGAACCAATTCAGGAGAGCTACGTACTTAAAGAAAGTATTATTATTACATCGCTGAGATGATTAAAAAATAGATCCCTTATTACATTTCTCTAAATTTTTTGTATCATCCAGAAAAAAATGCATAAAACCAGATGTGCCAGCTGGGTTCTCCTTGTCCCTCCAGATCCACTTAGCCCCCTTCCTGTACTGTCCAAGGGGCTGACTTGCAGGATTACATCCGTGGGCTCCTATGTCCTCTAGTTTGCTGGTTGGGTTTGACTAATGGAGAGAAGAACCAGGAAGAGACTGAAGTCAGAATATTGATTCCTTTGGTCTCCTTTCCTGGCTGTCAATTCAAGTCTCAGGTTTAGCCTGTGAAGGCAGTAAGGTCTACGTGATCTTTCTCTTTGTTCTCAGAAACCTCCCCTCCTCCCTAAACTTTGCAGGCCTAGGAGAAAGTGATGGCTCTGCTTCAGCTAGCCCTGGGGTCTTGCGCTCCCTTCTGTGACTTTCCTACCCTCAGCCCACTCCTCAGTATGTAGCACTTGGAAATCGACACTCAAATCACCCTCCTTCTAATGTGCCGTCGGTCCCCTGTTGGGACCCTGATTGACACATGAACACAAAGGGGCAGCAGATGGCACTAAGGAACAAGACAAGGATTCAACACTTCACAGGGTTACCATAGTCCTTGTGTCGATGGGTATGAAAGTGGTTGGTAAACCCTAAGCGGTACACAGAACTTGGTTGTTATTATTGAGCATGAAATAAGGACATGTTAAGATTATGTTTATACTGATTTCCCACCACCAAACCAGCTGCCATGGTGTGGCTGTGCTGTATCAGCTATATAATAATTACACTGTAAATAAATGTTTAATGCATTAACAGTATATCACATTGATGCACGGGTAATTACACTCGGTTATCAGACTTAGACAGGGTTTATATGGCTGATCACAGACATGGCCTCTATATTCCGTTATCCACCTGTCCAAGATCACTGGCCACCTGTAGGTTTCCCTGGTCTGGAATCTATTAAGAAGAGTCCAGCTCTGTAAAGGGACAGGGGACATGACTTCTTCCTGAATCATCAGCGTAAAAATTGCCCTACAGTTACTCTTTGCGGTTGGGGCTGAGCTACAGTTACAAATTTTCTCCTGTGTCTCTTCAAACTTGGGAGAGCTTTGTAAGCAATTCCCCCAAGATGGTTTTATGAAAACAATCAAACTGACACAATGTGATTTACAAACAAACAAGTGTTTCTAAGGCAAAAAGGAAAAAGATGATATTAAATAAATTTGCCCAAATATTGTTCTTAATGTTATATTTTGGACGCAACACCTATACTACAAACATACCCTGGGGAGCAATTAACCACCTGATCTGGATAAAAATATTATGAATTTCTTTGTATTGAGACTGGTAGTGCTTTACAAAAAGGAAAAATTTTTGGAATTTGTGGAATGATGCTTTTGGGGAACTTCTTCCTATGAAAGTCTTCAAATTAGGTGTTGATGGGCACAAATTGGCTTATTTTAATATATTCCAGGTCCACATATAAAGAAAAGTACTCTGCCATATTATAAGAATGGCTTGTATTGCCTTAGATGAAGTTTACCCATCAGCTTTTTAACTTTATTGCTGCTTGCTTCACAAAGGAAGATTTCATGCCTTCACCTTCACGTTCATGCCTCATAATTCAATGTACTTCCACGATCTCTATCATTTCCCGATATCATCCTTCCTGGGACAGCAATGCTGACGAGTGCTTTGTTTATTTGTTTTTGTTTTGTTCGAGGTCAATTCCCTCGCTCCGTTTTCCCAGTTTTTTTAAAGGTACTTTTGAAGCTTCTATCATTTCCGCTCATCAAAGGAAGTCATTTTCTTGACATGCTTGTCTTGGTCAAAAAGATCAATTGTATAATTTTTATTTTCTTAACCAGAGGCAACCAGGTTGGAACAATTACTGCTATCATGGCCCTTGAAGTTTGGGTGTTCCTTTCAAATTTAGGTCAAAAGCCAACATTAATAGCCAGATGTAATGACTGACACAAAGAAGAGCCTGCCAAGCAGATAATAAGTTTAGAAGTCTTAATTGAAAATTAACACATCCACATTTGTATTCTGAAATTGAAGAAAATGGCTGTTTGGCTACCGCTATAATGAGATTCTGCTTATTTCACACGCTGAATCCTGAAGAAGGAGCCGTTCGTTCCTGCCTGATGGATGTTTCTGGGCTTCACTCTAACTTGAAAGACTGGGGTAGGAAACTCAAGCATAGTAGGAGGGATCCTGCTTTCTTGTCTAGGGGGTATAAGGTCCATAAATATTAACCAGCCTTCCATTTGATTATCTTCTTGAGCTTGTCTCCAACCGACTATATGGCAGATTGAAATATTGGCCTCAATTCTTGCACATCCTTAGTCGAATTACACATACACACCTGTGCCATGACCTCATGTAGGTTGAAAGTATTTCTCTATCCCTTGACTTTGGGCTTGGCCATGTGACATGCTTCGGCCAGGGGAAGAGAAGCAAATGTGGTAAGAGCAGACACGTGAAATGTGTTGGTTGTGTTGGCCATGTGTGCCCCTTAGGTCTGAGTCTCAGAATGAGGCACAGGCGGCAGACTCAGACTTGTTCTGCAGCCTGGAGATAAGCAAAGTCAAGCCAAGCCTCGCCAAGATCAGCCAAACTCCACTAAACTGCCGATCCGTTACTAAGTAAGCCTCTGTTATCAGCCACGGAAATTATTTGCTTATCATGTAGCAAAATTAACTGACACATACTATAAACTGAAATGTGGCTTATAAGCAATACGACCCAGGAAAGTTCTGCTGAATTGATGTCCAGCCAGTAAGGGCAAAAAAGGAAGACCAAATGATTAAAAATTATCGAAGTTTCATAAAGTTCATGTTCATGCCAGTTACCAAAATCGGGTAGCAATGATTGGCTGAGGTCCAGGACTGGAAATAAGAAGGCAAAATACTAATCAAGTTGAACTCACTAGGTTGCATTTCCAGGTTGTCAAGCAGACTGTTCTAGACTGCAATATTTGAAAGAAGCCTGTTGCGATATGATGACGACGGTGAATTCTGCGGTCTTTGGAATACCTGAGCTCAAGCTTAAAACAAAACTGGATTCTCAAACAAACTTTCTCGTACAGAAATGGAGTAAGTCCTCTTATCTACAAAGGGGCAACGAAGCGATAAGGTAGCTTTTGGCATTTCTACCAGTTAGGTTTCCCAAGTGTGGTGAGCCCGGCTGTTTCCCGTTGTTTTGTCATCTACAGATTGTTTCTTACACGTGATTACCGCTGATGGGCGAAGGCTCCATTTCACCTCCAGCCACCATAACTAATGTGAGGAGAACTGAAAAGTTTTTGCAGGTAGTTTTCCAATTTCATGTGCCTCTCCAACTGCTTCCTCTGCTTCTAACGTAGTCTCTGAATTTGAACGACCGCTTCCTGGCAGTTATATGGGAAGAGCACGGGAGACCAAGGGAGGAGTCTGTGAGATAATTTCTTAACATCAACATGTCAAAATTTCACTTCCGTCAAGGTACTAAAACATATGAAATTCTTGGAAGGAAATCATGCTAAGGACGTACAAAGCCTCTACACAGACAAGTCTGATACGTTGTCGTGAGGCATTCACGAAGATCTAAATAACTAAAGGGATCTACGACAGTCCTAGATTGGACAACTCAATATCGTAAAGATGTAGAATGATGTGGATTTTTAAATTAATTAATTCATTTTTATGTTTTAAATTTTTTATTTTATTTTATTTATTTATTTATTTATTTATTTATTTTTTAACGTTTATTTATTTTTGAGACAGAGAGAGACAGAGCATGAACAGGGGAGGGTCAGAGAGAGGGAGATACAGAATCTGAAACGGGCTCCAGGCTCTGAGCTGTCAGCACAGAGCCTGACGCGGGGCTCCAACTCACAGACCGTGAGATCATGACCTGAGCCGAAGTCGGCCGCTGAACCGACTGAGCCACCCAGGCGCCCCAGTTTTAAATTTTTTAAATGTTTACTTATTTTTGAGAGAGAGACAGAGTGCGAGTGGGGGAGGGGCAGAAAGAGAAGGAGACAAAGAATCCAAAGCAGGCTCCAGGCTCTGAGCTGTCAGCACAGAGCCCAAAGTGGGGCTCCAACTCACGAACCAGGAGATCATGGCCTGAGCCGAAGTTGGATGCTTAACCGACTGGGCCACCCAGGTGCCCCGTAGAATGATGGTTTTCTAAAAAAAATTTTTTTAAGCATTTATTTATTATTGAGAGACAAAGAGAGACAGAGTATAAGCATGGGAGGGGCAGAGAGAGGGGGGACACAGGATCCAAAGCAGGCTCCAGGCTCTGAGCTGTCAGCACAGAGCCCGACACAGGGCTCGAACTCACGAACTCGGAGATCATGACCTGAGCGGAAGTCGGACACTCAACCGACTGAGCCACCCAGGTGCCCCTGAATGATATGTTTTAAAATGGGTATCTCACGGGCTTAATTTTCCTCATTTGATAAGTTGATTTAATGATTTCTGAGATTTCTCTTTCAGCCCTGTGATTCTATGATCTATGGATCCTGTAGTCTGCCCAAGTCTGGAGTGGAAAAATCTTCCTTGTCGGGGGAGTCCCTTCAATAGGTCAGAAGGTGTATATTCTATACAGTCTTATAATCAAACTACTCCTCAGCATATATTCCCTTCAAGTACTGAGTGGGTATATGAATTTTAAATACTAAAGATTAAAAAAAAGAGTTGTGATGGGTTTATTTTTTTCTCTGAAGTTTAAACATTTGAATACTTCACCAGTCATAGCTTTCACTAGCAGGAAATAGTGCAATTAAAAAGACCATACAGGAAAAAGAATGAGTTGCGAAATTGAGGCCCACTTGGCATCATGAACTCTGGTTCCTGTCAGACTCTGGTGGCTGCAGGTGGGGCTAATGTGTAGTCATTGATAAAAGTTTCATTTGAGGGACTTCCCAGGAGACTGCTTCTAAGGGAAGCATTTATATGAGAAGACTAAAACTGTTTTTAAAAAAGTATTTTTTGGGGCGCCTGGGTGGCGCAGTCGGTTAAGCGTCCGACTTCGGCCAGGTCACGATCTCGTGGTCCGTGGGTTCGAGCCCCGCGTCGGGCTCTGGGCTGATGGCTCAGAGCCTGGAGCCTGTTTCCGATTCTGTGTCTCCCTCTCTCTCTGCCCCTCCCCCGTTCATGCTCTGCCTCTCTCTGTCCCAAAAATAAATAAACGTTGAAAAAAAAATTTTTTTTTAACGTTTATTTATTTTTTGAGAGAGAGAGACAGAGACAGAGACAGAGTGCGAGCAGGGGAAGGGCAGAGAGAGGGAGACACGGAATCCGAAGCAGGCTCCACGCTCCAGGCTCCGAGTTGTCAGTGCAGAGCCCAACGTGGGGCTCGAACCCATGAACCACAAGATCATGACCTGAACTGAAGTCGATGCTCAACCAACTAAGCCACCTAGGTGCCCCTAAAACTGCTTTTTATAATTGCTCATTTGGGGTATACATCAATGTTCAGGTTAGTTAACATGGTAAAGCAGAATGAATACTTTATTTAGACTATATTCAATAAATTTTTATTCAAAAAGGAGAAATAGTACACAACTTGGTAGCCAGAAACAAGGAAATAATGAGGAGACCCTCTCCAGCCAAAGGACCTTAGGCCCCTATGTGCAGGTTGGGAAAAGTTTAAACCCGCCTAGCAGCTTGTAACCCTCGGGGAGGGTTTGCTGAGCAGACCTTGACTCCTTCTCTGACCATGCCCTGTCAGGCCTCTGTCTGTTTGTTTTTTTTTTTTTTTTTAGTTTTTGGTTTGAAGATTCCTAGCTTAATTGATACTTAGGAAAATATATTTTTCCAGACAGAAGAGAAAGTAGAATACTAACTTCAATTTTAAGTTTTTGGATATGGAGGGACGACATTTTGTGAGATTGAAAAATAGAATCATTTCGCTAGGCTTTACCAATAGCCTAGTACATTACAGTTCCTGGAACTCTTGCTCTAAATGAATCATTTTAAAACGGATGTGGATGGAATGGATCGCTTGCGATCTTAAAGCGAGCAATCAATATCGGATTTCCAGGCACAGACCATTTAAGTACCCTAATGTTATTTAGAATATACATGTCATAAGTTAGTCTTAACATTACACCATAGTTAAGAGGCAAATCCTTGAAAACAGATTAGGTATTTTACTAGTTAAATGGAGCAGCCAAGAATGGATGTTGATGATGTGGTTTTATGAAGAAAAATGTTCAGAAAACAAAGTTTTAAATTCTATTCCTTACACACAAAAAACTAAGTATGTAGCTTGTATAAGGAACCTAAGAATTTTTTTTTAAGATTTTTTTTTTAAAATTTCTTTAACGTTTATTTATTTTTGAGACAGAGAGAGATAGAGCATGAACGGGGTGGGTCAGAGAGAGAGGGAGACACAGAATCCGAAACAGGCTCCAGGCTCTGAGCTGTCAGCACAGAGCCCGATGCGGGGCTCGAACTCACTGGCCGCGAGATCGTGACCTGAGCTGAAGTCAGACATTTAGCCGACTGAGCCACCCAGGTGCCCCGGAACTTAAGAATATTTAAGTGAAGAACACTCAGACAAAACTAACAATTCTGTGAATGACACAGGTTTGTAAATTGATCTTACTAAGTTGCTGTCATTGCTTTGGTTACAAATCACAAAGAGATGTAAATAACACACGATGCAGACTGATTATTATTGAGTTAGCTCAGAGGACTTCTATTGTTGTATATATAATATAATATAATATAATATAATATAATATAATATAATATAATATAATATACATATTATAATATTGTTATAATATATAATGTCACAACACAGTTGCTTTAGTTACACAAATAAGATCATACGTACATACTACCTAAGATTAAAAGACCAATGCTGAATATGTTTTTTGTCATAGCATCCCCGAACTAAACCTAGAGCTTTCCATCTAGTTTTAGTAAATTTTCTACTTGGTGATCCAAGAATTTAGCTTTTTCTTTTCCTACCACATGACAAGTATATATTGATTGGAAGCATTTGGAAACTCTGCTGTGAAACCAAACTGCATTTTGACTTATTTGTATCAATTATTTGCTGGAAGGTTGTGGGTAAGGTGGGAAAACACTTCCTTCCATTTTAAATCGCCATCTCCCAGGTCTGTCGTTTTCCTTTTTCGTGGGGCCAAACTGTTTTTAAGAACTCTGGCATATCAATCTCTGGAAGAGAGCATTCACAAATGAATTCCGATCAACAGATTGCATACATTTCCCAATCAGCTGTGCAGACTGAGCATTTTCCTGATTCCAGTCATTTTATAAAGATGATTCAGAATTAATCAGTTCTCCTGCCCCTTTTATTATTTATATATTCACAGTATTGACAGATTTCATTTTCTTCCCACTCTCTACTCGTCTTCTACAGGAATAACACTCACGACATGGAACAGAGAGCAGCCAGTAAGGCATTACTCGGTTAATTCTGAGAACCCACGAACAGTAACGTGGAATATCCAGAACCACGGCAAACTTCATTTCATTTCTTCTCGTGCTTTCTCTAGAATATGAGGTCCGCTTATTCTTTAGACCACGATATAGGTATGTGAATAACGCAGTAATACCTATGACTGGAGTAATACCGAAATAGTACGGCTGCGGCTGCTATAAATACTGGAACAAAATTCCCCTAGGAACAATGACGTCAGGAAGCTTTGCAGGGGATCAGTCTCTCCGAATTTTGAATAACCACACTCATTGTGACATTTTAGAAGGCACTGCATCTTCTCCCGGGATTACGAAAAAATTACAATTGTACCTAAGTCACCTACCAACGGCGTATGCCACTAATTCGTTTCGCAGATACATTAACAGGAATCTTTTCAAATGTTTCTTCGAATTGATTAGACATTGTCTCCAGGAAGCCTTAAATTTGATTTGGCCAAAATGCCAGAGGAAATTAGTGTTATTTTCTTGTGTCATTTCCCTAAATCCAGAAAGGTAAAGAAACACCAATTTACCAAACAGACATGTCTAATAATAAAGGAAATCTGAATATATAAAAAGATCGTTGTCGAGACACATCCATTGCCCGGTTGTCTTCAGCTGACATCTATTTTTAAATAGACGGTATGACTTAGTTACAGGAACTAGACATGAAGAAATACTGAGCAATCCAATTATTCAAAAGGCATGCAAAAAGCATTATTTCCAAAATGTCTTTTCATCATATTGTTTTCAATACTATAGTTTTTAAACATTCAATAGATCTATGGGTTTAGTGTTAATGATTATGCCAACAAGATGGTAACATAATGAATCCATGTCAATTTTGGGAAGTATTTCTAACATTACATAACAAATTGGAAAGGAATTTCACATATAATTATCTCTATAAAGACAAACCACAAGGGTAATTAACACAGCTACGATTCTGTATCACCACAACGGTTAAACCAGATGGTAATGTTCATTATTTTTATCTCTCTCACAAAACCAAATATTACACACTTTCTCCTGGGAATGTATAAAGTATTCAAATGAAACATTGTTATGCAATACTTTTCTATAAGGAGGGCTTTTTTTTTTTCCACTTAGTACAGAAATGTGTGTATCCCCTCAAGGTTGGTGGCATTTCCAACCATGACCAATGCTGCTTACAAATAAACAGAAATAAACAGTGTATTTATGATGTATAAGCTTAATATAATGACATCACCAGATAAGGGAAGACTTCACGTTTAAAAAAATTATTCAACAGTGAATCATTAAAATTAAAATATAGGCTTTATATTTTCATCCCAAAGATGGCCAATATTGTGAATTTTCAATGGATCTTCAGGAAAAACAAATTTATTTGCTGTGTCAATGAGCTACAATCACAATAATGCTGAGTGACGCCTAGGGTTTCAAACCACAATCGTCTACTCTCCCGGAAGGGCGTGGCTACTGCAGCCCCACCCAACGTGTCTATCCTCCTCTTTCCGAGATGAGCCGCCTAGATGGGGCAGTTTCTTCTAGTACGTGTGGTAGAGGCACAAAGAGGGAAATGTAAAGGGCTCTCAAGGCCTAGGCTTCAAACTAGCATGAGGTCACTTCTGCTCACCCGCTGTCTGCTAAAGCAAATCACATGGCTAAGCCCCAAAGCTAGGGGTGGGGAGGTACACTCCATCATCCACAAGGCGGCAATGTCAAGGTTGGGACTGCAGAATGGGAAGAAGAACCAGAGTCCCCATTCAGTCTAGTACAATTCTTGAACTGTTTCTTTAAAGTAGATAATACATTGCAGAAAATGAGAATGCAGTGTATTTATTGAGATCTCTGACTTAATTCTTCAGGGTGTGAATGTTGCCACACATTTTCCTGCTCTGTATTATTCCTATCATCATCATCAACATCATCATCACCATCCTCAGTGATAAATCTGTTACTAGATTTAAGAAATAAATAGTTGTTGTTGTTGTTGTTGTTGTTCTTCTTCTTCTTCTTCTTCATCTTCTTCCTCCTTCTCCTCCTCCTCTTTTTCTTCTTCTTCTTTTAGTTTCTTGTATAAAGAATTCAAACACATCTTTCACTTGGTGCCATTCTCTAGCAGCGCTCTGTGAGTCCAGACAGATTGATGCAATTTCTAGTACAGGGATTGGAGCATGCGATTTGAGTCACAAGTCCTGTCTTACCTAACTCTGGAGTTATCTGTTGAAGAGAAGATATCGTATGGGAATAATACTACAACACCACCCTTAAGGATCGTGGGTAAATTTATTTTCTTTTCCAATACCATATAAGACACAATATCTCACATCATGAGAACTAGTCACTTCCTGTGAGATGGCTCGCAACAAAGGGACTTCTCCATCATTTACACCATGCGGGCAGACTACTCTCTCATCACCGCGTGTGCACGTGCATGCATGTGTATTCTGTCTTTCCCCTTGAATTCCAATTTTTTTTCATCTTGTCTTACGAATTTTTGTTTTTCTGGTAGTGTTCCATTTTTGTAAACAGAAAAGGAGAAGAATGGGTTTGCCAATCTGCTCAGAGAACTCATTTCAATTTGGCTTCTCCATTAGAGGACTGATTTGCTTCCTATGTGTAATTCTTGCATGATCGCGGTGGCATATACTATTGGATTTCAACTCCTATGCATCCACGTGAACTCACTTTGAGATTTTTACATGGCAGGTCAATTGCTTAAGTTTTAGTGAGCCTAAATTCTGCCACAGCTTATCTCGCACTTCTTGGTATCCCGTTTGGCGAAGCAGCAGGAGAACTTTCTACCATATTTCATTTTCCTTTGTTTTACTAGGCCTTTCTCCCTTGGCTTGACAGACTTTATAAAAAAGAGGAGAGTGTGTGATGTGTGTGTTTTCCTTGCTTGTTCTCTCTTTCTCTCTGTTAAATCAACTGTTTTCAATTTTAACCACGTTCATAACGCGAAATATTTTATATGCAAAAAAATAAATTCAAGGAATGAAGTTCAAATACGCAAAACAACAAAAACTTGGTCAGAATAAAATTTTCTTCTTGGATGAACCAAGGATGATGAACTTTATTGCTTGAGCCCGTTTACAAAAAGAAAACAAATATAAAGTTATGGATGTAAGATTACTTATTCAAGACAAATGTGGTTAGCGCCTTACTGCTTGGTTAGTAAAATACAGCTGAAGGGTTATGCCTTTCTAAGAATACTTATGTAATTCATTCAGCATCAAGTGTATGTGACAACTGTCAGACTACCCTCCTTCACTATTTACCTTATATCTAGTCCCAGACAGAATCTATTTCAGTACTGTGAACACACGCACGCACACCCCCAAAGAAAAGCAAAACTTTTTTTTTTTCCTTTTCTTAACGTTAATTTTGAGGAAATGATTACAACCTGGGTCTCGTTTAGCAAATGCATTTCTATGAAAGAGAGGAGATTCTTTGAATTAAGGCTGAGACATAATTATGAAAAAATTAGCCAATAATACAATTGGTTTAAGGAACAGGAATCAACCTGAGAAAGGAAACTTTCCTTCTAATACTGTAATTTGGTCATGTTGGGCTAAGTTATAATTTAATGTCATGAGCCATTAGATCGTAACATTAAATTAATGATCATGGCTCACGTGGAGGCATGGGCAGTTTTATATAATATGCGAAGGGAAAAAGAAAGAAAATGGTAATGTAAATCTTCTTCGGTACCATCTGGCTTATCTTTTTCCCCATGCCTCTCCAAAACAGTGGGAGGAATAAACAATACTATTCCTGACGGGCTAGGCATTGAAGATGAAGATACCAAATGAAAAATTCTCCAACACAAGCACAGTCTAGTATTTTCTTCATTTCCTTCTCCTGCATGAGCACAGAGAATCTGCCTTGCAGAATAAAAATTTGTCAAACTTCAGAGCTGAAATGGCCTTAAGCAAGCATCTGGCCCAGAGGTTCTCAAATTTAAATGGGCAAAAGAACCACCTGGGGGCTCTTTAAATATGCAGATTCCCTGGCTCATCCCTAGAGAGCCAGGTTCCGACACTGCATTTTTAATAAGCTTTCCAAGTAAAGATGGCGCAGTTTGGATGTGAACTTGGAGGAACATTTCTTTGTCTAGCTTCACCATTTTCTAGAAGATAAACCTGAGATCCACGACACCACTAATGTCCCCAATATCACACCGGTTAGTAGTCAGGAACAGAACCCACATCTCTTGGGGTGCCTGGCTGGCTCAGTCGGGAGAGCATGTGACTCTTGATCTTGGGATTGTGAGTTCGAGCCCCACCCTGGGTGTAGAGAGTACTTGAAAATAAAATCTTGGGGGCACGTGGGTGGCTTAGACAGTTAAGCAGCTAACTCTTGATTTCGGCTCAGGTCAAGATCTCAAGGTTCCTGAGATCTAGCCCCTTGGAGGGCTCTGCGTGGATAGCGTGGACCCTACTTGGGATTCTCTCTCTCTCCCTCTCCCTCTGTCCCTGCCCTGCTCTCGCGCTCGCATGCTCTCTCTCTCTCTCAAAATAAATACATAAACTTTTAAAAAATAAAATCTTAAAAAAGAACCCCATCTCTTGACCTGCAAGGTAAGACACTATACTCTCTCAAAAATCTGTCAGCTTATTTTTTTATTGTGACAGAAAGACATAAAATTCACTGTTTTCATGATGTTTAAATATACAGTTCAGTAGCATTAAGCACATTTACACTGTTATACAGCCATCACCACCACGTATCTCCAGAATGTTTTTTCATCTTTTCAAACTGAGATTCTGTACCCGTGAAAGAATAAGTCCCAACTCCCCTCATCGCCCCCTCCCAACCCCTGGTAACTACTATTCGATTCTCTTTCTCTATGAGTTTGACTGTTGTAGGTACCTCATAAAAGTGGAATTAAACAGTACCATCCTTCTGGGCCTGCCTTATTTCACTTAGCATAATGCCTTCAAGATTTATCTGTATTAGTTAATGTAGTGATTTGCTGAATCCTTTGAAGCGCTTGCTCAAGACAGTGCTCTGGCCCTTTAAGAAATGAGGTTCAATCACTTGTCCAAGTTCCACAGACAGCTGCTAGATGAGAGAAAGCATTCAGGAAGGGCAGTCCTCGGTGAGTGAAACAGATAGAGCCTGGAGGCAGGCACAGAGACGTGAAATGCATTTTCTGCCTAGTTGGAAAGTCACTTGAAAAGAAAAAGGAATGAGAAACGAGACAGAGAGAGAGAGAGAGAGAGAGAGAGAGAAAGAAAGACAGAGACAGACAGATGCACTAAGAGGGCCCAGATGAGCGAGAAGAACTACGCAGACAAGGTTATTAACAGGTATATCCTATAAATTAATTGGTATACAGTGGTGTCCGTGAGACCCGAAACTATTAACATACCTTGGGGCACAGAGTAGAGAAAGCAAATAGGTAAAAGGTACACATTTCCACTGCTATTTGAGAAATACTTTATTGCACTTGAGATTTATTTTTATTTCAGAGAGTTACTGCCAGGAGTATTTTACAGCTTTCAAGTCAGAAGGGAAGTTATCTGAGATACGTTCTGTTGTAGGGAAGAAAAGCCTAAATTTTTAAAAACATCAGTCCCCTGGTCTATATCCAATTTCTGACCCTGGGGCGAGGCCAGATAATGCTTCCGAGAGAAGCTGGTTTGAGCGAGGCTTGAAGTAGGACTTAGCCAGGGAGGGCAGGAGAGAGAGGGCATTCCGGCCAAAGAGAACGTCTTCTTTTGACCCGGACAATGCTTACTGGCTATTTAATATTCAGCTCAGTGTCTTTTACAAGAGGCTTTCTGCGGCAGCTTTAAAACATGACGCCAAGACTTTCTGACACTTTTCCATGGAAAGGTGGACTGGACGTCCCATCCCCTCGAACTGGTCTCTGTGATGGCTTGGCCAAACGAATATGACAGACCTAAATCTATGCTGGTTTCTGCCCCCGGCCTCGGGAAACTGGCAGCCTCAGCTCCCAGTCCCTCGGGACTCAGCCATTACGCTGTAAAAGAGCCCAAACTGCCCCATGGAGAGGCCCACGTGAAGGGACACTGACAGCCAGCACCTTTTTGCCAAGCATGTGAGTGAGCCCACCTGCAAGTTGACCCTCCAGCGGCCAGTCGGCCTGCCCCAGCTGATATCGCGAGAAGCAGAGGCCAACAGTGCCCCCTGACCTTGCTTGGGTGGCAGATTCACGTGCAAAACTCTTCTAAGCCATTAAGGTTGGGGCTGATTTGTGATGCAAAGGGTCACCAGAACACCTACCCTGGTCCTCCCCATAACGTATGCAGGGGGTACCCCTCCTCTGGGAGACCAAAGGACTCTGTACTCACCTTAATTATCCCTGATCTCCTCGACTAGATCTCCCTGTTGTCCTGCCCCTAGTCTCTCCGCTATCCAGTCCGCTTGGGGGCCAAGTCCAGCTCTTATCAACCTTTGGATCCTCAAACCTTCTACCAAGTGTATACATTACACGAATATAAAAATTTCTTTGAGGTCACGGGTGGGAAAGGAATTTAGAGTTGTCTAATCAGCTCCATGGCTGCATCCAAACAACGACCATGGTTTTCTACTCTAAAACAGAAAATGTCGACACTTTCCCCCAGCCAATAAAAATACTACTCGTGCTCATTCCAGGTTTCAAAACTGCAACATACGACACTTTTCCAGCCATTGGTGAAACTACTGTAAAAACTAAAAATAGAATTTATGGAGTAAATCATTGGGAAGAATGCCTGGTCAAGCAGTTCATAAATATCCAGGTCTCATTCTATTTGGGGCCATAGCCTTGAACTGAATCCAATATTGAATTGTTGAATTGAGAGCAAAGGATTGAAGTGAAATGTGGTCAGCTCTTGAGAGGAGGTGAAATGCTGCTTTCTGCAGACAATAACTTTTTCTGTAACTCCCAAGGAATAATATATTTTAAAAGGTGTTGGGGGTGAATCGAAATTAGAAAGGAGAAACGAAAACCTTTAGAGAACTTAAAGATTACATTTATAAAGACTCAGATCATTGTTAAGTCATAATAATAATAATATTGAATAGTCAAGTTGCTAATAGACCTCTCAAGGACAGCCATGGACGCAGGAGCAAACAAAAGTAATTTGTTGCTTTCTCCCTATCAGGAAATAGATACTCTTCCATCTTGACTAATATGATCTCCAGTGGGAATGATTTATTTCTCTCACATTCATGAAACTCTCTTTCATAACCAGGTGTAATGGCTTCTTTTACCTCTATGGGGAATGGCTGATTTATGCATAGACCTTTGCTCAATAACCTTTCTTCAAAGATTGATGCCGTTAAAAATGAAAAAAGATGGGAACTTTTTGACATTTTATTTTACTGTAATTTAGAAAACCATGTAAACTGCAAATGGACCTCATGTGGAGTGAAAATCACACACGGATAACCTAAATTATTTTGAATACTACTCATCGTTGACTAATAACTGAAATGTTTTATTATCAGAATTATGAAAGACACGAGAGAGACGCTAACAAAGTTCGTTTCAAAAATAATTTGTAAATACAAGACCGAACATCCTTTTATTTGATCTCCCCAATGCACGCTTCTAGAATTTTCCACCCACAAGTGGGGGTATCGCTACCCACCACACGGAGGAGTATTGTTTTTTTGTTTGTTGGTTTTTGTTTTTGTTTTGTTTTTGACTAGAAAGTCTCCTGTTAAAGACCACTAACCCTCAAGGAGAAAGAAAGAAACAAGCAAACAAAAAACCTTCAAGGTTGGAAGAAGGAAGGAAGAGAAAGTGACATGAAATTCTTTGACTTTTCCTGTGCTGAAACTTTTCTGGACCTTTTTTGCTATTCTTGTTTGGCAAAGAAGGCCTGAAATTATAGAGATCTTGTCTAAGTTCCTATGGAGATCAAAGAAAGTAAGTGAAGAGTCCCAGCATTCTGTTTTCAGTGCCACTGCCTCATAGGTTACATTTAAAACAACTTTATTAATTTTATTAACATAGCTATAAAGCCATTGATGTGGCTTCCGATGTCAGACGGGGGAAAAAAACAAACTGCTTTTATTGACGTGTATTTCCGGGAGTCTTAACACCCGGTGTCTGATTCAAAGAGAAGGGCATGTCAGCCAATGTTTTTCCTTCAAGGAGGGCACGATGAAAGATCAAATATCTCCTTTTAATTTTCAGTGTAATATGTTTATTTTCAAGAATGGGGATGTTGAGGTTTGTAACTGAAAAATTTAGTTTTTCAAACATGTCAGCATTGACACTTAAGAACTAAAATCTGTCGAAGGTTATTAACCTGTTCTTGGTTAGGGAAGACAAAGCTTTTTGTTTCTTTTGTTTTTTATTTCATTTTAATTTTTTAATTTTTTTAATGTTTATTTATTTTTGAGATAGAGGGAGAAAGAGAGAGAGAGAGAGAGAGAGGGAGAGGGAGGGAGAGAGAAGGAACGACCAAACAGGGGAAGGGCAGAGAAAGAGGGAGACAGAATCCCAAGAAGTCTCCGTACTGTCAGCACAGAGCCCGATATGGGGTTGAACCCACGAACCATGAGATCATGACCTGAGCTGAAAACAAGAGTGGGACGCTTAAAACGACTGAGCCACCCAGACGCCCCTGTTTTGTTTTATTAAATCAGAGTTCCAACAGACATGTGCCAGTACCTCAGACAGCTTCATTGATCTATTCATTCTTCTTAAGTAGTTCCTAACACATCAAATGAAGATTGTGCCTAGAAAGATTCTACAGTGAAATAAACAATACAAAAGTTTATTAATAAAATATGTTATGTATATGTATAAGGCACATAAACATCTAGGTAGAGAGTCAGATATGTATACACCTGATAATACTAATGATAAAATAACACTAGCCCTGTCTACTGGTTTCTTATTACGTATCCAATACCGTTTTATGTACTTCACACATATTAATCACATCACCATCACAACCTGACGAGATGAGGCAGGCACTATCATTACCCCTGATTTACAGCTGCATAAACTGAGGGCAATCAAGAAATGTGTCCATGGTCAGTAAGTATCAGAATCAAGATTTAAACCCAGGCAGTCAGGCTTCAAAGCCCACCCTATTAAAAACTACCCTCTCCAGCCTCTCGGATAAAATACAGAAAACACTAAACTTCATTTCAAGTGCGGAGAAACTCTTATGGAAATTGAGAGGAAGACAAGATGTCTTCCAGCGTGGGCACTCAGGGAAGAAGGGAGGATGTGAATACAGCTTTCCTGGAAAAGTAGATAGCATGAGGGTAAAGTGAGATGCGGAAAAGGAATCCCAGGACAAGATACAAGGTCATCAAAAGAAGAAAAGTAGGCTGGCTAGCTATGCACTTTAGTGAGAGTCGAGGATGGGTGGAGAGGAAAAATAAGAAACAAGATTAGAATTCGAGGTCGGGAGCCAATTCTAGAAGGCCAGGTGGAGGAATGTGCAGAATATTCTGAAGGGTTTGAGAAGTCATAAAAGGTGTTTGAACAGAAGAACCATATATTCTTTCATTCATCTGACAACTATTTCTTGAGCACCTATCATGTGCTGGGTACTGTCTTGGGCGATGGGAATATACAAGTGAATAAGGTAGAAAAAATCTCCAGGTTGGACTGGAGCAACACAATAGGCAGAAAGGAGTGGAGAACAGTAATGGTACTAAAAGCATGAATTTGAGTAGTAGTTAGGAACCTGGAAGGAAAGTAATGGGGGCAAAGGATTGGGGGAGGGGGCAAAATTGATCTTGAAAATGAACTAGAAGGTGAGGCAAGTGAAGAGATGGAGAAAGGTCTATTTGGTTCAAAACTGGACTGGAATTGAAATTCAATAGTGACACCATTGAATGGTGAGAATGATATTAAGGAAGACAGAAAAGACAGCCCAGAGTCAGTCCTCAGGTAAAGAAAGACGGAAGAATGAGTAGAGAGAGGTAGGAGAAAATCAGCAGAATATGATATCCCAGAAAGTCCAAAGATGAGACATTTTCCCAAAAATTGTAGTGGGCAACAATCACAAACTATCCAGAGATTTCTAGGGCAGGTAAGTGAAAGATTTGAGACATGCTTTTGGTTACCCTGGGTGTTTGCCTGGAAGGCTGAGTCACTTTAGAGTAGCGGGTAGGGGAATAAGATGAGTTGAAGGTACAGAAGGTCAAGCTTAGGGTCCAAGAGCTGACTCCTCTGTATGGAGCGGTGTGACCTTAGCAGAAGTCACCCCACCTCTCAAAGCTTTGATTTTCTTTCATCCGTAAGAAGGGTAAGATGACAGTACCTTATACAAGCAAAGCACCCAGTACGTTGCCTGGCACACAGTAATACAGTAAAACCTTGGAAGGCGAGTAACTTGTTCTGTGAGTGTTCTGCAAGATGAGCAAACGTTCCTTTTTAAATTTTGTTTAATGTTTATTTATTTTTGAGAGAGATAGTACGAGAGGTGGAGGGGCAGAGAGGGAGGAAAACACAGAATTCGAAGCAGGCTCCGGGCTCTGAGCTGTCAGCCCAGAGCCCCATGTGGGGCTTGAACCCAGGGACCGCGAGATCATGACCGGGGCTGAAGTCCGACGGTTAACCGACTGAGCCATCCAGGCGCCCAAGATGAGCGAACATTTCAAATACATTTTAACTTGATAAACGAGTGGTGTCTCGCCATACAAGTAGTACACGATGCAGAACATCACATAACCACAACCGAGCCAAAGGTTCTTGAAATTTGCTTTGATATACAAGTGCTTTGAATTACAAACGTGTTTATAGAACAAAGCACGCTTGCAAACCAAGGTTTTACCATATTTTTTTTTTAAAAAAGTGAGCTACTGGGGCGCCTGGGTGGCTCAGTCGGTTCAGCGGCCGACTTCGGCTCAGGTCATGATCTCGCGGTCCGTGAGTTCGAGCCCCATGTCAGGCTCTGTGCTGACAGCTCAGAGCCTGGAGCCTGTTTCAGATTCTGTGTCTCCCTCTCTCTGACCCTCCCCCGTTCACGCTCTTTCTCTGTCTCAAAAATAAATAAACGTTAAAAAAAAATTTAAAAAGTGAGCTACTATTATTATCTACCCTAATAATTAGATAAATATGTCATGTTATCAATCCCAGAAAACTAAACATTTATTTCATAGGCTTTTATTTTTAATTATTTCCCTCCTAATCTGGTGTGATAAAACTCAAATGAGTTAATTTGCGAGAGCTACGTTATTGAACCTCTTTAATTTTACCCTCCTCAATTGAAAATAAAAATGATAATAGTGCCAAAGCAGAGATTTGCAGTGAGGATATGAGCAAATGAAAGTAAAAGTGCCTTGTCAGTTACAAACAAAGAAAAATTTAGCTCTGATTATTCTCATTAATTAATATAAATTTGATTCACTGATTGTAAAGCGTACAATATTAGTTTTATATATGCAGTTTGACTTTTGTCTAATGGTAATTCCTATCATGAATAAGGATCTTTCGCTTGAAGAAAGCTTTTTTGAAGAGCTCTTCTATTTATGACCTTTTAAGAGCCTCACCAAAGCTCTGCGAGGAATAAAAGGCAGCGGTTATTAGGGGCTATCAAAATTGACTTTTCAGTATGCACAGACGCACAGGGTCCCCTTTCCTATGTGGGTCTTTCTTTTGGTTTGTATATATGAAATTAGAGGATCCCATAAGTGAATTACCAAGTTATTCAAGTGAGCGCTGTCCTTATACCATTGTAGATAATAGCTAACTGCAATGGCAATATCCAGAGAAGTAGGTTCTAACGTTTGCAGTACATTCAAGTAACATGTTAACATACATAGGAGACCATGGTAACATGGTCCAGAATGTTATAACCCCTACAGCCAAGTGACTACACTCGTTGCATTAAATTCTTTTTTCATCGTTAGACCAAAATGAATTCTTACTTCCTATATTTAGTCTTCCTTTGTATGGGAGCTAAAACACGAGTCTTGAACATTTGTCCTCGTTAACTCCTTCTTCTACTAAAAGTTTAATTACTTTCACTATTTTGGGGGATGATCTCTGTGATCTACAGAGATTCCAGGGTCCAAACCTGGAACATAATACAGTTCTGAATATAGTAAGACGACAAGCATGTGGCTCTTGAATCTGTCCCTGAGTCCTACCATTCACAGTACTGGAAACATGTAGGACCTTTTTATAGTAGCTACCTGAGAATAAAAGGGAAAAAAATAAAATTTTCCAGGTTCACGTAAGAGAAGTTACAGAATTTCCTTAGTGGGAAGTTTTTCAAGATCTTGGTTACATTGCCCATTAACTTTTATTTTTCCCAAGGTATGAGTTTTACACCATAGTGCTGCTAGTTCTTTGCCTTTTTTCAAGGTTAAACCATTAAAAGCATCCCTATAGACATGCCCCTTGTAAGAACATAGAAAATGGCACCACTTAATACCAATTCTAGGCTACAGTAAGTGGTATTTTGGTGACCTTTAGGTGTCCTTCTGAATGGACCACTGAGAACTTCAAGTAACGATGACAGAAATTTTAGATGCACATTCACAACTGCTTCAAAGGAGGTGATATTTATACCTCTGTGACTCACGGACACCTCAAAACTGACCACATTTTTGACTTCTCTTCCCACAACTTCGTCCCCTCTTGAATTCTCTGACTCCATGAAGGCACTCAGTCATGCCAAGTGGTAAGCGGTCAGTGACTCCTCATCATATCTCATATTCTTCCTCACGTCTGCTTCCCATAACATACAGGAGAATATTGACTTTACCTCCAAATAGCTCACACATCTGTCTCATTTGTTCAACCTCAGCACCTTGCTTATTATTTCTTACTTGGACTAGTACAGAAAGAACTTTCTGATGTTCCTGGACAGGTTCTATATCTTTCCAATTAATTCTCTCAACTACCAGACTGATTTAAAAAAAAAAAAAAATTAAGTCTGGTTATTCTACTTCCTTGCTTAAAACTATGCCGTGACTTCCCATAAAGTCCAAACTATTTAAATAAATTTTTCTTAATGTTTATTTTTTGAGAGACAGAGGGCAAGCGGGGGAGGGGCAGAGGGAGAGGGAGACACAGAGTCCGAAGCCGGCTCCAGGCTCTGAGCTGTCAGCACAGAGACTGACGTGGGGCTCGAACCCACAAATCGTGAGATCACGACCTGAGCTGAAGTCGGGCGCTTAACCAACTGAGCCACCCAGGTGCCCCTCAAGTCCAAACTCTTAAAGGTAGGTGGCAAGAGGGACAGAAAGGCAGCTTACACATAGTGAGCCCTCAGAGTCCAACACTCTGCCCCTCTAGTGGGAATTTTACATGCATCCTATTATTTAATCTTCACAAAATCATGTGAATTTGTATAGAAAAATATAGTTAAGACTTAGAGGTTAGGCAACAAATGGTAGGATAAGTGGTCTTTGTGCCTATAAGGCCCATACTCTATTTACTGGACCCTGCTGTTTTTCTACATAATTTAACCCCAGCTGACCTTTCCAATGTCCATTCTTACAACTATACCCCAGTCATACAGAAGTACCTTCCGATTCTCCAACTGCCACAACGTCCAGGACTTTGAACACGCTATTGCCTCCGCCAAAAATTCTCTTTTCAACTCTGTGTATGTAGCTAAGTCCTAACACACTCTTCCAACATTCTCTGAGCAGAACTTTTCAACGTTGGCTAGACATGAGAATCATGGACAGGACGTGCCGCCATCAATCCAATTTGAATGTCCAGGAGATGGAACCAAGGAAGTAGCATTTCTTAAAAATCTCCTCCATTATAGAAGGAGAATGGGAAAACACTGTTCTATGTGAGTTTCATGGCCTCTCCGAAAGGCTTAAGCTTAATCATCTGTTTTCCCTAGACCTGGTCTGGCTCCTGTACTATACCACTCATCACGCTACTATAATTTGCCTCAGCAGATGTATTTTCACCTCTGGAATATAAGTACTCCAAAGGCAGATATCATATTCTAACATAGAGGCTTCTGAGTGTATTCAGTGGGCATATTCTCATTCTCTCTCTCTCTCTCTTTCTTTCTCTCTCTCACACACACAGCTGAAATCAAAGTTTCATAAAACAATACTACCCTTACTCATGACTGATGGACTCTGTTATTTCCTATTCTATTCTGTTAATTTTGATCCTTTCTATTTAAAAATTGTAATGCTAAGTAAAATAAATCTGACAGAGAAAGACAAATACTATGCGATCTCTCTTATATGTGAAATCTAAAACACAAAACAAAATTAGCTCGCAGATACAGAGAACAGATTGGTGGTTATCAGAGGTAAGGGGTGGAAGAAAAGAATGAACTGAGGGTTTTGGGTTAAAATAGATTAACTAAAAGTAAAAAAAAAAACACACAATAAAATGTGCACTGATACTCATTAAATTGATTACACAACCTAATACTTTGAACTGTGTTTGAAAAGCATCTGTGTAATAATGTTTACGTTAGTCCTAACACCATGCTAAGCACTTAGCAGGTGCTTACAACAGATTTCATGGATTAATCAAAGTCCCTAAGGAAATAATATATATAAAAGTTTTACATATCCAAAACAGCAGGCAGTCATAACCAGGCAAAAGAAAAACATCAAGATTAAGCTTCACATTCTTTAGACACCGAAGTAGAAAGATTAAAAAAACCAAAAAACAAAAAACATAAAACTCAGTTCAAATTATAGCAACAGAAATGAATACACAGAGGGTTTCCTTTTCTTAGAATTAGGGATCCTCAGATTACCTCTCTATTCTTAGATGTCCCAAGAAAGATGACAATCCAATTTATTCAGAATACTAATTGTGTTACTAAGATTGCATTCTTCCTTCTTCCTTTGGAAATAACCAGTGGGCCAAGATTTTTTTGTGAAACACAGTGAAAGAGCTATTCCCCAAATTTCAATAATCGAAATAGCATTAGAAATCTAAGCTCTCTTAATCAATTTACAGGTGCACTCTGATGCACGATTCAAAGTTTATCAAACTAGTCTCTCCGGAAATGTTTTGCTTAGTAGAAGAGAATTTTTATGATGGGGGTCGGGGAGGAGATACGGGTAAAACAAACGAGCTTAGAGAAGAAACTGAATTTAGGGGCACCTGGGTGGCTCAGTCGATTAAGGGTCCGACTCTTGATTTCGGTTCAGGTCTTGATCTCACGGTTCGTGAGTGCGAGCCGGTGTCCGAGCACTACTTGGGATTCTCTCTCTTCTCTCTCTGCCCCTTCCCCACTTGTGTACTCTCTCTCAAAATAAATAGACATTAAAAAAAATAAGCTGAGTTTAGAGCTATGACCTGAGGTAAGAGCCAGTTCACAGATAAAGGAGCCTCAAATATTAATTGCTCCGTAGTTTCTCGTGCTGAGAAAAAGATCCTTATTACACCTTTATGATCATCTCTCCCCACCAAATACCCCTACCTACACACCTTCTTTACAAGCTGGTATTACAACGATCTCTTAGAGGTGCTTAGAGAACCAGTTAAGATTGGTGGAAATCTTGTGAAATATTAGCGACGATACAGAGGCCCCCTTTTCAATTGGTTACCCATGGTTTTATGTTAGAACTCAGAACGGAGGATATCTTTGTGAATTCTCTGGGGCCCAAAGCAGAAATGTTTTGGACACAGTAACACTCTGATTCAATTATGGATACAGTTCTTCATTTAAAGGAGACATTTGCAATGTAAGAATTCTCAAACTGTCACCCCTCAGGGTTCTATATGATGTTCTACAAAAATACATTGCTTCTAGGGGCGCCTGGGTGGCTCAGTCCGTTAAGCGTCTGACTTCACCTCAGGTCATGATCTCATAGTTCGTGAGTTCCAGCCCCGTGTGGGGCTCAGAGCCTGGAGCCTGCTTCGGATTCTGTGTCTCCCTCTCTCTCTCTGCCCCTCCTCCACCCTCTCTCTCTCTCTCTCTTTCTCTCTCACAAATATTTATAGATTTATATTTATGAACATGATAAAAAAATCTATTGCCTTTAAACTGTCAGTCAGACTCTCGTAAATAATACTATTTATAAGAAAAATCTCCTCATCCTTAAGTATAAGGACAACTACCATGCCCTGGCTTTCCGTAAGAAAAGTAAATAAGCATTTTTTTCCAATATAAGAGAGGAATCGTAATGGCTTTCAGAGCGAAATTACTCAGATTAATTCCATTCAGGAAGCATATGCTTCATAAAACATGTATTCTTAGAGAACCCATGAATCGTGATTATTGCCGAGAGAATTAAATATCCTAGGAAGCACATTGTAAACAACAGTGATACTCAGTCTAGCAAGAGCTTTGGGGTCTCCATATGCAGACGCAGTGACTGACAGTCATAGAGCAAAGCCTTTTGGGGAAGGTTTTCGCCCCCCTGTATCCATTCAGCAGTATTTGTACGAAGTGAAACATCAGTGCTTTGGGGTGGACGGATGTACTGGAATCTGCTGGGAGAGCTGATGTTCTGGCTAGGCATTTGGAGTTTCCTTTTTTTTTTTTTTTTTTCAACGTTTATTTATTTTTGGGACAGAGAGAGACAGAGCATGAACAGGGGAGGGGCAGAGAGAGAGGGAGACACAGAATCGGAAACAGGCTCCAGGCTCTGAGCCATCAGCCCAGAGCCTGATGCGGGGCTCGAACTCACGGACCGTGAGATGGTGACCTGGCTGAAGTTGGACGCTTAACCGACTGCGCCACCCAGGCGCCCCGGAGTTTCCTTTTTTAATATGTAAGAAGTATTTTCGCTCGACAGCATGAATCAAACAATGAACATAACGCTACCAGCTTCTTCAAACAAAGTGAAAGGCATATCATTACACTTTTTTCCTTCACACGTATTATAGAAAATTCCTTTTGTTCGAGATATAAAAAAAAAAAATTTTTTTCAGAAGCGGGGGGGGCGGGGGGGTGGGGAGCAAAGACTCCCGTTTAGCTGAAATACCGAAATTGCATGTAATCTCCTAAGGTATGTGGTTATATTTGCTTTCAAGCTTGGCATTTCCATTTGTTGCTTTTAAACCCCAGTATCTTAATTCAATTCTATCACTCGAAGTGTGCCATTAACAGCAATAATCAATAGTTTTAGTAGTTGACATTTTTTTCCGTGACATCTCCAAATCTTTCATCAAAAGACCGTTATCCAGCCATCTAACTGAAAATCAGCGCTGCCTATAAATGTCATTCCTATCCATAAAATGTAGTTTCAACCTCAGGCAACTGGAATTTATAGAAAACCCAATATTAACACAGAGGCAATGAGAAAATTGTCTGTTTTAAAATAGTGTTGGAATCTTAGTTAGTCCTATTATAGTTAAGGGGAAAATGATACGTTTAAGATTTGGGGGGATTCTAAGGGAGTTTAATATGGTTTTTATTTTTATTATTTAAAAAAAAATTTTTTTTTATCGTTTTATTTATTTTTGAGACAGAGAGAGAGCATGAATGGGGGAGGGGCAGAGAGAGAGGGAGACACAGAATCCGAAGCAGGCTCCAGGCTCTGAGCCACCAGCCCAGAGCCCGACGCGGGGCTCGAACTCACGGACCGCGAGATCGTGACCTGAGCTGAAGTCGGACGCTTCACCGACTGCGCCACCCAGGCGCCCCAATATGGTTTTTAATAATAAATGCCTTTTATGAGTAATATAGCATAAGCTAAGAAAATGTCCTTCACATAACTTCCAACTGTTTTTGAAAGAGAATTCAGAGAGCTGAATGCAAAATGTAGTTTATTCTCCATTCTTCCATAGTGAATACAGTTGAAAAACATGGCAATTTTTTTCTTTAATGATTCAGACTCTTGCAGTTTCTCAGAATTTTCATTGTATATTAATGCAGATAAAAATATATAGGAGATACATTGACGTGCTTTCGCACAGATCAGACTTGTTCGCTAATTTAAGGAGTGTTTTATTAAATATTTATTATAAAATTATCTTTTGGATTATTCTTTATTTTCAAGGGTATCTGCTAAAAAAAAACCCACTTCAAGTTTTATTATTTATCTTCTGCCGCTGGTGAGAATATGTGAGCCCATGTATTTATTAAAGTGCTAGGGTGGGGCACCTGGGTGGCTCAGTCAGTTAAGCTTTGACTCTTCGTTTCAGTTCAGGTCATGATCCCAGAGTCGTGGGATGGAGTCCAGGACTGTGGGATTGAGCCCTACGTTAGGCTCCATGTTGGGTGTGGAGCCAGCTTGGGATTCTCTCTCTGTCCTCTGTGTCTCTCCCTCTCTGCCCCTCTCCCCCATCTGTGTTCTCTCTCCCTCTCAAAAAAAAATTCTGGGGTGGCTTTATGGGTGTATAAAGGGAGAAATAAAATGTTCTTTATGAACTATCATAAGTCAAATAAGTTACAGTAGAAAACTTTCTAACCATTCATCTAAGAGTGACCAAAAAAAAAAAAAAAAAATCTAACTTTGCCTTGTTTTTACATTCTGAAGCCATGGGGTATATCTACAAAGATAAAGTCAGGCGTTGCGCTAAACAAACTACTTCCGATGGTCAAACTAACTCAACACACATTGCAGAGAAGCAAGTGGGGTCTGAGGAGAATGGAACCAACAAATGAGGAATCTGAGACACTATAAATTGCTACTATCATCAACTAAGGAAAGGATACCAAGTAATCTATCAAAACAGAAACAAAAGGAGGACGGGGTGGGGCGGGGGGAGAAGGAAAGGGAGAGGAGAAGGAACACTGCTTATTATGATTCGAGGAATTCTTTTTCAACCTAGGATATCCTATCACTTTTTTCATCATAATTTAAATATACAAAAAATGTAGTCCAAAAACTTGATCATAGTATTTTAACAGTCTACAGTTTATTTTAGGTAGTAGTAAAGTTCTTACAACAAGGCAGAAAACTCAGCTATACATAACAAAACTCCATTAGGGTTCAGAAAATTCTATCAGGCACTGAGCATAAACTTAAGAAGCCTCCTTGAACTACAGAATATGACTCTCACCAAGACTACATTTAAACCAAACTACCCTAAACTTCTGTTTTCACTGTCGATGCATATGAAACTTTATAGCAATAATGTTTGTTTCTAGGAAAAACAATGGTCTGAAAATTGTCTGGTCATTAACTAGGACAAATTCACCCATCTCATTTTTCTTTGTACAGATCATGTTAGGAAGAAGGCTACAAAATGCCAGATTAACATTTCAAAATGTATTTGAAAGTAATGAAGGGAAACTGATTTAGTTAGCAACGCTAAATAAAACAGACAATTCATACAGATGCTTTCCCTGTAAAATATTAAATAAACACTCCAAAATGGCAACTTTTTCAATTTAATAAACCAATCTCCCATTTATGGCTCTGAGCAAAGTTTCTCCCTGACCAAAGCTCTGGTTTTAAGTGCGGGTTTTTCCTCGTCCAAAATGTGCACCATTTAGAAGACTGGGATGTTAAATGAAATACTAACTGACTTTTCCTTCTCCCTCTGCCTCGTCTCTCCTTGCCCAAATGCGGAAATACATCAGGCCATGCGAAACGATGATTTCACTTTGTCCCCAGCATATCACTTACAAGAACAGATGCCATTAATTGCTCATATGGATTATTCACAAGAGGGCCAAGTAGAAAAGCTTTACTTACTTGCCATTGTTTCATCAGCTCTCTTACTCCCTTGGTATCTTCCAGGAGCCTTTCCTTATGGGTGGCATCCTGCAGCACGTTGGCAGTTGTTTCGGCCTCTGTAAGCCAGGCAAGGAATTTCTCCAGGTCGAGGGGGAACTGTTGTAGCAATCTATGGGTTTCTTCCAGAGCAGCCTCTCGCTCACTCACTCTGCAAAGGAACAAACGTCCAGATGCAGTTCTCCTCAGTTATCGAAGGGTGTACCCAGGGCCCCCCATGAAAAGAGCAAAGATAAAGGGACTAAATTATAACGTACCAACAAAGGGGTGGGTTATTGCTAAAAGTCCTCTTAAAAGCAACAGCAACTATACCTGTGTGTGCATATGTGTGTATACACACACACAGACATATATATGTACATATATATGTACGTATACACACATGCCAGAAGAGCTGTTTATTCATCATGGGTGAGGTTTTTGCTGAGCGTACAGTCTTCTACAGTGTAGTTTCGGTGTTCCTACTGGATGTGTGTGTGTGTGTGTGTATATGTACATATATGTGTATATATATACATATATGTATATGTATACACATACACACACATACACACACACTTTGGACTTTGGGAAGTTCACATAAGAGCCTGCAAAAACAATCTTTTTGTAACTTGATAGTTTTTACTGGTCAATTTTGACACCTTATTTTCATATGCTGCAAAATCGTAAGCTCATCTTTATGGATAAAGCCCCCAAATCCCTACACCATGGTTATCTTAGACGTCACCTGAGGCAGAACATCAGGATTAGGTAGGCAAGGAAAAAGCTCAAGAAAATGCAAAGCGAGAACAGAAAGTTGAACAACGGAGGGAACCAGACAGAGAAGGGGACTGCAGGGCAAAGGAGAACAGAAAGAAGAAAGAAAAGTATAAAAATGACACATTTCATAGAAACCATTGCACAAAATATCATTTTGCATAACGCTACTGTGTTCTGCAAGTTCCAACTATGGTGTTAGCTTTATATTTCATTAGCTGATGGTCACACAACTTGGAATATTCTCCTCAAGAAAAATCTCATGTGTAAGGGGAAAAAGTAGAGCCTAAAAACCTGACAGATCTGGGTTCAAATCCCACTATTCCCTCCCGACTGTATGGTATGCCTGCTACATACAGTTAGTTACACTCTGTACCAGGATTACTCAAACATGGTCGTTCCCTTGGCCCACATCCTATTCCCTTTCTTCTCATCTTTTGGAAGGGGTGAACCAAATTCCCCAATGATACACAAATCTAAAAAAAAAATCATATTTTCTGATTTTGTATACATATACATATATATACATATGTATATATATACAGTATATATGTATATATGTATACATATATGTATATACATATATACATATATATACATACGTATACATATATACATATATATACATATACATGTGTGTATATATATACATATATACATATATACATACATATATACATATATATACATATACATGTGTGTGTATATATTATATATATATAATTCATGTGTTGTGCACACACACACATATGCCCTCTGCAAAAATCTACATAATAACAGCTTGGAGGGAAAAGTGCCTTCGGCAGTAACAGTCCCAACTAAAAAGATTCAGGTAAATTTTGTCTGCAATGAGGAAATTAGTACTCTATTTAAATGCCGTATTTGCCTTCTATTACCACACAAACACTTTCTGGGATTAAACATAAGCTAAAAATGGATTTGAAAAAATCGAACACTTGAATACGATACACACTGCTTGTTAGGATGTGATTGTCAATAATTATGCAAAACTGCAATTTATTTCAGCAGCAACTTTATCATGGGATGTGCAAACCAGGCAATAAACAACTCCTGCGGAGCGAGCGGCAGCGAAGCCCCCGGAAGAGCCGTTTATTCATCATGGGTGAGGTTTTTGCTGAACATACAGTCTTCCACAGTGGAGTTTCGGTGCTCACACTGGATAAAAATCTTCTGTCTGCATTAACTGGCGGAGGGGAGAATAGGTTTATGAGGATGCAGCTATTGGAAAAAAGGAAGCATTGCGCTGAGCTATTTATCAACCCCTACATAAACTTTAATACCACACAGCTGAAAGGTACCTGGGTGTTCGGCTTGGGCGAATGAGTGAAACCTTGGGTAGTTCAGGGGCTGACCTGGACTGCTTGCTCCCTGCTTATCTAGATTTCAAACTATCAGTGGAGGGAGAAATACCAAAATCATTGTTTATTTATCTTTCCATTCGGTATGATTTAAAAACTCAGAACCATCACCACGGCGCTGAGAACCTTAATGTTACAATCTGGCATGAAACGGACAGGTTGAAACAGGCGTAACTTGCTCACAGTTGACCATTTCTGACCTACGAAAGGGACCATTTCGTCCGCTTCAAGCTAGTATTTCTAGGTTGGCTTGCACAGTAAAAAAATCACTAAAACTTACTCCACCTCCAGCCTAAAATTTGGGATAGAAACAAGCTGTCACATTTCAGAAGACAAATGCAGGGCTAGACAATGACATACTTTTTTAACATGCTCCGACTTCATAGCAAATAAAGGACAAATACGAAACTCTCACTGCAGAGTGAAGCTTGGAGAATTAGATACTGTGTGTTTTATTCTCAGCGGCATCTTCATCATGAGCTGCTCATGAACCTCCCCTATTCTTAAACTAAAAGCACCACTTACCCTCTGCTTCCTCAAAAAGTAACTAGTAAATAACTCTCCAAGAGTTATTGGTAAAATACGATGCACATAAATCAGATGAAAGGGTTCTACTGAGACAGTGAGATTTCCAGCCAAATCCTACCAGTGAGTTTGCTGCTTTGTAAATTAGGCCCTTAGGGAAGAATAGTAACTCTTTCAGGACAGTGAGGCACCATTTTCCTAACGATACCCTCGTGCTCTGAAATATTGACAACCTCAGGCTGAATCTTTTCTAATTTGGAAAATACGTTAAAAAAAATTCAATGGCCACAACAGCAGACAATCTCTTCAAATGAGTTCTTTTACAGCCCCTTTGATCAGAGGTGAGACTGTTGGTTCCTGCTCATGAGGCGGTTTTAAGGCTACATCCTTTATCCTGAGATCAATCTATGTGCACCGAATTCCTAAATTTTAATCGTGCCAAGTCTAGACTAGAAATGAATCAAGGGTACTTGTACGCCATATTTGTGCATCCAAAAGAGCTCTGACTGTATCTCCTATTTTTTTATTTTCCATAACCATGTGGCTTGAAGTGGCTTTTATGATAAATAAAAAAGTGTAGAAATGATGAGAATCATAAAGAAATTGAAAAGATCGTTTTAGAACAAAAGTGAAGACTTTGGACAGGATGATTCTGTAAATGCCTTTGTCCAGGTTGCCCAATTATAGACCCTGGCGAAAACTTGGCTGAGCTTTGAAAGTAACAATGACTGGGTCTCAGTGATAATACTAATACTCCACTCTGCACGTGGAGTCCGGTGATGTGTGTTTTAACAAGCCTTCTAGGTGATTTTGGTGTATGCTAAAGTTTTGAGATTCACTGCCGTTGGAGACCCCCATCTGTTTGCCCTAGCTTCTGAGGAAGCTGCTGGAGGCAGGATGCACCAACGACTGGTTAGTGTGTGGGCTATAAAAGCCTGGCCCCCTCGCTCCAACTCAGGACAATTCAGGAAGATGGGGGGAGCACTGGGGATCGGTGCTGTGGTTGCAACCGCATTGAAGCCCAGCTTCTCCTTCTTCCCTGTCCTGCTTCCTTCCCTTGCCTTCCCTCACAGGTGTTAATCCTCAGAGCGCTTGCCAATGAAATTCCTGCAGGTTAATCGATTTCTCAGAGCCTGCCTTCTGGGGAAATTCACATGCTGAATTGTCACAGTAAAGAAAGATTTTAAACATATACATGCTTTCGAAATCTATGTGCAGAAATATACAACTGCTTGCACAGACTGTAGTCTCAAAAACAGGACAGGACGAAGGATTCTCACACCTAGGAAATGAGCCCGAAGGGATATTGTACCTTTGGTTGCTCTTTAAGAAGATCTATAGATAATGGAGACTTGCATCACCACCAGTTAGAAGCAAGAATCTACTGAAGGCACAAAGTGCTGTAGCTATAGAGCTTAGTACAACTCCACAGCTGCCCAAGATGGTGCTCATCTAGAGATAATTCTGGGCAAAGGGGAAGAATCACAGAAGGCATGTCTTCGGCATCTCCATTTTCTCTCTCTCTCTCTCTCTCTCTCTCTCTTTTTATTTTAGAGAGAGAGAGAGAGGTGAGTGGGGGAGAGGTGCAGAGGGAGAGAGAGAAAGAATCATAAGCAGACTCCGCACTGAGCGTGGATCCCTTGACCCTGGGATCATGACCGGAGCTGAAATCGAGAGTCAGATGCTCAACCGACTGAGCCACCCAGGTGCCCTTCTATTTTCTTTTTAAGAACCGATTATCAGTGAGGCAGTCAGACAAGTAATACTCCGATCTGTCTCTAAACACCCACACACCTATCAGGGTATCTCCAAATAAATCTCTAAGACTCCAGATTTTCCATTAAGGTGCATATCAGCAAATTCTTATGGGTCAACCTAATACATAAAAGGCAAAGGAGGAAAGGGAAACTTAACTACTTGCCCAAGTAAGGCTGTAGAGCTTAATTAATGTATACGCAATATTCCACTATTAGATACACGGGTGGACAATACTTTATCAGTGCACTATACTGCAGGATTGTATAGATATAAATGTAGGTACATATACATTTATGTATACACTTTTAAAATATGTATTATATATATAATCAAACAGAAATAAACATATCGAATATTTAAAAAAATTTTTTTAACGTTTATTTATTTTTTTGAGACAGAGAGAGACAGAGCATGAACAGGGAAGGGTCAGAGAGAGGGAGACACAGAATCCGAAGCAGGCTCCAGGCTCCGAGCTGTCAGCACAGAGCCCGACGCGGGGCTCGAACTCACGGAGCGCGAGATCATGACCCTAACCGACTGAGCCACCCAGGCGCCCCCATATCGAATATTTTTAAGGGGGAAAGGCTCAACCTGACACAGGAGGCTATTCTGCCTGGTGTTTCTCTGAGTGTGACAATTGGAGGAAATTCGCAGCACTCAGTCTTTGCTAAAAAACACCTCCGTCTGTGGCTTGGGATTGTAAAGGAGTAACCAGACAAAACACTCCGAAGCTCTTCTTCCTGGCTTATTTGCATTTAACCACTATCATTTCCTACGATATTTTTAGGGAATGATTACAGGATGACACTTCTTTCCCCTTTTTTTGTTTGTCAGATGTAGGGCTGAGAGACTGAGCACCTTCGCGGTACTTGGGCTTGGGACCCCAGGTTTCTAGCAATGCCCAACACTAGTCACAGAAGCAAACTTAACCTGAAGTTCAATTTCCCAGTAACCGTAACAGTCTCTACCGACTTGCTGGTAACGAAATTACACTGTGATTTTTAAAAATGACTTTACATTGAGTTTTCAAGGGACAGCTAGAGTCGTTATCACCTGTGGATATACAGCAGTTTGTAGAAAGGGTTCCTTTCAATCTCGAGCAATTCTATTAGTCATGTACACTCATGAGAAGCATGAATCTAAACAAAGTCCTTCAATAATGCTTGGACTAGTACCCCAGCAGTACCTTTCTGGCCACAGGTCCAACACTGTGGCTCAGGGCAACATCTACCTAGAAACATGGCCGCAGAAGCATGTGGCAGCCAGAGTATGTTTCTCTTTCCTCCTCTGCTAATGAGCTACCCAGTGAGAAATATACTCTGTTCTTTTCACTATTGGCATAGAGTAAGAGATCAAGGCTGTCAGGTACAGCACAGAAAACACATTTTTTTTTTAAAGCTAACACCCATATGGCTCTTCACATGTTTTAAATATATTCAGACTTGGGGCTCAGTCAGCTAAGCGTCGGACTCTTGATTTTGCCTCTCTCTCTGTCCCTCCCCTGCTTGCATGCACGCGTTCTCTCTCTCTCTCTCTCTCTCTCTGTCTCTCTAAATAAATAAAATATATTCAGGTTTACTGTCTCATCATTTTAGAAGGTATTGCCATTTTTTTCTACCTACAGTCTGCCTCTGTTTTTCTTTGTACATTTCCAGTTGGATATTTCATTCCTCCGCAAAGGCTTTAACCTCTGCACAGATTATCTTAAAATCTGAACCTCATTCTTATTTGTGCATGCCCACCGACAGCTCATGAAGTCATCTCTGCACGTGTCCCATGTGTATTATGTGCCAGGATCTATGCTTGGTGATGGCGACACAAAAGTCATTGAGACGCGGACATGGGCTTTGGCAGTTAATATATTCAATTCTGGTGGAAGAGACAGGTAAACACTTAACTGTGGTCACAGTATGATTAAGCCTTTAATTCATGTGGATTCCCTACCACTAGCTCAAATGTATTATGAACTTAGATCTCAATTTGCCTAACAAATGATAAATCTAGCTTTAAACATTTTTTTGGCCTTTACTTATCAAAGGAAGGGGAGATCTTCTAGTAGGTTTTATCTCAACATACAGTAATGGATGCTCAATACAAGTTTGCCTAATTGAATTGATTTTCATAAAAATAAGAAACCCCTTAGATACACGGTACAGGTTCTTGCCGGTTTCATTTTGCTGTTGGTGAGATTCATTCTGAGAGGCCTGGATGACTTTTCCAAATTTGCACACGAGGGAAGCGATTGGGATTAGAGCCCAAGCCTCTCATCCTAGAAAAGAAATTTTTCCAACTCTGAAAATGGATATTGGTGCCTACATCCCTCTGATGTGTTTATTGTAGTAAAATAAAGAAAAACGCAGGGAAGCTTATGCCATTGAATCCTGGCCTTCGTTTTGGAGTACGGATTTAACTATCTTGTTACTTTACCATAAGCAGAGTCATTGAAACATGAAAAAACCTACAGGTAAGGGAATACAGACATGGAAAGATTGTCTCCCACCCTAACCAGAGCAGAGAGATCTAGCTGGAGTTTGCTTCAAAACACACATATACACAAAATCCATTTTCAACGCAAATTTGCTGGTTTGCTGTTCACGGACATATGAATTAACGAGGTTTTCATCCCCTCTCTCCTGAGGTCTGGTACTAAATTACTCAAACTCTCCAGAGTTAATTGGAAACCACGACCTAAATGTTCCCAAAGTATTGCTGATTAGTTCTCAGAAAACTCATTCCCATCTTTCCTCACCCCAGACAACACAGGATGACTTTTCAACATGTGCAGAAGCAACACAGTTTCACAAAAAAAAAAAAAAAAAAAAAAAAAAAAAGATTAATCCCCTAAATATAAACCACAGCTTTGAAGCTATCTGTTTAAACTTCCTTCAATGATACAGACATTTCAGTGAAAAAACATTTATCAGGGAGAGTTTACCTTGAGATAGTAAGAGAGTATTGGCATGATCAGTCATGCAAGGAATTTTAAAATACACATTCCATATCTTTTTTGTTCACTCTATGGGCATTTTAAAAATTGAGATTTGTGCAGTATATCATTATGGAAACAACCATTATACTTTTCCTAAAAGCACCGGGACGTTTCTGAGAAGAAAACTTTGCTATTCTTTGCATTACTCACTTCATTTGATTTCTGTTTCTGTCATGTAGCACTGAAAAAAAACTTAGTTGCACAGGTGAAATACTCAAGATATATATTTTTTCTTACCTCGGATTGTTAAGAAAGAGACAAACACCCTCAGTCTAAGGTCTAGGGTTAATATCTTTCCACTGATATAATACCTAAAGGTACCATTTGGGCAAGTTTAAAAATAATGTTTGATTTGGTTCATATACAGAGACTTCAAGTATTATTCCAGATATTTAGAGAACTATAAAAGATCTTTAGAAAAAAAAATGTGGTTATACTGCCTTCCAGATCAATACAAACTTAGATTGGGGTTTGGCTTCTAGTTAAACACAATTTTAGAAACTGCTAGAGAAACGTAAAGACGGGTGGAAATTAAGATGGACACACTAGTGCTTCGGCAAGGCTTGACTTTAAACTGAACACATTTTTCTCTCCTTTATTCTCGAAGCCTCCCCCTCCCCTTCACTTGTTTTTCTACAGCATCCTTTGTTCCAGGAACTCGGTATCGATATTGACATCTCACTGACCTCTGTGTATATTTCCTAAGGAGACTCGGCCGGCCGGCGCCTGTGCTCGTCATGAGACCACCTTGAAGACGTGACAAACACGGCTGGCAGCACGGACCAGATTCCTATCGAAACCGCCCAGATCCTGTATTTTCCTATAAAACCCCTCAGCCTTTTAACCCTGGGCAGGAGTAAGAGGTATTACTGGCAGTTTTGGAGGCCTTAGCCTGCTTCAGCCTCCTTTGCCTGGCAAAGTGATAAACTATCCTCCTTCTTTATCCCCAGACTCTGTCTACTTGTTACATTTTGGCTTGGGAGCACAGACGTCAGTTTTTGACATTTCTACTCTCAATAAATTCTCAGTGATGTGTATAATGTGTGTCTTTAAGGTGAGTCTTTGGTTTTCATCACTTGTAGTGTTAATCTCTTTAAAAGATGGATTTCCTGATGTTGATAAGCTAAATTAAGTAACTCTCTTCTCTTCGAAAAGGATAAATGAAAACAAGTGTAGTAACCAATCAGAAAGGCAAGCCTAGCATCATCTCTCGAGTCTCTTAAAAGACTGTCCGGTCAAACGAATACCCATTGTCCTCCTCACTTAGAGAAAAACAGAACAGGTTGTCAGACACTGATACATAATATTCTGAAGACAGTAAGGTAGGTTAGTTCCATTTTCTAAGACCAAAAGTCAAGCATACAAATTCTTTTTATTTTTTTTAAAGTCTATTTTTTGAGACAGACAGCGAGCCTAAGAGCAGGGGAAGTGCAGAGAGAGAGAGAGAGAGAGAGAGAGAGAGAGAGAGAATCCTAAGTGGGATCTGATCCCACGAACTGGGAAATCCTGACCTGAGCTGAAATCAAGAGTCGGATGCTTAACCAACTGAGCCACCCAGGCGCCCCTAGATTCTCTTTAAAAGGAGGCAAGTGATTAAAATCATATCAACAGATGATATGAACTTACAGTAGAGGGTGATCAACAGAATTTGGAAACACAAACAATTTCCTAATTCCTGACATGAACTTGAAGTTATAGTTTCTAAATATTTGTACCTTTCGCTACCCAATCCCTCACTCAGCACTCTCTTGTGGTGAAAAATGCACTTTTGAGAGTCCTTCACATTCAACACATGTTGTCATAATATTTTGCACGAAAACAATGCTCCTCGGTTTTGAAGCTTTTCCACATATATTTTCTCCTCTGATCCTTTAACTGGATGAGGTGAATGGGACAGGTTGTTATAATCATCCAGAGAGAAGATCCCCAGCAGACTCTGTACTGTCAGTATGGAGCTCGATGTGGGGCTTGAATTCAGGAACCAAACTATGAGATCATGACCCGAGCCTAAATCAAGAGTCAGAGGCTTACGTGAGTGAGCCACTCAGGCACCCCAATCATCAATGTTTTATATGTGAAAAACCTGACTTTCAGAGAGGCTGGAGGGATGTCTAAAATCAAGGTCAAAAACCTAAAACACCAAATCCAGTCCAGTCTAAGGCATTACCTCTCAAGGTAGACTTGTCAGTCTCCGTGTGAGGTAAATATAATGGATATTTACATATTACTATTCTCAAAAGCTCTTTGTTTTCTGTGATCATTGTGTGAATTAGGTTATGGCATGTATCTGCGTGAAGACAAAAATTATTATCCCTTTGCTTATCATCTCCAGCTGTCATCTAAGAGAGCTATTAGAATGAACACTGCACTTTAGACGTGAGGTAGGCTTGAGGCTTTTATTCAAAAAGAGGGCATTATGGGCAGCAATAAAATCTTTTTATTCTCAGGAAATAAGAGAAAATCATAGTGCATATGATCGAGGCCTTATTATAGTGGTAACTTAATGTTCGCTAATGATACAGAGATTATCAGGAAGTCTGTTCCTTTTGAGAAACGTTTTACATTAAAAATATCTAACAAGAAAATCAAAGACATTTCTTTTCTAGAAATTTTACAGTAAAATAAATACATTTCCATAAGGCCAGCTGAGAAGTGAATTAATCTCTCTGAGTAAGTCTTGGTAGATTCTAAACAAATTGCCCTTTTAATTTTGAACCTCTTTTAAAGGCTCAGATATGATTTACAAGACTTGTAAATCTGATATGATTTATAAGATTTGTAGGATTACAAATAGCTTTAGCTAATTAAAACTGATGATCAAAATAAAGACTTAAAATTTGTTGCTTCCTTACTTTTAATTACTAGAGGGAGAAACTGCATTTAAAAGAACTAGACACTTTGAAATGCACTGATGGCCTTTTATAAGATCAATTCAAATTTATGAAGAATAGTCATAAATTAAGGATTTATTTTTTCAATTAAAACTACAACACTAGAGGAATAAATCTGAGGCCTTTGTGTGCTTTCAAGAATCCTCTTACTCATGAATGCGCCTCTTACAAAAAGTCTCTATATTCTTTTTCTTCATCATCATCATTACCGTCCGCCATGATTAACTTACTGTAAATTCCTTGAGAGGAAGGAGTCATACCACAGCTTCTGGTGTTTAATGGACACTCAGTAAGTTCAAATAAAATCAATAAACCTACTATGAAACAGGCAGACATTCTAAAAATGAGAAGGTCCTCGTCCCTCGTGCTTAAAAAACGTATAGGTCCAAATTATTTCTTGATGTAAGCTTACTGAATAATAATCTCTTCTTGTGTAGATTTTTAAAGTTCATATGTTGCCTTCACATACATGACTTCAGTTGAACCTCACAGTTATTAGTAGATATCATTTTTATATAATCAGAAAACTGATTATATAAAAGACACTTACTCAGTGATAACCGAGATATTTCAAAATTGGAATGAGCAATTCTGTGACCAAAATTGTGTTCTGCTTTGCAGAAGTGTAGATATTAAATCTTTGGAGGTTGTATCGTTCATCGAGTTTTGTACCAGCAGTGAACATGAAACGGTAGACTCTCATTGGCCAACACATTGCACTGAACCGTCCATCGTGACCCAAATCAACATGATGATTTTCTTTGGAATTTTTATTTTTATTTATTTAATTTTTTTTTTAAATTTTTTTTTCAACGTTTATTTATTTTTGGGACAGAGAGAGACAGAGCATGAACGGGGGAGGGGCAGAGAGAGAGGGAGACACAGAATCGGAAACAGGCTCCAGGCTCTGAGCCATCAGCCCAGAGCCTGATGCGGGGCTCGAACTCACGGACCGTGAGATGGTGACCTGGCTGAAGTCGGACGCTTAACCGACTGCACCACCCAGGCGCCCCTCTTTGGAATTTTTAAAAGGAACTCCTTCGAAGTCCGTTAACTCAACGTATATTTTTAGGTGCACTCCAAAGCCAGAGGGCATAACAAATAATAGCTTCTGTTAAAATCAATCCAATACTCTGGCAAATTTTCTGATTGCCTTTTAGCTTGATCCGGGCCCAGAAATATGCATTAAAAAGGGCCTCCAAATTCAACCTGTCCAGGTATCCATTTGGCCCTATTACCCAACATACTCCGACGCTCTGTGCTTTGTATCACCCATAACTGTGAATGGACATCTCCTCTATAGCTCTACTCTTGTTCTGTCAGAAACATTCAGTGTGGCAGGGATGAGAATAGAACCTTGTGGCACAGCACCAGAGACCCTTCTTTCACGACTTGACACCCACCTATTAAGTGACATCCTTTGCGTCCTGTAAACAACGTAGCCCTAGAAGGCCCCATAAAGAACATAGGCTTTATTTATGTCTGTCTATGTGTGGATGTGTGTTTGTTTTATTAAATTACCCGGTTAACCTCATCAAGAAATGGGTGTCCATTTCTCTTGCAGCCTTCATCTAAGCAGCATGCGCCATTTTAAATATCTTGGGGAGGTACAATAGCATCACCCGTGATGGTTACAGAGAATTTAATTACATTTGTTAACATCTAGTTGGAAGGCAATCGGTATAACTCCGGGAGGGGTGTCATATCATCGTTTGTGGAGACCACGCCATTCAATAAAGGTGGTGGAAACAGATTATCGCCACAGTGATAATCCCAGAATTTTTAAAGGTTTTGCTAGACAATCTAGCACATCTTAAATGCTTGCTCATCCCAGCCAGTCTTGTAAAAATGGCAACCGTATCACCGAGAAAGAGGATAGGTTCTCAGAGCATATCACGATTTCATGAATTCACAGATCCGTTCTTGTCCAGAAAAATATTCAACCAAGATTTACAGATAGCATAACAGAGCCTCTCTGGGAAATTGAGGGAAGATATTTAACCTAACACGGTGATTGCAGGGCACTCCTGGCATTCCACGGGGAGGGGCTGGAGAGAGTTCATGACAACAAAGAACTGAGTCCCACGGCACTTCCTCATGTCCCACTGGACACTCGCATGGGAGAAACCCCGTTACCAAACACCTGGACCCCTGATAATACTTTTATCAAGGACTTAATACACGCTGAATTTTTTTCAGCAATGTAACTGACTGCCACGAAAATCCCAGGAAAACTTTGCTTCGTGTTGTTAAGAATTATGCCAAGAGTTGTTCAGCATTTTGCAAAGTCCCGCTTAGGATGGCCAAGGCTGCTCACAGTATGTGAGTCCCTGTACATTGTCTCATTATAAATGACTCATTTCTCTTAAAAATTACAGTCAGGGCATCGCTTAAAAACTTGTCTATAGGTCGGGTATATTACCTACAACTTTTGGTCTATGAGAGTAAAGAAGGTGTTACAAACTACGTGTTAGAAGAAAAGAAAGCGGGGGGGGGGCATCGCATCTGAGAAGGATGAAAACCATCGATACAGAGCTACAGGGAAATTTCAGGACGAAAGCTATTAAACTGAAAATAAATCGAATTTTTAAAGAAGAGAATGAGGAGATTCCTCCCCCCCGCACCTCCCCCATGCTTCCAAGCCCTGATCCTTCCTGCTCCACAGAGAACGAAATCGTATTTTAAAAATTGCTTTTTCACAGCCAGCTGTGACTACCGGGGAACCGGAGGTCTGCTTCGTATACGAACCCGAATTAAAAACAGCCAGCCCTTTCGTCAGTTCAGAGCCCGCATTCTTGATTACATTTGACACAATAATCATCATCATATCTTGAAACTCAAATCAGCCTGACAGTGCTCGACTCAGGGCCGCTTCTCCCAATTAGCTGGAAATTGGGGCCCAGCTCATCTTCCAGGGACTAAGTTTACATTTACAATTTTGCTGTGGTGAAAAGGTGTCAAACGTGATGGAAGGGGCAAATGAACTTTCTAACTTCTACGATAACTATTTGATTTTAAGTTCACCCAACGCTGACAAACCTGTTTTGATGGGAATGAAGAAGTATAAGCTTCTTTTTTTTTTTTTTTTTGGTTGTTACTATTTAAAAAAAAAAAAAAAACATACAAAGCTCAAGACAGCTAGAGTTTGGACCACACAGGGGAACTAAACACATACTGGGTGTATTTTTTACAAAATATTTTCCAAATGACGGCTTTCAGGAGGGACTGTCCTTTTATGTAAAAGATGTATTAAAATTAACTTGTGGGGCGCCTGGGTGGCTCGGTTGGTAGAGCATCCGACTTCGGCTCAGGTCATGATCTCGGGGTTCGTGAGTTCAAGCCCCGCATCAGGCTCTGTGCTGACAGTTCAGGGCCTGGAGCCTGCTTCGGATTCTGTGTCTCCCTCTCTCTCTGCCCCTCGCCTGCTTGCACTCTCTGTCTCTCCCACTCTCCCTCTCTCTCAAAAATAAAGAAACATTTTTAAAAAATTTTAAAAAAGAAACTTATCACTAGATAGGTAAGGCTTCTTTGAAAACTAAAAGTCAAGAGATACCAGGGTTCAGAGGAAGGAATTTCCAATAAGATGCCAACACAAGAGCACCATGTTCATGTGACAACAAGTGTTAGTCTAAGCATCTGGTTGAAATTTTCTCTTCTATATTTCTAGAAGAACAATAGTCAAGGAAACGTTTAGGCACTTTCATTCCTTCATTATGATACTTTTATACCTGGATCAAGGCAGTAGGTACACACAATGGGAAAAAAACGGACCACTCGCAAAGGTAGCCTCACTTCATGGCCACCTTCTAGAACGTGGCTAAGCTGAGGATGTGCTCCGAGCACAACATCCTGATGTGCCATTTGCTGAGAGGAGAACAGCGCAGAGTCAGAAGAGAAATATACAGATTAGACAAAGAGGATTCTAGAAAGGAAGGAAAAAGAGCAGGAGAGTAGAACAGGAAGAGCGAGAAGATTCTGGAGGGGATTGAGATACAAGGCATTTGGTAGCCACGGGGAATGAGGGACTACGGGAACAGGAGTCAGTATTTAAGACCTGACAAAGTACAAGAGCCCACGCCAAATGCCAAAAATAATGAGGAAACGCCATGGAGGCTGAGTTGGAGATACAAAAGAATAAGGAGAGAGTCCAACTTGGGGAGAAAAGCACAGGAGAAGTGTCAGAAATAACAAATAAGAGAGGCGGCACAGTAAGGGTAATGTTCCTTAGAGTTTTCTTTGCCGCAGGCTTCCCTAGTCACTCAAAGCTGAACACTTCTTTCAAGACACATTATGAATATCCTTTTTTTTAAAAAAAAAAATTTAACGTTTTTTTTTTTTTTTTTTTTTTTTTTATTCACTGTTGAGAGACAGAGAGAGAGTACGAGCAGGGGAGGAGCAGAGAGAGAGGGAGACACAGAATCCGAAGCAGGTTCCAGGCTCTGAGCTGTCAGCACAGAGCCCGACATGGGGCTCGAACTCACGAACCGCGAGATCATGGCCTGAGCTGAAGTCGGACACTCAACTGACTGAGCCACTCGGGCGTCCCATGAATATCCTTAATGTACAGATAGTCTTAAAGAGGAAATATTTATTTTTCTTTATAGTATAGTCCTATTTACGTGGGATTTAGGATGGATTTTTTTCTTAATATGGTAGAGGGATGGATTTTTCAGGTCTGGTTCCGGATGCAAGTTTTAATTATCTTGTAGGAAAGAAGTCCAGACTGTAAGTAGACTGGAATAGTCATCTATTATATATAACATCATCTAGGTTAATTTTTCTCCCAATTTTTATATAGGCATTATTGAAGAAGATCCTGTTAATGCTTCTCAAAGAATTAATTGATACCTTTCTCCTTTAGAATTAGTGGCCAATCTAAGTATTTTGTAAGCAACGCTTTCCTAGGGCCTATTCTCCTTAAGAAAACACAGTTCACATTTTCTTTGATCAGAGTAATTAAATCTTTGAAGACTGGTTTTGACCTTTAGAAAAAAAAATTCTCACAAAAGCCAACATTCTTTAAAATTATTTAGAAAAAAGGACACACGTTTTTAAAAATCTAGACAATCCACTGCTATGAATATCAGGAAGGTTATATATACACAGCAAGTTTTTGCAAAAATAATAAATGAGCGACAGGAATATCTTTAATTTTATTCTTCACATATTTAACATTAACCTCTCTTGTGTTAACCTAAGAATGGTTTTTCCAAATTCTAGCGCTCTTGAATCATGAGGAAACTGAATTAGAAATCCTTTGAGTGACTTCTACTTTAAATATTAGACACCAAGCTATAAAGCATCCGGCTCATCTCTATACTGGCATGATTTCTGAAGATAAAAAATGCTGTTTCAATGTGGTCCTTGATTGACGTATTTTTTATTATTTTTTTATTTTTTTTTTTAATTTTTTTTTTTCAACGTTTATTTATTTTTGGGACAGAGAGAGACAGAGCAAGAACGGGGGAGGGGCAGAGAGAGAGGGAGACACAGAATCGGAAACAGGCTCCAGGCTCCGAGCCATCAGCCCAGAGCCCGACGCGGGGCTCGAACTCACGCACCGCGAGATCGTGACCTGGCTGAAGTCGGACGCTTAACCAACTGCGCCACCCAGGCGCCCCAATTATTTTTTTTTTTAAATATAATTTATTGCCAAGTTGGCTTCCATGCAACACCCAGTGCTCATCCCAACAAGTGCCTTCCTCAATGCCCATCACCCATCTTCCCCTCTCCCTCACCCCCCTTAAACCTTCAGTTTGTTCTCTGTATGTAGAAGTCTCTTGTGGTTTGCCTCCCTCCCTCTCTGTGTGTATCTATTTTTCCCCCTCCCTCCCCCCCATGGTCTTTTGTTAAGTTTCTTAAGATCCACAGATGAGTGAAAACTTATGATATCTGTCCTTCTCAGACTGACTTATTTCACTCAGCATAATACCTTCCAGTTCCATCCACGTTGCTGTGAATGGCAGGATTTCATTCTTTCTCATTGCATAGTAGTATTCCACTTTATATATAAATGATGTGGTCCTTGATTTAAGACCCTTAAGAATTAACCAGCTGATCTGTTTTAGCTGGTTTCAAGGTACACACTAGCAACAACACTCATAAAGGCCTAGCCCTTTGCAAAAACCTACTCAAGTAGATCACTGACCAGTTTGGTCACTTCTCTACTAATGTTCACTTAGGTGTAGCTATGAATTACTTTCGCTAGCCACAGAAAGGGGTGTCATTTTTTTTGAAATCCAGTCCTGACTTTGCTCTATGAGTCCTACAAGTGCAAAGAACTCAAGTTTACCAACCACATCAAAAGCAGTGCGAGGGGAGAGGCCAGTTTACAGGATGGCTGCAATACATTCCCTTTGTAAGTATCCTTGAAGATCACCTCGGAAGGCTTAAGTGACACAGGATGAGGCAGCGCATCTAGGGAAGATTAATGCCATTTAGGATGACGGTGCTTCTGAGTTTGATCTGACTATGTTCGCTTCTCGGCGTAAATCAAATTGTTAAGTTTAATTTCAAAAATGCTGCAGTGATTACTTAGGAAATCACTGGCTACCCAAGCAACTTTTGCAAGCTGCAAGCTGAGTTCTTCCGTTTTCCCACTGTAATGCCAGCAGACAAGGGCAGAGGTTACCGCTACTCCCCACCTCTCCCAGAGGCCATCGAGCATGTCACTCGCACGCTTTCCTTCCTCAATTAATGTGGTCAGGAGAAAAAAAAAACAATGACTCATGGATAAACTGTGTTTTCTCCCATTTCTTATTTGCAACATGGGCACCATTATATAATCAGATTCCGGGAGCAACTTGATTTTTTTTAATGTTTTACTTTTTATACTTGAGACAGAGAGAGAGAGTGAGAGAGCGAAAGAGCATGAGCAGGGGAGGGGCAGCAAGAGATGGAGACACAATTTGAAGAAGGCTCCAGGCTCCAAGCTGTCAGCACAGAGCCCGACGCGGCGCTCGAACTCACAAGCAGTGAGGTCATGACCTGAGCCGAAGTCGGACGCTCAACCGACTGAGCCACCCAGGCGCCCCCGGGGGCAACTTTAATAATTAGTTCGTTGTTAAGTAGTTTCAGTTCTTGGGGGAAAAAAAGGGCAAAGTAGTAATTCCTCACATCTACACTTTAAAAAAGCGTGTTATTGAAAGGCACAGAGGGGCGCCTGGGTGGCGCAGTCGGTTAAACGTCCGACTTCAGCCAGGTCACGATCTCGCAGTCCGGGAGTTCGAGCCCCGCGTCGGGCTCTGGGCTGATGGCCCAGAGCCTGGAGCCTGCTTCCGATTCTGTGTCTCCCTGTCTCTCTGCCCCTCCCCCGTTCATGCTCTCTCTCTGTCCCAAAAATAAATAAACATTGAAAAAAAAAATTAAAAAAAAAAAAAAAAAGAAAGGCACAGACATTTCTGTTTTCCCGTTTGAAACTGTGAACATCATAATTTTCCCCACCTGATCGTGTTTTTCCTGGAGCATAGTGTTTACAAGTGGCTCTTAAAACTCGCCACATGTGAGATAGTTGTGTTTATTTTAAGCTTCGTCAAAATGATGCAATCGAAATGAAAGTGTTGGTGTAGCCTTGGTGTTAGGACTAACAAAATTGCGTATTTGTTTTGTGAGTGGGATATGTATTCAGGAAGAATCTGTGCATCATCCCCAACACCTACTGCAGCCTCTGCCAAAGAGTGCGCGCTGAAGTTTTACCAACGCAATTAATTAATTCGAAAATGGTAAACGTATGTTGATAGCAGTCTTTTCATTTTGGATACTTATGTAGCAATCACACTAGTGCAAACATAACTGTCACCGTTTGAGCCCAACTTTTTCTTTCAAAGTTAGAATTGGAAGACTCTACCAGAGAACTCGTGGTCAAAAGCAGCATTTGGCAAAACTTTGAATTACAGATCAAGAAGACGGAGAGCAACTTGTTTTTCTAGGGAGAATGGCCAATACTTGCTGAGATACCCTCTTGGAGCCACTCGTGTGAATGATGCTGGCAGAGGGACAAAAGAGTAGAAACACTGGAAGTATTAAAAAGCAACAACTGACCCTACACGAGAGAATTCTCAAAGAATTCGAGAGCCCAGCATCAAGTAAATGATGGGGAAATACACACATAAGGAGAAGACTTCCTTCTTTTTCTTCAAATGCACAAGCCTCTTTGTCAGAATTGACAAAAAGCTCAGGTTTTGAGCTGAAGAAAGTCACAGACTCTCTGTACCTCAGGATCTTGGTCTGAGTTATCAATACTGGGATTTTGAAATCGGCGACACAGGTTCAGAAAAGGTTAACTCGGGCCTGTAAAATGTTACACTCGCTTGGAACGTGGGCTAGCCAGTTGTAAAGATGTCTGTCTGCCTGCTCGTCGCTGGACAAGACAGAGAACTCAGCCGGAGCAAGCTGCCCCACCCTAGCCATCAGGGGCCTGCAGTGGAGAGGCCCCCATCAGGGGCCTGCAGTTGAGCTCAAACTCTGGTTCTCCAGGCTGCCCTACTGCAAAGCCCTGGCCCCTCCTCAGAGTAGATCGGGACTTTCCATCAGGAATGGTTGCCAAGTGAGATGGGTTGGCTAGTTGGCCACCGTACGTGAGAAGTATATGAAGGCTTATTCACACACACCAAATGCTTGGCTGAGCTTCTAGAATTGTCTACAGGCCGGGGTAAATTTTTCTGTCACCAGCAGCCACCTAACAATTAGGCTAAATGTAATCATTAGCAGGTCGTGGATTATACGTTTTGTGTGGGAAAGAAAAATTTCTGAGAGTTAGTCCCACGCTATTAAAATGTTGACGAGAATAGAGTATCAAGGAGGGTTAATGGAGTTTGTTGCAGGGAGAAAAAAAAAAACTTATTAGCAGATCCAGGCAATTATAATAGACTCTATTGTTTACTGCTATTTGCTAAAATGGAGGCTTCTTTTACTGAAGGAATCCTAGGCTATTTCTGCAACTTCTAAATGACTTCCCTTCCATTCTCACTGTGGAAAGTCTCAGGAAAACAAAGATTCAGTAGGGGTCAAATATGCTGTACCAGAGAACCAAACTCTCTTTCTCTCTCTCTCCCTGCCCTACCCCTCCCGAATGTACGTAGGTAGGTAGGTAGGTAGGTAGGCATCTATCTATCTATCTATCTATCTATCTATCTATCTATGAATATTTCCAGAAAAAGTCCCTAAACTTCTAACAGAATATGAAGTGACAATAATGGTCCCAAGGGAACCATAGAAAAGATGTTTGAGCAGAGTCAAAGGTAGAATAATACAACTTCCGGTGTTCGGTATGGCAAACTGGCAGGCTGACGCCAAAGTAAAGAGTTGAACTGATCGCACATGAGAATACTACCCAGGTAACTCTTAGTGAAATGATCTCCACTCAGGAGTCTGCACTAGATGCTATGCTATCTATCTGAAAAATGCTTATTTGGTTAATTATAATTTTGTAATATGAGAATAATTATAATTATTGGACCAGATCCTACAGTCGTGTAAAGCTCTTTTTGAGAAATCGGTTCCACGCTCAAGGCTTTAGAAGGAATACATATTGTATAGAGTATCCCTTTCCCCACACATTCCCGGACACACATACTTTGTCTATTCACCGTGTGTACGCTATGATAAAGTCTGATTAACTCTACAGAAGTTGGTTTACCTTTACTTAACCTGCCATTACCTGAACTTTTGGGGGGGGGGGACCATAATACCCTTTCTTCATACGTAATAAGATAAAATGGAACTAGTTCTGGCAGAACCCTATTTGGGGGGAAAAAAACTACTTGAGAAGAAGAGTGTATGAGGGAGATCAGGATGTGAAAGTCATGTGTCCACCTGATGCTCGACATTATTGTACCAAGGCATTGGCCAGCCTGTTCTTGAATCCTTCTACAACCTTACAAGGCAGGAGGCTCCATCTCTGGACGGCTCTATCCCTAAATTCCTTTCTCCACTGAGCTGAAATACAAGTTCTTAGGACTACATTAGATGCTTGAATTTATCCAGGCTAATATCCCCCATAGTTTTCCTTTGCCATTGCTTTATTGCTGTTGGGAGGGCGGGCGGGAATGGAAAAGGGAGAGATTACTGTCAATAAATGTCCTGTGTTTTCTGCCCTTTCTGGATGCTTTTGGATGGCATCATGCAGTGGTTCTCAAACCTAATGTGCTTAGAAATGACTTGGAGCCTGGAGAGCTTGTTAAAAAGTGTTTTGGGCCCCATCGCCAGAGATTCTGAGATTTAATAGGTTGGGGAAGGACCCAGGCATTTATTTGCATTTCTATGAAGCTCAGAGGTGATACCAATGCTGCTGGGCCAGGGACCACACTTTGAGTAACACTGGGGTATTGGATACCTTGCTACTCTGCCAAGGCCCCATGATCCAGCTGGTGGGAGTATTGGCTAACTGCTCCGAGCTACCTCTTTCACTGGAAATTGCCCTCAGCGGCAGGTGACTGTTTTATCCAAGGTTGCCATCTCCCACAAGGTGACCCAGAACCAGTACCTGGATGGCGCTAGACTGTGAAGGCCCAGCCTCCTTGCCTCAATTCAGGAAGGCTCTGAAAGGGTCCTGCAAGTTCCAGGGCTCCCCTGAGAATGTGCTGAGGCCTCAGATTCACTGCAGGTTAGATTTTCTCTCTGCCCAATCCTACCTCTCCCACACAGCCTTACACACCTATCACGTGGAAACACTCTTTAACCAAAATTCTGCACACAACTCTCTAGCTTATGGAGTTTTCTTCCCCTTGTTTCCAGGGAGCCCAGTCTACGTCAGTTGGATTTTGGTTCTGTTTTACTTTTCTTTTAAACACAAGGGTAGTGCCTTACGTTTCATGTCATCTTTGAATATTCAGCCTACCTCTCCAATTTGTTGAAATCCTTTTGGCTCCTGATACTGTCTACTGTATTTGCTACTTCTTCCTGCTTTGTGTCATCGGCAAATTTGATAAGAATGCTATCTACGTCTTCATCCAAGACGCTGATGAAAATATTGAAGAGGACAGAGCTGAGATGAGATTACTGTGAAAAGCTGCCAGAACCTCCTTCCCAGTTGATATGTATCCATTAAACAGCAATAAAGGGAGCGCAGGCCTCTGAGTCAGAGATTTGGGTTCGGAACGCCAGCTCTAAGTAGAGGTCAAGAGCTTAGACCGAGAGCTAAAAAGAACAATACCCCTTTAGCTTTCCTGTTGTAACAGGCAACTTAGGAGCTCCTTACATGGTACATGTTAATAAATCACATCTCACCACCAAAACCCCCATGAAAATAATAAATAATCATGAACTCATGATTATTACTTATCTAATTTCCCTCAGGATGAAGTCGTAACGGGCATTTTGGTGGAGGGTTTGTTTCATTTAAATATTTTTAAAACCAGGTTGTGATAAAATTGATGTTCAACAGCTAGCTCAGGTTCACAAGACAGACCTAAAATACTTGTGATATAGGAGGAAAAGAGGAACTCCTCAGGAATTGTGTGAGTAGCCCTAAGTCTATGAAATGTAGGTTACGATCTCTACAGGTGCCTGGGATAGGTGGATTTGACTTGTGTTAAATGCAGCGTGGCATAAAGACACTGAACGACACCGAGTGATGTACTTTCATATTACGGATTTGATGAAGCTAAATGTGAAGCTGAATGGGGAAGTGGTCTCCTGGTTAATTTAAATGGTTTTTAAGTCTTTCATGACACTAGGCAGAACAGCCAGAGCATAAAACACTGGCTGGAGGTATGAGGGTATTGCTTTCGTTCCCGGCTATTTCGTAAGTCACGATATAACTCGAGAAAGTATTCCCCGCCCCCCGACCCCGTATTTTTTCTTGAAAAGGTACTACCTGCACATTACCCTGCTAATAAAAATGTCATAAGGAACTTTCAAAGGACAAAAAACTATCTGAAAATGCTTGCAACTCAACTGTTAACAAATCGGGAAGAAGTCAAATAAAGAGAAGCAAAAAACTCACTCACAGAAGTAAGACGAAAGGAAACGCTACAAAATCTTAAGGGTAATAATTATTTCCAAATTTAATTTTTTTTTCTACAACAGGCACATTTCACTTTATCTCAGGGAAAATTATTTCAACCTATAGACGAAACTTCCAAACACAAACAATGGTAGATGAAATATCAAAACGGACAGTCACACAGGAACAATCTGAGCTCAGAAAGAAGCTCAGGGTCAACAGCCCTCTGGGTCAGAAATGGCAGAGGAATACCACGTGGAAGGGCTGTTTGGTTCTGGGATGGGAAGAAAGCGGGGGCAGCCAGTTCAAGTTGTGCTCGGCTCAAGAATCTGAAAATGTTTCTGCACTAGGATCTTTGCTTCAATAAGTCAGGGATGGTATCAGGTTGCCCAACTGGTAAAAGGGGGCTGCAGAAAAGCACGGTTGTTGACCACCCCCTAGAACTGCTGAAAGAAACCCCCGTTTAGGTGAAAAATTGAGAAGATTCTATTTCACAAACTCACTAGTATCTAGTTCCCCTGCCTAATTTTTAGAACTAAGGAATGCATTAAAAAATTAGTTCATGGAAAGAAATTCCCATGATAAATTGAATAGAGCCAAGAGATCCCCAAACTAGATGAATGTTAGAATTAGATAACATTACAAGTCAAACGATGACTATATCCATTTATTAAAATAACTCAATAAAAATAAACTCTAGCGAATATATATATATATATATATATATGTATTTGCAAATTTATATATTTTATTGAATGTTTTACAGAGGGGTTTTTTGAGAATGATAGCAATGCAAAGAAAATTAAAAATATGACTATGATTGAAAAGTAATACGATGGATACTGGTGCTAACATTAATGGTTCGATTAAACCAAGTGAGCGAACTTTCTCCCATTTGCTTTAATTTTAGACACCAATATATCAAATTTATGAACGGAGACAAGAAACGTCTGTTTGTGGGGCACCTGGGTGGCTCAGTCGGTTAAGCGTCCGACTCTTGATCTAGGCTCAGGTCACGATCGCTGGGTTCGCAAGATCGGACCCTGCTTCGGGCTCTGTGCTGACGGTGTAGAGCCTGCTTAGGATTCTCTCTCTCCAACTCGCTCTCTGTCCCTCCCCCGCTCTTTCTCAATCTCAAAATAAATAAATAAACTTAAAAAAAAAAAAAAGAAAGGTCCGTTGGTGACCTATAAGTTTCCTTTGGGAAACAATTATGGCTTATCTTTAGTTTTAGAGTCTTTCCATGAGTAAACTGCATGCAGGGGCATTTGCAAGCATCTATTTTGGTGCACCGGTAGAGCCTGGTTTAGGACTGTAGGACTGGTTTAGAATGAAAATGGCTACTTGGCTACAACACCAGGTAATTTTCCACACCAGTAAATCACCAGTGATATGGTTCCAAATGTCTCCCTTTGTGTGCAATCTCTGCAAGCTAAAAACAGTCTAATTACTTTAAAGGAGGTGACATAAAATTAAGCAGGCAGTTACAACCAAGAACATTTTAGATCCGTATGGATCATGACACTGCCTGGCCCGGAGCCCCAAGGTTTTGCATTACAGGTATATTACCCTACTGTAACATGGCGAGAATTCTTACACTTTATAATTGGTTGGAAAGATTGGGTCTCAGCAGGATAAAAACCAGAGCGCCTTATAACTATATACACAACGCGCTCTTGAAGAGCCAAAAGAAACTTCCTCATGCTGTCAAAAGATGTATACCGAAAGGAGCTGCTAACGCACTGGATTTTTTTTTTTTTTTTTTTTTTTTTTTTTTTTTTAAATTTTTTTTTTCAACGTTTACCCATCCCTGGGACAGAGAGAGACAGAGCATGAACCGGGGAGGGGCAGAGAGAGAGGGAGACACAGAATCGGAAACAGGCTCCAGGCTCTGAGCCGTCAGCCCAGAGCCCGACGCGGGGCTCGAACTCACGGACCGCGAGATCGTGACCTGGCTGAAGTCGGACGCTTAACCGACTGCGCCACCCAGGCGCCCCCGCACTGGATTTTTTAATGTACCAAATCTTTTTAGTCCTTAAGATGGACTAGATAGTATACTTTGCATGAGAGGGATTAAAAATAGGCTACTCTAAATTGAGAAGTTTGAGCTGGTGTCCTTAGGGTCCTTTGTAGCTTTAATATTTATGACTATGCTGCAAATATATCACAAACAGTCCCTGACTTAATAAGAGGTTGTATTTTAAACAAATGTCCTGTTAGCATCACATCACGTTCTTCGCATAGCTTCAAGGACGGCAGCAAATCTGCATCCTTTAAATTTCTGGAAATAATCCAGAGTCATTTACTGCCCAACATCTGATTAATTATTTCATTCAACTCACAATTATTGAGTACAACTATTGAGCAAAGACGAGGTGTGGCTATACAATCATGCAACAATCTTCTGATGATCAGAAACTAGTCCCCAGGTAGTGCCCAAAAAAGAATTCTAAAAACACTTTTCTAAGGGTCAGCACTGGTGGGTAGAACATAAGACTCTTTCATGAAGTTCACATGCCTGTCCCTCTGTTAAACAAACACACTGACAAACACAAATTCGCGATACTATTTGCTTTCCTTCCCTGAAAAAAACATCACGTTTCATTATTGACTTATTTTTTTTTGTTTTTATTTTCAGAAAAATTTGAGTACGCTTTTGGGAGCCTATCACATATGTAAAGAGTATCCATCAGGTCTCTGGAGGAAAAAGAGTGCTGGAGCAAAGGGAAACGAGAAGATTGATTTGAAGGAAAATCACTCTGAGGCCAGTGCCAAGGCGAAATGAGCGTGGACACTGAACGGTTGGGAGCGCAGAACAAAAGTGGCCACAATCTCCGAGGTAAAATATGGGCAGGCTCTAGGATGAGTTGGCAATGAGGATAAAAAGAAGGGGGGGGGGTGGGTAGTTCCTAGAGCAATTTTTGAAGTGGAATTCACACAGTTTAGAAGCCAATTCAGTACATGTAGCAATAAGATCGAGAGGAGATGGGGAGGGCGAAGTAGAAGTAATTCTTAGGTTTCCAGGTTTAGAGAGAATTAAGTAATTAAACTACACTGAAAATCCAAAAAAAAAAAAAAAAAAAGTAAGTACAGTTCCAGAGATTGGGAGAAAGATAGAAGGTGGAAATAAAACTGAGAAGTCTTGGGGCGCCTGGGTGGCTCGGTCGGTTAAGCGTCCGACTTCGGCTCAGGTCATGATCTCGCGGTCCGTGAGTTCGAGCCCCGCGTCGGGCTCCTGTGCTGACGGCTCGGAGCCTGGAGCCTGTTTTGGATTCTGTGTCTCCCTCTCTCTCTGCCCCTCCCCTGCTCATGCCCTGTCTCTCTCTGTCTCAAAAATAAATAAAAACGTTAAAAAAAAAAATTAAAAAAAAAAAACAACTGAGAAGTCTTAATGGTGGTTGAAGCCAACACATGAAGGTACTTGCAATGTATATAGAACGGAGACAGAGTTAACAATGGAACATTGACATTTAAGTGATATATAGAACAAAGACGGCCTATATCGATTATTGTTACAGTTCCCGAATTTGTATCTCAAGTCATGACCATTCAGTAGAACGTAAAATTTTATATCCAGCTAACTACTCCACATCTCTACCTGGACGCAGAAGAGACATTTCAAAATAGTATGTCCACATCTTCTTCCTAAGATATGTTGCTTTTGAGATCTTCTCCATCTCCGTAAAGTGAGTACCCCATCTTTCAGTTCTCAGGTGAAAACTGTGGTCTTCCTGGATTCCTCTGTGGCTTTCATCCCTGAATCTAATCCATTAGAAAGCTTTTTGGGTTCTTTCCTCAAAAGAGGGTAGAATCCAGCCACTTCTTACTACATTCACTTCTCTTCTGGCCCAGATCACAGTCCTTTCTTGACTGAATTATGGCTCCTAATGGTCTCACTACTTCCCTTCAGTCTAGTGTAAAAGAAGGGCCAGGTGAGTCGAAACATGCCATTCCATCACACAAAACCTTCCAATGAGTCCCATCTCACTCTAAGTGAAAGTGAAAGTCCTTTGAGGACTCATGTATCCGATTCCTCTCATCTCCCAACTCCTGGTCTGCTACACTCCTGCTCACTTGTCACTTTTCTGTTACACTAGTCTGTTTCCCCCCAGAGGATACGCATACTCCTGCCTCATGGCATTTCCAGTTACTAGAACCCTCCTGAGCTGTTTTTCTTCCAATTGTCCACACAGCTCACCTCCTCAGGTCCATTGCATCTTGTTCAAATGTCACCCTCACCGTGAGACCTTTCTTAACCATCATATTTAAACAACAGCACTTTCCTTCCAACACACACACATCTATTCTCAACTACTTTCCTTTGTTTCCACACTGCACTTATCACAACTTCATATATCATATGCTTAACTTTCTTATTTGTTTTTTTTTTTACCTTTTGTAAAAGTTTATTTATTTTCGGAGAGAGAGCAAGTGGGGTAGGTTCAGAAAGAGAGAGGGGAGAGAGAGAATCCCAAGCACGTTCCACACTGTTAGTGCAGTGCCCAAACTGGGGCTTGAATTCATGAACCATGAGATCATGACCAAGTCGAAATCAAGAGTTAGATGTTTGGGGCACCTGGGTGGCTCAGTCAGTTAAGAGACAGACTTCGGCTCGGGTCATGATCTCATGGTTTGTGGGTTCGAGCCCCACATCAGGCTCTGTGCTGACAGCTCAGAGTCTGGAGCCTGCTTCAGATTCTCTCGGCCCTTCCCCTAATCTCTCCTCCCCTCCCCTCCTTCTCTCTCAGCACTTCCCCTACTCATGCTCTGCCTCTCAAAACTAAGTAAATATTAAAAAAAAAAAAAGAGTCAGAAACTTAACCAACTGAGCCACCCAGACGCCCCTTAACTTGCGTATTTGTTAACGTCTATTTCCCACCTTCTCCTTCCCAAAATATAAGCTTCATGAGGGTCGGGATTTTCATTGCTGTATACTGAGTACCACGATCTGAGCCTATCTAGCACCAAAATATTCACTGAGTGAGTGAATGAACGCTTATGATATTTACGACATGACCTTTACTGAGCTCTTCCAATGTACCAGGCATTGTGCCAGGGACCTCACTCTTCCTATATGACTAGAAAAATAGGAGAACTGCAAAACGATACCGTTCTGGAAACCAAGGAAGGGAAAGTTTCAACCAGTCGAGTTGAATATAGGGCCATTAGTTCTAGTAAAAGTCACCGATGACCTTAGTGAGCCCTTGTTTTCATTAAAACAAGGTGGTAGCAACAGAAAACAGATTGGAGTGGGTCAAAGCATAACCGGGTGCTAAAGACTAGGAAAGAGTAATGCCAATTACTTCTTTAAAACTTTTGATGGTTTCAAGCTGCCAAAAACAATTTTTTTTTTGATGGTAAGGGGAAACCAGCATAGCTTTATAGAAAAGATCATATCTGAAGATAATTCTTTTACAACAAGGGAGACTTCAATGTGATGGTTGGCTGAAGGGGAGAAGCAAGAAAAAAAAAAAAAAAAGAAATGCAATATCCCAGAGAAGAAAAAGCAGGACAATCATTAAAAAAATATGCTGGAGAAACTGAAAGAGATCCAGTGTCTGGTTAGAAAAGCTCTGTGATGCACACAAAATAGGGCTCAATATTTTTTTCCTTTTCTTCTTTCTTTTTCTTTCTTTCTTTCTTTCTTTCTTTCTTTCTTTCTTTCTTTCTTTCTTTCAGAGAGAGAAAGAGAGAGAGCATGAGCTGGGGAGAGTGGCAGAGGGAGAGAGAGAAAAAATCTTAAGCAGGTTCCATGCTCACTATGGGGCTCAACGTGGGGCTCAAGCTCACAACCCTGGGATCATGACCTGAGCTGAAATCGAGTCGATGTTCAACCAACTAAGCCCCCAAGCCCCCCTCCTTTCTTGTTTCTTTAAAGTGGAAAAGAGATAGGACCTAGGAATAGAGAAGCAAGGAGGGACTTCCATGTGCTACACTGTTGCCAAAGATGGTGAATACTGGTGGTAATTTCTCAGTTTATCAGCTATTACTTATGATTATTAAAATGTAAAATGTATCATGAGGGAAGACAGGAGAATACTGAGATATAATTTTAAGGAAGAGCATATTTCCATGTATGTACATGCATATACACGTATGTGCATGTATATATATATATATATATATATATATATATATATATATATATATGCTGAATCTTTCTTAGAACCTAGAGAGATTTTTCAGGTATCTGGGAGCTTTTAAGTTCCAGCCATGCTGAACCCCTCTGATACTGGGACCAGGCCCTCTACTTGATGAGTTCACTCCTAGCTGATTGGTAGATGTGGAATCCCCCATATGGCTACAGACAGACAATTCAGTTAATGCTCATTTCTTGTTTAAAGAGTGATCCTGGAATAGAAATAAGGAAATGAAATCTCATGAGAGTGTCATCATAAAGTCATCAGCCAGATGGCAGTCCTTGAAATCTAGTCCTTAGAGGCTTCTGACAATAATTTGTAATATCACATCTAATATTATCTTACTGACCAATTCATATCTATTCGCAGAGATTGAAGAGAAAGAAATGAACTTGCAGAGGCCCTCATTTCTGGCTTTATATGTTAACAGGGACTATACGGAATATGATCAGGAAAACAAAATATTTTCCTACGTAGGTCACAATGATGATCTGTGTTCTGACCTGAATTGTTAAACTACAGAACTGAGTTAGGAAGTAGCCTTTTCTTTTAATCATGAATAGTAGACTAATTCCTTCTGAGCACGCATGACTATGTGTGTTCATCTACATAAAATGGGAAAGCTCCTATCAAAGTCAGGGTAGAATCAAAGATTTCTCTGACCTATTAATAAACTGAACAGTAAAATACAAAGCAAAATCCGTTTACTTTTGTTTTCGATGGTCTCAAAACTCTAGCTTGCCAGGGTATAATGTCAAAGTAAAGCTCTTCCAAGTTATAGTTTTTATATATTATTCAACAATTTAAAACTGCACTGAAGATTTTTATCGCTTTAAATAGGCTTCCAAATGTGCAGATGTTTTGCATGAATTTCTCTATATGATTGAAAGTTTCAGCACAGGCAATACATTAGCGTTCTGTGGTAAAACCCAAACTCTGAGAGATAATGTGATCAGAATGCTTTTGGCAGAGTCCCTCCTACCTAAAAAGTCTTGTTGATAGGTACCTTGTGAAGATATGAGATACTTTTTCTCTATCACCCAAATATCAGCATTAATAATTCTCCTTTTAAAATGATGCTGAAAAGAGTGACAACAAAAATGAAAGTGTTTATATCCTGTGATAGTTGTAGGTTTGGGGACTTTAAATGCCAACTCTAGAAAGTGGGTAAATGGAAGATATCAAGTAGAAACAAGAAAATAAAATGATGGGAACCATTCTGTAAAAGAAATATCTCTTTATTTATAAGATCTGGCAATAACTCTTTTGAAGTGATTGTTAGGTTGTGTGATTGTTATGTGATTGTTAGAAATGTGCCCTAAATTGCTTAGCTGAACATAGACAAAGAAACCTTTTGTGATGATGGAAATGTTCTATTTTGCACTGTCCAATAGGGAAGTCACTAGTTACACGTGGCTCTTGAGCACCTAAGGTGAAAAGGTGGCCGATGAGATGGAGAAAATGAATTTTAAATTTTTTTTTTTAATTTTTTTTTTCAACGTTTATTTATTTTTTTGGGGACAGAGAGAGACAGAGCATGAACGGGGGAGGGGCAGAGAGAGAGGGAGACACAGAATCGGAAACAGGCTCCAGGCTCTGAGCCATCAGCCCAGAGCCCGACGCGGGGCTCGAACTCACGGACCGCGAGATCGTGACCTGGCCGAAGTCGGACGCTTAACCGACTGCGCCACCCAGGCGCCCCGAATTTTAAATTTTATTTAACTTTAATTTACATTTAAATCCCCACCCACGGCTACCGGCTACCCCGCTGGACCACATAAATCTATGGGAAGATGACGATGTTACTTGGCTTCTTGGTTTACCTGGGCAAGACACTGGATAAAAAGGTCAAAAGACAAGAGATCGTATAAAGAGTTTTCTTGTTCTTTATCTATCTAGCACAAGGTCTGTAAGAATGTAAAATAAGAAAAACTGTAGTCAAGTAGAGCATGGCTTAATCTGTGCAGGTGACACACAAAGCATACACAGAATGCGAACTTCTAATGTAAAGGTATCATTAGCCAGTGGAGAATCCAGCTCTCGTCAAGACCTTTCCCACTGACCAGAACAGCCATCAAGCCCAAATGGCCACTGTCTTATGATCCTACGTACATATACCGCATGAATATAACGTACATGAATATACGAGCTAAGTGAATATACTGTATTTACTCAAAGATCTGACTGGTTATCTTTCCAGGGAACTTCATGCTCTCTGGCTACAGCGTGCCGATTGATCAGTTTATTCTTTCCATCCCATTCGTGGCAGGCATTCTCTATGGGCTGGCCCGACCCCATTTGTTAGCCACTAGAGGTGGTTGTGTTGCACAGTTTTGGTGTGAAATTTCCTGGGAATCCCACTGCTTTCCTGATACAAGCACCACCCTGCGTCCTTTTACTTCCTGCTGGAATGTATATGTTCCAAGGGAGATGCCGAGAAGAACATGGAAACTTCAAGGCTGACATTGCTGAGCCACTGAGCCAATGTCAGTCATCTGCCTACCTCTGAACCGCTCAATAAATGAGACAAATAAACCTCTGTTAGGTAAGCTACTGAACTTGAGTTTTCTGTTATTTGAAATTGAAAGCAATCCTAATGGATACATTTTTCTTCTGTGTTGAGTTACTGGCACACCAGAACACTTGTAGTTCTTTTTCATTTGTTCATTTACCTATTGAATGAAAAATGTGTTGGGGATCGTTAATACGCGCAAAGCTAAGTGCAAGGCGATACAGTGGACAAGCGGCCAATGTGAATATCCTCACAGAGCCAACATTCTCATAAGAGACAAAGACCAGCAAACACTTAAGTAGTGAGGTAAGCATGATAATAGGGGGCTCATGATAGGAGGCCTAAAGAGTGTGCACTTTGAGGTTGGTAGTTAGAAGAGTCTTCCTGAAGGAATTGTTATTTAATATTATATACATGTACGTGTGTGTGTATGTGTGTGTGTGTGTGTGTGTGTGTGTGTGTGTGTGTGTAAGTGTGTTTCAGGTCAGGAGTCAGTAGAGAAGACAGAACATAGGATGAGGAAGTGGAAAGAGCTCAGTGTTACTTAATTACATGTGGGGAGCGCTGGGAGGGAAGATTGAGGAAGAGCAGAAAATTACGCTGGAGTTTTAAGGAAACGCTGAATCACACAAGACCTTGAAATCATTTAAAGAAGTATGGACTATCTTCAAATAATAATGGATAGGCCACTAGAGGCTTTAAAAGTGGGAGGAGGGTGAGCTACATAAATATAGTGTATTTAGAAAGATCATCCTGCATTTTATGCAGAGCATGGAGAGGAACTAGGAAGGCTAGAAGGAGGGATACCCGTTCGGCGAATGACGTAGTCACAGAGGCCAAACGTGACAGTTGAGGAGGAGGGATAAAGAGACGTGGCTGGATTTGAAAGCTATTTCAGCAGTAAATAGCTTTGTGGTAGCTTAGCTATTGGGGTTGTAAAAGGAAGAGTCAAGCATGAGTTTTCATTTGGCAACTGAATGGGTTGTGGTAATGTTCACTGGAGAGGGATCCTAGGAAGAAAAGTAGGTCACATTTGGAGAAAGGTTGGAAGAGGGCAAAAATGAGTTCAGCCTTGGGCCCATTCAGTTTGAAGTTCCGGAGGGACATTCAAATGGAAATAAGTCACTAGGATATGTAGGTCAGAAAGTCAAAAGATCATCGTCAGCTGCAAATGATATAAAAGGATAGTCATCAATGGACTGAAACTCCACAAGTGGATGAATTTTCAGAGTACATGTGAGAATGGCACAAGGAAGAACTTTCGAAGCTTCAGTAAAATTAATTTGGCAAACTTCAGATTGCGTATGGGCCAGTGGAAAATGTAATTTGGCCGCTAACCTTCTGTTTTGACTTTACGCATTGGAGAAATAATCATATACCTTCCTTAGGTGGTAGATTTTTAGGGACCTAGTCGAAAAATATAAACTGGAAGCCCCCCTCTGAAGAATCCAAAGACTTTACGAAAGTGATAAAGAACAGAGAGAGCTGCTTGGACGTTAGAGAAGCATGGGAACGTGGAGACAGGGGACTTCCAGAAAGAGTGACACAAATGGGATACACCTCCCTTGAAGCTCAAGTTTTGGACCCCAAACAAGCTTTCTTTTTGGCCCCTTCTTAGCTTACACTCCCTGAACTCATCATATTAATTCCTGATCTTATTTTGCTTCCCCAAAGAGGCTACTCTTGGAGAAGCAGGCATTTCCCATTAAGATCTAACTTCTGAGTCTCTGATACCATTTGATCACATATAAATAAGCCTTCCTAAGCCTAATCTGCCTTATTTAACTCAACAGATACCGGATCTGTATTTAAAACACAAAGTTCAAACCTTGCCACCGAGAGGAGGCAGTAACTTTAAGAATTTTTTCGAATTATCACTCCTGTGTTCAAGCTCACCCTCTCTCCACCAGGGTCCTTTAGATAGGGCCCCAAATAGAACTCCCAACTTCAGATTGAAACTTCTTTTCCATGGTCATCTATCTGAACACCAACTGTCTGGAATTCAAGATGGCCTTAGGACCACCAGCATGAATCCAGTTTCTCAGGAGATTTCACTCTTTAATTCCTGATTCGATTTCAAGATTTACTTGCTTTCACAATTTCCATATATCAGTAGCTCATAGGTCCTAAGAGATTCTGCTCTTAGTTCAAAATCTGTTGGTTTTTTTTTTTTTCCCTCTTGATGGTGGCCTTTTCTTCTTCATAAAGGCCACCAAATTGACTTCTTCGGTAATTCATGTCATCTTCTGGGACTTATTTACCTTTCACTGTGGTGTTCCTTATCATTGTATAAGTACTCTTTTTGCCCCTGTTTTCTGACACAGCTAAAAATGAGGACCCAATAATCTTTAACTTTCCATAGCATGAACAAGGTAACTTTATATTATGCAAAGGGAGTCATCATTCAACAAATATTTACCAGCTCCCCACTGTATCACTTGGTTCAGGACCTCAGGATGTGTCAAGTAAGAAAGATAGTCTCTGTCCTCAGGGAGTTTAGACTAATATGAAGTACAGACATTAAACAACTAGTTATATAATTCATGTTTTTATTTAAAATTAGGATAAATGCTATTAAAAGAAAAGCACAAGGGGTTAAGAGAGTGGACAGTAAAGACACAGAACCTAGTTTGAGGGGGTAGTGTCTCTAAGAGCTGTTAATTTTCACTGACATAGAATGGGAAATGAAGTTATGAGTCATGTTACACTACATGAATTTTCCCATTGCATCTGTGGAGTGAGATACAAAGATGGCACCATGGACAACTATAATTCCATCAAGAAACCCAAAGTGACTTCCTTCTCAGATTAAGAATGGGGCAACATGTGCCACTGTGGAATGGAATGATATTTCTTTGGGTAGACTTCTCAAAACATATTGATAAATGGTTCTTCTAGCTAAACATCCATATTTTGTGTTTGTCTAAACTCTTAGTTATTTCACTACCTTTGCAACGGTAGGCAAATCATTTAATTTCACCAGTCTTCATGTCCCTTGTCTTTAAAATTCTAGAGGAATTAGGCAAGACTGTGAATTTAGTTGGCGACTGTCACCTTGGAGCCTCCGAAGCCCCAGTTTAGCAGGAGTAGGAAAACAAAATACGCAATGGCCACCCATTGTCACCACCGCATCCATCACTGTAGTCAACGATAGGTTTAGAAATAATGTAGTTCCTACCTTTTATGAATGCTTGCCCAAGAGGCATTGATGTTCTCTGTTATCATGTGTACTTTTCTCGTATCATCTGAAGAATAATCCCGGAGAAGTTTCAGGGCCAAATCATTTGCAACATCTACATTTATCTGCCACTGGCGGAGGTCTTTGGCCAACTGCTATGGATACATATGGGAAAGAAAATGAATGTCAGTTTTCTCTGAGATTTTCAGTTGCAGTTTCTCAAAATTTTTCATAAACAGCCTTTGAGTTCGCAGGTCAGACCTTGTCCGCATGTTTACTTTGAACCTACCATGTGATTTAGTCAATCGTGACAGTATAATCCAACCCACTTTTCATGACAAAACTTTTCAAATGCGGCATCTTGAGCAATCCTCAGTGTCCGGTATTTCAATTCAGCAGCAGTTGATTGGGGATCAACTGGGCTTAATTGTTTTTCTCATGGGAGAGAACAAACTATAAAAATAAGCTCTCATATAGTTGTTGACTATGGGGCATATACCAAAATTTGAACGGAAAACAAAGCTCATGTATTTCCTTCCCTCTTCATTAACTTGTTGAATTGTTTATGTAATTAGTGCCATCTACTGGCATTCAACTACAGCTGCATACAGAAAATATTAAACATCAAAAGAATAGCACTGCATACTACTTATGAACTTTTTTGAAGGCCAAGGTTATTCATAATACTTTAATAAATATCCTACTTTAAAATTAGAGCACAATTTCAAACATAAGAATCTCGCTAAACCAAATGACCTGATTTTTTGTTTCTGTTTGACAACTGAGTATTATCAAGCTATGTATTACATCACTTAAAATACCGCACAGAAAATAAATAAGGCAATGACAGGTTTATCGAGAAGCATATTAATGACTGCTCTAAGTGTATGGAGGAGGCTTCTAAGCATTAAGGTAATATTCAATTACTAAGATAGTTATATCAAATCCAACGTGGTAGGTAAAGCCATTGATAAACGGGCAAAGGATCATGAAAAAGACATTCAAGCAAGAGAAAGAATAAAAGATTTATATTTTTAAAATTGAATTAAAAACCTAAAAAAATAGGGGCGCCTGGGTGGCTCAGTCGGTTGAGTGACTTAGGCTCAGGTCATGATCTCGCAGTTCATGAGTTCAAGCCCCGCGTTGGGCTCTGTGCTGACAGCTCAGAGCCTGGAGCCTCCCTCGGATTCTGTGTCTCCCTCTCTCTCTGCCCCTCCCCTGCTCATGCTCTGTCTCTCTTTCTCTCAAAAATAAACAAATGAAAAAAAAATAGAGTATTAAATCAAGATGATACAATTTGACATCAGTTAATAAAAAAATAAAACCCAAAGCTGGAAGCACTATGGTAAAACTAGCATATCCATGTACTACTGCTGGGAACAAATATCTATCAGGACAATCTGGCGATTGATATCAAATGACATATACATGCTTACTCCCATTGACCTCGTAATTGTGCTTTTGGTATTTTTCTCCTAATAAAATATTTAAAAGAAGAGAAATACATTATAGGAATAAAGAGCATCATTAACTATTATAGCATAAAAATGAGGAAATTTCAATTTTTAATGAGAGGACATTAGAATCACACAATATATCAACCCAATGTTCTAGTGTGCCAAAATCATAAGTAACAAACAAAACACAATTTCTACCTGTATTGTATTTCTCAAATCTCTAAGTCATGAACTAGGAGGGGAGCAGAGGAAACTGAAATTAACTGATGTTTCTGAAGAGCAGTCATTTTTGTTTTAATATTTGTTCTTTCATGTTGGTATGATATTTACATAATAAAAATCAAACAGTAGTAATTTTGGCAGAGTTTCAGTATATTTGGGTGGGCTCCCCTTCCTTGCAAATGTATAATGTATATATAATCTGGTATTTCTCAGTTAACTAGAATATCCTATTCTTTGTTTTAATGTTTCTTTATTTTGAGAGAGAGAGAGAGAGAGAGAGCAAGGGAGGGGCTGAGAAAGAGGCAGAGAGAGAGAATCCTAAGCAGGCTCTGGGCTGTCAGTGCAGAGCCTGACAGGGGGCTTGATCTCACAAACTGTGAAATCACGACCCGAGCCGAAATGCAGAGTCAGGTGCTTAACCGACTGAGCCACCCAAGAGTCCCTAGAACATCCTATTCTTGAATCAAATGACATAATTTCATTTGTTGCATGTAACAAATAGAACCAAAAAACAAAATGAATACCAAGCATCTAAAGCCAACGTTACTAACTTTCGCTATGAAAGGAAAAAGGGAGAGAGTTTTTAAAGGCACACAGTACAGTTCCTGTACTATAAAGCAATTAAAGTTTATCCTGGCGAAAAGTCTGCCTTCCCTTATATAATCATTTTACCCAGCCCTGTGGCTCCAATTTTCCACTTTTTGGATCCTCACGCTATTCAAAAACCTTTCTAAGGTGAAACATACACTTCTAAGGCTTTCCTTTTCTAGAAATGTCCTAAGGTATAAGATTACCGTTCTGGCCCTTCTCCTCCTTACTTAAGCCAAGCCTTCAGTGTTAAACTAATGTGTACTGTAAGCAGCCCTTTTTATCCATAAGATGGCATTTGAATTTTGAAAAAGAGCTTAGTATCAATTATTTATTAAATCCCTAATTGGTAGCATAAGAATTCACAAAACTGAAACCAATAACTTGGTCACCTTTTTCCAAGTTAATTCCTTTTTTTTTTTTTTAAATTTTTTTTTTCAACGTTTATTTATTTTTGGGACAGAGAGAGACAGAGCATGAACGGGGGAGGGGCAGAGAGAGAGGGAGACACAGAATCGGAAACAGGCTCCAGGCTCTGAGCCATCAGCCCAGAGCCTGACGCGGGGCTCGAACTCCCGGACCGCGAGATCGTGACCTGGCTGAAGTCGGACGCTTAACCGACTGCGCCACCCAGGCGCCCCAAGTTAATTCCTTTTAACGAATACCTTTCTCTGTTAGAGAAATACGATCAACCAACATCAGAGCATATGTGTATACATTTAGGAATAAAAAATATAAATTAAAATTTTAATAAATGTAAGTAATATCATTTATTTTACCGAAGACAGATAAATAACTTTGGAAGCCACCTCTCACTCATGGGTTGCTACTTGAAAAGTCTAGATTAAAAAGGATATACACTTTTTGGTCTTAATCTATAGATCATGAAAACTGCCTAGAAGTTTAAGTTGAAAGGTATGCTAGCATTTTCCAAACTCTTGAAGGAAATATACAGCTCAAGTTACAGACTTCATAGTCAAGAGGTAAAAGAGTGAGGCTTGATTTCAAAACAGAGCTTTTTGATAAACTTTAATTCTTGAAAGACAAAAAAGCACAAGCCACATACTTTTCTTCAAATTTGTAGTCACCGTGATATTCAGATTTTCATACAGAAGGAAAGCCCTCACCCTCACTGAATGCTGCCCAGGTTTGGAGAGGACGTAGGATTAAAAAAGAAAATCCCACTGACCTTGAGTAACATTGACAGGGCAAAGGCCCTTATCTAAACCCTAAGGTTCTCAACTTCAGCATTCTTGTCTCCCTTCCTACAGCATTCACCGAAACACAATGCTTCCCTTCCTCCCAGGGTCATATGTTGACCGATCTGGGCTTTAACCAAGTGTCCTTCAAGCTAGGAACAATGACCTTGACCAGTTTTGCCTACTACCGTGAAATTTACTACTGGGATAACTCCAGACCACACAAGGAGTGTAAATTCAAAAACACAATAGAATTCACACACACGTCTTCTTATTTCTGAATTCCATTTGCAATGGTATACCCTACGGGGAATTGTTCGTATGGTGATCACAGCGTGTGAAGAAATTTGAAATACTGTGAACACTAGCCTATGAAAAAAGATGATTTTTGTGGGTCCATATATATATATATGTGCGTGTGTGTTTTCTGTGAAGAATATAAAAGGCTACATTCCCAAAAGATTGTGTCCCCAACCAGGGAAGAAATATTTCATATTCAAAGCCAATATGGTGTTGCTGTAACACGTGCTGGGTATTTTATGTGCTGTATTTTAGGCAGGAAAATGATTGTAAACTATGGGACAACCGGAATTAAGTTCAAGAATTTTGAGTATTAAAACTTTCTAATTTTAATATTTGTCTTCCCTTATTTTCTGTTCGTAAGAATTCTTTTCAGGGTATTGACCCTACGCCGGAGAAAACAACAGAGGAAGAGAGAGAGCAGTGACAAGTTTGGGCCTGCTGGGTTTGAATCCTGGCTTGATCACTTCCTAGTTATGTGCCCAATGGGAAAGTGTATTATCCTCTCTATGCCTCAGTTTCCTCCTTTTTAAAGTGGGGAGAGTAACAGTATTTACCTAGAAAGAGTATCATGAGGGTTTATTTAGAAGATGCAGGGAGAGCCTTCGGAATGGCGTCTGGCGAATCCAAAGCGTTAACTAAACATTAGCTAGAATAATCGTGCTGATTGCTATCACTGTTACTACTCTTTCTATTGCTGCTGCTGCTGCTGCTACTACTACTCTCGTCCTACGAATTGTACTGTTCCTAATGAACCGCACTCTGTTGACCACGGGGCAAGCCTCTACCGAATGCAAAGTAAGAGCCTCGCTGTTTCACCGACATTGTCTATGATGCTATAGCTCTAAAACGCTCCCTTTAATTTAGAAGAGAAATGCAAATACATAGACCTATCATTAAAAAAATTAAGGGTGAGTAGTGTTTAAGTTCTCTTATAAAATGTGTTTGGGGATAGTCCCCTACCAATGAAATTAACATTTGTTCCAGGTGAGCTAGAGTTTAAAAATTTTAATGACTGACTCCAAGGAGCTTCACGAATGAAAGGCAACAGCAGAGTAATAAAAAGGCATCTTCCCAGGGAGTCTTATTTGGCCGTTGTTTGGCTGTTTGATCTTAAGAAAGTCATTAACCTTCTGAGTCCCAGTTTTGTTGTGTGTAAAATAGGACGGAGTGACTTATTCCGCCTATGCCTCAGGTTTGTCGTGAGGCCAAACTCAAAATAAAACTGCTTGGAAAATTGTGAAATAGCATCCTAATATAGTTACGGAGAAAAAAGCGCTAAATAGGGGGTTTCTCTTCTTTCGCCTAGGATACTGTGTCGGCATAGGTGAACTAAGAAATTCATTTGAAAAAATCGAGTTCTGTGAGCTAACAGGGGAGAGCCGATTAGCTCTTAGATCCGTTCTCTGGCAATCTCCCACTCGACCCAGCGTTACAGATGAACCAAGCCCCTTATAAGGGGGACCAGGGTTTTTCCCAGGCTTCCATGCTAGTTGGTTTCCAGGTGCGTTAGGACAGTGAGAGGCCTTGGTAGGACACGCAAGAACAGGAGGAAAGAAGGGTGAAACGAAAGTATATCTCCCCTTCTGTGTGGGCAGGGTCTTCTTTGTGACTCCATTTCCTAAGGGACAGCCCCTCTCCCTGTAGTGTCACTACCTGCCGTGCAGCCCCCACAGCGGTTGAGTTAGTACCGGATGGTTCTGGTTTCTGGACTTTGGTAACACTTGTTGGGCCCTTCCGCCCTCGAGGTGGCAATAGCTTCCCGATACTGCCAACCTCCGGGACTGGGGTCCTCTGCTACTCCATTAGCCATGGAACCTGTCATCTGTATTAACTTTCCTCTGAAATATCTCAGGTGGTTTCCAGACTTAACCCTGATGATACAAACTGGAGGCCATTTCACAGCAAATGACCCTGCCTCCCCAGAGAGGAGGGGATCACACAGTGTAACGTAACAAGCACACATTTCATTAAATACGGACGACATCTTGTACCCTTCTCTTCAGTCTCAGAGGAACAGGTGACTCTTGTACTCTGGTAAGCTGATTCCTCCGTCAGAAGAGTCATCTACTCTGGGCCCTTTCTCCACACACTCTTTGTGTCTTTTCAATCTCTCATCTCCCCGTAGGGTCTTTCTTCATAGCCTTCAACCATGAGTCCCCCCCGCCCCCATCTTTAACCAATGGCAACAAAACTTGCTCTCTATCATTGTCTTTCCCTCCACCATTAAGCTCCTTAAGAAGGCAAATGTTCAGTCACGGCCTCAACTGGATTACATTCCTTCAACTCTACAACTCATCAGAATCAGTCTTTTGCCAACATCACCCCTCAAAAAATATTCTGACACGACATGAGTATAAATTGGATTGGTGACCCCAATTCTTTACCCCACCCTGTGGCCGTGCCCTTTGCTATTTAACTTTTTAATTTCCCACTACAAAAGACAAGAGTTTAGTTTCTGGCCCTTGACATTGAGCTTGGCCTGATGACTTGTTTTGCCTAATCCTAATGGGGGAACAATAGAAGCGATACAGAGGCTTGAAATGTGCTCCTGCAGTGGGGCTAGCCCTTACGCATTTCTGCCGTCACCAAGAGATACACATGCCCCGGGCTAGCCTGACTGTCCCTGGAGAAGGATGAGTGACACATGGAGGGAGCCACCCCAGTCAACCTGCAGCACGAAGCAGTACCACCCCAGCCAAGCCGTCAACTCTTGAAAAAAATTAAATGCTTATTGTGTGCCAATGACATTTTGAAGTTTTTTGTTACACAGAACGTTTGCAAAAATAGTTAACTGATTCAGTCACCAAGGGCCAACATCTGTGGAAAGTCTTAGGTTCTCATGTAATGTAAAATGAACAAATCAGGAAATTACAGATGCTGGCGAGGATGTGGAGAAATGGGAACCGTCTTGCACTGTTGGTGGGAATGCAAACTGGTGCAGCCGCTCTGGGAAACAGTGTGGAGGTTCCTCCAAAAATTAAAAATAGAACTACTCTATGACCCAGCAGTAGCGCTGCTAGGAATTTACCCAAGGGATACAGGAATGCTGATGCCTAGGGGCACTTGTGCCCCAATGTATATAGCAGCGCTTTCAACAGTAGCCAAATTATGGAAAGAGCCTGAATGTCCATCAACTGACAAATGGATAAAGATGTGGTTTATATATACAATGACATACTACTTGGCAATGAGAAAGAATGAAATCCTGCCATTTGCAGCAACGTGGATGGAATTGGAGGGTATTATGCTGAGTGAAATAAGTCAGAGAAAGACAGATCTTGAGAAACAGAAGACCATGGGGGAGGGGGAAGGGGAAAATTTTTTTTCAGAGAGGGAGGGAGGCAAACCATAAACTTAAATACTGAGAACAAACTGAGGGTGGATGGGGGGTGGGGGAGAGTGGAAAGTGGGTGCTGGACATGGAGGAGGGCACCTGTTGGGTTGAGCACTGGGTGTTGTATGGAAGCCATTTTGACCATAAATTATATTAAAAAAAAACACAATATATGTGCACAATATATGTCTTAGCCCCGTCTCTATGAGTCTCCTCCATAATCTCTTATGGCTTAAGTTATCCTTTTTCTATCTTTCTCTTACCTGTTGATGTTCTCCAAGGTTCTGTCGTTAGCCCAACCTTCTCCACCCGCACATACTGACCCTTCAGTGGAAGGGAAGGCAGGGAGCACGCGCGCAGAGCGGTTTTATCACAATTTTCCTTTACAGCAAGTCATCTACCTGCGCTGTCACTGCCTGCGTTTAGGCTGTCACCATTTCTCACTTGGATTCTCCGACCACCTTTATACTGGCTCACTTCCTCCACTCTCAAACCAGCCCCTCCACCCGGGGAAACAGCTGCTCAAGTGATATTTTTGAAATGCACATGGAACCATGTTACTACTCCCTTCCAATGGCTCCCTGTCGCCTACAAGACAAAGTCCAAACCTCTCTCCTTAGATTAGTAGGCGCTCAAATCTAGAACCCACACCTGTGCATCCACTCTCACCTTCTGTTAACTCCTTTCCATTTCCTTTCCTCTGACCCAATCCCATCATTGCTCCTATGATAATCCAAAACCTCCGAAAGGTTCAGGGACTTGCTGAAGGTGACAAAGCCAATCAGTGAAAGAGGCGTCCCTAAAATGCAGGTTTCTCGACTCCAATATTCAGGGTTCAATCCAGTTAAAGAAGATATGCTTCCATATAGAGGGATTTAAGGCAAATGATTGGGTTTATTATAATTGAACACTGAAGAATATACAATAGTCTCCTTGGTGATTATAGCATGATTGGAAAATTATGGTGTATAATAAAATAAGACATTGCCAAACAAAGACAGCAGAAAAAAAAACCCAGAGATTTGGTTTATTCAAAAAATCACTAAACAATTTAGTCCTAAGTATGAATTAATATTCCACACATCTTTATTGGGAAAAAGAAACACTCTTGCTTGCTTGTGTGAATTAAAATGACCTACAAAACCTCTTTATGGATTTATAATAGAAATGTTAAAATATCTGTAAGGAGGCTATTTCAAAAGTAAAGCCTCTCACCATTAACTTCAAGATTCATCTATTAAACCCCTGACATTACCAACTCTGTTTCAGAAGGTAACAGTCTATACAGGGGATACTATTTAAGAAAATGGCCCTCATTTTCCAGCTTACTGGAAATGATTAATCTTTTCAATAGCTTTGAGGACTACATACCAAAGTTGTTACTTTTTTGTCCTTTCAACAATGACTACAAGCTGAGAGCAGGCTAGTAAATGTGTTATCGGCCAACCCATTAGAGTTCCATTATTTTCTGTCTTACATGGCTTCATGTAATGAATTTTCATAATTAAACTAATGGCATACAATTTATTTTCCTCCCTCTTTACTTTCAGGCCCCATTTCTCTTCTGGCTTCTTTGGAATAAGTTTTATACGAAATGAAGGGAGGAGAGCCCTGCAAGGTACTTCATTACCTTAATTTCATTATGACATTTTAGAAAGCATTCTCTTTATCTGGGCTCTCTCTTTAATTTGCTGACTTTATTAAAAGGCTTAAGTAGTGTTGTAATTAAGAAGTCACCCAGCCTCTCCAGGCATCTAAGAGAAGTCTGGTTGAGAGGGTATGGAAATGGTCGGGTAGAAATGACTCCGGAGAGAATGCCAGGGGACAGATCCTCAGAAAGTGGCATTTGTCTTCGCTATTTTTCCAACCCCGTGAGCCTCCTGTGGTAGAAGATGTTATTTTCCACGAACAATCGGGGCCTTATCACGCCACGTGCACCCCCATTGAGTCAAGGATGGCTATGTAACTGATTTTGACTACTTGTAACTTACAGGCAGAAGTTGTATGAACCGATGGCATCATTCATGTTCCCTGCCTCCTGAATCATGGAAGTATGTATCAAGACTCCGCTGTTATCAGCTTTGGTCCCTGCGTGAGTAAGCTAAGTAGAACCCTCTTGTGAATCCACAATGGACACGTAACATGAGCAAAATACAAACTTTGTGTTAAGCCTCTAGACATGGATCTTGCTACTGTAGTACGACTTAGACCATCCTGACAGATACACCTAGTCAGGTACAACCCTATCTCCAGAAGGGCAATTCTATTATATCTACATAATCTGGGGCCAGGGTCAGGGATAGAGTAAGCTAGTATAATAACTCATACAGAATAGGTTCTGTTGCTAATACATGTTGAGAAACTATGTTTCCAAAGCAGTTTATAAACTGGAAGAATCAAGAAAAGATCTGGATCTTAATGACACGTAGGCATACCTCTTGAAAGCAACTTGGAGAAATAATTCGCGTAGCATGAAATCTACCCATTTTAAGCGTATATTTTAGTGGTTTTTAGTATATTCAACGAATTAGGAAGCCATCACCACAATCTAATTTTGGAACATTTTCTTCAAACCCAGAAGAAACCCTGTACCCATTAATAGTCACTTTCCACTGCCCATTCTCTCTCTCCCCTAGCCTTTACTAGACCCTTCACACAAACGGACTCAAACGATATGTGATCTTTTGTGACTGGCTTCTTTCGCCTAGCATCGTGTTTCTCAGGTTCATCCATGTTATAGCAGGTACCAGTACTGTATTAATTTTTATTGCCAAATAGTATTCCATTGCTGGATATACCACACTTAAAAAAAAAAAAACATTCATTAGTTGACAAACATGAGGCTTCTCCACTTCTTGGCTATTACCAATAACTCTGCGACCAATATCTGTATAAAGGTTTTGTGGCCATGTATGTTTTTATTTCTCCTGGATACACACCCGAGCATGGCATTGTCAGGTCAGAGAGTAATTTCGTGTTAATGCCAAACTTTTTCCCAAAGTTGTACCATTTTCCACTCCCAACAGCAATGGATGAGGTTACAGTTATTCCACATTCTTGTCAACACTCATTATTGTCTTTTTTATTTTAATCATCCGAGTAAGTATGAAGCGGTATCTCGTGGTTTTCATTTGAATTTTCCTAACGACTGATGGTGTTGACAATCTTTTCAGGGGCTTATTGGCCATTTGTACCTCCTCTTTGAAGAAGAGTCTATTAAAATCCTTTGTTGATTTATAATCGGGTTGTATTTTTGCTCTGGTTGAGTTCTGAAGTTCTGTATATATTCTGGACATAAGTCCCATACTTGGTATTTGCAAATATTTTCTCCCATTCTGTGGGCTGTCTTTTCACTTTCTTCATGACAATGTTCGCAGCACAAGTTTTTCATTTTGATGAAGTTCAACTTACATACGTTTTCTTTTGTCACTCTTGCTTTTGGTATCATGTATATACAAGAAAACATTACTTAACTTATCGTACTCCTATGTTATCTTGTAAGATTTTTAAATCTTATATTTTGCCCTATGATAATCCATTTTTGAGTGAATTTGTGTGTATGGTGTCAGATCGGGTCAAACTTCATTATGTGGATACAAATATTTAATAATCCAAGCACAAGGTTTTAAAAAGACTATTCTTTTCCCATGTTAACAATCTTAACAAGTCTTAACAATGTTGTGAAAAATCAATTGACCTGAAATGCAAAGATTTACATCTAGACTTTCAATGTTATTCCATCGATCTACGTGCCATCTTCTTGTCAGTTCCATATTGTCTTGATGACGGTAGCTTTGTAGGAAGTTTCGAAATTGGGAATTGTGAGTCCTCTGACTTTGTTGTCTTCTCAAGGCTGTTTTGGCTATTCTTTGCCCCTTGCATTTCAGTACATATTTTAGGAGCCACTTGACTATTTCTGCGGAAAGTCCAGCTAGAATTTTGATGAGGACTGCGTGAAGTCTGCAGATCAATTTGAGGATGTTGCTATCTTAACAATATTAAGTCTTTTGATCCGGAAACATGGGATATTTTTTTCTATTTATTTAGATCTTCCTTAATTTCATTCCACAGTGCTTTGTAGTTGGCAGTAGACAGGTCTTGGGTTTCTTTTATTCCTAAGTGTTTTATTTTTTGATGCTATTGTAAATGGAGTGCTTTCTGAATTTCATTTTTTAGGTTATTCACTGCTTATGTACAGAAAAATAACTGATTTATGTATTTTGACCTTGCAATCTGCAAACTTGCTGAATTTATTAGTTCTAATATTCTTTTAGTATATTCCTTGGGATTTTCTGTATTTAAGATCATGCCATCTGCAAACAGATAGTTTTACTTTTTCCTTTCCAAACTAGACGACTTTTATCTATTTTTCTTGCCCAGTTTCCCTGGCCTGAACTTGTCGTATAGTGGTAAATAGAAATGGTTAGAGCAGGCCATCTTTACCCTGTTCGTGATCACAGGCGAAAGCATTCATTCTCTTTACTGTGATGTTAGTTGTAGGTTTTTCTTAGATGCCCTTTATTAGGTTGAAGCATTTTCCTTCTGTATTAGTTTCCTAGGACTTCCAAGACAGAGTATCACAAACTGGGTGGCTTAAAATGATAAAATGTACTGTCTCACAGTTCTGGAGGATAGATCCAAACTAAGGTATCAGCAGACTATGCTCCATCTAAAACCTAGAAGGAAGAATCCTTCCCTGTCTCTTCCAGCTTCTGGTGGTGCCAGTCAATCCTTGGTATTCCTTGACTTACAGCTGCCACACTCTAATCTCTGCCTTTGTTGTCACGCAGTGTTTGCTCTGTTGTCAGTGTCTTTACATGACATTCTTCTCTCTGTGTATGCCTCTTTTCCCCCTTTTATAAAGACACTGGCCATATGTGGTTAAGAACCCAGCCTACTCTAGTAGGACCTCATCTGAACTTGATCACATCTGCAATGACCCGATTTCCAAATACGGACACACTCATAAGTACCAGGGGTTGCGTCTTCCACACATCTTTTTAAGGAGACACTATTCAACCTACAACACCTTCTGTTTCTAATTTGTTGTGTGTGTGTGTGTGTGTGTGTGTGTGTGTGCGCGTGCGTGCGTTTTCACGAAAGGGTTTTGGACTTTGTCAAATGTGTTTTCTACAACTATTAAGATGACCATGTGGGTTTTGCCCTTTATTCTACTGATATGATACATTACAGACAGCCCCAACTTATGATGGTTTGACTTATGACTTTTTAAAACTTTTATAATGATGTGAAAGTGACAGATACTCAGTGGAAAGCATACTTTGGATTTTCCATTTTGATCTTTTCCCAGACCAGCAACATGCAGTATGATACTCTCTCCTGACGCTGGGCAGTGGCAGTGAACTGCAGCTCCCAATCAGCCACGTTATCATGAGGGGGAGCAAGCGATGCACTTATGACCTTTCTGTACCCATATAACCGCTCTGTTTTTCACTCTCAGTACAGCAGTCGATAACTTACATGAGATATGCAACACTTTATATTATAAAATACGTACATTATAAAATACGCTTTGTGTTACATGGTTTTGCCTAACTGTTGGCTAATATAAATGCTCTGAGCATGTTTAAGGTGGGATAGCTAAACTGTGATGGTTGGTAGGTAAGGTGTATTGAATGCATTTTTGGTTTGTAATATTTACAACTTAGGACGGGTTTGTTGAGACAACCCCGTTGTAAGTCAAGGAAAATCTGTACGTTGATTCAATTTTGTATGTTAAACTAATTTTGCATGCCTGGAATACATTTCACTTGATTATGGTATACAGTCCTTTTAATATGGTGCTTTATTAGGTTTGAGAGTATTTTTCTTAAGGCTTTTTGAGTCTCTATTCATGAGGTATATTGGTTTGTAGTTTTTTTCTGGTGGTATTTTCAGCTGGGAAGTATTCCTTTCTCTTCTAATTCTTGGAAGAGCTTGTGAAAAGCTGGTATTAATTCATCTTGGGGGCACCTGAGTGGCCCAGTCAGTTAAGGGTCCAACTCTCGGATTCAGTTCAGGTCCTGATCCCAGGGTTGTGGGATTGAGCCTTGCACCCAACATGGATTCTCTCTCTCCCTCCGCCCCTCTCCCCTGCTCACGCTTTCTTTCAAAAAAAAAAAAAAAATTAAAACAAAATAAATATTTGGTAAAGTTCACCAGTGAAGCCATCTGGTCTTGGGTCTTTTTTTTGGGAAAATTTTAAAATGATCAATTCAATTTCTTTATTTGTTACAGGTGTATTCATATTTCTTATATCTTCCATTCATAACATCCTCTTATAATCCTTTTTATTTCTATACGTTTGGTAGGGTTGTATCCTCTTCCACTTCTATGGTGAGTAATTTGAGCCTTCTCTCTCTTCTCTCTTAGTCCAGTTAAAGGGTTGTCAAAATTGTTGATCTTTTCAATAACTAACTTTTAATTTTCTTGATTTTCCCTCATTTTTCTTTTCTTTATTTCCTTGATTTCACTCTAATCTTTATTACTTCCTTCCTTCTGCTTGCTTTAGGTTCAATTTTCTTTTTCTAGTTTCTTAAGGTAGAAGATTGGGTTACTTATTTGAGATCTTTCTTCTTTTTTAACTGAGGTATTTATAGCAATAAATTTCACTCTCAAAATTCATTAGTTGCACCTCACAAGTTTCAGTGTGTTGTGTTTTTATTTACATTCATTTCAAAGTATTTTTGCATTTCCTTAGTGATTTATTTTTTGACCCATTGGTTATTTAAGAATGTACTGTATCATTTTCTCATATCGGCGTATTTCCCAAATTTGCTTTTATTGATTTTTAATTTTATTTACTTATGGCTAGAGGACCTACGTTATGTGATTATAATCCTTTTAAATGTATTGAGACTTCTTTTGTGACCTAGTGTATCATCTATCCTACAGAATGTTCCATGTGCCATTGAAAAGAATGTATACTCTGTTATGACTGAGTGGGATGTCCTACAGAAGAGTGCTAGGTCTTGCTAATTCACAGGGTCTTTCTAAGTCTACCGGTTCCTTGTTGATCTCCTGCTCAGTCTATCCATTACTCAAAGTAGGAGACTGAAGCCTTTGTTTTTGGTGAATTGTTTATTTCTCCCCTCAATTCTGTCAGATTTACTTCCTGTATTTTTAATTATTTTCCTTCTCTCTTTTCCTTGGTGTGGATTATTGCCGTTGACCTGTCTTCAAGTTCACTGACTCTTCTGACAGCTCAACTCTGAGGTTGAGCCGCTCCAGTAAGAATTTCAATCATTACACTCTTACACTCCAGAATCTCTATTTGATTCCTGTTTGTAATTTGTATTCGTTTATTGATATTTTCTATTTGGCAAGATGTGCAGGTAGCTTTCTAGATATCCCAGGAAAATGTCAGAGTTTTTCAAGGACCTCTGGGGACATCTCATTCCCCAGATCTTCCTTTTCAGGTTTTCTCTAGACCATGATTATCTCCACTGGTATCACAGTCTCAGGCAGTTACTATTTAAACAATGTTGCTGGTTGTTTTGGATAAACACTCTGAGGATAGGGCTTCTTCTAGGGAGTTAGTGCAACGTCAGGCCAAATAATGACAAGGCCTCGTGTACAGGTTTGTTCTAGGGAGCCGCAAGACAGGTCAAATAGTAATAAAGCTCTGAGAATTAAAGGGGTCTTTCTGATGAAGTCCATTCCCGGTCTTTCCTCTCTGGTGGCCCTAAGGCTGCTGATTCTCAAAGCTACGATGCAGCAGGGAGAAAGTGATGGCAATGAGCCAAGTTAAAAAGCCTCAAACCCTGCTTTTCTTACTGAAGTTCGGCAGTTTATATAATGTTGTGAACCTCTGCTTAATTTCCAGAGTTCAGAGAAGGCGATTTTGACCATTTTTGCAATTTGTTGCTTTTATGGAGGAGTGAGTTTACACAGTTGGTACATTATATTTTCAAGCATGATAGAAGTTAAACTATGAAAAGGAAACAAGGCAAAACATGGTGTAATCAGAACATAATGCTATTCAAGTCTTGGGGGCTCTGCATTAAATATTTATATGGTATAGCAGTACCTGGGGACACTAGCCCATTACTTCCTCTGCTCTATCAGTGATGTACGAAGCACTCTGGTTGTACGCTTTGAAAAGTTTAATAGCTTCCTACATACTTTGGGAGGAAAAGTACTATCAGGTTATTGATTCTTTCTCCTTAATCACGTGGAAGCTTCAGGAGAGAACAAAAGGGAATAAAGAAAATGCGTGAAACCGCGGCAGGTCCCAGCAAGAAGATTTCTGATATCTTTGCATTACAGTATCAGAAATCCAAACCTCCAACTACCAGGGTTAATCAATTTGCTGATTTAATTTTGTGCACGTCAAAAAGTAAATAAAACATGTGGAAAAAGGATTCAGCTTCCACTACTGTGTGTATCCTTTTTTTTTTAAATTTTTTTTTCAACGTTTTATTTATTTTTGGGACAGAGAGAGACAGAGCATGAACGGGGGAGGGGCAGAGAGAGAGGGAGACACAGAATCGGAAACAGGCTCCAGGCTCTGAGCCATCAGCCCAGAGCCCGACGCGGGGCTCGAACTCCCGGACCGCGAGATCGTGACCTGGCTGAAGTCGGACGCTTAACCGACTGCGCCACCCAGGCGCCCCTACTGTGTGTATCCTTATGGCAGGTTAGGATATTGTCTAATACCACCCATTACTCCCCAAATAATTAAAACTACAATGTTCTACTTCCATATTTGAAAAAGCTCTCCACTGGTTTCTTTCCTAGTAAAATATTTGGAGACCCTCAAAGAACTACTGTATTTACTCTATATAATAATGACAACTTTTTAAAGTAGTTACACGATTACAGGGTATCTATGTTTCAAGTTCCCTAAAGAACGTCTTCAAAACATCTATTTTGCAGCCTTGGAAATGTTTATTTACTAATTTGATAAATTATTGGATTTTTCGCCTCAGATAGTTTTAAGTATTATAGAGCCAAATCAGCTAGGCTCAAACAAGATTTCACTGCTCTATTGAATTCATGTACTCTTAGCTCAGCCAAGCACAAAACAGCTAATGCTGTCACATTTGAAAAGCTTTTATGCTGAATTTGACACAAAAGCAATCACAAAGCAGACAAAAAAGGAATTTCTCTTTCAAAAGCTGAAAGGGGAAAAAATAAATGAAAACTCTGAGCCTGGGTAAATCTCTCTTGACACTGGAAAAGAAAGCTTAAAATCACCAAGAGATAATTTTTCCAAAGAATTCATTGCCACGTTTGGACCGATCTTAATAGCCCCATGATGACCACTGCTAGCAGTTTTAGGTGCCAATGTCACACCATCTTACTGCTTATGAAAGTTAAATGGCAGCATCTCTCATAGGATTGTTATAGCTTATTGGAAGGGAGTTTGATTAGAATGGAAATCCTGTATGATTTTCCCTGACATCTGTCTTTCCATCTCAAAAAAAAAACATTATTGTTTTATTAGGGCCACGGAGAAGGTCAAATGAAGCCAGGTGGTTAACAAAATCAACTACTAACTCCCATTAGGTTTATGTTTCCAAAAACTTACGGGATATATCGGAGAGAAATTATACGTATACCATGGGCATCTCTTAACCACCTGCTGACTACTTATTGACATGATGGGCTATCTACAGCTTGTTCTTTGGACAAATCTAGACTGTCCTGTTGCTGTCTCCTTCCAGCCACACCATGCTTTCAAGATGGACTTTCCCCAGATGTTATCTCAGATTTCATTCCTATTCCGTGAAGGGGTGATTACTGTCCCCATTTTGTCTCCACTACTTTTTTTTTTTTTTTTTTAACCCAGAGGACGAGGCTGCCTGAATGTCCAATCGGTAAGGAAGCGGTTAAGGACGGGCCTTAATGAGATATTGAAAATAATTTAAAATGATAATTATTAAACGTTATATAGAGAAATACATATAAATATTTATACAATGATACCAAGGTTGAAATCAGAATTCCAAATTTTGTCCACATTACAGGACAATTAAGATATGTAGACAATAAATGGCAGAGATTAGGGGCCAAGATGAGCAATTATGAATCATCAAAATATCAGAATGGTAGACGAATTTTTCTTTAGTTCAGGTATGGCGACGGGCTTAAATTTTCCGAGTAGAATCCTACTAGGGTTTGCCTTTGAAACCGTTGCATTGTGACAGTGAGGGCTGCTGCAAGGGAGGCTGCCTGCTTCAATCACAGCTCTCCACCTCTGTAGCCACAGCTTGATGACTGCCTCACCAGGCTCACCAGCTCGCTTCTGATCTTAGGCACATAGACTCCGAAAGGGTTTATGGAGCAAGGAGATCCTGCTCAAATTATCCAATGCCTCTTTATGTCTATTTTCACCCTCTCTTCATAAAAGGCGATTGTAAGTGATAAGCCAACTATTACCACTCAGTAGTGATAACATATTAGACATCAGGGCCAGATCTCCATTTTATATGCTTCCTGACGTTTAAATGTTTTTTATTGTTTATTCCTTTCTTGAGAGAGACACACACACACACAGAATGAGTGGGCGAGGGGCAGAGAGAGAGGAGGAGACACAGAATCCGAAGCAGGCTCCAGGCTCTGAGCAGTCAGCACAGAGCCCGACGTGGGGCTTGAACTCATGAACCGTGAGATGACGACCTGAGCTGAGGTCAGACACTTAACCGACTGAGCCACCCGGGCAGCCCTATGTTCTCTGACTTTTAGAAGAATTAAAAATTGTAGTTCCATTAAAAAAGGGGATATACTTTGCAATTGTCTTTTTAGCTTTTCCTAGTAAAACAGAATATGAAAACCTGTTCCCTGTATACTATTTTCATTATTTTCATTTTCTGCCTGTTGGCTTATACGATCTTATCGGTCAATTCATAATGACAGGTGTCTCCCTTTCTGATCTTTACAGTGTCTTCTTGATTTGTCTTAGCCACATGGAAGACAAGGGGGAGAAGAGAACATATGTGAGGTCATCTACAAGACTAAGTGCTAAGCATTCACATCCTAACTCTGGGATTCTGAAGAGGAGTTTCTGAACTTCTCTGGCCTTCAATTTTCTCATCTGTAAATAGGGAACAATACTAGTTTCCACGGAAGGTTCGTGAGATGGTGAAATAAGCCAATATATGTGAAGTGATTAGCACAATTTTTGACAAAGAGCAAGTACTAACCAAATGTTAGTATTCGCACTTGAATTACTTTTAGCTTTAGCATATGTCATTTACGAAATGGATGGGAAAATTGCAGCTTTGGTCATCTTTATATAATGAACTTACACTGAAATTATAATTAATTAATTAATTAATTAATTAATTAATTTTTAATGTTTTATTTATTTTTAAGACAGAGAGAGACAGAGCATGAGTGGGGATGGGACAGAGAGAGAGAGGGAGACACAGAGTCCGAAGCAGGCTCCAGGCTCTGAGCTGTCAGCACAGAGCCCGATGTGGGGCTTGAACTCACAGACCATGAGATCAGGATCTGAGCTGATGTCAGATGCTCAAGCAACTGAGCCACCCAGGCTCCCCCTCCCTCCCCCACTCCCCCGGTCCACAACCCACACTCTTAACAGCTTTATTAAACATTTTTAATACACTTTCTTACATATGGAATATTCCACACACACACACACACACACACACACACACACACACAAAACTTGTAAAAAATTTTGCATTAGAATCTGTCTCTTCAAAATGTCTATTGTCTTAAGGGGCAGCTGGGTGGCTCAATTGGTTAGGCGTCCCACTTCAGTTCAGTTCGTGGTCTCAAGGTTCACAGATTTGAGCCCCGGATCAGGCTTTGTGCTGACAGCTCAGAGCCTGGAGCCTGCTTCAGATTCTGTGTCTCCCTCTCTCTCTGCCCCTCCCCAACTCGCACTCTGTCTTTCTCAAAAATAAATATTAAAAAAATAAAATGTCTATTGTCTTTGAATCAAATTATAAATATAAAGCTATTCATATGAAAGTCTCCACAGGGATTTTTTTTTAAATTTTTTTAACGTTTATTTATTTTTGAGACAGAGAGACAGAGCATGAACGAGGGAGGGGCAGAGAGAGGGAGACACAGAATTGGAAGCAGGCTCCAGGCTCTGAGCCATCAGCCCAGAGCCCGACGCGGGGCTCGAACTCACAGATCGCGAGATCGTGACCAGAGCCGAAGTCGGACGCTCAACCGACTGAGCCACCCAGGCGCCCCAATATACATATATATAACTTAATTCCTGAACATATAACACAAACAAAAACATCAGTTTCTATAGACAACGGCTGAGCCATTTTTATCATGACATTTTAGAAAGACAATTCAAAAGCAAAATTTTTATTTTAAAAGTATGACAAGGAGAGCGATTATAATACCATCTTGTCTCTGTTTTAGGTATTTAAAACACATTACTTATTTTGACGATGAAATGGTTTTCTTTTATCCTTTCATATTCTCTTTTGCAACTCTTTTCATCTCTTATTTTTAAGCCCCTTGCTTTTCTAAGAGCTATAAAACCCTAATCACTCTTGCCAGCACTTTAAGATTCTTGTAGGTTTTAAGATTTCTCATGTGCCAACTTGCAGAGTCTTCTTGTCCTTATCAAATTTATCACTATATGCCTGTCATCTCTTCTTTCCCCTCTTCCAACTCAAGGGTCCAGTCCAAACTCTTTTCCCTTGTTAATTCCTCTCCACCAGTTAACCACTCTGTTTCAAGATCTGCTAGATTCGTAGAATCCTCAATTTTTGGAGAGGAAAAGCAAATCGCATAGCATACCGAATACCTTATGGGTAAGACCACAGCCTTCAAGAGTAGCTACATGAATTCTATATTTCCCATAGTCAAACCAAGAATTGGGAACATCATCATTAGAAATTCCTACATCTTCTATGTTCACCCCAAGGAGAAAATCTCAGTGGCCACATGTACCTACCACGTGAAAGAAATAATTGCTTCCAACAGAGCTAATGATAAGCCTATAAAATCCTATGGGACTTTCTAACATTCTTGTCATGTAAACAAAAATCTTGTCCTCATAGCAGCTCAGGTCCTTTGGAGAAGTAGCTACGGCAGAGTCTGGCTAAAAACTCACTAGCTCACTTTTCCCATTTACTCTTCCTGATGTTAAATTGGGAGCATGTTCTGCTCAATGGGATGTGGGTGGAAGTGATGATGTACATAATCTCCAGGCCTGTCCATAGAACCCCATGGATAAACTGGCCACGTTTTCTCTTACTCTCCTGCAGTGACCTGGGGCAGCCATGAGTTCAAGATGACAGTTTCACAAAATTGGAAAAGCCTGGATTCCTCAAGTCACTATTTATGAGAGCGCTCCCAGGAAGGACTCTTCAACCGGCACTGTACTATGACACAACCAAGGAATTAATCATTATTATATTAAATTCTTGAGAAATCAGGGTTTATTTTTTAAATAAACCTAGCACAAACACATATGCTATGTAGCTCGGCACAGCCTAAACACTGACTAATTTAGAAATGGAAGCCACTTCATCCAAGAAAACCACAATGTAAGGCTCTTTTTCTCAGATGACATAGCTAATTTGTGATTCAGACAATTGTTTAGCAGAAGGCCTTTTTCCACCAGAAAAAAAAAAAAAATCTATAGAGGGTTTTAATCAAAAATTCAATCTAATCAAGTTCCCACTGTGCTACTTCTCTGCTTAGCATTTAAGGTCTTTCCCAACTGACCCATAAATATGAGGTTGGAGAGAATTAAATGCATCGAAAGCACCATGCGTGATGCTTGCTAAAACATGGCCATTAAACAAATATTATTTCCTTTCCCAGTTCTCTTTCTTGTATCCCAGAGAGCTCTAGAGGATGAGATGGACAGATACATGATGGAGTTTTGGGGGGAAAGAAGAGGAAGAAGACAAAGAAGTAGAGAGATTGGTCTGGAGGTCAAAGACCTGGAGGAGAAAGTGAGAGTACACCTTACCCTTGCCTTACCTTACACATCTCCTCCCTTCTCCACTCAGGGCCCTACTTAGGAAGGAGTAGACCTGTTCCTGTCTCTACGAAGGAAGTAATCCCAACCCACCGCCTTCATGCTACCACATAAGTCTGGACATCAGCTATGAAGTGATCTCAAAAAATGGTGTTCTATGAAAAGCAGCCTATGATATCCAGATGAAACAAAATTAATTTTCAGTTTGCTACTAGCCATCAATTTTCCTCTAATCTCTACCTTGACTGAAAAGTCTACTGTTCATTTCAGCCTAAACGCAATTTTCTTTTCCTACGTTTACCTTAAAAATCATTCAATTTTCATCCATATTATAATGTTATCCAGTACAACTGGTATTTTATTTTAAGGACATATCTATCTGTGATACTAACCTTGGTTTCTGTGATTTTCTTTTGGATCGCATCCATTGCGTAGGGAGTCTCCTTCCATGACTCCAGCTTGGCTCTGGCCTGCCCCAGCACCTGCTCAGTTTCTTCTTTAGCTTCCAGCCATTGTGTGGAATCCTTTAACATTTCATTCAACTGCTGCCTCCGGTTCTGAAGGTGTTCCTGCACTTCATCCCACTGACTCTGAATTCTTTCAACTGGAATAAAAGGAAAAAAATGAATATACAGGAGTGAATGCAGGTCTGGAGAAGACATCTGAATTTGAACATTCAAAGATTTTCCCACTCTTTCTATTACTCATTCAGGGGCGCCTGGGTGGTGCAGTCGGTTAAGCGTCCGACTTCAGCCAGGTCACGATCTCGCGGTCCGTGAGTTCGAGCCCCGCGTCAGGCTCTGGGCTGATGGCTCAGAGCCTGGAGCCTGTTTCCGATTCTGTGTCTCTCTCTCTCTCTCTCTGCCCCTCCCCCGTTCATGCTCTGTCTCTCTCTGTCCCAAAAATAAATAAACGTTGAAAAAAAATTAAAAAAAAAACATTGTTCATTGTGTTACAGCTAGGATAAGGGACAATCGAATTCCTTTCTTGTTCAGCGGCAAACAGGAGGTTAAGTTATCTTCCTGAAGGTGACCTAGAACATCAGTAGTATATGTAAATATTCAGCTCTGTCTGTTCCCAATCCCCAGAGTCAAACATGAATAATCATTTAGAAAGGTACGATAGCAGAATGCCTGAATTGCCTTGCCCTTAGCACTTCAGAGCCCAACAACCTGACTTCTGACACTGTCATTGGAAATCCATTCCTTAAAGACTTTGTGGGGCCCCAAAGAATTTGTTTTGCCATCTGAGTGGCCGGCCAGATCTACCAGGGAGTTGATGGTTCCCGTCGCCCCACCTCCCAGGAGCAGCCTGTTAGGAAGAAGCGATGGTAGGTATTGGGGCATGAATATTTGAGTCCCATTCATACCAGGGTATGTAACTGGGGAGCATGTGTTTTACAAGGGTTCCAGAGTTTTCCTAGTGGGATAAAGCTCCAGTGACCCAAAGAAGGAACCTGCTTGATAACGCACCATCTTTTATTGACTTGCCTACCTGTCTTACTTGCTGTTTCCCTCAACTCCCAAACATACCACGCACTCTCAAAACCTTTTCCTGGGGTCTTCTTCTGAGGCAACCCAAGAGCAGATAGGCAGCCTGGAAATGTAACAATATCTAAGGATCCATGCTGATTATATTTTGTAAGACAGCCTTATCCTGAGGCAATTTTTTTGGTATCGTTGTGAGCCCAAGATGGAGATGCCCTATTAATTCTTCTCTGAAGTACTTTATTTTAATATATTAAAAACAAACATACCACATCGTCTTTTTCTTTTAAGGACCACATTATCTTTTCTTGAAGCTCATTTCATAAAATACAAACAATGCCCTAGAAAATAAGTAATAAAACCACTACCGACTTTATCCCATGAGGAAAACCTGACAAATATTCTAGATGTTTCCTTAAGTCTTGATGAATACCATACATAGGCGGTTACCAAATTCTCTCATACAGAACTCCTTCCCACTTTTTACATATTCCCACTGCAAAGCTCTGTCATTTTTCACCTACATACCTGCAAAAGACTGTATGGCCCCACTGCCTCGAGTCTGTTTTGTAACACAACTTCTACACTACAGAGAGAGCAATAACTAATATAAATATGATCACCCCAATCCCTCATTTAAACCCTTCAATGCCTCCCTACTGTCCTCTGAAATATCTTAGCTTGACATACATGTTCCTCTGTGATCTGGCCTGGATAATCTAGGAGATTTATTTACAAAGGAACAGATTACAACATAATCAGCGTATATGAAAGTCACCAACAATAATACAGGAAAGTGGACCTTGCAGCAGTGGAGCTGTTGGCTACATCTGGGACCAAGAATTCAGGGGAGGGAGAAGTGTCCAGAAGCTGGGAATCATCAGGAGAAACCACCTTGAGAGGCGCGGTAATCTTTTCTCAAGGGACACTGTCAGCCTGAGGCAACTTCCCTGGAAGGAACCAGGAGAATAAATACCCTGATCTCACTTTGCCCTCGCTCTCTTCGCTTTTCCTAACAGGTCTCCCGAGTGGGTAAACCAACCGGAAGGCAGAGAGCATGGGAACCCAGTGGTGACACAGATCTGCCCCTCAGAGTAGAGACCAGAGGAGAGAAGGGCAAGGGGGGCTATGGATAGAGATAAAATGTACCCAGAACAGTTCTCTAAAATCGCACTTCACGACGTTAAGTTTAGACCTTCTTTGTTAACCCTGCTGTTGGCTCCATTAAGTTAGGAGAACTCAGGAGTTAAAGAAGTGCTTGAGATTTTCTGTAAATAAGCATCAGAACTAGACAGAACCTACAAGACTAGTGATTGTGACATGAAATCAAGAATCTGGGACCTGGAGTAGGCAAAACCAAGTAAGTGGCCTTCATCATGCATGATTGGGTTTTTAAAGTTTTTTTTTTTTTAACATTTTATTTATTTTTGAGACAGGGCGAGACAGAGCAGGAACAGGGGAGGGTCAGAGAGAGGGAGACACAGAATCCGAAACAGGCTCCAGGCTCTGAGCTGTCAGCACAGAGCCCGACGCGGGGCTCGAACTCACGGACCGTGAGATCGTGACCTGAGCCGAAGTCGGCCGCTTAACCGACTGAGCCACCCAGGCGCCCCTACGCATGCTTGTTTTTATTGGGTTTGTTTCTGTTTGCGTATGTAACATGTGAACCTCTGTTTTAAATGTCAGTCTCTCTCTCTAATCTTTGAGCCCCATTCTGTTTTGTGTGTTTGTTTCATTGCTGTTGTTGCCCCACAAGGTAGTGCGGTACCTCTCGTAGTTGAGATTTACAGTTATTATTTATTTATTTGTAACAGGCTTTAAGTAATCTCTATACCCAAAGTGGGGCTCGAACTCACAACCTCGAGATCACAAGTTGCATGGTCCCCTGATTGAGTCAGCCAGGTGCCCTGAGATTTATAATTATTAAGTAGTTTTCTATTTAATCTTTAGTTTGCAAAATTACTAGTATAAATGCTCTTATAAGAAAGTTGTGGAAAATATAAATAAATACGTCTTAACACGTTCTGAAATATTTCTCCATCAATCATAGAAATAACTGATATTCCAATTACGAACCAATTTTTCCACTTATCATAGCAGGTTATTTTATTATGCATACTTGGCACCTTTTTTCCTCAGCCCATTTTTATATACTATATGTATTTGAAAATAATAAAATTGGCTTTCCTTAAAAAGTCTCTGATTCCAATTTGCCTTTGCATTAATCAGCCTTGATTAGTGACATTTTATTACGCTAGCAAAATTTTAAATGCCTCATATTTTTGATATAAACATGGTAAGCCATTTGCAATCATGCCAGTGAATATTTCATACATCTTATAGTTCATTTCAGTAGGGCAGACATAATCTTTATATTTGAATAGGCCGTCCTATGAGGAAGAAGTAAGATAGTTCTTCCTATTATATGGGTATGTGTGTCTTCATTGAGGCAAAAGGAGGAAACTTTCATAACCCAGATCATTATTTCAATCATACCATTTGAATGTTTGTTGAGTCACAGCAATCAAAGTGCTCATCCCAAAGGGGTCGTGTGTGTGCAGTGTGGCAAGATAAAATCGTTCTTTGGTGTGTGCATCCCACTAAGGGTGTGCTTTCTCATCCTTGACCTTCAACTGTATGCGATCATCAGATAATACTTAACTAAATAAATGTACAGGCTACAGACTTACTCAACCATCCATCTATCCCTCCAAGCACCCCAAACCAACAGTCTGTTCGCCTAGCCTGCCAGTCACCATTTTATTTACCATCTGCTAGACACCGGGCATTATGCTAAGTGGTGGGGAAACAAAGCAGTCAAGACAGATTCCCCAGTTTCTAGTTGGTGCCTGTCATCTAAAGGTGTTGGCCACTGTCTACCCAAAGAATAAAGGATGAACGGTTCTGGGGAAAAGATAATGAGTTCAATCTTAGGCCTATCCATTGGGAGGTTTTAGTCACTCGGACTGAAGGTGCAATGGCACAGCTGTGTATTTTGGGAGAGAAATCCCAGATTATAAATTACTGCAGAGAAGCAGTGAAGACATCAATGTGAACGCATTCTCACTGATACGGTATGTAAATCGATCGAACAGAACAGAGGGTTAAAGACAAAGTCCTGGAAAATGCATGACAGAACATAAAGACAGAACAAAGCCGAGGTAGCCAGGAAGACGAATGAATGGCTAGAGAGGTAGGGGGAATGCTTGCAAAGGGTACTGTCATAAAGACACGGGCAAGAAAGGATTTCAAACACGCAAGAGTGGTTGACACTTTTAAATGCCATAAATGTCACAACAGGTAATAAAAATCAGAATAATTAACATTTATCCGAATACCTCCACTGATTAAAGGACTATTTTAAGTTCTATACGAGCGTTAATTCATTTAATCAACATGATGATCTTATGAGGTAGGTATTGCTGTTTATGCTGCTGCTGCTGCTGTTGCGGCCACTTCTCCTCCTTGAACGGAGGAAGAAACAGACTGCTTGAAAGGAGGGCCATAAGGTCATATCGATAGGGAGTTGCAGGCGCCAGGGCTTAGAACCAGTCAGACTCCCCAAAGCCCATGCCAAAAGTATCCATTGGCTTTGATCACACAGAATTCCCTGAAGACCATACAGAAAATAATTTTAGCGGAGTGGTAGAAATCTTACTGTCAAGGATTGACAAATGAATCAGCCAACGATGAGAGCTGGAAGAGAATCACCCTTTGTGGGTGACAACTGGGAGGTGCGTTTTTCGCTGTCTCCCAGAGTTCACTCATCAGGGTTGAATGCTAGTGGCCCACAGCAATCACTTGCTCCATCATTGGCCCAATCATTGGCTTCTTTCCCTATTTCCCGGTCCCACTCTCCAACGGGTATTTCAGGGGATCACCTCACAAGTAAGAACACTTTCACTCAAATCATTGTTTAAAGGTTATCCCTCTGGGAAAAGGTACTCTGAGAATTTTATTCATTAAAAACAAAAACAAAAACGAAACCAAAACTTAGTGCTTGCTACCTGGTACGCTTTCAGTAACTATCTGTCAAATGAATTGTACATTCAGACTATTTTAATTATCCACGCTTCCTTTTGCTAATGATGCAAATATTCCACTTCTAAAGTTAATCTTTGCCCCGGACCCTGAGTCTTGCTTCCTTAGAAGGAATCACTGTCTCTTGACTGCATTTCAAGTTTACATAATTTGAACAATGGCTGAAGAATTATGCTCATTGTCACTTCTCATCAGGGAAATGCAAATCAAAACTACAATGAGATATCACCTCACACCTGTCAGAAAGGCTAGAATCAACAACTCAAGAAACAACAGGTGTTGGCGAGAATGTGGAGAAAAAGGAGCCCTCCTGCACCGTTAGTGGGAATCCAAACTGGGGCGGCCGCTGTGGAAAACAGTATGGAGGTGGCTCAAAAAGCTAAAACTAGAACTACCTTATGATCCAGCAGTCGCATTACTGGATATTTACCCAAAAGGCACAAAAACACTAATCCAAAGGGATATATGCACCTCTAGGTTTACAGCAGCATTAGTCACAACAACCAAGATATAAAAGCAGCCCAGGTGTCCATCAAGAGACAAATGGATAAAGAAGATGTGGTATATAGATGCAAAGGGATATTATTCAGCCATAAAAAGAATGAAATCTTGCCATTTGCAGCAACATGGATGGGTCTGGAGAGTATAGGCCTAAGTGAAATAAGTCAAAGAAAGGAAGACAAATACCATATGATTTCACTCATATGTGGAATTTAAGGGAAAAAAAAGAACAGCAAAGGGGAAAAAAAGAAGAGAGACAAAGAGACAAAGCAAGAAACAGACTCTTAACTATAGAGAATGAACTAATGGCTACCAGAGGGGAGAGGGGGGTGGGGGAGGGGAGGGGTGAAGCAGCCGGCGGGGACTGAGGAGGGCACTGATGCTGAGGAGCAGAGGGTGATGTATGGAAGGGTTGAATTCATATACTATACACCTGAAACTAACATAATACTGTATGTTAAGTGAAATTAAAATAAGAACTTAAAAAAAAGAATTGCATATTTTACTCTTTATTTTCCTCTCATTCTTCATGATCTCTACTTTAAACAAACAAATATTCTCTGCGCATCCTTTCTGATTGAATGCCTCTGCATCAGCCATTTTTTTTTTGGCATAGAACATCTTCAATATCATATCTACTAGAACATCCTCATCTAATAAAAAATCCTTAAATTAAAAGCTATGTTGGCGTGTGTGGGAGATTCTTGTGAGCCAAAACGAATCAATGCTGTTTCTTTCTCTGGTATCCTTAAAATAAACCAGAGATCAGACAGAATCTGTTGGCATGTCTTTTCACCTCAGTCGGTATTTTTAATTAAATCTGAGGTGGCATAGTATAGAAAAGTATATGTATATATCAGATAAGGGTATTTTTATAGGCATTTTCAAAGTTTAAAGGATACTGAGTTCCAGAGGCTAATAACAACAATAAAATATCATACTGTTATTAACATAAGTACAATGAAACAAATACTAGAAAGCGAATCAACACATGTATCAACTCTTGTGAAATAACTACCCGAATGGGAGAATCCATTTTGCAGAGCAGAAATTATGGAGAGATTATTTCCTTTACAAAAGGACTCACCATAAGGTTTCTTTAAACAGTCAGCCTGTTAGATATATTTAAAATATTATTTGATTTGGTGGTGCCCGGGTGGCTCAGTTGGCTAAGCATCTGACTTAGGCTTAGGCCGTGATCTCATGGTTTGTGAGTTTTGACCCCGCGTCGGGCTCTGTGCTGACAGTTTGGAGCCTGGAACCTGCTTGAGATTCTGGGTCTCTCTCACTCTCAGCCCCTCCCCTGCTCACCCTCTGTCTCTGTCTATGTCTCTGTCACTCTCTCTCAAAAATAAACACTAAAAATTTTTCTAAAGTATATTATTTATTTTGTATTCCACTCCCAAGTACACATCCAAGACAAATGCATACTTGTATTCACCAAAAGACATGTCCTAAATTGGAAGATTCCCCTAACTGCAAAGTACCCAAATTCCCCTCTACTATAAAATGGATAAATACAGTGGATAAATATAATGGATAGTTTTGCCAATAGATAAATGGATAATGGATAAACTTACCAATAGAACACTATCTAGCAACAATAATAACACAACGTATGCAATATTATGTATTAATCTCATTTATGTAATATTATCTATTAATCTCATAAACATAACGTTGAGGGAAAGACATCAGCCAAAAACAAGGGCATACTGTTTTATTCATTTGCATAACATAGAAAAACACGAAGAAGTAAGACGACTGTAGAAGTCAGGATACCAGTTAGCCTAGTGAGACTGGTAGTCACTGAAAGAGACATGGCAGGCGCTTCTGAACTTCCTGTTTCTTGATTTGAGTGCTGTTTACACAGTTGTATTTAGCTTGTGCAAACTCACCAACCCAAACATCTATAACATGTACATTTTCCCAGGCATATTGTACTTCAATAAAAATTTAATGAAGTATGATTTGGCTCGCAAAATATATTCGACATACAACGTTGGAGAATTCATCTTTTCAAAAGGGTTGCAACCTGAGAAGCATGCGTCACTGGTAGACACGAATAACGAGAGACGCGATGGCTTTGCTGAGGACACAATACAATTTACGTCTTAGGTTGGTGTGATAAAGAACAGAGATACTGGTCAGTGAACCGGACCAGACTCCCAGAAACAAACCAGCACCCGGAGACTAATGAAGCAGATACGTGGTTATTTACCAACAGCAACAGAGCCCTGCAGTTGATGGATCTAACTGTCCTAAGAGCAGACCCTGCAGAACCATATGTAAAAGAAAACTTGGGCAGTAGGGTACATATTCCATTTTGTCAAGGAGTGAAAGTTAACTGAAAATGTGTAGCTCATCAAAGAGGAGCTGTTTTGGATCTGGCCCACTGTGGTAGTTGGACATCAGATGGACCTGCTCATGGTCCATGCCTGGGCAACAATTCAAACCACAGAGTTTCACCACACTTGCAACACTGCATTCAGGATATTACTGAGAGACCAAAGATCTATTACAGCAATGGACTTGGTCACTAGAGCCCATACTGTTAGATTACATTTATACCGGATTCATCTGACGTGCAAAAGTGAAATAATAATAAAATATATGCATATAAACTCAGACAATCTGTGCACGTTGGTAATTGAAGAGCTGCCCAAATGTGTGCATTTCTCTTTTCCGAGGGTCATCATGGAAAGCTTCTCAACTGATTTGTCCAGTAAGTAGATGCTGGATAATGAAGGGAAATAAATAACCAATGCTAAGACTCAGGATGACAGACTGGGACTCGGCATGTGTCCTGATTTACAGATCTCCAGAAGTGTCAAATTGGAAACTCAGCAATCATGTCAAGAACCACAATACTGCAGAGAAAGAAACAGTTCAGTTGATTGAGTACTAACCAATCTTTCACTTCATGTTTTTGAGCTAGCTACGTTTGATTATCGATATACATTCTTGACTGATATAAATTCCCACAACATCTCTCCTAGGGAAAAATGTTATTTACAAAAACGAAATGATTGCCTTTTTGAATATACATTGCTACAGAAGAAACAACAGCTCTGTTGCCATTTATGCACTGGATTTACAACCTGAGAAAGTTTCTGTGAGTAAGTTTTAGAAGGAAACCTTGACTGGCAGTTAGTAATGGGTTATAGCCCTAGATTCGTGACGAAATTTAACTGGCAAAAGTTGACTGACCACAACTTCAATTTTCTCAACTGCAAAACGGAAACAATGACAGTTGTACAACCGGAGGACTTTTGTGCAGATAAAATCCAACAATGAATAAAAGCAGAGCGGACCATACTAAAGCAAGGTGTTGCTGCTTCTCTGTACAGAGACTAAACAACGGATTATAGTCATCAGCAAACATTTGTGATCTGCGATGTGGAGAAAATGCCAAGCTGGAAGAGTGACATTGCAGGCAAATGGGTCACAAATGAGTTAAGAAGGCAGATATTTAACTACGGTCAACTGTAAGCAAAATGACTCCAACTGAAGTTAAGATAATGAGTTCTGATAGTTAAAAACGGGAAAGAGATGTGGGAACCATAACAGACTGTTTCCTGCAGCTAAAATAGTCAACAGAATGTTAGGGATGATCAAGAAGGGAACTTAAGAAGGAAGGAAGGAAGGAAGAAAGGAAGGAAGGAAGGAAGGAAGGAAGGAAGGAAGGAAGGAAGGAAGGAAGGAAGGAAAAGAAACCACCATTATTATACTTTTATACAAAGTTAGGGTACATCTATACCTTGAGTAATGTGAGCATATCTTAATGTTTGATATTCAAAGACTTATAAGGAACCAAGGTAAGTGAAAATAATAACCCAAATTATAGAGAATACTAATATTTGTTTCATCTGACTTCACATGGCATTTAAACACGGTTCTGTAGAAAAGTGATTTATAATTAAAGCTCTTCAAGGAGGTATCTCAACTTAAACCATTAAGAAGGGGGAGAAACAAATACACTGACCAGGAAGTCAAATGTACCTAGTGTAAATGGACATGCGCTGTATTTAGGAACAGGACATAATGGGTGTGGTTGCTATGTAAACATAGAATAAAATGTCTGGGACATTTCAGACCAAAAACCTGAAAAGAGAAGGGAGTTATAGGCACATGATTAAATCCTAGCCACTATGACTGATTTGAATATCTGCTCCTTCTCTAAATCCTAAAAAGCTAGAATTCAAGAATAGCCAAACACCTAGTTGAAATTCACAGAAGACAGGCCTACCTAGAATAAATGACCAAGTTAAAAATATTTTATGATAGTAGTCTAATGTTTGTTAGATCGGACATGGCAATGATCGTAATTTAATGCTATGTTCACACCCAGTTTACTCTCTGTAAAGTGAGGATAACAAAAACAAGAAGACTGATAATCTGTGAAGATTAAGGAAATAATGGACACAAGGCACTGACCAGAGCGCCTGGCCCCTAACTCACTATTACAGGGGTAAAGATAGGGAACTATGTGCTTTCATAATGCCAGTGAAGTTCTTAAATCCTGAGCCACAAGGCAGAAGTGAGCAGACTAGATGATCCCTGAGGTTCTTACCAGCTCGAACAGTCTGTGAAATACATGTTTCCTGATGTTTCTGTCAGAGATAGAGGCTCACCTTCCAACGTTATTGAGAAGAACTCAGTCAGCTCAGTGACTGGATGAACAAAAAGAATATCAACAGCCATTCCCCTGGATGGGCTATTAGTATGATTCAGCCTGACAATCTTAAAGTCAGCTGTGTTGAAAATTCAGTCAAAATAAACGCAAGCCAACCTAAACAAAGGTTCCTTTCTTCTGAAAAAAAATTTTCATTGAGGTAAAACTGATCTATAATGTTATATTAGCTTCGGGTGTACATGATAATTTGATATTTGTATATACTGAAAAACCATCATCATACTAAGTCTAGTTGACATTCAAAAGTTGTTTCTTTTCTGGAGTGATTGTATTTTTCTGTATCTTGATAGAGGCATGTGTCACGCTAGTGTAGCCATTCGTCAACACTCACCGAATGGCACACGCAAGACTTGTGCATTTGACTATGCAAATTTTGCCACAGACAAACAAACAAAAGAATTGTAAATGAATATTGAGCTCTAGTTAATGATACGCGTGTTGTAGCGTTTAGGGGTAAAGGGTACTGATGCCTCCAAACTTTGAAATGAATCAAAAAATAATCGGGATTGATGGGAGGCTACAGGGACGAAGAATCTAGCAGAATCTAGCAGAATCTAGATGGTGAGTTCATGGCTATTCAATGCACAGTTCCGTCAGTTTTTCTGTGTATTTGAATTTTTCAGAATAAAACATTAGAGAAAATGCTCTCTCACAGCAAGCACGAGGCAGCATATTATTTAGGCAGCTTTTTAAGTCACTAAGACCACTTTCCAATAAAGAAAATAATACCATCTGTGGAATATGTAAGTTGAGAAGATAGTAAATAGCATTTATAGGAATGGAAATGGCAAATGGAATTCAGGCAGATCTCTTAGTTTCATAATCAACAGGCTGTCAAAGACCATAATACCTCATTTAAAGTGTGCCAAATATTCTTTTTTTAAATATAATTTATGGTCAAACTGGCTTCCATACACCACCCAGCGCTCATCCCAACAACTGCCCTCCTCCATGCCCATCACCCGCTTTCCTCTCCGCCCCCCCCCCCACCCCGGCCAACCCTCAGTTTCTCTGTATTTAAGAGTCTCTTATGGTTTGCCTCTCTCCCTCTCTGTAACTTTCATTTTTCCCCCTTCCCCTCCCCCATGGTCTTCTGTTCAGTTTCTCAAGATCCACATAGGAGTGAAAACATATGGTATAAGGTATCTCTCTTTCTCTGACTGACTTATTTCACTCAGCTTAACACCCTCCAGTCCCATCCACGTTGCTGCAAATGGCAGGATTTCATTCTTTCTCATTGCCAAGTAGTATTCCATCATATATATAAACCACATCTTCTAACAGAAAAAAAATGAGTCTTCTGAAAAAAAGCTCATTCTCCACTTGTGGTTATAAACCGTAGGTAAGGGTGTGCTGATGCTCACACTGAAAGATGAGTTAAGGTCAAAGGAAAATTTTGCCACCAGTTGGAGAGTCACAGATTATGAGAAAATACCAACATCACGTCAAAATGAAACATGTAAGCTATTTTAATCATTTAAAAGGCAGATGTTGAAATGTGACATTATGTGATCATTAAAATAAATTCCAAAAATGGCTTCCTTTAACAGAGGGAACCTACCGGTTGACACGAAACCTTGAAGTTGAGGGAAAAAGCTTGACCTACAGGTCCGCAAAAGTATTTTGGTGTATAATCCTAGGTCACTCACAAGACATGGAAAAGAAACTATAGACACAATAGATCACCGGACAATCCATCTGTCCCACTGGCCCCGGCTGTCAACTAATTAAGTGCCAAATGTAGCAAATAAAGTACTAACAACTCAAAAGGGTTCAGCAAGAGTTCACTAAAGTGGAGTAAAGGGTACCATTACAGTTCCAGCACCATGGATTTATTGCCGTGTCACTGGCACGCAACGCACACAGCAAAACCCATTCATCACTCCATTTTCACATCAAAATTGATGCATTTGTTGGAATGCGAATATTCTCAAAGATATGTAGAATAAAAAGGGCATTTTTCTCCCTGAACACACATTGAGTTTCGTCCCTACACCTTGTCACTCAAAGTTTTATTTGACAAGGTGCAGAAAACGCAAGTTATACTTGAGAAGCAAAGAGGGCTCACTTCTATCTTTACAAGCACATTTCGTAGTCTAGCCATTCAAGTCAAGGAATAAAATAAATATAAAATAATTCCTCGAATAGAAACACTGGGCTCAAAAGCGAAACACCAGATACTATCTACCGGAGGACTATTCTGTCTTTCTCGTCTTCCTCACCTCCTTCCCCTTCAGGCGTAGGTGTCCTTCCTACCCAAGCCCAATTCCTTCCCTGTACTCAGTATTCCAGTTTCTTCCATCTCCTAAAAGAAGGGATTCTATTTTTCACCGGCCCCATATCTGCAATCTCAGTCCAGAAAGAACTTCATCTAAAAAGAAAACACAAAACCAAAAAGATTTTCTTTTGGCCCTAGCACCGTGTCTGGCCAATCTGATGTCTTTTCCTTCATAGAAGAGTGGTTTACATCAGCGTGACTTAAGGGATGGTTTGTGTACCCGCAGTGTCAGTATCACCTGGGAGCTTGCAAGAACTGTAGTAGCTCGGGCTCTACCCAAAACCTAACTCATCAGATTCTACGTTTTTAAAACTAGATTCCAATGGTGATTTATGTGCACATTAGAAGTTGAGAAGCGCTAGTCAATATGCACTATTTCCACTTTCACACCTCAGGTTCCTTTCTTAGTCACTACATTCTGACTTTCGCCACTGAAATTGCAGATAATAGCTGAAATGGAAATTGAAATTGCCATTGAAACTGTGGTAGATAATAGATATGATATTCAAGTTACTGTAGCACTGGAGATTCTAAAGTCTTTATTTTTCCAGACCTCCCTTTAGTACCTGCCATCATTGATAAGCCCTCCTTGAAACTTTTTGATTAACATGGCATGGATTTTACCCGACCTTTCTGGCCATGCCTCAGCGTCCTCTGCTTATCTCTTAAATGTTGCTATTCCCTATGAGTCTCTTTTTCCTCTTCTTTTCTTTTTCCCTGACATATTCTCTCCCTGGTGAGTTCACCTATGTATATTGCTTCCTTTACTACCTTTCCAATGATCATAGTCAAATCTGTTTCAACCTAAGAACTCTCTCCCAAACGCCATGTTCACATAGTCAAATATCTACTAAATCCCTTTTGAATATTCAGCGTATCCAAACATTGATCACATCCTCCTCACCCTTCTCCCCTAATCGCTGACACACATCTGTTCCTCTACCTAGTCATTCAAAGAGAAACATACAAATCATCCTTGATTTCTCTTTCTTCCTTACCCTTTAACCAAGATGCCAAGCCATTCATTCAACCTCCTTAATCGCTCTTCTAACCTCTCTATCATCCAGCTGTCGCTTCCCAAGCCTGTTTTAATTAAAAGCCTCCCGATGTTCTCTCTTATTTACTGAATCATAGCCTTGTCTGTGCAATTGAATCAACAGGGGTGATTTGAAAAATACCAATGTCTGGGCTCTATTCCCAAAGATTTTTATTTAATTGGTTTGGGGTGGATTCCAGGCACTTGTAGTTTTTTAAAAGCCCCCACCTCCTAGCGATTCTAATGTGCAGTTAGGACCGAGAACCATTGCTCTAACACTGGTCTTTTACACTCCACATTAATCTTCAATCCTGTGGTTGCAGAAGGCTTTTGAAGATGAAAATCTGAGTCTGTCATCATTTATTAAAGTCCTCTAATGTCATTCTTCCATTGCTTTCAGAACAAAATCAAAACGCTTTACCTGACTTGTAAGACCTTTTCCAGCTTCTTGACTTCTATTGCCCATTGAGTACCCTCTCTTGTAGCTCTACAGCCACATGAGAGTCCCCTGCATGTATAACGTGATGCATGTCTCACTCGTGTCTGTGCCTCGCCTCTACCCAGATTATTCTCCACCCTTGTCCACTCGGCAGCGCTCTGCTCAGAAGCCACCATCACTGGCCATTTTTTCCTGATCATTCTCTTTGGCCCCACCAAGCCTTGTTTCATGGGTTTGGGTACAGTACCCCACATTATGGTTCCTAGAGCACCCTGCTCTTATCTCTGAACACAGTGATTACACTATTTGGCAATGATCTATTTTCTGTCTATTTTACCCACTGAAAGGTGTTGCCTTCAGGAGACGAAATATATTTTTCTCATCGGGGCCCAGCACAAGTTTGGCACATAGGAAAGGTGTACAGAAGTGTGCTGAAAGGGCAAACACAACTCTTATGTCACACACAAGAATGTATGCGCTCCCGCAGACACAAAATTATTAAACAAAACAAATATATACGTGTAGGCAAGGTTATGAAAATTAAGTGCATGTTCAAATTTCTACTTTGTGAGAATGAGGCTTCTATATTAAAGGGAAAAGAGGAAATGGATTATTGAAGTATAGTCTCAATGGACCCTTTCAAATACTTCTCCGGAAAAGCAATACGTAAGATCAAAAATAAAGATCGATCAGTTCTGGCTCATTTAACGTATGTTCTGTTATTAGGCACAGGATCGCTGATTATAAAATACATTTTAGACCAAAGTTGTAGCAGTAGTGGTAGGAGTAGTAGTAGACTGAAAAGCCAAAAGTAAAAGTGGATGAAGTCTCAAATTGCCCTTCCTAGGCTCCATTTTGAGATAATCTTTACTTAATTTAAACCTCAGCAGCTCATAAATGTTACAGTGAATCATGTGAGATACAGGGAGGTGAAAAGTAACTCTTCTGTGCTGATTCCTAGGGGCACATGTACCCCAGCGTTTACGGCAGCGCTCTCAACAATAGCCAAATCATGGAAAGAGCCCAAATGTCCGTCAACTGAGGAATGGATAAAAAGATGTGGTTTATATATACATTCGAGTATTACTTGACAGTGAGAAAGAATGAAATCCTGCCGTTTGCAGCGACGTGGATGGAACTGGAGGGTGTTACGCTGAGTGAAATAAGTCATTCAGAGAAAGACAGGTATCATATGATTTCACTCATGTGTGGAATTTGAGAAACTTAACGGAAGGCCATGGGGGAAGGGAAGGGGAAAAACAGTTTCAAACAGAGAGGGAGGCAAGCCATGAGAGACTCTTAAATACAGAGAACACACTGAGGGTGGATGGGGGGTGGGGGAAGGGGGAATGGGTGATGGGCATTGAGGAGGGCGCTTGTTGGGATGAGCACTGGGTGTTGTGTGTAAGCGATGAATCAATCATGGGAATCTACCCCCAAGATCAAGTAACTCTATCTATTCTAATGATTCCAATTCAAGTGATAAAAGAGTTTCGCACCAAATATGTAAATATGCTTGGAACATTAGTATAGCAACTCCTAAAGTGGTATAGAGGCTCCTAAAATGAAAGGCTTGAGTTTACGAGAAACAACAAAAAAACAGTATACAGCTCCCACTATTTCTATTTACCTCTGGGTAAATCATAACTGTACGTCCGGGGAAGAAAGATCCAAGAGAGACACAATACCTTGGTGAAACATACGGCTGAGAAATACAGAAGCAGAATAGTGTGACTGCCTTAATTTTAGAAGAAAATCTTCTTAAAAAGAATTTCCATAGTAAAAGAAGGAATAGAGAAATTTTAAATGAGGTAATCTATGTGAAAAGTGCTTTATAAACTGCAAAGCTGTCAGCAACCATAAGGTACTATTATTATCTTCTTTAAGATATATTCCTTCAAAAACATATAAAATGGACGCCTTTTAACAAAAACATAAAGACACACAAACATTGCCAGGACTGGATATCCCACGAGATTACACTTTTGTTCTCCTAAGCTCTCATAAAGGGTTCTTATGTGGATCATACGATGCGAATTTGTTTTTCCACATTTATTCATTTACTTATCCCTTTGTCTATCCATTCATTTATTGCTAACTTTTTCTTCATAATCGATTATGTACTTGCAATGGAGTTAACGTGTATTCAAAACCAAAGCTGCATAGGGAGTAATAAACATTTTGTAAGTAAACTGCTTAATTCAAGATCCATATGCATTTGGCATTTGTGGCTTTAGGACACAACACTTATTTGAACGCATCATCTGTTAGAAAGGAAAGCTGAGAGAGGGGGTTTTCATAGCTTCTACTGGCCTTTTGAGTTACGGTAAGGATCCTGGTCTGTGTTGTCAGGGCAGTGGGGGTCCGCTGGAAGGGTGCACGCAGGGAAGGGACACATCTGATCTGGGTTTGAAAAGATGAATCAGGCCGTCAATGGCAAAACAGATAGGGGCAGGGGGAGGGTCAAGAAAAGATGTGGAAAAAACAGAGCAACAAGCTGGGACAGGTGTCCGGGAAGAGCCTGATGGTGGCTGGTAGACTGAAAGAGAAGAACAAACTAGCAACATATTCGGAAGATTAAATGCCAAGGACTTGGCCTAAACTCTTCCCTCTGCATAGAATGCATCGCCTGGTAGGTGATAGGTACTTCACTGAATGCTTCTGTGGGAAAATGAATGGGATGAGATCAGCCTTGCAATTCTTTCAGGGGCTTTTAGAAGATCTGACCCTGGCATAGTATGACTTTTCCCTCTCACAGGAAAAGAGGGAGCTAACAGACTGGGACCACTATGACTGTTTCTCAGCAAGGTGTGCCTAGGTCACTGTGCCCCTTCCAGAATACAGGCCGTATGTAATGTCTGCAAATTCTTCCCTTCAAGACCCTTTGGTGGGAAGTCTTGCTTGCTTGACTTTATTTTGGGTTTGACTTGCAAGTCATTGGTAGTTCCCTTTCTTTTTTTTTTTTTTTTAATTTTTTTTGTCAACGTTTATTTATTTTTGGGACAGAGAGAGACAGAGCATGAACGGGGGAGGGGCAGAGAGAGAGGGAGACACAGAATCGGAAACAGGCTCCAGGCTCTGAGCCATCAGCCCAGAGCCCGACGCGGGGCTCGAACTCACGGACCGCGAGATCGTGACCTGGCTGAAGTCGGACGCTTAACCGACTGCGCCACCCAGGCGCCCCTGGTAGTTCCCTTTCTTATCACAAAATGGGGGGGGGGGAGTTGCCTGGATCTGCAAATTTATTTGAAATGTGAGTTCTTGACCATCCCCAAAGGAAAAAGTGAAGTACACAGTTTGCCATATGGGATGGATAAAGCAGGTGAGAGGTCAGAGGTGTCACTACGAGAGATGCCATTCATATAGTGATGAGTAAATGAAACCACAAGTATATCGGACAAAGGGAAAGCCCGGAGTGAGAGGCCGACTAAGGGCAGGAAAATGAGATCCGAGATTTGGGAAAGGTTACATTGTCCCCGTGTTCACGGCAAACATCCAGAGATGAAGAGTGGGAGGTGGTCCCTACACTAAGCAAAGCGAACCTCTTGGGCAATCATTGATAGCTTCAGGGAAGTGGTTTAGAACCTGGGCCACAAGAGGTTAGGTAGAGAAGGAAATGACAGAAATGTTTGTAGAGTTCACTTTGGCAGTTAAAGGAGCAAAATCAAACAGGAAACTTAAGGCATGGGAGCTTCCTCACTGTGGGAGCCAGGATTTGGAAGGAGTAGGGAATAAGAAAGTAGGCAAAGTTAGGCAAAATAAAGGAAGCCAAGTTAGTCAACGAGAGTAGAACATGTCCGCTTGAAATTTGCTTGATAATACAAAGAATTTGTTAACATGAAAAACTGGGAAAAAAACTGACTGGACGAGAATGGACCACTCATCAACCAGCCAGGGCAAAATGTGGATTTGTATCTAGCCACTCCATAGTTATACTCTTAATCTGATTATTAGAAGGAGCTCGTTACTTAGGAAATCTCTAACATTTTCTTTTTCCTGAATTCTGCCATCTTTCCGGCTTTCTTACCATATCCACCAAAACTACTCCCCTACTCTCTTTCGCTATCTTTGAGTTCATACACGTTCTCCTTGGCAACATTCAGACTCTTTGGTTTTCCTGTACTCCCCGGGTCCACTTGAAAGCACTTGGGACCATAACTGGTGCCAGGGGGAAGTTCCAGCTTGGAACAACCCTATCTCTATCTTAGTCACCACATGAAGAGCTGAGGTTGACTCCAGTGAGAAGAATGTTCCCATGTCTTTTTCTTGGCTGACGAGCAGTTACATCACTGTTCCTGAAAATTAGAAATAGTCGTGCTATGAAACAGCCGAAAGTATGTACATCGACTAATAGGTCAGCTGCAAATTGGTATACTGATTCTCTCCACCTGAATAAAGCTTAGGTAAGAGATTGATCCTTAGGCATTTTGGTACCCACAGATAAAGTAAGTTAAGTTTTCTTAAGGTCGGTATTAGCAACAGGTTCAGACCAAAGTTAGGATACTGGTCTCCCCAAAACAAAAGATACGCTATGAACTGCCATGCTGCCAGTTTCATTGGTGTTATTGACCTTCTAATCTCATTGCTTTTTTTCATCCTTTTTTTTTTTTTCTATCCTAAAGCTCTGTCTCTTGCTGCTTAATAAGCTAGCTGTTACTAGGAGCCTAATGAAAGGTTGCTTTTTTTTCTTCCCCGAGTCCAAACCTTCCTCAATCACCTCTTCATTACTCTACTCACTTTGAACATTAAAAAACAAAAACAAAAAGAAAAAACAAAGCTGAAATAGGTCATGTGAGAGGTTCATGAAAATCTCCATCCAGGAAGGACATCATCATCCTAATTGGTTTATAACCTGCTGTGCTCAATAGTTCTCCAACTCATCTTAGGGCTTTTTTTAGCCTTAAAAATGAAAACTTCCATGTGGTGAAATCTAACCAACAATGAGAAAATGCTATAGGATTTTTAAAAAATAGCTTCAGCAATGGCCTTAGAATACTCCGGGGCCTCTGCATAATTGTCTGACTGGAGAAAATGATCCACAAGGTACCATGTGATTGCGAGGTTTTAGTTCACATTTAACCAACCACAATGGAAGTATGAATTCAGGATGCTAAGCCCACACCTCGGCTCAATTGTCTGTGAAAGAAAAAAATAAAGAAATCAACAATGTTTAAAAGAAAAGACCTACACAGAAGTAGATGGTAGAAAAGATAGAAAGGTCAAGAAGAAAGACAAGGAAGAAATTGTGTTTCATGAAAGTGGTTCCAACTTGTGTTCAAAGTTATATGTTCCTGACAGTAGAAAAACAAGGCAAATTCTTACAGATGTATAAATGTGTAAGTATGTCCCATCATTAGTATTATTCCTAAAAATAGAGAAAAGCTTATTTGTCAGGTTTCTGAAAAAACATAGAGTAACATTAAGTAGGTACATTTACACGTTGCTTTTGAAACACCTGAGCTCTGCTGAAAAAAAAAAAAAAATGCATTTCCTTTGTTCCCACCTCAAACTTCCTGCCTTTGTTCCCACCTCAAATTTCCTGAATCCGAATCTTCTGGCTCTTGGGCAGGCACAAGCATTCACAACAGGGACAACAGTGCCCCGAGGAGGTGAATATTTGTTCTTGAGGGACAAAAATTCTTAATATATATACACACATCACAGTGGTTTGTGACTCTCCAAGGAGCCACAATATAAACAAATTATGGAGCCTATCTGTGGGATTAAAATTCCATGGGGGAGGGGCACCTGGGTGGCTTAGTCAGTTGAGCCACCGATTTTGGCTCAGGTCATGATCTCGTGGTTGATGAGCTCGAGCCCTGTGTCGGGCTCTGGGCTGACAGCTCAGAGCCTGGAGCCTGCTTCGGATTCTGTGTCTCCCTCTCTCTCTCTGCTCCTCCCCTGCTCATGCTCTGTCTCTCTCTGTCTCAAAAATAAATAAACATTAAAAAAAGGTTTGTTTTTTTTTTTTTTAAATTCCATGCGGGAGAGGGGATTAGGAAACTAAAAGTCTAAAAAGGCTTCTTAGAGGTTAATGATGAATAAAAGGTTGAGAAATACTGTACCAGTGTAATATATGTGAAAACACTACCTGCAAATAAAACTAATACGTTTTACTGAATGGAATGGGAAAAACACAGATAGATACAAAGGAAAAAAAAAAAGTTCACTTAAATTCCACCAGTTGATAGCTATTAAACATTAAATTTTTTTTAATGTTTATTTATTTTTGAGAGAGACAGAGACAGAGCACGAGAGGCAGAGAGGCAGAGAGAGAAGGAGACACAGAGTCCGAAGCCGGCTCCAGGCTCTGAGCTGTCAGCACAGAGCCCGACGTGGGGCTCGAGCTCACAAACCGTGAGATCATGACCTGAGCCGAAGTTGGACGCTTCACCGACTGAGCCACCCAGGCGCCCCATAGCTATTACACATTTTGAGGTATATGCTCCAGTTATTTGTCTTGCTGGCTTTTATTTTTTTTGTGTCTCTTTTTTCCTTCTGTACAAAAGTAGGCTGACACAGGACAAATAAAATTGTGCCCTACTTTTTCACACTTAGCCATTAATGTTGTAACCACTCATTTCCTATGCCATTAAATACTATCTGAAACTACTTCTTTTTTTTTTTTAATTTTTTTTTTCAACGTTTATTTATTTTTGGGACAGAGAGAGACAGAGCATGAACGGGGGAGGGGCAGAGAGAGAGGGAGACACAGAATCGGAAACAGGCTCCAGGCTCTGAGCCATCAGCCCAGAGCCCGACGCGGGGCTCGAACTCCCGGACCGCGAGATCGTGACCTGGCTGAAGTCGAACGCTTAACCGACTGCGCCACCCAGGCGCCCCTCATCATACTATTTTTAAAAAAAAAATTTTTAATGTTTATTCATTTTTTTGAGAGACAGAGAGAGACAGAGTATGAGTGGAGGAGGGGCATAGAGAGGGAGACACAGAATCCGAAGCAGGCTCCAGGCTCTGAGCTGTCAGCACAGAGCCTGACGCGGGGCTGGAACCCACAAACTGCAAGATGATGACCTGAGCCGAAGTCAGATGCTTAACCCACTGAGCCACCCAGATGCCCCGTCATACTGTTTTCAACTGAAAGCAAATCTTCATATTTTTAAACTACATTTTTTTTAAAATAAGTTTATTTGAGAGAGACAGAGACCGTGCGAGTGGGGGAGGGGCAGAGAGCAAGGAAGAGAGAGAATCCCAAGCAAGCTTTGCAAGGCCAACGCAGAGCCCCACGCAGGGCTCGAACCCACAAAACCATGAGATTTTGACCTGAGCCGAACCAAGATTTGGACACTTAACTGACTGAACTACCCAGGGGCCCCTAAATTACATTTTTAAGAGTATGCATATTTCTTTCCAGTTTTAAACAACAGATTTCTATTACTATTAATATGTATACACATCTATTTCTATTTTCTGTACATATCTATGTAACTCATCTATCATTCTCTCCCTCTCCATCCCCTTAAGTTCCTCTTTACATGTACAAGTTCAGAGGGGCTCTGAGTCCTAACCTTCCAGAAATTTGGAAAAAGCCAGAAAAAAAAGATTGTCTTCTGAGATTAAAATTGGGGAATAAAGGAGATGATAGATGATATCAGCCATCTGCAAAAATAACCTGGCTGAGCTTCAGAGACCTCCTTAAAATGCAGATTCCCAGGTCCTTCTTATATCCCTATTATGGCAGAATTGCTTGTGGTAGGAGTCCGGGCCTTGCCACTGGAGTTGGAGATCGTTGCCCAGTTATTTTGTAAGGGTTTTGGTAATGGAGCACCCCGTGCAATCAAGCGAGGAAGGAGCAGTAATGGGGAGCGAGTAAGAAGCTCCAACTCTTGGCTCACATCTCTGTAACACACCTGAGTTTCACACTGCCCTGTAACAGAAGGAGGAAGAGGGGAAGTTAAGTCTGTGTATGCGATGGCGGGGGGCAGTGGGGGGAGACCCGGGTTGCGTGGAATCATAAAGGAAAGCCAGGGGAGCAAGCAAGCATTTGTTATCACGTCTTTGGTACCATCTGAGAGAAATGACCTAACTCTTTCTTTCTATTTGAGAAATCACTTAGAATAATAAAAGTGGGTGGTTTAGGTAGTTTCTCTCACTTAGCGAACCATCCTTTAAAAGTACCTTCTTACCCTTCCTCCAGGTCTTTGGTCACCATTGAACCTTGCAACCCATAATTTGGTCTTCTACATGCCCTCATTGGGGAGGGCACCCTGGGCAAATGATCATTATTAATTTTTCTGACAGCCTTATGTTGTGTTATAAAACACTAATTTTCAATGTATTGTATTCAATGTATTGTCTCATCTTTCAAATGATTTGTAAACCAACCTCTTGTGAGTCTGTGAAGTGTGGGCCGCTAAACCCCGATCACCTCTGACACTACTGAATTATTAAAATCTGGTCTTCGGTTATGCAAAGCTGAGGACCAGACTTTAGATCTATGATAATACACCATACGGTCTGAACACTATCAAAGGCCTCCTTATTGAAGTTCTTCCTGAAATGATTTATTTAATTAATATTTTTTTAAAAAAATCCTTCAAGCAACAGATAATGAAAACCTAATCCATAAACCTACATGAAAAATGTATATATTAAGATCAATTTCAAGTCCATGATGTACGTATCACTTTTTGTTTGATGATACCTATATTCTAAATTTTCAATCTTAACGGACATTAAGAATTCAGAAATCTTTGACCAATGTTAAGTCATACTTCAAAAATCCTGGTTGATTGGCTACAGATCAAGAGATGTTTTGTTTTGTTTTTTAAATTTTCTTTTTTGGGGCGCCTGGGTGGCGCAGTCGGTTAAGCGTCCGACTTCAGCCAGGTCACGATCTCACGGTCCGTGAGTTCGAGCCCCGCGTCGGGCTCTGGGCTGATGGCTCAGAGCCTGGAGCCTGTTTCCGATTCTGTGTCTCCCTCTCTCTCTGCCCCTCCCCCATTCATGCTCTGTCTCCCTCTGTCCCAAAAATAAATAAACGTTGAAAAAAAAAAAATTTTCTTTTTTAACCTTTATTTATTTTTGAGACAGAGAGAGACAGAGCACGAATGGGGAGGGTCAGAGAGAGGGAGACACAGAATCCGAAACAGGCTCCAGGCTCTGAGCTGTCAGCGCAGAGCCCGACGTGGGGCTCGAACTCACGGATTGTGAGATCATGACCTGAGCCGAAGTCGGCCGCTCAACCGACTGAGCCACCCAGGCGCCCCTGTTTTGTTTTTTTAAACCATGCCCTTTTTATGTCTTTATAAGGTTCCTAGGAAATATTCCTGTTATTCGCAAAATATTTCCTCAGGAGAATTTAGTCATATTCTGATCCACTTAAAACAATCACTAGTTAAGTACAAATTCGCTTCCAAAACCAATCTGAAAACACATTGTAGGAATATACATCTGCTGAAAGATGGTTTCCTTTTATGTTCCCCTTCCCATCTAAAAGTTATTAAGGAAAAGTCTGTTGCTATGGAAACATTCAATTTGGCACCATCTGTATTCAAAATTCAATTGCTGCAAGCCTTCAGCCAATCTCCGGTTTTTAATTGGCAGAACCTTCCCAGAATGCTTTACAAATCTTTTCGGAAGCCAATCCATGAAGCACATCACTATGTAGAGCATCAAGAAAGTTCACAATGCAAGCCTCACTCCATTATCTTAAGATCACCCTTGCGCAGTCTCAAAGCATGAGGCCTTCTGATAATTACTTGGCATGGGGATAATGCCTAAAATTTATTGCCAAGTTGTTTTCTTCTGCCTAATGGATTTCTCATTCGAAGAAAGTACTCATTTTACAAGTGACTTAAGTATTTAAAAGACCCTGAAAAGGAGCCCCAGTGCAAAACTTACATAGCAATACACAGTTCGAATAGAAAACGCATATAGAAGAAAGAATTAAGAATGCGTATTTTGTAATCAGCCTCATCCGAGTTCAAACATAATTGGAATGCTTGTTAGCTACTTGACTTAACCTCTCTAGGTCCCATTTTCCTCGTCTGTAAAGATCTACTGTGAACACTGTAAAGTATGCGCTTTGGACAAAATACATACTTCACATATCCCATAATGGAATTGAAGATGTGTTGATCTACATCGTGTTGAAGAATATTCCTTTGGAATGTCAAGTGTCTGTATATAAGTATCATTAAAATTTACAGGAGAGTTATCAAAGACAAATTGTCTGAAAGATTATTATTATTTTATTACATTTGCCTTCATGTGTATTTATTTTGAGAGAGAGAGAGAGAGAGAGAGAAGGAGGAACGTGAGTGGGCGAGAGGCAGAGGGAGAGAGAATCCCAAGCAGGCTCCACACTGTCAGCACAGAGCCTGGCATGGGGCTTGATCCCAACGAACTGTGAGATCGTGACATGAGCCGAAATCAAGAGTTAGATGCTCGATCGACTGAACCACCCAGACGCCCCTGAAAAATTATTTTTAAGAAAGGGAGGATATGGATGGATCTTCAAGAAGCATAAAGACACTCAAAGTAAGAAAGTTACGAAAAATGCATGCACAGTTGTGGGTTGGATCATGACATTTTGAAGGGCTAGAGAAGTCACTCACCGTAACTAAGCTCTGACATGGTTTCTTGGGCGGGGGGGTTCTTGCAACCCACCATGTTGCAATTATCCTCTGCGATTAGTGGCCCATAGCTAACTAGAATCTGTTATTCTATAACTCAGGTTTGCTCTGCCACAGCCAGCCCTCCCCTTTGATAATCCTTAGAAGGCAGTGTTCCAGCTATATTATTTACGGCTCCTAGGTTACGACATACTTTCAAAAATTCATGGCTTTGATTAATTGGTAACTTCGGTATTATATAGATTTTTATATTTATCCAGTTAAGCTATTTCAGGCATACTTGATTATCTTAATTGAACCAAAATACTGTAAGTGTTACCTTCATGCCGTACCTCGGTGCAAATCACTTTATATTCTTTTCCCCCTTTAAAAAAATGTGTAAAAGGTCTAACTTGTATGTTGAATAATCAGGATTTATGGCATTTAAGTATAAAGACAGCTTCATCTGTCTTCCTTTGTCCCTTTAAATCTGCTCAAGGAGGTAGTTCTTCTGTCCCTGGGTGAAAATATGGGCAGCTTCCAAGTCTTTTCTGGCCACCGTAAGATGATACGAGGTTCTGTTGTCATTTTAATACATTAATATTAGAATTTCCAGTCTAGTACATTAATTAACCCTTCAAACTGAATTCACATATACAACTTCTCCCCAACTAGCAGAGGCCGCAACTGGCCCAGGTCCTTTACTACGGTGAGGAGGGGGTAGGCTGAGCTTCCTCTCTCATTCACCAGCTGCCCTTTTTCACCCTAACAGAGTTGAACAGGAGTGGATGGAAGAGAGGGAAGGAGAGCAGGAAGTTCTTACCTGATGACGTACTGTGGCTATTCGAATGTGACTTTTTGCTTTCTGGGTCTGGCTGATGTTAAATATCACTAGAGGGGTTTGACGAAGCTTTTCTGGACTTGGCAATCACTGGCATCCTTTCATTTGCTGTCCTAAATCCAGATAAATGTCGGTTTTTTTTTTTTTTTTAATTTTGGTGGGAGTGAATCATTCCCACCTCAGGAACTTGGAATCCGATGATACACTGCTCCAGGTTCCCCTGCAAGTGTTCCTAAAGGAACTTCTCTCAGGGGCACCCAGTTGCCTCAGTCGGTTAAGCGTCTGACTTCGGCTCGGGTCAAGATCTCACGGTTCATGAGCGGGAGCCCCGCGTCGGGCTCTGTGCTGTCGGCACGGAGCCCATTTGGGGTTCTCTCTGCCCCTCCTCTGCTCCTTCTCCCTTTCTCTCTCTCAAAATGAATCAACTTAAAAAAAAGAAACTCCTCTCTCTTAAAATGGAAGGTCGGCTCCTCCCCTTGTGAAAGTGGGGGACCTTAGGAGAAGGGGGCACTCAGAGCAGCATTTTCTCCCAAGAACCGTCAAATTTTTCCCAAGTCGCAATTTTCTGAATCTCTCTCTATCCATTTCCTTCCAAAATGTGCATACCTGTTGCATACCTCACTTTGGTGCCTGCTGTGTATAGGAACTTAGCGCCTCAGTCATAGACACTTCCCATTTGCTATCCGGTTATAAATGACAGTGTGCGTTAGGACACTGTTAGACCAAAGTGCTCTAGTACTGAAGACAGAAAGTACAAGCAAGACCATACCAGACGGTCTCCAAGGCCTCTTTCAGTGTTGAAGGCCTTTACTTCTTTGATCCCCGTATTTCTTCCACTTGAAATGTATCTCTCTCAGCTGAATGTATTCACTTCCATGATACATTCCACTGAGACTTCAGTAGACCATGAACACGTCATCTGAACCTTCTTTGTGCCAAGTGCTAGCCTAGGTTCTGGAAAAATCTGTGATGAAATAAAACAGTCTCTGCCCTCACACAGCAGAGTCTCTTCCTCCTTTCAACCTCCATTTTACTTTGCTTGTACCTTGCATCTGTCTTTCGCTTCGGTATCAAAGTTATTATCTGTACACATCTGTCTCCCCTTGGACTATCAGCTCTTGGACAAAAGCATTCATATTTTATTCACTTCCATACATCCCTTTCACCTGACGGTGACCAAATAATTATAACTAAATGAAGTAATGAGCAATGAATAAATGCATGGATGTTATGAAAATATTATTTATATTTTTCTATGGCATATATATACCTATATTCTATCGAACATGATAATAATTTTACTCTTTCTACTTAATAACAAACACTTCACTGGAGGAGATTATATTATTATTTCCTTGGAATACCATAAAATTCCCAGCCTGATACCATACATGCTGTAAGTACATAATCAAAATTTGAGAAATAAATGTGTGAACGAAAATTTCAATATTTTAACTTGTATTTGCCCTTCATGTAACTGACATATGAATGCAAATTGTTAAGTAAAAAGATTAGGTCAAGTTTAAAACATAATTCAGCTATAGCTTTTGGGAAATGAGTAAAATAATCTTTCACTCCAGATTGATTGCTTTGTGTAAATTAGGTCCTTATTAAATATTTGCAGACATACGTTTATAAAAGAAAGTCATCAGTCTCATCAGTCTGTTTCTTTTAGAAGAGGGTCAATCTATATTTATTTGCTTCCACAAACTTGAAGGTGAAAACTTATTTAGTAAGCACCTAATGACTGTTTTCTAGGTACTACTGTTAATCTAGGCACTTTAAAGGATGGGGCCGATCCTTACATTTCTTACTACTTACATGAGAAAGAAACTTGGAATAGTCACCACTGCATAACTTGATGAATTTATTCTATTTGTGATTAAATTATACTAAATCATACATGAACATAATTTAATGCTCTTTTGTTATTAGCACAGGGCACTGTGATACTGAAGAATCTAATTTTTAAATGAAATAACTTGTTCAATTACTTTAGCATACTAAAATAGAATAAAATTTTTATTACTTTTAGTTTCAAACCAGCATTATGACATTTTCTTGAGATCCTTTTAAAATTCCTTAAGGATGCCAATTCTATCTTTAAAAACCAACTTGGTATTCTAGTTGAAGGGGAGCAGAATATATCACCCCGAAATATGCCTGTTTGGCATAAGGATTATTTTAAACGGGTGATTTTTTAAGAAAGAGCAGACAGAGAAAAGCCTTGAAAATGAAGTAGAAGTCACCCTAAGAGATATTTACATTTGTAAGAGAAATCTCCATTTGTTAAGGTGTCTCCCTGTCTGTACTTGACTCTAAAATCTCTAGTAACTCTTATCAATGGAATAGTCAAGGACTTAAATCTGCAAAAACCACACCCTTGATTACTGCCTTTGCCAGATAACCTCCCATAATTGCCCCCTGGAACATCTTTTGTCTTTGGCTGGAGATGTCATTCAAGGTGGCCGCTCGGGTCATTTTTGGGAGTTACTCAGTTTTCTTGGCTCTCTCTCATGTATACAGGAGATATACATGTTACGAAGCTTCTGTTTGTTTTTCTCCTATTAGTCTGTCTTTTATTATCAGGGATGTCTCAGTGAAGAACCTAGAAGGGCAGAAGGAAAATTATTTTTCCTCCCCTACAGAGTCAACAACTTTTATCTGAACTAGACAGTTGTATCTGCCAGTTATTTTAGAGGACGGAATTTTGAATCGGGAATCTGGTTCCTATAGTCATGGTAAAGACCCATCACATAATCTCTAGGTCAAAAATATATCTCAAGTCAACCCTTTTTGAACGGCCATGCAACTTGGTGTGTATACTTAGAACCAAGACAGAAAAATAATGAAATGATACCAATTTGATCGAAACAAAAAAAAATATTAGTAGTATGGCTCAAATGAAGCAGCTTACAAGTGCCTATGCCAGATTTGGGTACCAACTGATGCAAACCATCCTGGGCACTCTGGTTGTTTTAAGTCTTAAAATAGGTACAACTCATCACCCACCTAAGGAAGCGTACAGCCAGTGAATGTAATGTTTTTAATGGCCGTAGCACATTGTGCGGGCCGCCCTGCATTTTGATATTTATTCTGCTTCCCCTAGGGACAACAGGCAACTTAGTCATCCCCTGTGTTCTTTATATAATACGACTTCACATTCCTATTTTGTCTTAAGTTACAACATGACTTCCTGATTTGAGTTCTCTGAACCTTTTCAACAGACATCATGATAAAAGGAAAAAGAAAGTTTCATTAAAAAAAAAAAAAAAGATAAAGAGAATCCTAATCCAAATTTCTACTTTAAAGATTAGAGGGGGGGACTCGAGCTTCTGAAGATTAAGAACTCTCTATTTACATTTCATTTCCATTTTGCTCAAATCAGCTGAGCCTCCAAAAACGAGGAGAAGAACATTTCAAATGGCCTAGTACATTTTCTGCAAGGATGAGGTATGTGAACTGGAATCAGACCAAGGTGCTTTTTAAATCTCTTCTGCTCATAAGAGAGTGTACTAAAAAGACTCCCAATCTCTTAAAACTGAACTATCACTCACCGTTCCAAAACCTGGGTGTATTTACTGTGGGTTTTGTTTGGGTTTTGTTTGCTTTTTCAGCAGGGCATTTTATTAACCTCTTCAGGTGAATTTTTTTTTGTTTTTGTTTTTTTTCAAGCTGTGTTGGCTTTTTTTTTTTTCAGTGACTTTGCTTAAGGCATAAAAATGAATCCCTAGGAGGATTTTGAGTTCCATGATTCATTAGATACCTGATATATTTTAACGGAAATATCGTAAGTTCATAAATAATTGATACAGATATATGTCAGCAGTATATATAACATTAACGTGTAAATATATACACATATGAGTACATAAGACATAAATATGCATATAAATGTGTACATGTATATATGTGTATATAAACTTTCAATAACTAACTCGCAAGTGTTGTCTCCTTTCAGTGTAGGTTTGGGGAAAAAGAGCCATCTAAAACCCTTTTTAAGAATCAGAACACGGGTTAAACCTGGCTTTCCCCTGTGCTATCTGTGTGACCTTGAGAAAGGTAGTACAAACCACGATCCTCGGTTCCGTCACTTATCGAGTGAGGACAATACCTACTCTAGGCAATGTTGTGGATATCAAATCAACTCACATATGTGTTAGAGTTCTTGGTCCAATTTATGTAAAATGGAACACAGATATACAATATCACTATTTATAAGATGAGATATTTTAGAATCTGAGTAAAATCTGACTTTGCCACATACCGTCAGTAAAAATTTTGACACCTCCGTACTGTCTGAAATGTTTCGTAGATTCTGGAGTTCTCTGGGACACGTTTTCCATCACCGAAACACCTAGCTACGGAGAGGGGAACCTGAGCTTTGAAGCGCCCTGCCACATGCTAAGAAAAAAATGAATCCTGTTCCATTTAATGGTATGTACCCCCTATGGTACTATGCCCCCTAGGTGCATATATGCTTTGTTTGGCATCGTACCCTACAATCACAGACACGTAACCTGATGTGCTAAAACTCCAAGAAGTTTACAAGTAGTAATAATCATCACGAGAAATCCCCCATTTTAGAGTCCGACAGGACTGAGCCTTCCCCTTTTAGCAGTTCCTACAATGGCTAAGACAAAACTAAATCCCTACTGAGGGTTAGTGCCACTGTTTCAAAAGGCCAATACGAGGGGCGCCTGGGTGGCTCAGTCGGTTGGGTGTCTGAGTCTTGATTTGGTCTCAGGTCATGATGCCACAGTTCTGGGAATGAGTCCTGTGTTAGGCTCCATGCTGAGTGTGGAATCTACTTGGATTCCCTCTCTCCCTCTCTCTCTACCTCTCCCCTGCTCACGCTCTCTCCCCATCCTTCTCCAAAATAAAAAAGGAAAAGGACCACAGGAGGCTATACATTCCTATGTTGTTCATATGGCCTTATCTTTCTGCACAATTACACTTGATGTTCACATTTTCAGGTTGACTGGATTTTATCGATTCACGGCACAGTGTTCTGTTTAATTATAGAGAAAGGTGTTTTTCACTCATTCTTACTCTGTGCATTTGGGACCCAATTTTCTATTTTAAACATTGTGCTGTGTAGCATACATTTTTCTGATAACAAATTAAATCAGGCTGCTGTAGGACGCTATACCTTTCCTTCTGTCCACCAATTGTGTTTTCCTGAAAGCTAGCCGTGGCCCAAGGCAGCGGTTCTAACACTCTTGTATAAAAGAAAAATCAGATGCCAACGGTCAAGTTCATTGTTTCTATCACCGCCTTATGGACTTTATAGGAGGCTCTGAATGGCTTTACTCCTGTGACCCAGGGTTAGATGTACAGATGGCAATAAACCAGACGATGCAGTAGCTGGAAACACTAAAAATAGACTATTCTGCATAAATATTTTTGTTTTATCTTAACACCGAAGAAAATACCATAAAGCACTTCACTCATTCATTCATTGATCCATTCATTCAGGAAAGCTTGGGGGAGAGCCTAGTTTTTCTAAATTCCTAGACCAGGATTTAAGAGAACACTCAGTGGCGATGAATTTCTTGAACAAGCACAAAAATTCTGGGTATAGACGTAAGAACATTTCCCAGTCTCCATGTATCCATTTTCTACATATGAGAAACTCTTACCCTCGTGGTCAACAAATGTCAACAACCTAGAACACCTGGTAGAGCTCTTAATAAGGAGGAGAGCTGATAATGTGTCCCCCATCCCAAATTCACAAGTTGAAGCCCTACCCTCCATTGTGATGGTATTTGGCGATGGGGCCTTTAGGAAGTAATTAACTTTAGATGAGATCATGAGGGTGAGGTCTCCTGATGGCATTAGGGTTCCCGTGAGAGGGAGAGAGCAGATCTTTTCTCTCTGCAGCATGTGGACACAGTTGGAAGGTAGCCCTCTGTAAGGCAGGAAGAAGGCTCTCACCAGATCTGCTGGCACCTTGGTCTTAGACTTCCTGGCCTCCAGAACTTGGAGAAATAAACAAACACCTATTGTTGAAGCCACCAAGTCTATGGCATTTCATTACAAAAGCACAAGATGTTTAAGATATTGATATCTACGCAGTGATGTGCCATTTGAAAAGGGCCATTCCATACGTCATTCTTTTGAATCCTAACAGCAATCTGGAATGGAAGGCATCAGCAGCCTAATGTTATAGATGAAGAAATAAAGGGTGAGAGAGATTCAATAATTTGCTAAGGGTCCCACTGTCATTAAAGGGCAAAATCAGGATTTAAACCACCTCTTCTCATTTTAGATGCCCTGCTTTTAGCATTGCATTATGCTAAGGATGAGATGAGGGAAAGACACGCTAACGTGTTTGTCTTCCTAACATAAAAGTAATAATCACCATTGTCATCATCATTGTCACTATTATCCCATAACCAACCAGCTGCCTCAGTCTTTCTGTTAGGCCTCCCAAACTCAAAAGCTTTCATTTCTTTTCAAAACCCATACTCTTCGTGTGGAGCCAGGCTGAGAGAATTATCCACACGTCCGGTCGCCACAGAAAAAGTCTCAGGGGGGGGGTTCTTTTTCCTTTCAACGTGCACATGCATAATCAAGGGCCTACACAAGTGGTCTGTCACTTTTCAGGGGAATAGCAGCACTGACATCTGCTGGGTTGTCTGACGGTGAAAGTTAAAACAACAGAGGGTCAAAAGTCTGAAAACTTTCCTTTGAAGGCTTGTTAAGTCCGGTAGTAGTCATCTCCACAGTGGCCCCATTCTCCTTCACCTCCTGGCATTCATGACCTTCTGGAGTCCTTCCTCCTCCCACCTCATTGCATCGGGGGCCAAACGGTGTGGCAAATAATTTACAGAAGAAGTAATAGGACAAATACTAAGGCGAGGTCAAAAAAGGCCATCTGGAATGGAAGGCATCAGCAGCCTTGCTGCTTGTACCTTGTACTCATGGTTGACTCCTGGGGGAAGCCAGCCACAAAGTCACAGGGGCACTCAAGCAGCCCCACGGAGGAGTTTGGGTAGAGAGGAACTAACTAGACAGCAGCACCTCACAAACCATAAGGGGGAGCCACCTGGAGAGTAGGTCCTCCGGCCCCCATCAAGCGTCCATATGACCGCACCTCCATTTGGCTACTGAACACAGCCTCGTGAGAAACTCCAAGATGGAATCACTCAAACTACATGCTCGTGATCCCCTGACCTACAGAACCTGCGAGAGGTAATACATGATGATTACCGTTCTAGGCAACTACGGTTTGGGGTGATTTGTTTTGCAGTAATATGTAACTGCAAACTCCTTTTCTTGACTAAAGCAGAAGGAGCCCAGCTCTCCCCTTTGGATGCGGAAAGGTCACAAACTATTAATCCTTTCTGCTTACTTCATACATGCTTCCCTTAAGGCAGGTACAACAGAATAAAGACCAGTTGCAAGCAATGTGTTATGCTGATTCAAATTATTAATGAGAAAATCTGGGTACAGAAAAAAAACCCAAGTAGATCTAAAATAATTCCTACACTTTCCCAACACCCGAGGAGAGCTGAGAGAGTCTTTTAGGAGCTGTGTATGCCATATCCAACCTTTGGCTTAGCTCCATCTAACCTGCGTGATGTCACAAAGGAGGAATATTCCTCTCTATACCCAGAGGTACAAAAATATAATAGAAACTCAGCTCTTTAATTCCAACGCCCCACTAGGCCGTAAGATAAAAATGTTAGCCTGTGAAAAACTACAATTTCTCCTGTGGGCACATCTCTTTCTGTTTTGTATTTATCTTACCTGCCCACATTGTCTGAGTGTGAGATTCTTTGTATTACGTGTATTCATCATTATCTTTATTCAAACATACAAAAAAAAATCCATTTTCACTCACTGGTTTACTTATTTAATAGTTATGTTCATTATGTTTAGTTTTTAAAGTGGATGAGAACACGTGCTAATCCAAATCTTTCACCTTAAAAGGAAACATAATGAAAAAATAAGCACTTAGAAAATGGTATTTATGTTCATAATTGTGGCTACATCACTTTAAATAAAATATATTTATTATTCCTATTACACGTTCCCATGAGAGATTAATAACCGAAGACAATTATGACGGCTAATTTGGATTTTAAATCCTGTTCAAATATGTTCTGATACTAATCCTCTTCCGGAATTAAAGAATAGGTACATCAAAACAGAATTATTTTAGGACAGATGTTTAGTATTAATTTTTTTTTCAATATATGAAATTTATTGTCAAATTGGTTTCCATACAACACCCAGTGCTCGTCCCAAAAGGTGCCCTCCTCAATAAGTTTAGTATTAATTTAACACAACGTAAGTAAAAGTGTATAAGGAAAAACATACATATTTGCTTTTTATAGGTATCTTTTTAAGTTATAATTACTCTGACAGAGCTCTGAAATTCTTTAAGAGGTTACAGATCATTTGTAAATGTAATGTATATTTCCAGATACCCTATTACTTGGATGCAAATGAAAGTTCAAGAAATCATGACACTTACATGTGAAGAAACACATGGCACTATGAAGCACCGTGTGATGGTTAATTTTATGTATTAAACTGGCTAGACAATGACACCCAGTTGTTTAAGCACCAGCGCAGATATTGCTGTAGAGGGGTATTTTTCATTATTTTATTTTATTTTATTTATTTTTTTATTTTTTTAAATGTTTATTTTTGAGAGAAAGAGAGAGAGAGTGCGTGAGCAGGGGAGGGGCAGACAGACGGGGAGGACAGAGGTATCCGAAGAGGGCTCTGCACCCATGCAGGGTTTGAACCCACGTACTGTGATATCCTGACCTGAGCTGAAGTCACATGCTTAACTGACAGAGCCACCCAGGCTCCCTGAGGGGTATTTTTTAGAGAATTGAAATCAGTAGACTGTAATTAAAGCAGATTAGCCCCCATAATATGGGTGAGCCTCATCCAATCAGTTGAAGACCTTAAGAAAAAAGACTGAAGTCCCCAGAAGAGGAAGGAATTCTGGCTCCAGACTGCCTTTGGACTCAAGACTGCAGTATTAAGTCTTCTTTGAGTATCTATCCTCCTGACCTGCTCTAAAAATCTCAAACTTGCAGTCCCCACAGTCTCAGGGACGAATTCTTTAAAATCTCTGTCTCTGTCTCTGTCTCTCTCTATACACACATATAAGTTAATTATAAATAATTTATAATATCATTAATATACTAAATATAGATGTATGTGTACATACACATATACATATATACAGGGTTCTCTGGAGAACGCTAATAAACTCATTCCCAGTGAATAATGACACTGGAAGAGAAGATTAATATTATAACAAAATAATACTCATAATAATACATGTAGTAAAACTTTTATTTTTGTAGTGGGATTGAGCAAAATATATTTTGTTTAATCCTTGGTACACCATCAAGGTCCACTGCACCCAAATATATATTTTGAGTTTATTTTTTAAGAAGTTCTTACTATTTGTAAAAATTGATATTTTGTGACTTTTATTCTTTCCTAGTGGTCTACCAAAAAACAAAGTGATATTTTACTTATTCTTTAAATAAAATCAAATTCATTTTATTTACCATGTGGGTCCACTGAAGCCTTTCATAAGTCTAAGATACATTGTGTAGTCTTAGTAATCTTATTTTTCCTATATTTGGAAACATTTTGCTATTTTATCACCACTCATAAGTTATTCCTAAGTATGCTAAAAAGATCTGTAAGTGAAAGCATGATGGAATTACCTAGAAGGATGGTACAATAGTGAAATAAATCTTCAACCTTTAGGTTTCTTATTACACTGGCCAAAATAGTGCATCTTCTTTCAAGAAGGTATAAAATAGGATTGGGGACACCATATTTGGAGTCTGCTGTTAGCTTTCGTTGAACAGAGTTGAAAACGTACGTAGCACTTTTCATTTTACTCCCATAATGTCAAAGACAAGAAAATTGACAGAAGAAGATACTTATGATTATGAGACATGATGGAAGATAAATGCAAGCGGACAGAAATCATCATTCTAGACTCCAGTAATGATGGTGAAATTGATCATATAGGGGAGATCTTAGGTGAAATCTTAGAGTGAGTCTTCAGATGATGAACAAACACAGGGATTGATGAGCAAACAGTATATTTCTAAGGACAGAAGGAAAATATGATATTTTAATCTAGTTAGGCATTCAACAGGAAGGACTTCATCACATAATGTTTTGTTGAAGAACTTGAACCATCCTATTTTGCTAAAATCACGTGGGACACTGTAGCGTTTATGTTTGTGCCTCCAAATTCATTTGGTACAAAGTTTGTTGGGTTCAATTCTTATTAAAATTTCTAAGGAAGTTGGTTTTTATTACCTCTCTAATCTTACTTCTGTGAAGTATCTGGAACATAACTTAGACATACAAAATAAAAAGCAAAATGGCTCACATAAACCTAGAGGGCAAATGGTCATCTATTTTTTTTTTTTTTCCTGGTACGCTGAAGGGTGAATCAGAAAATGACATACATAAACACAACCAACTTTAGCTCTCAGCTTTCTTATTCAACGTATCACTAAGGACCAGGAAGAAATCTGTGTTATCGGACTGGTGACACAGCAGAAGATACAGAAAACAAAATACAGAGTAAAACTCATCCACTCAGTCTTCAGGGTGTGTTTGTCTGAATGCGCTTCTGTTGTAAGTAGCCACTGGCAGGTGTGACGCCAACTCCTCTTCCTCCATTCCTTAAACGTAAGCCAAGCTCCAGACTGTTCCCTAGTCTTTTCATCGGGCTCCGTGTCTCTGTGCAAACTCACCGCCTACTTCAGGTAACTTCCAAATCTGCTCAGACCTCCTCCTAGAAGCATTCCCAAACCCCTTCGTTCAGATCCAATCTTCCCTCCTCTTGTTCTCTCTCAAGATTGGGGAACACGGCTCTGCTCAAGTACTTATCCTGGACTGCCTTGCCCCAATAGACTTGTCCAAATACCCACGTTTGATTGTAAGCTGTTTCAAGACAAAGGCTGAATCTTATTTTTCCCTCTATCCCAACCATCACATCTGACATAAACTAGCACAGAGTAAGCATTCAAATATTTACTGAACTGAACTGAACTCTTCGGTTGCCAGCGGCATCCTGGTGGATGAAAATTTTGAGAGCTGCTTGTAGTTATAACAGGTTGACAGCAGGTGCTAGATGTCAAAGGAAGAAATTTATATGGTTGACTCCACTTCTTCTAAAATAAGCAACTCTCTAATAGACAATACCTGAGAGGAAGATATTGGCTGGCATTTCATTAGCCATAGAGATTTCATAAAAACGTGGAGAACAACAAAGTCTTTTTATTTCACCATGAAGGATTTCATACATTTGGTTGCAGCAATGAATGATAGGTTGACAAAGCTGCTATAAAACTGTCAGTTAGTTCAAAAATCCTGTGAGAGTATTTTTATTCTCATGCAGCAGAACATTCTCCCTTCTACAGCCCTGTATACCAGCTCTTTAAGCAACACGATATGAACTCATTTCTCAAAATTTATACGATGTCACCAAATTTCTCAAAGAATTCCAGACTGGTTTGAAAAAGCCTTAGCTGAAAAAAAAAAAAATTTAAGGAGATAATTCTCTCTTAAGATTTGGCCTTCTGTTTCAGAAGTCCCTTCCCTGGTTTAGCTGATCAGCAGCCATATATTAAGCCCCCACCCCTCTTGATATGCTCTCATCTCCGCTTCCTCTGCACCAAATTCATCCCTCCATGATGGTACACACCATTCAAAGAGCATTTTCTGTATGTGAGGTCTTCACGGTAGAAACATCACCTAATTATATCTTCATAATCACCGTACCAGCTGAAGTATTATTTATTGGTCCCACATGACAGATGAGGAAACCATGGCTTAAGAAGTGACTCCACTTGGCCAAGGTTGTGCAGCTAGATTATGGAGGTTCGCGGTTCTCTACGTTTCCAACATGTGCAAGAGAGTCCTATAATTACACAATGAAATGCATACAAGACTACAATAGAAATGGGAGCCGTAAAAATTATATCCAGATTACAGTGAACCGCGGCTACTCCTTATATTATCAGTTCCCAGAGACTCTTGTTTATTTTATTGACTAACCCTTTTCATCTGATGTTCCTTGGGCTTTGGAGTCATATATACCTAAGTTAGAATCCTAGTCCGTCGCTTGATATCTTCCTACAACTGTAGGCACATCACTTAAGCTCTTTGAGCTGCAGTTTTCCAATCTCTAAAATGGGCATAATAGTATCTACCCTCCTAAGGTCATAGTAAATATTGAAAATAAAATACCTTACGCGAATTGCCTTGCTCTTTGTAGTATGACTCATGTATTTGTTTAATTCTACTTATGTATCTTATTCCATGTTTTCCAAAGCAACCTTCTCCTTTTAGTTGTTTTGAACTGCTCTCTACCTTTTCTTCTTTGGGGTCTAAAAACCAGGCAGCTACCAGAGACCTGATTCAATGCTTTCTCACTAAGCATGCAAACCACCCAATTAGATTATAATTAAAATAACAAGAGCTAATATGTACTGAGTTCTTACTGTGGCTGGGATCTAAGTGCTCCTCTTGTATTATCTCATCCAATTCTCCCAACCAGGAAGTAGATGCAAGTAATCTTCTTTCAAAGAGGAGGTGACGGAGATCAGAAAGTTTACTGAGATTACTTGTTTGTTCAGGGTCACAAAGCTACTAAGGGGCCAGCCCGGGCAGCTTGCCCTCAAAACCTTTATGTGCTCTTGTTAAAGATCTTTAAAACGGTAACAGTGGGCAGTTATGGCCGGAGAAGCTACAGAAGCAAGGCTCTAAAATACAAATGTCAGATGAGCCAAGTTCACCAATATTATCTGTGGGATAAACACAGCAATAGGAGAGAGGAATTCTTTCTTTCCGTACCTTCCTCACTGCTGTGTAAGGTATTAGGGTATTATGATCTGCAGTAGTAATGGGCATGAACAAGCGTTTTGCACAATTCAGAAGCCTCCCAGGAAGCAATTTTAGATCATTCCAATCTTAGCTGGTTTTGGTCCCCTGACCTAGCCCTTTTGCAGGAGAAAATGACCAGGGATGCCTGACACGTTCAGCAACCCAAGAACGGAGGGAAAATGAGTAGTCTGAACATCAGAAATAGCACAGAGAATTTCTTATTTGAATGCACTGAGAATGAAATTTTTTTCTCTCACCTAGATCATTACAACATGATTTCCATAGATATAATCACCTGAAAAACAACAGATACCGTAGAAATCGTTTTATACGGTGAAACATGCTGGTATTTTGCAGACCCAATTACTTGAGATTTCAGCACGGATATTACTGGTAGAGAGGAATTGCTTCGTATTGGACTTTTCTCTTGATAGAATGCAATAAATATATACAGATTTCCCCAACTGTTCAAAGTTATGAACTGGGATTTACCAAGGAAGGAAAAATGTTTCAATACAGCATTATACTCTTACCGAATATTTTTCTTTATTTAGCTGATTCCTTTTTAAGTATTTCTAGGAGTTTCAGGGCAATAAAAAAGGAATCCTGAAATCTTCCAATAAGAAAATACAATTTTATGAGCAAGTATTTTATTTCTGCTCTTTCCCTGAAAGCCAAATCTATACTAAGGAAAATTCTATTTTGAACACGACTGAAACTTTATGAGTATTGAATCTCCATCCCATGTCATAGATTTCAAATGGAGAGGTAAACTGTAGCAGAGCAGGGCTGCAAACGACATTGTTTAGATAAACATATCTTGTCAGAATTATCTCGGTAGCGGCATTAGAGGCTCCAGGCATATTTGGAACTAAGATTCTGGCTTAGGCTCTTAATAAGCAACATGACATGTCTCAAAAGACACTTGGCTTTTAAGAAAATGTTTTTTTGTTTTTTTTTAGACCATGTGGATTGGAATCTTTCCACTGTACTACAAATATTCATAAACGTATTCATTCCCAAAAGACAAAAGCTTAGAAAAACAGAACAGTTCAAATTACTGGATATTAGCAGAGAGACAAAAACTTGCCCTCCGGTCACTCAATTTTAATCTACATCATGAAAAAAAAAGTCAATACAATATCAAAAAAAGATTGCAAGAGATAATGGAAAATGTTTAGACAACGTTGAATGGGTAGTGTAAAATAAATTAGTGTTATTTTCCTCTTAGGGAAAAAATAGAAGTTATTTCTCATTAGTAAAATGACAAACAACTTCCTATATGGTATGTTCAGATTTGCATAAACATTTTTGCCAAATTTCCATATTTCTCAGGCAAGAAACAGATCGCTTAACTGTGTAATGGGAATTCAGTCTCATACTGAGCAAATCACTCACTAAGATTCATTCTTTTGGACCAGTATGTTGCAACCTGATGGAGAAAGCCTCACGGTTCCAGACTGAGTGAGGAACATTCTACTACATCAGTCAAAGAGCTATATCTATGCTGATCGTTACAAGGCAATTTTGTTCTTGCCTTGCTCGTTATACAAATGACGTTCTATACCTTACACAGAACTCTACAACTTAAGTGTATTCTTCCTGTCCAAATTAGCTACGGAAAAGAATGATGAGTTTCTTACCAACTAGTTTCTCTCCTCCCTGGGCTCAACACTGAACACTATTTTGCAGCTCACCTTGCCACGAGGTGTGGTCATGTGATGAGTTCCAGCCAATAGGCTCTGAACAGAATTCACGTGTACCACTTCCAGTCCTGCCTCCTAGTAAATTTCAACGAACAATCCTTATTCCTCATTTGCCCATTAAGTGCAGAGGACTCTGACGTTCTGGACACAAAAGATGGATGGGGTTTGGGTCCCTGAATGACGTCACAGAAAGCTGCTTATTTTCGACTGCACCAGAAAAAAGTAAACTTCTGTTGTAAGCCACCAAGCTTTGGGATCGTACCTATTAGAGTGGCTAGTGCTACTCAACTAATACATTAGCATATATTCAAATACATTGTTTGAGCAACAATAAAGAGTTAAAATTTCAAAATCAAAAAAGTCTATTTTAATTAAGGATCACAACAGGTGAAAGAGGAAATGTCTTTAGGAAGTGAATCAAAACATACATAATTGCAGACCAAAAAAGTATTTAATCCTAGTCCTAGTGATTAAGGTCATTAACAAAAACAATAAAACAGGATGGAACAGGGTAAACATTCCAGAAGAAACACAGACTTTCAAGCCAGAAAGAAACATTGGCAAATTCCAAGTTCTGGTCTTGGCTCGTGTTGTAAACTCGAGCAGTTTGGTTAACCTTTCTCAGAAACTGTTTCCTTATCTATAAAATGAGGGATTAGGAAATTTAGCTGACAAGATTTTATAAAGACTTTATACACACACACACACACACACACACACACACACACCCACACACTATATAAGACCCACTATCTGATACCTAAGAGGAACTCAATAAATAATAGCTATTATCACTAAATGTTTACTAATGCATACAAGTATGACCAATAATATTTTTCAAATATTAACCTTTTATACTGGTGACTTAGGCAAGTGCTAATCCAACAGAATATAAATTCTGAAGACTCTTGGTTTTGAGTTTCAAAAGCCTAATGCCTGGTAAAAGACGAAAGATTTGGAAGGAAAAAGAAAAGGTGATGAAATGAAGGATTTCCCTACTCGTACACTAGAAAAAAATCCCTCTGGTTATGGGAAGGGAGGAAAGGGGCATTACACGGGAAATAAAAAAAAAATCACTATGGATGTGTGTCCCTGGAGGGGAGGTAGGGAGAGTGAAGGAAAGAAATCCAGGGAGATCCAAGAAAATCAGATAGCAGAGGTGAACTGGGCCTCATTCTTGAGGAGAGCCTCTGAGGGTAACAGAAGGAGAGTAGTTTTCCCTTCTGCTTCCTCTACTCTTCCAGATCCCATGCACAGGCACTCCGAATCCCTCTGTATAAAGAAGAGTCCAGGCAAGGTCTAGGCAGATGGGCCTTAAACAACCTCCCAAGGCTCTCGCCCGTCCCGGCACAGCAGGAGGAACGGTACAATGATTTCTGCTGTTACACAGTGAGAGGATCACAGTAACAGGGGGGTGTCCAGATATGAGAGTGCCACCGCAGAAGGGAACGAATGACGGTCCAGGAAGCAACTGCCTGCTTGGACCAACGACCAAGAATACAAGGGAGAGACTGACATCGCCATGGATGCTAGCCCAGAGAGATGACAACCAAGGAGCAAACGTTCTGTCACACCATGCTCACCACGCCCACCGCTCCATGCTTCGCATCTACATAAGCCTGGATTCATGAAAAATTTATTTCCTCGATTCCATGGAATTGTGTTCAGTTATTGAAAGACAACACTATGAAATGAAAAATCTTAGCACAAGAGGTATAACTTACAACCGTTTGGCACTCTTTTGATGAATGCAACAGAGGCAAATCGACTTCCAAGTCATTGCTGAAACTTTTTCATACATCGTAAGTTGCCCACGCTTGTTAAAAGACTTACTTCGATCAGTAATGATGGTTCTAGCCTCTTGATTGCTGGTCTTGTTTTTCAAATTCTGGGCGGCGGTAATGAGTTCTTCCAACTGGGGGCGCCTCTGTTCCAAATCCTGCAGTGTTGCCTGAAGGAAAAAGCTTAACTTAATATTGAGGTTCACCAGCATTGCGCATACCTTTTATGTAATACAAAGTAAAGTGCAATTTTCCAACCAACCAAAGCACTTCTGGAAATAAAAAAAAAAAATACGTTACTGGATAGAAATCTCTAGTGTATAAGGCTTTACAGAGAACACTTTAACAGGAAATGTGTTTCATTCTTAGCCACCAAAAATATTACAGATGAAAATCTTGATTACAGACTTGCTTCACTATTTAAGAGCTTAGATGGAGTCATTTCAGAGTACCTGGGTTCACTTAAACCAGTGCATGAGTGCCACAACCAAGAAATGTAATTTTTTGACTTATGACAGATAGCTATTTATACTGGTAATCTCATTTCGTGCAGTGTCAAAATTAAAGTGTATATTTTAGAAACAGAAAAAGCACAGAAGTGATTCGAGAGACGTAACTGATTTAACTTCTTTGTACCTGAGCTTCCTCACCTAGGAGAAGGGGACACAATAAGCTAAGTCAGTCCTTCCCCAACATTGCCTTCGATGAGAATCACCTGATTCCTGTGCCTCACCACCCACGTTCTCCCCCACCACGAACAAATGAGTAGGGAGGAGGGCTTGGAAAATGCCTTTTTTAACAAATTCTCTACTTAATTCTTACGATGAGGCAAGTTTGGAAAGCATCAGACTAGAAGGTAGTATTCATATTCTGTATTAGCAATTACTTTAATACTGCTTTAGGTAAAAGTACCAGCAGAATAAAGCCAAGAAATAGGTGTGTGTGTGTGTGTGTGTGTGTGTGTGTGTGGATGGATGTGTGTATTTACAGGTAGCCACGTTCATCACTAAGAAATTCCCCCCTCCCACCACTGTCCGTCTACTGTCTCTGACAGCTCACCCTCCCTGCACTAAAGGGCCCATGTCCCAGCGATATTTACATAGAAGCTTGGGAAAAATAAGACTTCTCGCTTGTTCTCTTTCTAAAATGGAATACATTTTATTTTAATTTGGGAAGGCATAATGAGTATTTGTTATTAGTTGATAACCCGTATGTGACAGATGTTTTGCACACATTGTCGCGTTTTTATTCTCCTAATAACCACACAGGAGGCCAATGAAAGTGAATAGATGAAACGTGGTGGAGATAGTAATGTTTAGGAAACTTAGCTATCTACCATGCCCTTTGACTACTGCCGATTTTCTAAGGATTTTTGGCTTCAGAAAGGCCGAGTTTCGACCGTTTGTGCGGTGTTTCTTTTGTGAACAGGTAGGGACACAGGCCTCGTGATTTCAGCGCAGTTGCTTTCAGTACTATTAAAATAATGGCAAGGACTTATCCAAACATTACACATCTATTTTGCGCATTTTCCCCTCTCTGTGTTGAAAAATTGGAGGGGCTAACTTTTAACCAATTTTCCACATTTGTAAGCTGTGATTGCTCAGAAGAAAAATCCAATTTTCAGGTTTCTAACTTTTATGGTTTCTTTACACAAAAGGGTGTTTGAAATATGGAACAAATTGCCAAAGACAGCTATTGAAGTAAGTGGCATAAGTCAGTTGGAGAGCACTGAACAAATTTTAAAGTAGGAACCATATAGTAGTGGATAGATTTTATGAAATAAGATATTTTCCAGGGTTAGAATGTTAAACTCTGGTCATCTGTGACACAGCACGCTTAAAAGGTACTTCGGAATTCCTGACTCTTAAATATTTAACACATTCAAATAGATGCTTTAAAAACAGACTTACCCAGAAACCTCAGATAAAGTCAAATATTTCCCTCAAATTTAACCAAGAACTCTATATAATACAGGTAGCAAGGTACACAAATTTTTATCTATGGAGATAACACAGGGCACGAACGGATTAGGTAGGCTTTGTGCAATTTAAATTTTTTTTTTTAACGTTTTATTTATTTTTGAGACAGAGAGAGACAGAGCATGAATGGGAGAGGGGCAGAGAGAGAGGGAGACACAGAATCGGAAGCAGGCTCCAGGCTCTGAGCCATCAGCCCAGAGCCTGACGCGGGGCTCGAACTCACGGACCGCGAGATCGTGACCTGAGCTGAAGTCGGACGCCCAACCGACTGAGCCACCCAGGCACCCCGGCTTTGTGCAATTTAAATGCAAATTTGTGTTTTTTGATACTTGGACATTTTTACACAACCAAGATTATCTTTACCGTCATTTTCATTTGTTTTAATATTAATTCACCCTCAAACAGGCAAGCTATTCTTTGCTTCTCTCTTTTGCATGTATTTCCCAAGGTTGGCTTTACTTTTCTCCTTCTTTTAGGATCACAAAGTTCGTTTAAGAAGTATGTTGTAGAAGTAACCTGATCAACTTTAATCTAAATTAAACCTGACCACAATGAACAGCTTTTACTGCTGAAATTAGCACGCATGTCAATTTAGACTTAACACAAGCCATTTTCCTCTCTAATGAACAAAATAGGTCTCAGGGTATTGTGAAACCTGTTCTCTAGTTGGGTGATTCTCTAATTCTGCTGACAGACACATGCTTTGTAAGCACCTGAGAAGATTATTAATGACATCCTTTGAAGCAGCCTCCTTAAAAACCTACAGAGATTCACAGCTGTAATAAAACTATTCATTTCTGAAGAATTTCAAAACAAAATCGTAACTCTTTATCCCACTCTTCGGTCAATACATACAAAGGTTCATTTCTAAAAAGAAATTGCACAATAATGATGTATATTGCTATGGGATTTATCAGACACTAATATACTCATTACATAGTGGGTTTCTTAGTAGAGCACAATGGGAATTTTCTCCTTTGATTCTCTTTCCAGAAATAAAGGAAAGGATTTGAATATGGCATATTTAAATATTTTTTCCATTAAGATATTATAAAAACAGTGACTGAAAGGCTTTCTTGCTAATGAACAGCACACACACACTCAGTGAAAAGAATAATTATTTTTTTCTTTTCATTTGGTTTCCTTTTGAGTGTATTCTATTTGCTAGTATAATTTCTCTTACCTGACAACGTGGTTTTATAATCTAACTTTTCAAATAGAATGACCTTCATCTCTATTCCACTGAGCCACCCACAGATGGGAGAACACCTTAGATCTAATCATTACTCAAATTACCCACCTTCAAAATACCCCTCGATGAAATTCTGTTCTTTGCCTCCCCATCTGGTACTCTCACCAGATGCTTCTCTCTCAGAAACACTCTTTCTACTCTAATCCTCATCCTCAAATGACCCCTAGGCCTCTTCTATTTATTGTTCAGTTTCCTCATTCTAGCTGTAGTGGTCCATATTTGTCATGTTAAAACAAGTAGCATGCTATTTATGCTTATTTATGTTTCAGACAGGAGCCTGGATATTCATTACACATATAACTTACATGAACAAAACTAAAACCATGACATGCTTAACAGTACCTAAGCATGGTAATTGAGCATGTCTACACAGATTCTATCATTCTGGAAGAAACAAACACAAGGGAAGGAAGGAATCGATGTTATTCTAAGGAGTCATAAGCCAGCTACTGGGCTTTACTAAAAACAGCTTACCCCTTGGAGATGAGAATTCATCATGGATTCCACTAGCTGAGCAAAGATGGAAGAAAAAAAAAAAATCTTCAAATACAAAGTGAATCAGAAGTCGTTAATCCTACTAAGTCCCCCCAGGGTTGAACGAAGTGGTTATAAACAGCAATCCTATGAAAAGGGGAGTTAAACAAGGAAACTATACATACTCTAAGTAGGTCATTCTGAGCTCTTAGAAAGAATTACACTTTGTTATTGTACTTGGTAAAATAGAATTCTACCGAATACTCAAGCAGAAAACTCTATGGTTTAGTTGAATAGTTAATATTTACATGTTTAAAAAAAGACCCGAAGAATAAACTCTTCATATTTTTAATATTTCTACAAAAATCAATAGTCTTCACATATTTATACTTAGAACAAAGGCCCATGGTGATTTTCAGTTGTTGCCTTTTTCAGAAAATAAACATGACTTAAACTTACACATAAGGTAAAGATGTAGACCTTATATTTTTTCATTTATAATTTTCAAAAATTAACATCAAGGATGGACAAGGTGAAATAGTTTATTGAACCACTGTATGTATGGGGGGGAAAAAAAGCATATAAGGCAGGTAGGGCCTAAACCGCAGCCTTTCTAGTAACTCAAAGAGTTATTTTTAGGAGGCTTCACGTCCAGTGCAAGTCCCAACGTGGGGCTTAAATTCATGACCCTCACATCAAGACCTGGGTTGAGATCCAGTCGGACACTTGACCGAATGAGCCACCCAGGCACCCACAGATCTGTCATTACTGTCCTCCAGTCCCTCACTTCTCTTTTACATTTTAAACTGGCCTGGATATTTTCCTACTCGGTATAACTTCTTTACGTTTCTGAACGTTCTACCTCCATCTCTGTTGGCAACTTCTTCATGAACACCTTCTAACTGTGGTTAGCCTTTAGTCCTCCATTCATTCAAGAAATACTTTTTTTAAAAAGCGTTTTATTTTTACATACTTTAAAACTTAAGGAAAAATTGCAAGAATGGTCAAAGAACTCCCATGTATCCTTCACCCAGACTCACCCATTGTTAACATTTGGCCTCATTACATTTATAACTTATCATTCTATCTCTCTCTGTGGATATAATTATATATGTACATATAATAGATACTGTTTTCTGAACCACCGGTGAATCATCTGCAGCTTTACCCTTTGATATTCCAGTGCTTAATTCTTAAGAAAAAAAGGCATTCTCCTACATAACGTCAGCTCAATTTCAAAGTCAGAAAATACACTACGGCTTTAGTTCTACAATCTAATCCACATTCTTTATTCATAGTTTGACAATTATCCCATTAATTGCCTTTCATTTACCGGTCCAGACTCATGCATGGCATTTAGTGTCAAATCTTTTTAGCCTCCTTTCACCTCAAAAAGTTGTTTGCCTTTCTTTGAGCGTCATACCATTGACTGTTTCGAAGGCCAGTTATTTTGCAGAATGCCCCCCAATTTGGGTTTCAGCAAATAATTTTTAGGACTTAACGTCAGGCTTTGACCCAGGCACAGGTGATAGAGAAGCAAAGGAGGAAAAATTATTATTCTCAAGGAGAAAACAAACTAGTAGTTAAGACAGGCAGTAAATAAGCAATTACAATAGGCTGAGGTGAGTATTATGGTAGGGAAAGCACGAGGAGTTATCAAAGCATATAGGAGAGATATCTAATAAAATTTAGGGGTCAAGGAGGGTCTTCTGAATGAAGTGGAACTTACACTGTCTTCAGCCCTTCTTTGTTTAAATTTTACAAACTTTTTTAAAAATTATCTCTAAGACTCCTTTATTATTATTATTTTTCAAAAAGTTTATTTATTTTTGAGAGAGAGAGGGACAGAGTGCGAGCAGGGAAGGGGCAGAGAGAGAGTGAGACAGAATCTGAAGCAGCTCCAGGCTCTGAGCTGTCAGCACAGAGCTGGACGCGGGGCGTGAACCCAGACACCATCAGATCAAGACCTGAGCCGCAGTCAGACGCTTAACCGACTGGGCCACCCAGGCATCCCTAAGACTCCTTTTTTTTTTTTTTTTTTTTTTTATAAGACTTTTTTTTTAAGCTTTATTTGGGTGAGTTTGACAAACAGAAATTGTATATAATAGTACAACTCGATATCTTGATATATGTATACACTGTGAAATAATCACCACACTCAGTTAGTATAGTCATCATCTCTCAGTTACTTTTGTGTGCGTGTGACGAGAACACTTGAGCTCTACCCTTCTAGCAAATTTCAAGTTTACGGTACATTAACTACAGTTACAATAACGTATAGCAGATCTCTAGAACTTACTCATCAGAAAACTGAAGGTTTGTACCCAGTGATCAGCACTGCCCCATTTCCCCCACTTCCCAGCAACCTGGCAACCATCATTCTACTCTGTTTCCCTGAGTTCACCTTTTTCTAGATTCCAAATATAAGTAAGATCACACGGTACTGGTCTTTCTGTGTCTGGCTTATTTCACTCCGTATAGTGTGGTCCAAATGCATCTATGTTATCATAAATGGCAGGATTTCCCTCTTTCTTCGGGCAGAATGATATCCCAGTGAATATATATACACATACCATATTTTCTTTATCCATTCAGCTGCTGACAGACATTTAAGTTGTTTCCACATCTTGGCTATTGGGAACAATGCTGCAATACACATGGCACCACAGATATCTCCTTGAGATCCTGACCTCGTTCCCTTGGATATACACCCAGAAGTGGGATTGCTGCACCATATGGGGAGCTCTATTGGTAATTTTTTGAGGAACCTCAATGTTGTTTCCCATAGTGGCTGCACCAATTTCTATTCCCACCAACAGTGTACAAGGGTTCCCTCTTCTCCACACCCTCACCAACGCTGTAATCGTTCCTCTTTTTGGAAACAGCCCTTGCAACATGTGTGAGGTAATGCCTCACTGTGGTTTCGGTTTGTATTTCTCTGATGATCAGTGATGGTGAACCCCTTCTCGTGTACTTCTTGGCCACTTGGATGCCTTCTTGGGAAAAATGTTGACTGAGGTCTTCTGCCCATTTTTGAATCCGATTAGTTGGTTTTCTGCTATTGAGTTTCAGGAGGTTCTTCTTACGTATTTTAAATCTTAACCCTGTATCAGATACATGATTGGCAAATATTTTCTCCCATTTTGTAGGTCACCTTTCATTCTGTTGATTTTTTTCCCTTTGCTGTGCAGAAGCTATTTTTTTTTTTTTTAATTTGATGCACTCTCACTAGTGTATTTTTGCTTTTATTGTCGGCGATTCTGGTGTCATTATCCAAAAAATCATTGCCCAGACTAACGTCAAGAAGCTTTTCCTGTGTTTTCTTCCAGGAGTTTTATGTTTACAGGCCTTTAAATACCACTGCTGCTAATACCCACTGTGGTGGCCATGACAGTGTGCAAGCCTTTTACGACTGGGACCTAACTGACTGAGGAACCCAGCTGCTGCCTTTGGAAACCCATCACTACACTGAAGAGAAGCCAAATCTCCCGCAGACTGTTCCCACCAATGACTGAATGTGATAGCAATACTGAAGCGGAGCCTTTTTTGGGAGACGTCGGGCTCCTGTGGTTGATTTGGGCTCAGCGACTCCCCAACAGCTTTGCTTAGACTGCACACTGGGATGCTTCTGCACAGCCTTCTCTCCCTCTTTCTTTCATCTGGGGTCAGGCTTGCATTTTAATGTAATGGCTCTCCCACCTTCTCTCACTTCCTCCCCATGTCCTTGCACAAAGATATCTCCTCAAATAAAATCATTTCCTTTTGAATCCTGTCTTGGGATATTTAATCTCAAGCCCCAACTACTATACCCACTTTTGCTCTTTTAGACCCTAAACTTCTCATCAACGCTTCAGATCTACGTAACATGGTGATTCCATAATATTACCACCAAGATGTACAACTCACAATTTCTGAACATTACCAATATCCCTTTTAAGATTCAAGTGAATTAGTATTTCAAAAGCACCTCTATTAAAAACCACAGCTCCTTTTTTTTAAAAAGGAATATGCCCATTACTTTCAGTGAGCCTAGAATTGAACTGGTAGATAAAAGGATGATTTAGATGTGTTACATTGTGATGGTGAGGTTCTATTCTACACACGTAGCTCAAGAATACTAGGTTATCAAAGCAAGCCACCAAAAGTCCTTTATGCATAACAAACACTAGAGTTCCTGGAAAACATGTGTAAAAGGAATTTTTTGGCAAGTTTTCAGACTCTGGAAGACAGCAAAGTTAAGAAAAAAGTATTCCATTGGATAGGCAGAGATCTCAATCAGGGCTGGCTTCATGGGTCCCGTGCTTGGTTTACCATGGTGCTGCGGCCATCTTGAAGTTCTTTATCATTTTTGTTAACAAAGGGTCCTTCATTTTCATGTTGAACTGGGTCCCACAATTTATGCAGCCAATCCTGACCTCGACCCTGAAGTTAGCAGAGAATAAAAGTTGTGATGGGAAGGCTGCACTTTAACACAAATTATGTTACGTCCATCAGATGCCTCTTGTTTGGTTCCTGAGAACTTACTCTAAGTTTCTTTAAGTATCAACCGGGAAGCTAAAAGATCCACGTTTGGGGGAAAATCTCTTCTGGTCAGGAAATGCAGAACAAAACAATTGGCCGTTGTCTGAGATGGGACCCTGTCAGCACCAATGGTTACTGGACAAGCAAAGTCTTTGTGATTGTGGGAGAAGTAAAGCAAGGAACATATAGAGAAAGTGGTAAATCATCTAAGAATTTGGGATTAAAAGGGTAAACTCTCGTCCTGGCAATAATAATGGCTGTGGGGGATCTCAAATTCCATTTACAGTTTTAGCTAGTTATTAGTTGTTTCCAAGGCTAGCGTGGCTTTGAAAAATACATGAGAAACAATTAGTAATTAATTCCATGAACAGTTACTAACCTGCAAATATATGCAAAGCACTTGGCTAATAGACATAGACAAATAAACCTTGACCTCTTTCTTTAAGGAACTCATAATCTAGCCAAAAATAAAGAACTCATCGACAATTAACAGAGTGATTAATTAATTAATCAACAGTTAATACAATTCCTAACAACAGTAAGAGTTGTTTATTAAGCACTTACTATGTGCCAGGATAGTCTACCATAGTCCACAGAGAATGGACTCTGGAGTCAGGCTGCCTGGGTTGGAATCCTGGCTGCCATTCACTTGGTTGATTATTTTCAGCAAGTTACTTAACCGTTCTCTTCTTCATTTCTACCACTGTAAAACGAGGATCATAAGAATATCTATCCCTTAAGTTTGTTATGAGGATAAATAGGGCTCATGTTTATAAAATGCTTGGACTACTTTCTGTTGCATAAGAACCATAAAAGCGCTCCATAAAAAAAATAATCAATTTGGGGCGCCTGGGTGGCTCAGTCGGTTAAGCGGCCGACTTCGGCTCAGGTCATGATCTTGCGGTCCGTGAGTTCGAGCCCCGCGTCGGGCTCTGTGCTGACAGCTCAGAGCCTGGAGCCTGTTTCGGATTCTGTGTCTCCCTCTCTCTGACCCTCCCCTGTTCATGCTCTGTCTCTCCCTGTCTCAAAAATAAATAAAATGTTAAAAAAAAAAAGTTTAAAAAAAATAATCAATTTAATCATCATAATACTCTGATAGGTACTGTTACCTCCATTTTACAGATGAGGAAAATGAAAGAAAAAGGAGTTAAGCAATTTGTCCAGGACCACACACACTACGTGTCAGAACTTCTAACATAGGACGTGTGGTCCCAGAGTCCACACACTTACGAGCTATGTATGATATAGTTACCAAGTACGTATGCTGTAGTATAATAGAGTATATGACAGGATAACATAGTATGATGTAATTATTGCACAGATGAGATTAAATGGGACAGGAACATGAAATGGGAACACAAAAGGGGAAATCAGTGATTTAAGTAATTCACTTAGTACTGAATCAGTTAGGGTACCTGCAATGAACAAATGACCCATCCAAACTGGGATGGGGAGACTTTCCTCAAGGCTGGAAAAGCTAAGTGGAGGGTGCCGTTAAGAGAGTCTGAGACCTAGCTGCAGGGAGAGGACCTCTTGACAGGGGCTGAGGCTGTAAAGGGGCCTAACGATCACCTGACTCGCCCTCCTCTCTCCCTCTGCACCACCAGTGCCTCCCATTAGAAGCCCACGGTCACTGGGTAAGCAAGCTTACCGCTGCTCATATTATTTGGCCTCCCAGGGTGCAACAGGAAGTTAGACAGTATATCTGAGAAAAGGTCTAGCAAAAGCACCAAAGTAAATGGCGAAGACAGAAACAGCCACTGAAAGGAATCAGTTTGGGGAATGATCACACATGGGAATTTTGAGGAAAGACTTCACAGAAAGGATGGTGCTGTGGTTGAACCTTGGAAGATATGGCTAGGTCATGAGGAGGGCTGTATAAGGGAAAGAGGGGCGCCTGGGTGGCTCAGGGGGTTAAGCATCTGACTCTTCATTTCAGTTCAGGTCATGATCTCACGGTTTGTGAGTTCAAGCCCCGTATAGGGCTCTGGGCTCACAGCGCGGAGCCTGCTTTGGATCCTCTGTCTCCCTCCCTCTGTCTTTTCCCCCACTCATGTGTGCATGAGCTCTCTCTCTCTTTCTCTCTCTCTCAAAAATAAATAAAATGTTAAAAAAAAAATAAGGGAAAGAAAAGCATGAGCAAAGACATAGAAATAAAAGAAAGCCTCAGCTAGGGTGGCTGATGTCTACAATTTCACCGGGAAAAATGGGAGATAATTTAGATAGGCGTAGCGGAAGCCCTCAGAGTTACATTTCACTACTCACGTCGTGTCATTTATCTTCCTGTTTATATATTTGGTTTACTTATAATCAAATTTGTTGTATAGGGCACTGTGATGAGATAAAAGAAAATTGATCTTGTTTTATGGTTGGGTTTTTGAAAACCAGCCTGAGGTATTTGGATTTTATCAAGAGGAACCAGGTAACAGTGAAGACTAGAAAAAATGAAGGCATGGGAGCCACGACTTGCGGAATGCCATGCCCTTGTACACTTTATCCTTTCTGGCTGGACCACCTTCCTCCGTTCTTGGTCTTTTCCTGGAAATATGGTAAACAGACAACCGTGCGTGAGAGTGATGACTGACCAAAGGACTGAACACAGTAGGGGGAAACGGCAATGCAAAAAAGAGAATTCTAACTAGAAGGGTGGGGGAATGACTAGAACATACATCTCTGTTTCAAGCAGTGTTTGTTAATATTATAAAAATTAGTGATCAGTTGGCTACCTTTAAACAAGAAACCTAGGATAGCTAGTTAAGAAATTATCAGCTTCAAAAACCAGTAGGACAGTCTGTGGAATTCATCGCTCTGTTTTTTGGTAATACTATCTTCCTTATTCGTTGGCACTTCGGGGGGCTTACAAAACTTAAGCTTCCCGAATCTGAGGCCTTTCTTGTAATGGTGTGATATAAAGCTAATCTACTATTAGCATGTTATTTTTAAAATAAATTCTTTCCTGTGGTTGAAAAAGAGATTTTGATGATCATTTGCAAGTTATTCTGCCACAGAAAATGTAAAGAATTGATTCACTTGCATTCCATAAACCCCTTAACATGCAAAAATGAAAACTTTCAGTCACACAAGCCAGTAAGTAAATAATGGGGTCTAAATTAGGGATCTTGAAATATAATTTCAAAGTCAAGAAGAAAGAAGAATTTTAGGCTACAATTTGTCGATAATGATTTGCAAATACGTTTCTTAGTTATTCTACATTGTTCACATTTCTTGAAACTCTGTTGTTCGGTAAATTCCTCATGTCGACAAAGGATAATTGGGGCAGTTTTAAGACCAGTGTTTGTCATGTACGTCACATTTGCTTTCGACGTTATGACGAATGAAATGAGCGATGCATTTTTTTTTCTCCCCCCATATATTTTAGAAGAAAGGGAAAACTGAAATCATTTTATAATATACGTATTTTGGGATTTTTTTTCTGCTCAAGTTTTCCATCATTCATTTCTTGTTCTATCTTAAATAACACCATTTTGGAGGCATTCTAACTTCAAGTAGTCAAGATAATTTGTCTTTTATCTAATCAGAGCACACTATACAGCAAATTGAATTCTAAGTGAACCAAATTAATAAAATGGACGACAAATTACACGACACGAGCAGTGAAACGTAACTCTCTGAGGGCATTATTTGTAATATTTTTCCTGGTGCAGAATATCCTGATTTTGCATCCTAAAGATACTATCCACAGCTGTAGAAATGCCAGATACAGAGGCCCAGCGTTAACAGGTAACTGCGTACCAATCAATCAAACGGGTGGGAAATATGTATTGGCAGGAGTCTAGGCACAATATGTTACAGTAGGGCATGTGCTTTGCGGGTGAGAGAGGATGGAATAAAAGAACATTCCCAATGAATTCAACTTGCAATGAGCTAACAATGCAGCTGGGGAGACGACCTTCAGGCCTGCCCATTCCCATTCACATATGCAGTTAGTCAGTAAGAGAACACAGTATGTAAATGGCAAACGTTACAGTCTACAGGCTATAGACTCTATGCTGATGGGGTTCTGAAGAACGCAATTTTAATACGAGCATGTTTAGGGAAAGTGACTTTGAGGATCAGGAAGCTGAACTATCATTTACGCGATGAACAGGATTGATAGCGATGACCCAGTGATGGGAGGGACGATTCCAGGCCAAGGACAGAGCTTAAACCAACGTGTGGAGGCACCAATACACTAGAGTGCTCAGAAGGGGGGGCCGCTCTGCAGTGAGCAGAATTTTCATGGCCGTGACCAAGCTGGGAAGGGAAGCTAGGGCTCTGACTACCAGACGAATGAGTAAGAACATGATACCGAAGGCAATGGGCAGCACTGGAGTTTCTAGAACAGAGGAATGACCCAATAAAAGTGGCATTGTGGAAATATTAACCTTGCACCTTTGCATCCAAAGTACTTTTTTTCAATTTTATTTATTGATTATTGACAGAGAGAGAGAGAGAGCAGTTAGGGGAGGGGCAGAGAGAGAGAGAGAGAGAGAGAGAGAGCGAATCCCAAGCAGGCTCTGTGCTCTCAGCACAGAGGCTGATGTACGGCTCGAACTCACAAAATGGGAGATCATGGCCTGAGCAGAAATCAAGGGTCGGGCGCTTAACCGACTAAGCCACCCACGTGCCCCATGTCCAAAGTCCTTTTGAAGAGAGGACTCCAAAGCTGAACTGTAACGATCCAAGAAAACCCTCCCTCATCCAGCCCCTCTGTTTACATTTCCAGTCATGAAAACATGCAAACCATTCTAAATTAACCTCATGCATCCTTTTATTTCAGGAGAAAATAGTAACTCCACTGCACGTAAGTAAAAGAAATTCAGCCCCACTGCTGGTAACGAACTGTCGCAGAGAATTATTAAGCAGATTTTCTGATCCCACTTGTCATGTGATATTAAATTAGATGCGAGTACATAGTGACTGTTGTTTCAGTTTAGAAAAAAGTGAACACTCAGAATGTTAAAATTCTCAGATTCCTGCTCTGAAGAATAAAGTGACTGCCAGGGAATGAGAGAGAATTGGGATCCCTCAATTATCAGCGGTAATAAGAATTATCAACATAATATTTTGACGTCACATTTTGTGAACTTAACGTTGCAATGTCCTTTTATATCTCTTATTGCATTAGACCTATGATATTTCCTTTGGGAAATGAGTCTTCCGAGAAGTCTCCAGGTTCTAGGAAAGAAGCCTGTTATTTAATGAGTACTATACTAATCCCTTCAACAACAAAAGTTCACAGCCAATGAAAGGTTATGCTAAAAACGCATCCAGCCTTTTTCATGTTTTCAAAACATTTTAAAGATGCCGCTTATTTAGCTGAGATGAGAACCGTGGTACGTATCGCCAAAGTAAGAGATGTCACTGTTCTGTGACGCTACCCGGACGTGCAAGTCAAGTGGAGACTGAGTGATCATCTAGAGGCAATTAAACTCATATACACAGTCAATCGGTGTAATTCAAGCCCTCAAAGGCTCCTTTCCCATCTTTGAGTGGTGTACGGGAAGACGTGAATTATCAAAATAATTGGCACAGCTGTTCAATTCATGTTGCATATACAGGGAGAGAACTGGGCTCAGTTTCTTTATCTGTAAAATGAGGGTAATTACCTTTATATCGGCCAATCTTGGGGACAGAAGAGTCATAAACCTATTTATAAACCTTCAAGTACCTTAGGTAGAAATGAGTCACATATGGCTAGTCCGAGTTTCTTTGCAGTAACAGCAATTGAGGAATATGTTACAGAGAATGTATTTCATTTATCAGGTCTCAACCTTCTGACGTCACCAAGTTCTGAGCCCTAGAGAGCAAAGATCACCTGCGGATAGTGAGCCATTATGTGTCTGTGCTAAAAAATGGTATCTTCATGGCATGGAAACCTCTTTGAGGTTTACAAACAAGTGTGAGACGAGTGAGAGCGGGAGGCAGGGAGCATGAGGGCAGCTGTGTCCATTCACACAGGAGACACGATATCCAAAAGGAGAAGAGAGGTGTGCCCCAATCTATACGACACCTTTGCATCCAAACAGTGTGATGTGTCCCATTAGACGTACATATAAAGAAAAAAAAAGCTCAACAATTGGGCCTCGTGCTTCAAAAGAGACAACATTCTTTGCATATACTCAGAGGCCGACATTGATCTATTTCTTCTCAGACATTATATGACTGGGGAAAAGATAAAAATCTGCCTTTGATTGGGTGCTATGTGTTTAAGCCCCGGCTTAGCTGTAAATCATTTGTGAAGATCATTTCTCGGTAGGTGAATAGAGTTGCTCTCATGGAGTGTTAATACACTTGCAGTGAAGTGTTGCTGGGGTAGGAGGTGTTAGACATTGATCAGGAGCTTAAGAGATGAGCTATTTATTTCTGCTGTTGTAAGAGGAAATTTTCTATAATAAAACAATGATTCTGCTTCTCTGTCAAAAAAAATGCCATTTTATGACATAACAGCTCTCTTCAGTAAACAAAGAACAGACTGTTATTGGGGGACATAAAAATTACAATAGAATATATTTCCCTGTAGGAGCACAACAGCCTTTAACTCAATTGGAACTTGCTGTGTGACAGCTTTTAAAGGAGGGGACATATTCTAGGGGGAGAAGCTCAGACATACTTTTCAATTCTCTGGACTGTACTAGTACTTATCCTATAAAAATGGGTCTACATTAGCACACTGTGCCACTAAATCACACACTCGCTCTGCACCGTGAAAGAAGGCCAGCTGGGGGGGGGGGGGGGGGGAGAAGGGGCACACTGCTTCACGTGGCACAGTTCCAAGCCAACCCATGGCTCGACCAAAGCCGATTTTGAGGAATATGGAAACCTCATGTTCTGTTTGATAGGAAAATGTGCACAACTCTTTACCCATGAGCCTCTAGATGTGCTCCAAGGGCAAGTATAATCAGTTCTTAACTGGATTTTGCAATGCTGCATACCTAATCAAGCTGTTTACATTATAGGGAAGAGTTCAGTTTAATTCTCTGTTTTATGGGGAAGGGTGCTTAATATTAACACCCATTTCAATATATTTTAAGTCATTTAAAAAGAAGCAGCAATCCGTGGAGAAAGGTTGCAGTAAGAATTCTCTCTTCACATTTCTGTGTTTTATTTACGGGACATTTTAGAGGCATGAGACCAGGTGAGGCAAAAACGGGTAACAATACACAAACAGTACTGTCGGTTGGTTCTCATTTCTAATACTTGTATCTCAGTTCTTCCTCCCTCTTTCCTGTCTCTCTGTCTGTTCCATGAATGATCTGCCTTCCTTTTAGCGGAAGTTTTCTCTAAGATAGTGGCCAGAGGGGTGCTAATGAGGTCAACACTTCCATTAAAACTTCACAAAGCTAATCCCGAGCTGTTGGTTCATGAAAGGGATGACATCAGACACAAGTATTGACAAAATTAACTCTTAGCACATGTGTTACTACAGAGAAGTCTGAGTATTAAATATTTGTACAAAGGGCAGCCCAAAACAGAAGGTTAAAAAAAATAAGGAGAAAAGGGAATCTGAGGGATGCAATGGATTACACGGATTTGGTTTCGTAAATATCCATCGTGTAATCTTTTAATAGTAATGATCTGCCCCAATCTGGATCCACTTAAATACAGTCCTCTCCATCCATAACTACTGAAACTTGTCACCCCGTTCCTCCAAAAGTTCCCTCCTGCCTTACAATTCAAACTCCCATGGCCTAACAATTCTAACACAGTAACAACTAGTATTGTGAGTTTCCTATGTGCCAGAAACTGTCCTAAGCACCTTACCTATATTAATGTAGACCAACCATCTGAGTTAGGCACTTTTACTATCTTTTATAGATAAGAGAAATGAAGCACAGAGAGGTTACATAACTTATGCAAAGTCACAAAAGTAAGATGTGGTGTGGGTGGAAGAAAATGCCCCAGATCGTCCTTTTCCAGCGTTTTTTTCCCCAGTACATCACAGCTACCACTTCCTCAGCAGCTACAATGTAGCAGAAGCTGGGCTAGATGGTTCACAAACACGATTTAATCCTGAGACAACCCTCCCTAGCTGGCTATTCTTACACATGACCAAATGGGCTCAGAGGAGACTCATAACTTCCCCAAAGACAGCCAGACACGTGGGAGGAGAAAAACATTTGAACTCAGGTCTGCCCGATTGCCACGCCTATCCCTGTCCGCCCGCCCGCAGCACCTGAACAAACTACTCTCCTTTCTCTTCTCAAAGACATTCTTCACTTTCCTGCCCCTGTGATGCTTCTACTGACAGTGAACCCCTCAATGCTTCATGGCAGTTCAGTATCTAAAACCGAGTGAAACGGGTTAAACAAATCATGAAAAAAAAAAAAAAAAAACAAAAACAAAAAACGGAGGGAAAGTTACATAATTGGTTTGTTACTGTTCATTTTTCCCAACTTCATTTCCAAATGGACATTTTCTCTTGTTTTGTCTTTACCGCTGTCATGCCGCACCATTGCATCCAAATTTGTCTTTTTTTTAATTAAAAAAAATTTTTTTTATGTTTATTTCTGAGGCAGAGAGAGACAGAGCATGAGCGGGGGAGGGGCATGGAGAGAGGGAGACACAGAATCAGAAGAAGGCTCCAGGCTGAGCTGTCAGCACAGAGCCGGATGCGGGGCTCCAACTCACAGACCGCGAGATCATGACCTGAGCCGAAGTCGGTCGCTCAACCGACTGAGCCACCCAGGCACCCCTGTCTTTTTTTAAATACCGGAAATACATATTTCTGTGGTTAAAATGGGCGATCATGACATTTTTTTCATACCCTACTTTAATTCCTTATAGTTAAGAAAAAATAAGCCTGCATTAAGAAAGCCTGCATTAAAACTGTGCAAAATCAGTTGTTATTAAATGTTCATGGCTGTATTAGTTTCCTATCGTTAATTTAGTGGTTTAAAACAATCTGAGTTCATTGTTTTACACTTCTGGAGGTCAGAAGTCTGAACACTGGTGTTAGAAACAAAAATTAAGGTGTCAACAGAGCTTGAGTTCCTTCTGGAATCTCTGAGAAACAACCTGTTCCCTTGCCTTTTCCAGCTCCAGAGGCTTCCTGGGCTCTTGGCCCAGCTGCGCCATCTTAAAAGCCAGCAGGGTAGCACCTTCTCATTCCTCCCCCTGCCCGTTTGGATTATCTCCTTGCGGCCTCTCTTCTAAACACCTCTGTGATGACCATGGGCACACCAGAATAATCCATGAAGATCCCCTGCCCCCATGTCAACATCCTTAACCTCACCCTTTCCACAAAGTCCCTTTCACCGTGTAAGGTAACATACAGGTGGCAGGGGTGAGGACACAGCTATCTTTGGGGAGCCATTAGTCACCCCACCACCAACGGTCTGCAGCCACTTAGCATTAAACTTTCGGTCACAATGTGGCACACCCTTCTCGGGGCTGATTCAGTACTACGCGGAAGTCAGTGCGAAGGGTTACAAAATTCCACCGAAGCAGCGAGAATCCAGCCCTCCATGGCAAACCTAGTTTAACCAAAGGCCTCCAGAGGCGGGAGAGGTTCACTGTTGCCATCTCCCTCATCCTGTCACCCAAAGTCCCTTTGAATGTCCCTATTAAGAGGTGGAAACTGCAGCTCACAAAAGCATTGCATTAAAAAAAAATAATAATGAACTGTGACTCCTTGAGGAAATCAGGGTGTTGTTGTTTTGTGACTAGCAGCTCTTCAGGAGTGAATCCTGGCAGAAATCCAGAATAAAGCCCTTATCTTTGGGGGAATGACAGCCTGCAGGATAGGAAGGGGGGACGGCCTTCTGGGATACAGAAACACCAGCTTCCCTTCAGCTTTGCTCATTCAGCTTCATTCTCCCCCATCAACACCCACTCATAAACATTAAGCCTTCTTCCCAGCTGTCTTCCTCCCCCTTTTCATTTTTAAACTGCTTCTACTTTTTGACTTCTTTTCTCTGCAACAAGTACTACCAAAAACTCGGAAAGCTTTTTTTAATTGTTACCATGGAGAGGGCAATTTTCTCATCAAGGAAAGGAGGCGGTGCAGAGGGAGAGGGAAGAGCCACACATGAAAATTGAGAGTTAGCCTCTGTGTCTTTTCAACAATATCCAATTAAATCTTTTCACCACCATACACAAAACAACACGAGCACAGTGGGTGGCCAATTTAGCCCAAGGACGTGAATGAATCAGTAGGCTCTGGGATAATGTGCTGGGGGGGGAGGGGGGAGGGAGGGGGCGGGAGGTGGGGAGGCGGTCCCTCCATCCCGAAATAGGGCACTAATGAACAATGATCGCTGATAGATAATTACTATGCACTTGTCTGAAGTGAGGCAGCTCTCTATCATTTTCAGGTAAATGACCTTCAGAATGGCAGACGGTTTTCTCCAAACTGAGGAAATACAAACATGTACAGAAACAAAACAAATAGAGGGAAGGGACCTCTGAGATATTTCTCGATGATAAGTTAAAATAACCAAGCGTTACAGGAGGTGACAGAGGAATAGCAATTACTAATGCTGCTGTTTTCTTTTCTCCTCGCTTCTCTTCCAAAGTTGAGAGCAAAGTGGAAGAACATTCAAACACAGACTCATCCGGGGGCAAAACATGAGTGAGATTTTAATTAAGTCTAGAATTTTATATTTCAAAGGAGAGAAAAAAATCTACTGCTGATTCATAGATGTGCCAATATTAAGAAAGACCTGAAATATTAAGCCTCCCGCTCTAATTCTCACGAGATGAATCCTACATAGCCTTTATTCTTTCTGATCATTCTGAGCAAAACCAAATTAAGAAATTTTTAAATGATGAGGTTTCTCACAGTACAATGGATACCTCCTCATCTCTTTAGAAGAATCCTGCATAAATCCTGCACATAAATATTATGCCTAAAGGCTTACATCCACAAGAGTAATCAAAGGAAAAGAACTGCAAAACAGTAACAGCATCAATTTAAAATGTTGGTGGTGATGACATTAACAGCCGAAGTTTGGAGTTGAAGTAGCATTATGATCAGCTTTTCCTATGATTCTCCTCCCTTACCCGTTACCCACCCCAGCTATTAAAAACATGATGAGGTTGTTTCACAGAGCATAATGATGAAACATTTTAGATATACAAAAAGGTACAGAGAAGAGAAGGTCACAGATGAAGTCTATGGGTGTAGCTGTATCAGTCCATACACTCACCAGCTGCAAAAGTTACACCCCTGCATCACCTGAATTGATTCACTACTGGAGATTTTCATACTGGAGGGATGTTAATTTTTAAGAACAGCAACGCCATTAGAGATTAACTTTGAAAACTAGTTAGAGATGAAAACTTTTGTCTACCTTGGAATTAATCACAAAGTCGGTGGAGGGAGAATAAGAAATGCAGAGCACCAGGCAGCTCCCACCGGAGAGTCCACCCACCTACGCACGCACTCCTGCGATTTCACAGAAACTTCACTATCAGCCGGTCTGTTTACAATAAATGATTCTCTCATTGACAAAGCAGAAGATATAGATAAACAGGAAGGGAGAAAGAAGGAAACGGAGAAGGGTTAAGAAAGAACACAAAGAAGGAAACAAAGGAAGGGAGGTAGGAAAGAAGGCAAAGAAGGAAAGAAAGAAGAGCGGGGAGGAAGGGAAAGAGAAAGAATGAACTCTGATTCATGGGATACTTGCTAATCTGTTTCCTGTTAGCATTTTCTGCTTGCTACTTCAAAACAGTACCAGAAAAAAAGACTACATTATTCTAAATTACAGACTATTAAATAAACAAATAAAAACTGAGATGATCTGCATGAAAAGCAAACAATAAACACTTTTCACAGCAAACACTGAGGGTTTCAGTAAGCAAAGTTGTAGGGACAAGCTACATATCTTTTCAAAGTTTCCGTGAATGCCGAATCTGTAAATCCCATGCCCCATTGCCCCCATACGAGCCAGGGAGATATTCTCACATAATAGCATTTCTTTTGTGATTGAACCTACGCAAAACAGTCGCCTCTTCTGAATAAGCAGAAAGAATTTTTCATTTGGGGGCTTCGTGTTTTGCTTTGTTGTGAGACCACTCAAAATAATCCAATTTCTCACGTAGTTTGGGCATCAACAGAAATGAAAGAAACGTCTCACTTAAAATATTTATGAACAAGGACAAAATCCTGGCACAAATACTTGTTGACCCAGAGTCAGCTCATTCACCAGAAAGATATATTCTTAAGGCCGAATACCCTAAATCAAGGCACACCTACACTGCACATTTCAACTACCCATGATGATTTCTGTAAGGAAGATAAATTGGAGGAAGAAATTTGACCTTGGAGATTATGAATCATTCAAGACTCTTGATTGGATGCATGTTAAAATGCCGGTGGGAAAACAAACCAACGAAACCCAAAAACCATCTTCATGAAAAAAATTTTGAATTCTATGTCCTGAAGTCTATAATTTACTTTAACAGACTTCAGCACAGATATTGTATATGTGATAATATGAATGTGTTAGCAGTCAGTGGCCTCAATCAGGAATTCATATGGGGGAGGGGTCAGACTTGAATCAGAAAGGTCAGATTCCTGAGGCAGGTGCTATGAGCGTTTTTGACCATTTTAATCAGTCAACACCAGAGGTGTTGCTAACGAGCAAAACAAATGTTAGAAATGAATTTTCATTTGTGAGATTGCTGTTATTCAAGATACATGTTTGGGGTAAACTGTATTAGAGATTTTCCTCATCTTTATCAGGACCAGATAGAAAAATCCAGCAAGCTACAGACCCTGTACTTTTTGGAATGGTACCCAAGTTTTGATGTCCACACCATGCTGTATATCCGCATGAATCCAAAGAATATTCTCATGCCTGCCTTGAGTAAAGGTTTTACACAGATTGTGATCATTAACACCTGAGAGTGAGGGTATGGGAGAGTAACTAACCCTTACTAACACACTAAGCTTTTACGACTGTTATCTACCAAAAACGACCCAACGGCTATGCATAATGATATTGACTAAGGACAATTGACAACACTGTGCAAGCCACACACTTTAAAATTCATTATTCGTTAAGGAAGTGTAACCAGTACAAAAGCAATAGTTCCCTGGAATTCTCACCTCCTTCAAGTCAATAATGCATTTGATTTGGTTCTTGGAGTATAACATTAAATTTCTCTCTTTCTCTTTGTTTTAAGAGGTGATGGGGAGTCAGGAGGGCACTTGGGATGAGCACCGGCTGTTGTACGGAAGGGTTGAATCACTAAATTGTACACCCGAAACTAATATTACACTGCTTGTTAACTAACTGGAATTTAAATAAAAACTTAAAAAATTTCTTTTTTTTTTAATGTTTACTTATTTTAGGGACAGAGAGACAGAGCACAAGTGGGGTTGGGGCAGAGAGAGAAGGGGACAGAATCTGCAACAGGCTCCAGGCTCTGAGCTGTCAGCACAGAGCCCGATGCGGGACTCGAACTCACAAACTGTGAGATCGTGACCTGAGCCGAAGTCGGACGCTCAACTGACTGAGGCCACCCAGGTGCCCCCAAATATTTCTCTTTTGATTTCCTCATGGCTGTATTTGTCCAACATGACTTAACAACCAGATCTTTAAAGATTTCATTTCATCTCTCTGTACCATTTCTATTAATTGAGTAATTTCACAATCCTGCCTTGTCTTTGATCTATTGTTACTCATACCATTACTGTTTCCCCACTGAAGCCAAACAATACCTGGGCCTAGTAATTTAGTTAAAAACACAGGACGGTATCTATATAATTATCCTATGAGATGCATGTGTGTGCAGTGAGGGGTGGGGAAGGGGAAGAATGAGCTTGATCATAGCTGAATACAAGAGATTCATTTATGGAGATGCACACTGTGGTGAGACCAATTTGTTTTACCCTATGGGTGCCTATCTGGGCTGCAAAAGCATTATTTCCCCTGACATTCATAACTTAGCTCTTTGACAAGTCCTCTGGTGCTTTTCTGCTCAAGATTCAGATTCCCTATTATTGCTTCCCTGGGTATATTTTTTCAAAGAATAGTGGAAGATCATAAGAAAGCCTATTGTGATGCATCATCTTTCTTGGGGAACGCATTTTCGTCTATACTCTTTTTATTCCCAAATATGTCCTAATGAGTACTTCTCAATGCTAAGTTCATTGTAAATATATATTTGTTATATACGCATTTTGTGTATGTTATGTATGTATGTATGTATGTATGTATGTATACACATGGTTTCTTGCCAATAAGCCTGGGTTGGAATCCAGCCATTTGCCAATGGTATTGCCTTGGGCAACTAACTGAATGTCTTTGATTCTCTTCCTTTACAAAACAAGTATAATACCAATTAGTGCGCACTACACTTGAGGATTAGAAATATTAAATGCCATGTGTATACTACAGTGACTGGGACATGCCAGGGCATAATAAATGGTAAGCATGAGCGCCCAGAATTTTATAGTAGCATATTATTTGGCCTCACATTTTTTGGCCAAAAGGAATTTGTCAAAAGCAAGGTGGCCAAAGCCAGATGCTGTATGTTTCAGTAATGGTAGCTGGGCAACAATTCTGTCTTTAAGCATTTCTTTCCGTTTTTCAAAATCTGCTCTTTTTGTCCTATTCGTACATTTATTTCTGCTGTTCAGTATCTTTAATGGAAAAGTTGAACAAATCTAAATATCCGATATTGGAATTCTTTTCCAGAGTGATCATTTAAAGTTTCTCTTGCTGTGTTTCTTTACATAAAGAAATGATACAGACTCATAACACTATATGGAAACATCAATCCATTAAACAGCATAAGTAACACCCATAACCCTATCCACCCAAAGACAATTCTAATTTTTATTATAGTTATAAATATTAATTATATATGTGATATATATATATATATATATATATATATATATATACACATACAGATATATACATATTCATGTATATATATCATTGCCTTAAGTGAGCCTTTCATACAGAGTATGTATGAAACACCTGACAATGTGTGAATGAACACCTGTCAGTGGGGGTAGCCCATATTTACCATACTAAGTTTTCACTATATCTATATCCATATCCATATATACACACATATACATATACACACACATATATGTATACATATTTCCTCCCATATTTCCATATATATATATACACACACATATATATGTATGTATATCTATACATATTTCCTCCCAAAGCACTCCATATGGATATGTATAATCTTCCCAGAAATATAAGTGATATGTGTTTCTATAAATATATATGTACTTGGGCAATAAATATTGCAACAAAACAATATCGTACACTACATATTGGCTTACAATACCCTGCAATTTACTTCAGCAATCTACTCAATTTTGGACACTTAATTTTTTCCAGCTAGTCCTCATTTGCAATAGTGAACTTATCTATGCTGAGAAGCTGTAATATGCTCCCCAGATTCCCCTTCAGAAAGGAGGGCGTTATTTCCTCAGCTGCCGGTAGTGCTCCTGATAGACAACCTTCAGCTGTCAACTCCCTTATAGGAATTGCTTTGGGTGAAGTACATCACCTCGCACAAGTTTATATTTCCTTTCCCTAAAGCCCATCTCCAATGGGTGACTGGACGTGAAGTTATAAAGGTCTGGTCCCCTCTCCCCAAATCATAACAATTCTGAAGGGTCACTTCAGCCTCAGTTCTGATGAGGTCTCTACTGGGAATGTTTCACAGCCCAGCCTCTCCTTCTGTTCCTTTCTGTTGACCCCAAGAACACCCCCAAATAAACCTCCCATAAGCTCACCTGCACGTCAGAGTCTGCTTCCCAGAAACCAGAGCTGTGACATTACCTTTAAGTAAATAAACACTAGGCGTTTGGCACTAATATCCAGAACATTCTTGTCCTAAAAACCTCCATAGGAGAGAGGCAAAACTTTCCCATAATACCATGCACATTTTCTTCCTCTTCCACCTTGATCAAGCAAGGTAAGAATGATTTAGAAGAAACAAAGTGCAAATATCCTTGCATACCTCCTTGGGTTCAAACACACCTGTCTCCGGCCACGGGGTTTCTCAAAACCATCCCATCTCTGACGTGAGGTGCACACATCTTACTCAGCTGCCTGAAAACCTGTTTCAACAGGAGGTGCTCCTCTCACTACACTCCAAGAATTTCTTTCTAATCCAAGTAAAAAATTCTCGTCTCTTACGAAAACACGCATTGTTCTGGAGCACTGGGACACCAACTTGAGTAAAACGAGCCTCTCTCTTTTTTTTAAAGTTTGTAGCATTGGGGCGCCTGGGTGGCGCAGTCGGTTAAGCGTCCGACTTCAGCCAGGTCACGATCTCGCGGTCCGGGAGTTCGAGCCCCGCGTCAGGCTCTGGGCTGATGGCTCAGAGCCTGGAGCCTGTTTCCGATTCTGTGTCTCCCTCTCTCTTTGCCCCTCCCCCGTTCATGCTCTGTCTCTCTCTGTCCCAAAAAATAAATAAACGTTGAAGAAAAAAAAATTAAAGTTTGTAGCATCAAATAGCAACAGGCTTTGAAACACTGCTATTGCCCTTTTGGGTCCATCTCAGATTTGAAAGTTTGATTTATTTATGCTGCAAAAATAGTCCTCGTGATTAATTGGTTTTTCAAGCATCGGTCATTTTTCACCCAGGAGAATTGCTACGATTAGCAAGAGGGACCTCCATACAAACCCATTTAATCATCTAAAATTAATATTTGTTTTAAAGAGTGACTTTACATAATTGTCTACTTTGGTGGATGATGTAAAATACTACTGTCATGTGAGAGCAAAAAGGAGATGTGAAGAGAAGGGACACACAGGTAGAACAGATACAACCTGTGCAGGGTTGAGATTTATTTACAAAGAGCTTAAAATGTGCTTTTAGTCCTGATAACTATACTGTGACAGACCTTTCTATCCCCGTTTTACAGATGTTCAAAGTGAGAATTACACAAGTTGTGCAGTTTGCCAGTAGCACATAAGGCAAGGTTTTAGATGCCCGGCTCCAGAAAGCTCATGCCATTTCTGCAAATACGAGAAGAAGCAGGACACATGTTCCTATATTATGAAAGTTCCTCTATATTTGAGGAGAGGATGGAGCCTCCAAATTATAAGAGCAATATTCTTTGCTCAATTTTTGTTATGAATTAAAGCTGGTATTTGGAGATGTCATCGAAGACTTGAGAAAGAAAAAGAGAATAAAAAAGGAATGAAATAAGGTAATAACCACATTTTTCCTGTTTCTCGGTGTTGGGAGTCCTTGGTTAGACATGTTTATATAATACATTATATTTTTCTAGATGTGTAATTAAAAAAATGAATACGTATGTTCATTTCAATTCCTTTTGAAATGAGAAAGGAGACGGCATTCTATGTCTTCTTTCTCTTTCCAGCTTTTAAATTCCGCAATTACTTACAGAGCACTACTGAGAAATAAGGAAATATAATGACACAAAAAATGAACCATGTTCATAAGATGGTTAGTCTGGTCATACGGGAATTATATTTCATTTAAACCTTCATTTCTCTGGGAAATCTTTTTTGACATGGAATAGTGACTACAGTAGGTCAACTGGTAGCCTTCACAATATCTCATTTTGTAAAACCAAGGAATGAGGGTGAAAACTTCCATCCTCCTTGTCACAATGATTTGTTTAGGTGAGACTGTATGACTGAAGCTAGTCCAATCAGAGAGAAGCTAAGCAGTTTCATTTGAAGGTCAAGAAAGGAAATTTTTCTTTCATTGTTCATGTAGTATGGTATGCCAAATATATCCTGTAACAGCTATGGCAATGTTGAAGGGCAAAACTGAGCAATGACCTGGAGCCTTGAGTATGCCATGCCTGAAGCCCACACAATAGTTCTGTTACATAAGCCACTAATTTTCTTCCTTCTTAAAGCCAGTCTGAGTTGAACTTTCCATTAGGTTCAATTGAAGAACTTCTCATTTATGGCCAGATTTAATTTAAAGGAATATACTGTTTTTACCCAATCATAGACTGTTTCATCATACCCAAATTGCCTGTTTACTTTTTGGTTTTCTCAAATAGATTATAAACAATGACCACATAACATAATGTTTTTCAAGAAAGAATCCATATATCAAATAACTCAGTTTGCAAAGGGTTGACACTTACTTAATTTTCTTTATCTATATATAAGGTAACTATATATCCAGTTCACCCTGGACAATCTTAGTTCATTCTTGTTGTCTGGCATCGTTCATAATGGCACCTATTTCCATTCTCTAGTGTATTATGATTTAGGCAATAAATCATAGAATAGACTATAAGCTGAGTTTCAAAATTAGCCATATGCTTCCCCGTTGTAAGCTCAGCATGACACGCAAGTGTCCTTAAACTGCCACCTACCTGTGACAACCTCATAGACAGAAGGAGCTAACATTACAGATCTCATCCCCCTTAGGATTCTCTAGCTTTCCTTGGTTGTATTCTTTCAGAATCTCTTAGTAGGCAACCTGCTAAAACTTGATGAATGGGGTTGCAAGATAACCTGACCGCGAAAGTAATTGCATTATGTCTTTACAAATGAGTAACAGGTATATTTCCTCTTTCACTCTCACATGGCAGGCATGGCTATGTCCCTGAAGTCTGGATTTCCTTGCCCCCAAAATGTGTTAAGAGTTCTTTGTTTTGGAAAACCATGGATTTTAGAAAATAAACTAGAACAACTAAGATCCCCAGGCAAGGAAAAGGAAGGCAGAATTGTTGTATCCACTAGGAGATTTCTTTTCTGTGTACCCAGAGGCCTCTCAAAGACTCCTGAAAGACAGCGAGGTAAAAGGGAATCTCGAAAGATGACCAACATGGTGAATTCCCCAACTATCTAGAAGAAACACTCTGACCACATTCTATTTGATGTAGAAAAAAACAAAGATACGTGACATCTCTTAGGCTTTTGGAGTTGCGAAATAATTCAATTGGCTTTTATCTGTAACTTTGTAAAGGATTATTCTAGGTTATTTTCATGTTAACGCAAAATAATTAGACTCAACGCTCAAAACCAAATAAATTCATTTTTAACAGATTTTAAGGATGTGATGGCATGATTAGATAATAATATCTGGTGGTGGGGGGGGGCAGGGAAGTGCTTTTCTAATGGGAAAACTCTAAATGACATCTGCAGAGCTTCTAATGAATGTAAAAAAAAAAAAAAATCGCATTCTCAGCTTTAGAGAATTTGCACTTCAGTTCTCTATTCTTTTCCTTGAAAGAATTATAGCCCACCTGACCGTGATATCAATATACAAATCAAACTAAGGGAAGAAAAGGAAGCAAAACAGGGTTTGACATTGGGATTATACCTTAAAAAACAAAACCAAAAAAACCACAGGAGGTTGAAAAATACCAGTCAGCATCATGATCACATGCAAAGAGTTGCCACATAATTAAAGTTATTTGAAATAATAAGCAGGAGTGTAGGGAGACCAAAAAGACAAAATGATCAAAAAATATCCAGCCCCATCCCCATTCCCAGTCTTACAAAAGGCTTAAAATCACAGTCACTAAATTACCTGAAGAATCTTCCAATGTAAAGGAATTGACATAGATTTCTTTTTTTTTTTTAATTTTTTTTAATGTTTATTTTTGAGACAGAGAGAGACAGAACATGAACGGGGGAGGGTCAGAGAGAGGGAGACACAGAATCTGAGACAGGCTCCAGGCTCTGAGCGGTCAGCACAGAGCCCCCGATGCGGGGCTCGAACTCACGGACCGTGATCATGACCTGAGCCGAAGTTGGACGCTTAACCGACAGCCACCCAGACGCCCCATACAAGTTTTTTTTTTTTTTAAAGAAACAGATGTGACACATTTTATATGACTTAAATATTGGATAAAAAGCTTAATACACAAGTTTACAAGTGGATATGATGCAATTAGGAAGCTGCTCAAGTAAAGGCTATTTAAAAAAAAAGGTTTCTTTTTAATGTTTATTTTTTGAGAGAGACAGAGAAAAATAACATGGGGGAGGGGCAGAGAGAGAGAGAGAGAGACAGAGGATCCGAAAGGGGCTTCGCACTGACATGTGAGAGCCCGATGTGGGGCTCAAACTCATGAACCATGAGATCATGACCTGAGCCAAAGTTGGATGCTTAACCGACTGAGCTACCCAGGCACCCCAAGTAAAGGGTATTTATAAGCAATTTAAAGCAAGTTAACTTTTAATTTGATACCTAAGCTTCAAGCGTCAAAGAAAGAAAGAAAGAAGCTAGAACATGCCTTCTGGTTGTAAAAAAAAAAAAAAAAAAAAAATCAAATTTAAAGAGACAAAGACTTAAGGGAACATCTGTGATTATAAGCTCTCTTTTTCATATTGAAAAAGTAGTTTTCTATTCAGTAAAGAGGAGTTCGAGAAACTACAGGAGGGAAACCTCCCCATCAGCTAAATTTACATAAGATCCTTCATCTCATAACTTCTTTTCAGAAAACAATTAATACTACAATCCGAATTACCAAAGGTATCTAATTACAGGCACAGGGACAGCTGACATTGGACACATTGAGGAGCAGTAGTCTCCAAATTTTTCTGACTGAACACACCTACTATTTAAAAAATTGTGGCCCACTGATGAATGGATAAAGAGGCGGTTTATATATACAATGGAATACTACTTGGCAATGAGAAAGAATGAAATCCTGCCCTTTGCAGCAACATGGATGGAACCGGAGGGTATTTTGCTAAGTGAAGTATGTCAGTCAGAGAAAGACAGATATCCTATGTTTTCACTCATATGTGGAACTTAAGAGAAGACCATGGGGGAAGGGAAGGGGGGAAAATAGTTACAGAGATGGAGGGAGGCAAACCATAAGAGACTCTTAAATACAGAGAACTGAGGGTAGATGGGGGGGGCGGGGGAGAAAGGGGAAAATGGTTGATGGGCATGGAGGAGGGCGCTTGTTGGGACGAGCACTGGGTGTTGCATGGAATCGATGAATCACGGGAATCTACCCCCAATACCAAGACCATACTGTATACACTGTATGTTAGCTAACTTGACGATAAATTATATTAAAAAATTAAATTAAATTAAAAAAATAAAAAAACGTGGCCCATACATACCAATCCATACTTATTCAAATTTTATACACGTATAACTTGATTAATATAGTAGGTCTTGGAGAAAATATAAACAAAATATTAACTTTTAAAGAAGGAGATAAAAATAAATGTAAATAGAATTTATGGTTCTTCTTATATATTCCCATTGAGGATCTCTGTAACTGAACAGACAGAGGAAGAGATAAAAGTTTCTACTTAAAAAAAACCACGAAAACTGTGTGATTTCAGTCATTTAGACTTTACATAGGAAAATGCTAAAATGTACACAGGCATTTAATGTCCTTAAATGATGCTGTATTTTGTGTGCTTCTCTCTAACACTCATGCAGATTTTAAGTAATCAACATTTAAAATATAAATGATATGTAATATATAAATATATCTTCACAGACAATGCTGATTTTATAGAAAACTTCCTAAATTCTTTCCCTCAGATATTCATTCTGGAGAAAGCTTCATTCCTTGGACCCTGGTAGGTGGATCACAATGAGAGGCACAAATGCCGCTCTCAAATTGGGTGCACATGCCTTCCCAAATTATAGACAGTGTTAAAAGAGTTCTGAAAGATTAATTTGGTGAAAACAAACGCATGCAGAGAAATCAAGTGACTCACAGAGTCTTAATTTAAATAAATTAGCATTCTCTAAATTGTGTTCCTCGGATATGCCACACAAACAATTTCTATGGAGAAATGCTGAGCTAAACGATGCTAACATCCCTGTGGGACTTGTCAGGGACTTTGCTATGGTGATAACACCTCAGCTCTCCGTAACACGCAAAGTCTATGCACAACTCTCAGCTTATTTGACTTTTTCAGGAGGAATGTCTAGTATTCTGCAGAACAGCTGGGGAAATGTTGAGATATTCTACTCCTAGGAACAAGAGTATATTTCCTAGTGAAAATCTTAATATTTATCATTTTCCAATTTTTTTATAGCATACAATAAACAACTGAAATTATGAGAGGCAAGAGGGGCTGTTCTGGTTGGAACATGATTGGTGATGAAGAAGAAGAAACAATCTAGGAGCCTGGGCCTTGGGATAATGGTGCAATGAACAGAACATGTATGACCAGGTAGGACAGGTCACTTAAAGGAGTTGTAAGATGATAGGGAAAGGGCAACCCAGACAAGGAAAAGCAAACTTGATCTTTAAAAAAAAAATTACATGACATGAGCCATATTACTTATATTCCTGTTTGATCATGTTAGATCTGGTAATCTTCAAAGTGCTTACATATTTTCTCAAACTCCATGGGTGTGTTTGGGTCTTAATAACTCAGAATGTTGAAACTGATGCCCTAACACTAGGTATATGGATTCGAATGGACCTCTTCAGAATATGGCAGGCGAATTAAGCTATGGTCAAAGTGATTGCTTTCTCTTTCTCCAATTAAAAAATACACAGAAGCAAAAAGATAACAACGGATAATTTATTCCTTCCTTAATTTTGTTTTATTGATATCTGAAATAAATTTAAACAGGAACCACGCGTGTTATAGCAATTTATGACAGCACTGGCCACCGGTACTTTCCACAGGGATGGAAGTGTTCTGTATTCGTGCTGTCCGATCCAGTAGTCACTTGTCACATGTGCTGTTTGAAACGTGGCGAGCGTGACTGACGCAGTGATTTTTAAAGTTTAATTTATTTCTAATTATTTTTGTAAATAATGGAAATGGTCTGTATTTTGATTGTGGTTGTACAACTCTATGTACTTGTCGAAACTCCTAACTATACATTAAAAAGGGTGAATTTGACTGCATGTAAGCAAATATTCAATGAACCTTACTTAAAAATAAAACAAAGCCAAGACAATTTTACCAAAAACCAAAAACGATTATGTATGCAAAGCCTGTTGCCCATTTTTTTTAAATATGAAATTTGTTGTCAGATTGGTTTCCATACAACACCTAGGGCTCATGCCAAAAGGTGCCCTCCTCCATGCCCATCACTTACTGCCCATTTTTAAACTACAAAGCTAAAAGCTTTCAAAATTCATGTAAAAAAAAAAACCCTCCCAGGTTTGCCTAAATAGCATATTAAGCATTAAATAGCATTCCACTCTATGCAATTTAAAGAACAGAACAAGTGGGGAGCCTGGGTGGCCCAGTCGGTTGGGTGTCGGACTTTGGCTCAGGTCATGATCTCACCATCTGTGAGTTCAGAGCCTGGAGCCTGCTTCTGATTCGTGTCTCCTTCTCTCTCTGCCCCTCCCCACACTCGCACCCTGTCTCTCTCCCTCTCTCTCAAAGATAAAAACATAAAAAAAAAATTAAAGAACAGAACAAGTGAAAAGTCCTGGGTCAACGCTGTGGGATATGCAACAGAAGCATGCCTTTGGGACTGAAGCTGGACAAGAATTATTTATCAATATTCTTCACCTTTCCTTTCAGCACTTAAAAAAGATGCCACTTCTTTCTGACTGCCATAGAGTCTGACGTGATATCCGCCATCACTCTGATTTTTTTCCCCCTTTCTGGCTGCTTCCGAGATTTTTTTCTTTTCCTTGTCTTTAGTTTTCAGAATTTAATTATCATGCGTCTTGGCAAGGATCTCTTTTGGCTTATCCTGTTTGGAGTTCTCTCGGGTTCTGGAATCTGCAGGTTTATGTCTCTGGCCAAATTTGGGAAGTTCTCGGCCATTACTTTCTCTAGGACTTTGTCAGCCCCGCCCTTACTCCTCTCCTTCCAGAGCTGTGATGGCACAGTGTTGGATCTTCTGGGCTACAGATTCCTGAGGATCTGTTCACCTCCCTCTAGTTTCTCTCTGTATTATAGGTTGGCTAGTGTTTAGTGCTCTCTCTTCCAATGTACAACGTTCCTGTTCCTTCTTCTCTCTCCCCTCCACGTGGCCGTTGAGTTCTTCCACTCAGCCTTTTATTTTGGTTATTGCTTTTTAAAATTCAGTTTCGAAATTTCCATTTGGGTCTTCTTTAAATATTTTTACTGAGGCTATTTTTTTTTTTCATTTGTTTAAGTCTTCGTGATTGTTCACCGAAGCATTCTTAGGATGGCTGCTTCAAAATTTTTTTAACGTTTATTCATTTTTGAGAAACAGAGAGAGGCAGAACATGAGTGAGGGAGGGGCAGAGAGAGGGAGAAACCCAATTGAAGCGGGCTCCAGGCTCTGAGCTGTCAGCACAGAGCCCGACGTGGGGCTCGAACTCACGGACCACGAGATCCTGACCTGAGCTGAAGGCGGACGCTTAAGCGACTGAGCCACCCAGGCGCCCCAAGATGGCTGCTTTAAAGACCTTGTCAGGTAACCCTGCCATCTCCGTCAGCTCCAGGTTGGCAACCAGTGATTGTCTTTTTCTGACTCGGTTGGAGCTCTTCCTGGTTGATGTATGATGAGGTTTTTTTTTTTTTTTTTCCTAATTGAAACACAGACATTTCCATCCTGTACTTTGGGATGCTGGATCTTACTTAATGAAATCTTCCATTTGAACTGGTTCCTTCATCCCAGCAGGGCCTGGGGCTTTCTCTTTCCCGGCAGGTGGAGGCAGGGGTCCAAACTCCCCATGCAGCCTCCACTGGCACCACAGAGCGCAGGAAGGGGGGTTCCTCACCACCTGGCAGAGGTGAGAGCCCCAGCTCCTACAAGACCTTGATGGCGGGGATATCGGTGTCCCCTTTTTTCTGGGCACTTGGCTGGAGTACAACAGTTATCGTTTAAAAGGTTTGTCTTATTAGGCTACGTCTTTCGTGATCCTTAGGCAAGAGAACAGGCTTTTCATGTTGTCTGTGCCCTTTGGCACTTTTGAATTTCTGGCTTCTTCAGCTGCAAGGCTGGGGTAAATGGGGCAGAAAGAAAACCCAGTGTGCCCACCACCGTCTCACCCTGTGGATCTGGAGATCCCAAGCAGGCCGCCTTCTCTCCACCTTTGAAACGAATGCTGGAATCTTCCTAGGCCAGCCGGCCCAGGGCAGCAGGACCATGAAAATTTGCGGCGTCCCAGACAGAGATGCTGTAGAAGTACCATTGCCTCAGGTAGAAAGCAGCGCCCACTGCGCTGTCCACGTCCAGGGGGTGCTGCTCGTTGTACCTTTGCGGCAGCTACATCTTGCCCACGTTCGTGTTCCCCAGAAGCACAGTCTGTCCGTGGTGCTTCCTCATGTTCCTGCGGGAAGGCTCACTCCTGCTGCCTGCGCCCCTCCAGCCCGGACGCCCTGGGCACCACTGGAGTAGCCAGTCCCCACTCCCAGAATGCCCGGACCCGGGACTCGCTTGGCCCCGGACTTGCGGGAACCCGGACCCGCTGGGACCCCCGAGTTGCGTGACCTCTCCCGGACCCTCCTGTGGGGATGCCTGGGAGCATGGAAGAGGAAGCGCTTAAAGTCTAATTAATTTAAATTTCAACAGCCACAGGTAGCCAGGGGCTACTGTATTGGACGGCGCAGGTTGAGAGAATTATCGACAACACATACGGTTAATTGGGAAGTTACTCCTTGAGAAGAGAAGAGGAAGAGGAAATATAAGCACAGTGCATTCAATTCCCCACTTAATTTACACTGTTTTCAGTGACCTTTGTGTGCTAGCACTGTAAAGTGAGGGAAGTGATGCCTACTGCTGAACATTAATGCTAGGGTTATTCTCTTCCGTGTGCACCTCTGTGCCATGTCTGTGAGTTGAAAACTAAGAAAGCGGTCACATCATTTTTACCTAATTAAAAGCTCCTTAAGTCTGAAGAAGGGAAAATCTGGATCTCTTGGTGTCTAGAAGCTACCAGTGGTCACGTGACACATTTCAGGTCAAGGCCTTCGAAGCAGACCTCTTTTAGGTGGGGTGGACAGAAAAGCTTTTGTTTTCCTTCTAAGTGGAAGCTGACACCCGGCACATGCATTTACCCCCCGCCCCCCTTTTCCCCCTTTTCCATTTTAAAACACAGCCACAGCTCTTAGAGGCGGCTTAGCCGTCTTGAGACCACAGGAAGGGAGAAAACCTACATGTTAAAGACGGCAGTAGGAGTTGGGACACATGAGTTTGAGGCTGCTGGACTTACCCTGCAATCGTGGAGGTCCTGCTATGTGAGAAAACCTCCTATGTGGACAAGCTATTGTAACGAGCGTTTTGTCACCTAGAGCCAAACACAATCCTAACCGTCTTAATTGGGAAAAACAATCCTTTAATTGTTAAAATTCTTAGTCTAAAATTATCACTGTTTTTGTTCAATGTGGTAAATTTAATTCCCAGAAGCCTTTCATCCATCATGCAAGATGTAGCATGTGATTTAAATTCATTTCAAGGGTTAAAATAGAAAAATGTAAAAAGTCAAATGACAGTAAATGTTTTAATTTATTTTCGCTTCTTTAAAGTATATTTATTTATTTTGAGAGAGACAGGGACAGCACGAGTGGGGGAGGGGCACAGAGAGAGAGAGAGAGAGAGAGAGAGAGAGAGAATCTCAAGCAGGCTCCGTGCTGCCAGCACAGAGGCCAATGAGGGGCTCGAACCCACGAAGCCGTGAGATCATGACCTGAGCCGAAACCAAGAGGTGGATGCTTAACCGACGGAGCCACTCAGGTGCCCTGACAATAAATGTTTTAAAAGAGAAGTTTAAGACAAGAGAAACGGCTTTACAAGAAAATATATAGTTAATGGACAAAATAATTTTGCAGTGAATCAATGATTAAAAAGACCGATATGGATTGAAGTTATCAAAACAAACTTCACAGAGAAGGCAGGGACAGACTACAAAAGGTTCAATGCTCCGATAAACCAGTCAGCTCTACATTTCTAATCATCATAATCAACTTTAAGGAGTGTGAAGGAATCCTAAGTCATTGCTGTGGTTACTTCATAATTGGATTTGGTTAGAACTCACACCTTGAAATGGCTGCACAGTTCTCATCTAAAAAGCTCCAAAAATAAAATACATCCTCATTTGGATTTAGAGAACAATTTTACTGTAAAATCTCATTATATATAGCTTCTTGCCTGTTTGAATCCTTTCCATCTGCTATTATCTGCCCCTAATAACTGTCTTCTTGTAGTGCCTAACACCTATTATATAACTTAAAAAAAAAATAAAATCGAACTTGGGGAAATGTAGTAAAGTGGTGGTTTGATTTTTATGTCAAATTTCTCAAAGGGCATTTATGGTTCTAACTGTGGCAGCTTTTTATGATTTTCATATAATGTGACACGACAGAAAAGCTTAGCCTCAACAGAGTTGTTACAGATCATTTTTCCTCTCACAATGATCTCGTTCTTTCAGTTTTAGGGGGAAGAAAAAAACCATGAAGGAGTTAAGAGCAAATTATTCTCTCCTCTCCGCTTTCTTAAGTAGAGATTTCTCTATATACTTTTGCCCCAAACTTTGCCCATGGCTTTACTTTTTGTTATTTCTAGTTGGAAGTTTTAAAAACAATCCAAGAGCAGAACATAGATTAAATCAGTTTGGAGGGGAGGGTAAAGTCTACATGACAAAGTGTATTCTATTTCCCTAATTGAAAGGAGAATATGTCGTCAGATAAATCAAAGCATGTCAATCCTTGGCGTAAATCATACAGAAGATATTCTTTCCCTGATTAAATTATAAGAAATATCTAATTCTTAAATACGATGCTACCTGTTTACTCAGAATGCAATACATATAGATAAGGGAATCTGAAAGGATTTGTGAGTTAGTAAAATTATATTCAGTTACTTTTATAAATCAAATAAAGAATGGACTCACATTGCTCTAGAAACCCTGGTATTATTTTTAGTGAATTCATCAAAGATCTCAAGACTATAGTCAAATCCTATTGCTTCCATTTCAAAAACAATACAGCTATGATCACCTTGGAAATTTACTGACCAATTAACTTGGATCATGAAAACAAAAAAATGAGAACATATTATGTAAAAACAAATTTTCACCCCAAGGTTATAGGATAAAAATTAATAAGACATGTGGCAAGAGAAATCTAGCTTAATTTCTTCTCTATAAGACAGGCAGGCACATATTAAGAGGAAGGAAATAAGGGATTCATTCATTCATTCATTCATTCATTCTAATATATATGACTAAAACCACCATAGCATTTTTTTTCTTGTGACAATAACTTCTCTTTTTCCCTTTTACACTTTCCTCAAAGAAGATCCATTCTAAAATTGAAGCCTATATAGTTTTTATTTGATTTTTTGTAATTTTATTATTTTATTTTTTGAGTTTTTATTTAAATTCCAGTTAGTTAACATACAACATCACGTTAATTTATGTGTGTATAACACAGTGATTCAACACTTTCATAGACGATCCTGTGCTCATCACAACAAATGCACTCATTAATACCCATCACCTATTTAACCCATCTCCCCATCTCCCACCTTCTGGTAACCGTCAGTTTGCTCTCTATGGTTAAGAGTCTGTTGCCTGGTTTGCCTCTCTTTCTTTCCCTTTGCTTGTTTGTTTGGCTTCTTAAATCCCACACGGGTGAGCTCATATGGTATTTGCCTTCCTCTGACTTATTTCGCTCAGCATAATACTCTCTAGCTCCACCCATGTCATTGCAAATAGCAAGATTACATTCTTAATATTATCCCATTCTTCTGAATAATAGTCCAGTGTGTGTGTTTATCTTCTCTAGCCATTCATCAGTCAATGGACGCTTGGGCTGCTTCTACAGTCTGGCTATCATAGGTAATGCTGCTATAAATATCAGGGCACGTGTATGCCTTTGATTTAGTATTTTTGGATTCCTTGGATAAATGCTTAGTAATGCAATTGCTGGATCAGAGGAAAGTTCTCTTTTTAACTTTTTGAGGAACCTCCACACCATTTTCCAGAGCGGCTGCCCCAGTGTGCATTCCCACCAACAGTACAAGAGGGTTCCCCTTTCTCCACATCCTCGCCAACACCTGTTGTCTTGTGTTGTTGATGTTAGCCATTCTGACAGGTGTGAGTAGTTTTGATTTGCATTTCCCTGATGATGAGTGATATCGAGTATCTTTTCATGCGTCTGTTGGCCATCTGGATGTCTTCTTTGGAAAAATGTCCATTCTTGTCTTCTATTTTTTAATTGGATTATCTGGTTTTTTGGTGTTGAGTTTGACAAGCTCTTTATATATCTTGGATACTAACACTTTATCAGATATGTCATTTGCAAATATTTTCTCCCATGCAGTAGGTTGCCTGTTAGTTTTGTTGATTATTTTCTTCTCTGTGCAGAAGACTTTTACTTTGATGAAGTCCCGATAGTTTATTTTTGCTTCTGTTTCCCTTGCCTCAGGAGACATATCAAAAAAGAAGTTGCTATGGCCGAGGTCAAAGAAGTTACTGCTTGTGTTCTCTTCTTGGATTTTTATGATTTCGGGTCTCACATTTAGGCCTTTAATCCATTTTGAATTTATTTTTGTGTATGGTGTAAGAAAATGGTCTGGTTTCATTCTTTTGCACATTGCTGTCCAGTTTTCCCAACACCATTTGTGGAAGACACTGTCCCTTTCCTATTGGATGTTCTTTTTTGCTTTGTCAAAGAGTAATTGACAATATAGTTGTGGGTTCAACTCTGGGTTTTCTTTTCTGTTCTATTGATCTCTATGTCTATTTTTGTGCCACTACCATACTATTTAGATTACTATAGCTTTGTAATATAACTGAAAGTCTGGAATTGCCATATCTCCAGCTTTGCTATTCTTTTTCAATATTGCTTAGGCCATTTAGGGTCTTCGGTGGTTTCATACAAATTTTAGGGTTGTTCGTTCTAGCCCTGTGAAAAACGCTGGTGGTACTGCATTAGGGATTGCATTAGCTGGATACGCCACTTTGGTTAGTACAGACATTTTAACAATATTTGTTCTTCTGCTCCATAAGCATGGAATGTCTTTCTATTTCTTTGTATCGTCTTCAATTTCTTTCATCAGGGTTTTGCACTTTACAGAGTACAGGTCTTTCACTTCTTTGGTTAGGTATCTTACTATGTTTAGCACAATTGTAAATGGGATTAATTCCTTAACTTCTCTTTTTTGCTTCTTCATTATTGGTGTATAGGAATGCAACAGATTTCTGCACATTGATTTTGTATTCTGCAACTTTACTGAATTCACTTATACGTTCTAACAGGTTTTTTTTGGTGGAGTCTTTTGGGTTTTCTACATAGAGTATCATATCATGTGCAAAGAGTAGAAGTTTGACCTCTTCCTTGATGATTTGGATGACTTTATTTCTTTTTGTTGTTTGAATGCTATGGCTAGGACTTCCAGTACTATGTTGAATATAAGCAGTGAGAGTGGACATCCCTGTCTTGTTTCATAGAGGAAAAGCTCTCAGTTTTCCTCCATTTAGGTGATACTAGTCATGAGTTTTTCATAGATGCCCTTCACTATGTTGAGGTACGTTCCCTTTAAACCTACTTTCTTGAGAGTTTTTATCAAGAATGGATGTTGTACTTTGTCAAATTCTTTTTCTGCATCTCTTGCAAGGATCATACGTTTCTTATCCTTTCTTTTATTGATGTATTACATTTACTTATTTGCAAATATTGAACCACACTTGCAACCCAGGAATAAATCCCACTTGATAGTGGTGAATGATTTTTTTAAGGTATTGTTGGATTTGGTTTGCTAGTATTTTGTTGAGGATTTTTGCATCTATATTCATCAGAGATCTTGGCCTGGACTTCTCTTTCTCTCTCTCTTTTTCTGTGGTGTTTTTATGTGATTTTGGCATCAGGGTAATGTTGGCCTCATAGAAGGAATTTGAGTTTTCCTTCTTCTCCTATTTTCTGAAATAGTTTGAGAAGAATAGATATTAACTGTCTGTTCAAGTTTTCTACCTCTTTCTGTTTTAGTTTTGGTAGTTTATACGTTTCTAGAAATGTAGCCATTTCTTACAGGTTGTCCAATTTGTTGACATCGGTTTCCATTATATTCTCTTATTATTGTTGGTATTTCTGTGGTGTTGTTATTTCTCCTTCCTCATTTGTGATTCTATTTATTTGGGTCCTTTCTCTTTTCTTTTTGATAAGTCTGGCTAGGAGTTTATTAATTTTATGAATTTTTTTCAAAGAACCATCTCCGGGTTTCCTTAACCTGTTCTATTCTTTTTTCTTTTTCGTTTCTATATCATTTATCTCTGCTCTAGTCCTTATTATTTTTTTCCTCCTGCTGGATTTAGGCTGTTTTTTGTTCTTCTTCTAGCTCCCTTAGGTGTAAGGATTGGTTTTTTATTTGAGATTTTTCTTGCTTCTTGAGGTAGGCCTTCTTGCTATATACCTCCCTCTTAGGACCACTTTTGCTACATCCCAAAGGTTTGGGATTGTTGTGTTTCGTTTTGAGTTGTATTCATTTATTTTCTAATTTGCTCCTTTATTTCCTGGTTGACCTATTCATTGTTTACTAGCATGTTATCTAACCTCCATGTATTTGGAGGCTAGATCAACTTAAAAATAATAAACTTAAAAAAAAGTCTCATCTGTCTGATAAAAGTATTCCTACTCTAGCTTTCTTTTGACAGCCATTTATTTGCATGATAAATGTTTCTCCATCCATTTCAATCTGCAGGAGTCTTAAGATCTAAAGGGCATCTTTTGTATGCAGCATATAGATGGGTCTTTTTTTTTTAAATGTGGCTCATATTTATGCCTGTAACTTCCATTTCACTTATCTAGTAATTTCATTGTATTTTACAAACTACTGCCTGAAACACATGGGGAAAAAAATGTAACGTCATTTACAGAAAAAAGAAAGCAAAACACTGATAAGTTAAATCACTTGCTCAAGTTCGTAGACACAGTAATTCTCTTCCACCTATCCACTGAATTAACAAATACTTATAAAGAGCCTTCCTTGTACACCAGACACCAAGCTCCACACTGGAACTTCTGTGTATAAAGGACTCCATAGGAGAGAGGCCTGCCTCTCCCGGTGTAGAGCCCAATCCATCTTTGAGTCCCAGGAGTCTCCCCAGACTGCCGCACTGGTAGCACGGTCCTGCTGTTTTCCCTTCCAGCACTCACCCAGGAAGATGTGCGCAAAAAAGAGTGGGGACGAAGCAGGTCCAACACGTAAAGGCTGCACAGAAGTACAACAAACGGAGAAACACACCAAGAGCTCTTTTGGTTCCACGTCGGGTCTTTTTTTTTTTTTTTTTTCCCCCTCAATTCTGACATTCTATGTATTTTGATTGGAATGTTTGGTCCATTTACATTCACATTAATTATTGATAGATATATATTTATTACCATTTTATTACGTTTTGTGGTTGTTTCTGGAGATTTTCTCTGATCCTTTCTTGTCTTTCTCTGTTTCATGTATGACTGACTTTCTTTATGGATTTTTCTTTAATCTTTGCATGCTTATTATTGCTTTTTCATATATGGTTACCATTAGGTTTGTATATATTTTCTTATGCAAATAGCATTCTATATTCAGTTGATGGTCATTTAAGTTTGAATCCATGGTTTTATTCTCTCCTCCCCATGTTTTAGGTATATGTTATTGTACTTTATATCCTTTTTTTTGAATGAGTTCCTTGACTGATTTTTTTCACGGAAATATTCAGTTTTAGTACTTTTGTGTTTCCAGCATTTGTACTGTCACTTTTGGTCTCTCCTGTCCACTCAAAGAATCCCCTTTAATTGCAGGGCTGGTTGAGGGGTTACAAACTCTTTAATTTTTGTTTGTTTGGGAAACTCTTTATCTGTACTTCCATTCTGAATGATAGTCTTGCTGAGTAGAGTATTCTTGGCTGCAGATTTTTTCCATTCAGCACTTTGAATATATCATGTCACTCCCTTCTGACTTGCCAAGCTTCTGTTGAAAAATCCCCTTTTACCATCTAAGTTACGCCTTCTGGACTGCTTTTAAGATTTTCTTTAATCACAATATTTTGCAAATTTAATTATAACACGCCTTGGTGTTGGTCTGCTTTTGTTGATTATGATGGGTGTACTCTGTGTCTCCTGGATCTGGACGTCCGTTTCCTTTCCCAGATTAGGGAAAGTTTCTGCTATTATTTCTTCAAATAAATGCTCTGTCCCATTTTCTCTCTCTTCTCCTGGGACTCCTATTATATGAATGTTATTTTGTTTGATGGAGTCGCTGAATTCCCTAAGTCTATTCTAATGTTGCATAATTCTTCTTTCTCTCTTTTGTTCAGCTTCATCGCTTTCCATCACTTATTCTTCCACGTCATTTATTCATTCCTATGATTCTTACAGCCTACTGTTCATTGCATCAAATATGTTTCTAATGTCATTTATTTCATTCTTCACCTCTGATTCTTTTTTAACTCTTTAATCTCTGTGGTAGGAGTCTCACTGATATCTTCCATTCTTTTCTTAAGCCCAGTGAGTATCCTTATGGTTGATGCTTTAAATTCTCCATCAGGCATATTACTTTTATCTGTTTCACTTAGATCTCTGGCTGTGGCCTTATCTTTTTTTTTTTTTTTTTTTTTAATTTGGGATAAATTCCTGTGTCTTGGTATTTTGTCTAAGTCTCTGCCTTATCTGTGTTAGAAAAGCCAGTTATGTTTCCTGCTCCTGAAAGTAAGAGCCTTATGAAGAAGGGGTCCTGTAGGACCCAGGGCCTGGCACTTCAGGCATTGTGTCTGGTGTATGCTACACGCATTCTGTTATTGTGTTGTTTCTGGTCTGCAGAGGGGCCAGCTGTGTGCAGAGGCTCTAACTGCCTCCTGTGGGTAGTACTTGGTCCCTTGTTTGAATGCGGTGAGTTTTAACTGTGTGTGCTCTGGTCTGCTTGTGAAATGAGACCTGTCACCACCTCCACCAGAACGGAGATTATGCCAATTTCTCTGATCTGGAGACAGAGTGCGGGAGGGGGTTTGTGCTGGTTTTCTGTGGGAAGGGCCCACCACACTGGGACTGAGGCTAGTGTGGCTGAGTAGGGCAGTTCCACCCGAGAACAGGCACTGAGACTTAGCGTAAGCAAGTTTGGCAGCCAGTGTTGTTGTGGCACGGCTTTCAGCAGGTGGCTCTGTGCTTATGCTGAGGGACTGAGTAAGAAAATGGCACTGGACAGCTACTTTGTCCCAGGAGAGGTGTCTCCATTAATGCTGCCTCTTAGGGACATGCTTCAAGAAGAGTAAATGATCTCCCTATTGTGTGCTCTAGGCACTTTTTGGAACACCGTTTCCATACTATATGCATCCGGGTTGTTTGCCTGACTTCTATCCAGGAGCAGTACAGTGTTCTCCAGGCTCTATCCCAGGCAAGCCTTGTGACCTTTAACACTCTAGGCTTTAAGTCCCACTGGTTGAAAGAACTCACAGAATTCAGCTCCTCTTGCTTTCGAAACCATTGTCTCTATGGGGAAATGTTTTCCGTGTGCTTCTTTCTCTCTTTTCCTTCTCTATGACCACAGCTCCCTCCTCTCCGCAGAGATTGCAATCTGTTTATCCCGTAACCCACATCTCTTCACTTCCTGCCTTCTTCAACCTGGCCTCTTCTGTCCTTTTAGCTGCGGAGTTTGTTCTTTCAGTCTTCAGGTTGATTTCTGGGGTATTTAGGATGATTCAATACTTATCTAGTGGTATTCAGGGGACGAGGTGGGCCTAGGGCCCTCCTATTCTGCCGCCACCTTCCTCTCTTTGCCTATTCTTTTTATTTTGAATCTCCAAGAGCACATAACACTGATGCCTTTCACCAGTAAGTGTTCAATAAATAACAGATGAATGAAAACTTATACCAAAAGCCTTTTAAAGGGAGACACTATCGTTCTAATGAATCTGTATGACATTGTAACTCAGGTCTCAAAGTGGCCATTGGAGGGAGGAAAAAAAATATTAGTAACATTTATTTTCATTACAAACTACTAAAAATGGCTACCTCACATGGGATTAATTATATACATATATTTATCATTTTAATGTAAGTAATCGTATACAGAAAAGTGTGCTTAAATGTACAAAAGCACTTAACTACCAATTATGTGTGAGCATTGTATTATCATATTCTCAATTATTTGCGAACACACACAGAAAATCAAACTGAAGTCCAAGCTCTTACCCCACTATCTCTTTCCCTAATAGTCCCCTGTCTTTAGCATGCTTTGCAACATGGCTTTTCAAAGACAATTTGTTGAACTGAGGAATAAATGACCAAAGAACCATACACCTAACATTAATGTTACCTACCATTACACTACCATTAAGGGCAACAGTAAGAGGAACTTATATTATTACACACTGTAACTACAATTATAGGCTTCAGGAACCCAAAATTATGGTGAAATGAAAAGCCCCCAGAGCAGGTAATAATATTCAGAGTATAATAACATTATATAGCTTTCAAAAAAGATTAAAATACATTGAATTACTTATATTGCTTTCTTATAAAACAGAGAAGATAAAATATTTTAGGTATTTTTATAAAAATAATAAAGGCCATTTCATATAAAGGAACCCCTATTTAGACTCAAGCAAGGAAACTTTGAGATAGAATTCAATATTTAAAAACAATGACAAACATAAACTTCCTTATCAGAATCCCACTGGTATTTTATTGAAAACACAGTATACTGGCTTTTATCAGAATTCATGTAAATATCATGGTTCACTTTTAGTTGATAAGGTTTTGACAGAAAATTTTACAGTGAACTGAATTGAAAAGTATTAAGATATGCATTTCTATTCACAGACTTTAAAATATGTAGTTTGGTAAAACTTATGTTTATCTTTAAGCCAAAAAGTGTATGATATCACATTCCATAAAAAGGTCATTAGGACACTTCGAGAATGGAATTTTTGGGGTGTGTTGGCAACTCTATGATCTTTGTCTTTAAGGAGTGTTTATTTTATCATGACCAGAGAGTATAATCTAAATCATATTGTTGAGATTGATTTATCTTTACATCCTTCAGTGAAGGTAATAGTGAATTTGGCTCTCATTAGGTAAGGAAAGAAAATTGTATGCATGTGGAGCAGTGATTCACATAGTTATGAGCTTTCTAGAGGAGACATGTACATTTGTCAGAAGATAATTGCAGTACAAAATTTGCAAATATCGCCAGCCAAATATATTACAACATTATTCTTTGTAGAAGGCAACACACACTTTCTATATATGGAAAGATGGCCCCCTCTGGTATGGTGTTTCTTATACAAGGTTGTACAAAAATGCAAGGATGAGATGAGGGCTGGATGGTTGTTTGTCAAAAGAAAAAAGCCCGAATAATCAATCTCCTTGCCCTGAGATGACTGTCATCTAACTTGTGATATCTGTTGGATACCCATGGAAATAAACTGTGCATAGTTGTTTTTTTTTTTTTTTAATTTGGTGGAGAAATGAAGAGATGCTTAAGAAAGGTGGTGGTGGAGGTTATAGAAAAAGACAAAGAAGGAAGAAATATTATGCCCAAGAGATCCGGATTTACATTAGGACAATGATATTCACTAAATAACCTTAGATCAATTAACTACATTGTCTGTAACTTTCCTCATTTGTTGAATAAGGGAAACTATTTAGAATACTCACTTTTCTACTATGCTCATGACAACAGAATAATATAAAGAAACATTCTGTTTTGTTTTCTTTTTAGTTTAAACAATCAAAGCCTTTTCCCCCCCAACACTGTTTCAACAACCTCAGGTCCCCGCTAGACGAGTTCTTTTGTCTTCAGATTGTGGCTGAATTTTTTCAACAAAAGTTATAATCAGAATGATTCTGGAGCCATTCAAATGCTCTTTGTGTAGATATAGCCAGAGTTCAAAAAAATAATCATGGAACTTTTATTAAAGACTTTGATCTTAACAATAAAAAAATTAAACACATCCAAGTAATTATTTCCCACTTAAATAACACTGTGCCTACTAAAACTGCTTATTCAATTTTTGGATAATGAAATCTCCCAGGTAGAGGTGTAATGTGTAGTTAAAAATGAATCTTGAACAATGCTATTATCATCTTGTCCAGATTGGCCAATTTGTCTCAACCCCATCCTGGAGAGGTCTTATTAGAGGATAAAACTCCTTTGCCGATTCAATTCTTTATTCAATACACGTGTCTGTGGTTTAGATTTACTGGCGAATTATCCTGAACACCTGGCCAGAGTGACTTGAAAAAAGACTATAATTTATTTAGCACAGGCAATCAGATACCAGAAGTATAAAAAATACTGGTATCATATAGCTGCCTAAATCCTATGTGTTGGTAGCAACACAGTTCCCCACTGCCACAAAGCTCTCCTCAATTTGCCAGCCTCCTCTCCTATCTCCCCATCCTCCTTCTCCCTCCCACCCTCCAACCTTTCCTTCAGTGCTTCTTTCCTCCTTCCCTCTCTTTTTCCCTAATATTCCATCCTTCCCTCCCTCTATCCTCCCTTCCCGTCTTCCTTTGTCTTTCCCTCCTTTCTTTCCCAAATTATTATATTTAATGATCATTTTCAGTAAAAAAATCCTCTAGACGTATTTCCCCCTCATTCGATAGACTGTCAGTAAAAGAAAACAATGAATAATTGTCAAAACAATTTTGTTTCAATTGTATGTAAACATGTGATCAATTAGGAAAAGAGCATTTTAAAAACTCACATTTCTTTGACACTATAAATTACAAATCACCCTCTGCTATTAATTCAGAATGTTAGGAAATCAACTTGGAGCTTCATGTATGTTTTACTTTTAAAGGTTTAATTTGTATATTTCACATCTGTATCCTTTTACAATCTAATGGTATATTTTTGACTCTAAAGTTAAGCAGTCGAGTTGCCAAAATTTTTAAAAATGTTTATTTACTTTAAGAGACAGAGAGAGAACGTGCAAGTGGGGGAGAGGCAGAGAGAGAAGGAGAGAAAGAATCCCAAGCAGGCTCTGCACTGTCAGCACAGAGCCCAATGAGGGGCTTGATCCCAGGAACCGTGAGATCATGACCTGAGCCAAAACTAAGAGTCGGACACTCAACAGACAAAGCCACCCAGGTGCCCCAAGTTGCTTAATTTTTTAAATGGTTACATTTTATAATCTTTTTAAAAATTTATAGTTGTCATTTTAACTTCCATTTTTTGCTTAATATAATTCACTTAGTAAAAATTACTGTTATTTCAAAATAGTGACAGCACATTTTTTCTAAACTGAGAAATTAACTTAATGGTAAAGGAGAACAGAAGCTTCATCTCAAGTATATAATTTTGAGTTCAAGGTCGAGAACTATGAAAAGCTAACTTGCCCAAATTTCTGGTCCTTATTACCTTTCTGGAAACAATATTTCAATCACTGTATATCTAAGGTTTGACCTGAACTTCCTAAGTTCAAAACTAAGTTCTCCTAGGTTCAGAAAATGTTGTTACAACCTCTCACCTAATTTGCTGCAATTAAAATCCCAAATTCCAATCTCAGTTAAAAATGAAGCTATTATATCACATTTCATTCACATTATTCATCAAGCCATCGACACTTATTGAGAGCCAGCTACTGTTGGTGCAAGGGTCAAACTTAAATTTAAGGTTCTGAGGCATAAAGAGTCTTTATTTCAGGTCTCCACAGAGGAAAGTTCAAACAGATAAACATATGGCTTCGATTATGATCATCACCTCCAAGTCCCCTTTATTTGCCCCATCCTTCATCCTGTCCTACATATTCAGGGGACATTTATTGTTCATTGGCTGCTCAGTATCTTTTTCCTTTTCTATTTGCAAAAGACCCCAACTTCTTTGAAGGGGAATAACTTCTCCCTCACTGTGAGGGGTTTTGCAAGGAGTTGGTTTTAAAGCAAAGTTCCCTGCTCTCCTCTAGCTAAGAGTTGGGTTTGTGACCCAGTCAAGGTCAACCGGATTCCCTTCTCCAGGATTTTGCATTCTGAAGAGTTACGCAGTATGCAGAAAAAAGAGTCACAGAGGCACTCGAGCAGTTCCTACAGACCAGATGCCCAGGCATGCTCAGTATCTTGTCTTTTCCTAAGCCTTTTTCCACTGACTCCATGCCAGTTCCAGCACATTGACTTTCTGCTTGATTCAATCAGAGGATGTTTTCTGTTGCTTACATCCAGAGAACCCTATTGATATTCAACTAAACTACACTTGATGATTTTACTTCTTTATTTAAAATCCTTTCAGCGTTGCCACTGCCTGCGGGCTATAATCAAAACCCCTTGTTCTAGCAAGGAAAGATCCCTATTTTTTAGACCCATCCCTCTCTATGCAACCACATCAATTTCTTCCCCACCCCCTTAATTTCAGCCATTTGGAATCGTAATTTATATAACACACTACTCTGTTTTCCGCCTCAGTGAAAAGTGTGGCTTGTTTCTTCTGCCAGGATTACCTTTCCCTTTTTATTTACCTGATTAACGCCAGCTTGTTCTTTAATACTTGCTTTGAATGTTATGCTCTTCAAGAAGCTTTTCCTGACAAGAGAAGCTCTTTTCGGGGCGCCTGGGTGGCGCAGTCGGTTAAGTGTCCGACTTCAGCCAGGTCACGATCTCGCGGTCCGGGAGTTCGAGCCCCGCGTCAGGCTCTGGGCTGATGGCTCAGAGCCTGGAGCCTGTTTTCGATTCTGTGTCTCCCTCTCTCTGACCCTCCCCCGTTCATGCTCTGTCTCTCTCTGTCCCAAAAAATAAATAAACGTTGAAAAAAAAAAAATTAAAAAAAAAAAAAAAAAAAGAGAAGCTCTTTTCTCTTCCCTGGCTTAGTCAGATGTCCTCTTCTTGAAGTAAGTCCCTAGAGCATCTCCCAGCCATGCCCAAGGGGGCAGAAAACTATGGTGGTTAAGGGTGGGGGCACTGGAACCAGACTGCTGGAGTTCAAATTCTACTGCTATCTCTCTACTACTTGGCTTTGGGCAGGTTATTTAACCTCAATGTGCTTTATGATCAATCTCACAGCGTTGTTGTGAGCATTAGGTAATACACGTGAAGTACTTAAAAGTGACTAGCACATGACTAGTGTTAAATACGTGCTAGGTATTATCCAGAAATTTATTTCTATCATAGTGCTATTTTTGCTCTCTTTCCTTCACCTACTTTAATCTGTGCATTCCTATCTCGCCCAACTCTGTATTTCCCAGGCACTTAGTAGTAGCTCAATAAAAATGTGTTCCATGTGTATATGAACAAATTAGCACTGATAGTGTTTTGTAGTTTATAAAGACCTTTTGGAATATTACCTCATTTCTCACACCTCAAGTATTAAATTAAGGATTGTTTTATTTACAGTTTTACAAAGAGAAAAATGTTCCTTGATATTATAATAAATACCTCCCCAAACCTATCATTTTCTTGTTCATGTACACACACATACACACACTCACGCTTGTTTAATGTTTACTTAGGGTCATTTTACTGGCCAGTTAGTGATTTAAAGCTATAAATTATTTTTTATTATAGAAATTATTTTTTATCAATTATTTTGCATTATTTTTTTAATACGAGGGGAAGAAGCAGGAAAAGCACTCTACTATTGAGCAAGGGAAGAGAATAATATATATAATATTTATCTCTATAAACATGACATACATGATATCTCTATCGTGTGTGTGTGTGTGTGTGTGTGTGTATGTGTGTGTGTGTGTATTTAAAAATTCCTGGCTTTCTGTGACCCTAGGCACGGCATTTGAGCTTTTCCTCTGAATTAATTTTGGATCTATATTTAAAGATTATCATTTTGAAGAGGCATCAAATTAGTGGTCATTTCTGAAAAAGACAAACTTATTTTTTTTTTTTTAATTTTTTTTCAACGTTTATTTATTTTTGGGACAGAGAGAGACAGAGCATGAACGGGGAGGGGCAGAGAGAGAGGGAGACACAGAATCGGAAACAGGCTCCAGGCTCTGAGCCATCAGCCCAGAGCCCGACGCGGGGCTCGAACTCACGGACCGCGAGATCGTGACCTGGCTGAAGTCGGACGCTTAACCGACTGCGCCACCCAGGCGCCCCGACAAACTTATTTTTGTGAAGACTACTGAGCAGGTCGATTCTAAAGAGAACCTAAAGGCGAGGATCACAAACTCTTCACAAGGGAGCGGGGACTTCCTCTTCCAATCTAACACCTAGTGGCTTTTACAGGGGGCCATAACATCAATGGCAGAATGGCCTGTAGATGTGGAAATGAGCTCTTATTTTCATGTAGTATTATTATTTGACAGACAGTTTGCATAATACAAATTCTGTGAGCGGGCAGATTTATAAACTAATATTAATTACTAACATTAGTTGAGGACTTTTCGTAGGAAGGCAGGATAGGAAGCATTTTCCATGCACTACCTAATTCAATCCTCATGACAACTTATAATGCAGAGGTAGTATCATTATCCACGTTGTACAGATAAACTCAGGTTCAGGGAGGTTGGATAACATACCAAAGGTCACACAACCATAGTAGAAGGGTCAAGCTTTGAAACCAGACAATCTAACTCCAAGGGCCTTGCCTTAAACATTATAACATGTTGTTTCCTCTGGTTAGTAATACCTCTTGAAGTATTGGTAGAACTCAACATGATACTGTGAAAGAACATCTCTCTTTTTTCTGTATCTATTAGCACCCTGAAATTGGAAATGCATAGCACTGTGTCTGGCATAGACTATGTATATAAATACATATATGCCACTAAACGGTAGCCACACTTACATGGGTACTGGCAAGCAGTGTATGTAGTTAGAATGTTTAGGCTTAGGAACCAAACAGACTTGGATTTGAATTTTTGCTCTGCTACTTACTAGGAGCATAACATCTCAAAGGCTCATGCTGAAGAATGTATCTACTAATACTTGTTATAAAGGAGTAGTAAAACATTGGGGCGCTGGGTGGCTCAGTCGGTGAAGCGTCCGACTTCGGCTCAGGTCATGATCTCACAGTTTGTGAGTTTGAGCCCCGTGTCAGGCTCTGTGCTGACAGCTCAGAGCCTGGAGCCTGCTTTAGGTTCTGTGTCTCCCTTTCTCTCTGCCCCTCCCCTCTCGTGCTCTGACTCTCTCTGTCTCGCAATAATAAACATTAAAAAAAATTTAAAGGAGTAGTAAAACAAATTATACATATTTATATACTAGTTACGTATCTTTATACACCCACATATCCATCACTATGTGCTGAATACGAATGTGAATCTGTGTGTCCTGCGCCCAGAAAAGGAAATAGACTGTGGAATTAGTTAAAAAAAAGTATTCACATCTTACCAAGTGAATAACTTTTACTAATTTTTTCTCATTCAAAGAAAAACAAAAGTAAAGTTTGGATAAGATCTTATTTCCTGGGTCTGTGTCCTAAGACCCAGAGAATTATTTGACCACAATCATGTTATTTGCAAGCAACAAAGAAATAACACTTAATTCAGGTGTCCTGAATCTAAAATCAAGGTCCTTTGGATGCAAACTGTTTACTAGCCAGTTTTTTTTTTTATTCCTACTGAATTGCTAAAGTTCACTTTAAAAAAAAAAAAATGTCTGCCTTACTCCTTTTTTCAAAAAGTAGCTGTGTACTAACTAAATATCTTCAAAGAAATTTATTACTTCTGTAGAAAAGATTTGGAAATCACTTACCAGTGAAATAACTACAGCAAATAAACACTTCAAAATGATTTTTCTTCTTCACTCAAAAATATAAAAGATACATAGTGTATTTGTTCTAGCTAAGTCAACCAGATTTATATCAATGGATTCCTAGGTTTCTAACTGATGTCATGATTTTGCAGGATGGATTCCAAGAGGCTGAGAAATGCAATCTTTGTATTAAGGACATATTTATTTGACTATGGCATTGTATAAATTCCAGTATTAACATCTAAAGTATTGAAATATTATGTTTGGTACTCTTCTTTTCTAAAAAAATTATAACTTTCACTTATACTTATCATTAAAGGAGGAAAATTGGCCCAGACAACTCAAAAGAGTGAACAACCAATTTCCAGTTTATTATATTTGATTCCGTAATATATTATGGCCGAAAGCTTCCAAAACAAACAGTTTCAATGTAAAGAGCTCAGTTGAACTACTTATTAAATACATTTTTTGAAATACTAGTTGTTAAGTGAATTTCATTAAGCCAATTATACTTGTCAAGTTTATGGTTTTTTCCTTGTATCATTCCGTTCTAATTTATGGCTGTTTTAGAAAATGGCATTAACTTTTTTTCTGGATCATCCTCAGGCTGAACAGAGTAGAGACAGTGTGTGCCTGACAGAGAAAAGCTGCCTGAAACCTGGTGGGAAAAGGGTCTGGGAGAGGGAACTGACATGTGGAAATTTTTCCCTTGAAATCACACATTCAACCAGGCTTTCGTTTTTTCCCCATACCTTCTGCTTGATGATCATTTCGTTGATGTCTTCAAGATCACCCACCATCACCCTCTGTGATTTTATAACTCGATCAAGCAGAGACAGCCAGTCGGTAAGTTCTGTCCAAGCTCGGTTGAAATCTGCCAGAGCAGGCACCTCCAACAGCAAGGAAGATGGCATTTCTAGTTTGGAGATGGCAGTTTCCTTGGTAACCACGGGTTGTGTCACCAGAGTAACAGTCTGACTAGGAGCTAATTTTTTTTGTTTTTCAAAAAGAAAAAAAGGAAAGAAAAGAAAAATTAGAAACACAAGCAAAGAAGCCAATTTCAATAACAATAGAACAAGCTTAATTAAAGCACAACGATTTGAGCCCAAGTATTATTTATGACATAACATATTTTTTCCCAGCAATGTGAATACTTTTCACAGGATTACATGATAGGATAATTCAGAGACTCAAACTTTTCATTAGTGTACATTGAACAATCGTTCAAAATGATTTTGCTTATTCTCATGGCTGGACAGTTAATTTAATTTCAATAGTCCCCAAATAACAATTCTATAGACTGTGGAATTAGTTAAAAAAAAGTATTCACATCTTACCAAGTGAATAACTTTTACTTATTTTTTCTCATTCAAAGAAAAACAGAAGCAAAAGCAAAGTTTGGATAAGATCTTATTTCCTTGAACGGGAAGTAAATTACTTTGGAGGTGGTGAAAATCTAGCGAAACCAAAGCCAATTAATTTGGGAACAGCTTGTCGTATTTTTTTTCCCTGTTCTTTCAGACTGGTCATAACATGACTGGCAGTGGAAAAAACCCAAGCTACATTATTTTTGGTAAATCAGACCTAATAGAATTTTTTTCTCTGTGATTCTTTACCACAACACTGTGGTCTGGGCAGGGAGATCATCATTACCACCAACTTACACAAGGTGAAACTAAAATTTGGGAAAGTTAAAATACCTCTCCAAAATCAAAATCTACTAAATTAGATGGAAGTTTCCAAACAATCTATATGTTAAGAATGAAGGCTCTGAGTTGAGTGATTAAAAGGGAATTCACAAAAAATAGGTAGCCCGATTAAAAATCTGCCAAGGACTTGAATAGACATTTCTCAAAAGAAGACCTATGATTGGCCAACAAGCACAGGAAAAGCTGCTCAACATCACTCATTATCAGGGAAATGGAAATCAAAACCACAGTGAAGTATCACCTCACCCTAGAGTTTCATCAGGCAGAACAAAAACAGAAACCATTAGCTGCAATGTCAATGAAGCAGTATTAAGTAGCCATAAAACGTAGATTCTTCTGTACTGCATTTATAATACTTGATATTGGTATAGAACTTTCAGCAGTGTAAAAGTGTGTTTTCAGTAATTTTTCTACTTGGAGTGGAGTAGTGTGGAGCACTATTGTATAAGATGGCACATGATAATGGTTAAAATCCAAAGGCGGACTCAATGGCTAATATACGAAAAGTATATAAAACAGTGCCAGAAAATAACAACAATATCAGCACAGTTTCTGACACTGGCAGGTAATAATGTTAGGTATTACTATTTTCATCAACACTTGATAAAAAAGAGACATAGAGATGAACAAATACAGTGAGAAGTTGGAGATAAGGGGTAGAAATATGTGAAATATTTGGGAAAACCTCAAAGGTTTGTATGTGGCTCTGTATTTACTAAAGGGGGCTGAGCTTGCTGGTGTGAACTGATATGAAACACCCACAAACAGCCACACAGCGGGGGGATGGAAGCTAAGTGATGAGGGGTACAGAAGGCCTCATCGAGTTTAAAGTCGGTAGCCTCTGAAGCCCACTACACCCAGGAGACCGGCAGCAGAGAAATAGCGGATGACATAGTTTAAAGGGACGCTTTGAGAGAAAGCTGCAAATGACAACACCTCAACATGAGACCTGAGAATCGTGGACAAGAAGGGCCAAGTGGGCCATGTGGGCATTCCATTCTAAGGTAGCCATAAATCAATCTTCATGTACTTCGAAGGTTGTCTTTTTGTTAGAGAAGATGATGAGGGAGACGGGAGGGACGTCTCCTGTGTCTCCAGCTTTTCAGGGACAACAAGAATTTCCTACAGATGGAAGAAATAATCTTGAACCAGGCAGAACGAAAGAAAAAAAATGTAGGGTGTCAGAATCAAAACTAAGGTCAAGACATAATGACTGAAAAACAATTCTACCGAGGAGAAAAAGAAATTGTTTCTTGAATCTATCTCGCTACTCTCAGGCTCTTTCTAGAAAGAGTGACATATAATCTGCAGCAGAAATAGCATCTTGTGATCCAACACTCTAGTAGGAAGCATGGGGTCCAAGAAGATCTAAAAATCTTAAACGGGATTCCAAGAGATGAGGCGAATCCCTGAAGAGGATGCATGGGTGAGGATGAAAAAAAAAAAAGCTACATTAAAACATTACTGTGGGAGCTAACTGCTGAATGGCTAGCTGACTAGAAAAGATGGACAATTTGTTCTGAAAACAGATACTGAGGTAACATACAGTACTTTGGGATGGTTTCAAGGTTCTGGGAAGTGTCAGACAATGTTTTTTTTTTTTTTGTTTTTGTGTTTTTTTTTTTAACTTGACTTATTGAAAATCTAACCCTCAAAAGAGCAGGAAGGACATTTGTTTCTTTCTAGATTTACTTTTGGCCAACAAAGAAGTGCTCAAGGAAGTGGAAATGGTCATGTCCTCTGAAATCTCCATACAGTGAAAGATGAGAATACAGACAATTATCAGATTTCTCAACTGTTCTGAAAAAAAAAAAAAAAAAAAAGTCTACTGAAAAGAAAGGCTGGGGCCAGAGACTTGAACAACAGAGAATGATTCAAGATGATGAAAAAGTACAGACAAATGACATTGGGATGATAATATCACAAAGTTCTCTAATGAGGGGTAAAAAAAGAAGTAACACCAAGTACAAAGTCAGCTGAAGCAGATTTAGAGGAAGGTTGAAAGGTCAGCAACATAGCCATGTGTGTGCCAGCCATGGGCAGATGGTCTCATTTATGGACCAGTTGGGCCCTTCCTTGCTGCTCTGCTCTCCCCCAGCACTCAACATCTGAAAACAACATCTGAAAACTATCAGAGCGGGAAAGGGAGGGGAAATTGGGTCCCCCATGTTCATGCCTCTGGCTCCTGTACTTTGACAGGTCCTGGAATACAGTAGGTGCTCAAATGATGTCCTCTGAATAAATGACTGAATCTAAAGACACAAATCCATGCACATTAAGCTTTTCAGTAAAGTTAGGGGCCTTCTACCTGTGGGGAGCTCTAAAAGACAACAACAACCTTGAAGGATGGTTTCTCGAAGACTAGAACACAGAATGTTCCTAGGCTCTCACTCTTAACTATTCCCAGAACAAGAAAATTAGAGCCACTGCTTGGGGTACATAATGGGAGGTCAAATATTAAAGAGAGAAAATAGAACCAATCAATTTTTTTGTTCCCCATTTTTCTATCAAGGTGGGGACGGATAAAAGGCAGGAAAGAACACAGGATCAAGAAGCAAAGTGTAAAACAAACTATCTAGGGCCAGACTGTTGGATTTGAATCCTCACTCTGCCATTTCTTAGCTGCTAACCCTAGGCAGGTTACTTAAGCTTTCTGAATGTCAATTTACTGCTCTGTAAAATGGCAATTATAATAGTACTTCTCTCACAGACAGCTGGCATTAACATTTGCTAGATATACAAACTTGGACGTGATTACAGGCATTTTGAGGCGAGGGATTATATCATGCTTGATAAACTGAACTTTTGTGAGCCTCAGAGTATTCACCTACATAATGGGAAAGAGAGCACCAATCTCATGAAATTGTTCTAAGTATTTTATGAATTGATATATGTAAGTCATCTCCTAGCATTCTTCTGACAGGAGGTGCACTGTGGGTATGTGTGTTCCTCTCCTTTTCATTTTGCTGCTCAAACAATGTTTACTGCCTCCTGACTTTCTAAATTAGCATGCCATTCTGGACTCTGGGCTCTTTGAACTAGAATTCACACACCATCCTCTTCTCCCTCCATTCTTCCCTTCCTCCACCCCAGTCTCTATTCAGTATTCTCCAATGAGCACCGGCCATTCCACACTTTTGTGCCTTTCTCTGAAAACTCTCCTCTCCCTTCCCGAGATGAATATTCCATTTCCTTTTCCAATCACAACTCTAGATTTCTGTGATTTATGGAGAACCAGGATAAGCCAATAGCCAAAACGTCCCCATGAGGCACAGAATTACACTATTCTTTGGGGTCTTAAACATTTTCAAGTCTTCAACATTTCACTACTTAAATCTAATCATCAGTAAGAAGAACAAAATCTTTTATCTTTATTAGGTTTTTGTTTGTTTGTTTGCTTAGTGGCTAGAGGGTAGTAATTGATAGTAACTGAGAGCTGGATTCTAAACTCAGATACTCTGGGTCGCCAAGAGTAGAGGCCAATTCTATCTAGAACACTATTTGAAATATTTCACTTTTCCTAAAAAAGACTTGCCTCTAGATCCATGCATACGCGCGCGCGCGCGCGCGCGCACACACACACACACACACACATTTTATTAAGCAAGATGTTTCAAAGGAGAAATTTTGAGGTCCTGAGAACATCTTATTTTATGATGCATATCATATTGATTCATACTACATTTTTAGGCGTCGTTACTTTTATCTAAAAAGAAAAAAAATGAAGTTTCTTCTTTTCCACTGTCATGCTACTTGAAACATAAGCAAAATCACTTCATTAGGTAAAGTATGGGCTGGTCAGATCTGCAACGGGGCGGTTCCAAGTGGTTTTTCCCAGACTGAGCAACAGAATCTTGACTCTAAGGCTCAGGCAGGGATATTAAGTCTTCCCAGAGTTTTCCAATAACTCCAGAATTTAAAAGATAGAAAGAGAATTTGTTGAGAGTTCTCTTAACTCATAATCCTGATCAGGTAAGGAGTTAGGACACATGAATGACTATACAGAATCTTAGACCCAAACGTGTGGGATGAGTTTCCAGGTTCTTCCTAAGAAGCATGGCAAATGGCTTCCCCTCTAGCCAGCACATGCCCCATTTAACGCCCCACAGTCTGATATGCTTGTCTGGATGTCCACCCCTTGGCTTGAGTCACCGTCTAGGGTCACAAGGAGTTGGCTTGGGAATGGCTGCTTGAGATCCCAGCCTCCCGAACCACAATGAAGACCAAGGTTATTCTTCTCAAGTACATTGATTGGGGGAAGTATCTTTTCCAGGATAGTGTCACAACAGAAAAATAATTACAATGATGTCACACTATTAACTGTCTTTCCAGCAACAGATTCTGTTGTCTTTCCCACTCTGCCAGTCAATGCTAGAACCACATGTATTAATTACAATGTGTATAATTAAGCCGAATAGATACACACATCATATACGTGTGTATACATATCTGTATAGATAGATGTACACACAACACACAGAGCTCGTACAGCCTGACTGCTGATGACTACAGCATAATGTTTTTCTCATGCATTCATTAGAAAATTAAAAATCTCTACTAACAACTGTGTTTTCTTTCCATAGTTAAGCGGACAGAAAGTCAAGCTCAAAAGAACGGAAAGGAATTGAGTTTGGCACACTGGGATAGCATGAATAACAGTAGGTGTATTGCAAACCACAGCTTTTCTCTGAGTATTTTGTTAATTAAAAGGTGTTGGCTTCAGGAGGGAACTCTCATTTTTTTTCAGAAGTGTTTGAAGAACATTTCTCTAGTCTAAAAATTTAATTGGTTTCAAGGGTACATGATTAGTCAGACTAACAGCTTTACTTAGAGCTTTAAAGGAGCTACTAAATCTTTTAAAAAACACATACACAATGTGTTTGGCATACTTCCTTTGAAGTAGTCACACGTGGTTTTTCTGTAATTCACAGGTCTCTCTTTGGTTGATAAGAAAGCAAGAAGCACATATTCTCTTCCTTGCTTTGTTGTATGAACGTGGGTAATGTTTTTGTTTTCTTTACTTTTATATGTGAAAAGTCAGTCAACCGACTAAATGACAAACTATTGGGTGCACGCCAGCAAAAAATATCTAAAAGTACCATTCTGTACATGTGGTCAAAATGCATTAGTGTTTAATACTGTCAGTTATAGGAACGATTGTTTAGCTATGTCCGTATCACCAAGAGATAAAATAATGGGCTCCATGAAAACAACATTGGGGAATACTTTTCTTTTTGAATATTTGAAAGTCTGGCAGGTGGCTTAATGAAATATGTAAGAGTTAGAGAGTACATTTTAACAAAGTTACAGATCACGTAGGGACTCAAAAAGAATAGCTATTATGCAGGGGGTGAGAAAAAAAACTTACTTTTCCCCTCTAAATATTTGTTACCTGTAGGTACACGTGGAAAATTAGAAACAAATGTTACGAATCCATAAACATTTACTTTTGTCTATATTCTTTCTTATCGTTCTAAAGAGGAAATTAGGGGCACCTGGGGGGCTCAGTCACTTGAATGTCTGACTCTTGATCTTGGCTCAGGTCATGATCTCACAGCTCGTGAGTTTGAGCCCTGGGTCAGGTTCTGGGTCGACAGCGTGGAGCCTGCTTGGGATTGTCGGTCTCTCCTTCTCTCTTTGCCCCTCCCTGTGCGTGTGCTTCTTCTCTCTCAAAAATAATAAATGCATAAATGCATAAATAAATGTTAAAAAACAAAAATATAAAGAGGAAATCAAATATGTGACTCAACTATCATCAATTATTTACATTTTCACACAGTAAGGGTTTGTGCTAGAGAATCAGAACTCAAGGATTCATGTTAACCACCTGTATTTCTGAATTTAAGGGAAAAAAATGTTAGGTGTGGGAGCCACAGACTTTTAAAGCTCAGTGATGCTACTTTATCACTTTTTGGCTGATTCTTTCCTGCTACAAAGAATATAATCCAAATAAGAAATATTTGCTGCTACTGTAAGGAAGAGGGATTACCACCCACACTCCGATTACTACCATTTACTCAGGGTTTCTTACATGCCGGGCAAGGTTATTTATAAGCCCTGTTTTATTTAATTTTTGGTGAACAATATCCAGGATAGGTATTATTCTCATTTTACAGAAAGGCAATACTTGCCTAAGATCTCACATTAACAAGTGACAATCCCCAGACAAATGACTAACCACTACCCATATTTCTAAAAATGATGTTATCATCAGATACTTTTTCTACGTGTTCCATCCAGTATGCAAAAATGATTAATTACTCGAATACTTGTGACTCCAAGAGCTATGGTTTACAGCATATAGTACCTACAAAATACATCGAATATCCATTCCAGCGAGAGAGAAATCACCTTGAACTAGCCATAAAAACGTGGATTAGAGCAACGAAGCGCATCTGGCTTCCTCCCACAAGTTACATACAACTCTCGAGGGATGCCTCCAATCTGACTTCACCCAAATATGTACTCTTCTTTCACTAATTTGAAGACAGAAATCACCTTGCCTTTTCTTTTTGTCTCAGCTCGCATCTTCTAAGTCACATTATATGAAATCTTCCGATATGCATGCCGTAAAAAGCCAGGTTTCACAACCTCAGCGCTGATGACATTTTGGTGTGGATAATTCTTTGGTGTATGTTGTTGTCCCATGCACTGCGGGGTGTTTATCAATATCCTTGGCCAGACCACCTCCCCAGTTGTGATAATCAATCGTGTTTCCAGACATTATTGAATGTCCCCTGCGGGGAGGAATGTGCCTCTGTTTGAAAAAACTGATAAAAAGCTTTTAAAATTTTTCTCTCCCTCAGTCTCTATTCTCCCTCCCTACTGTGTGTGTGTGTGTGGGGGGGGGGTGGTTCATATACTTGTTTAGTATTTGTACTGGACATCCTCTATGCGTATCCAAGTTTGAATCCTCTTATACCTCAGAAGTCTAGGGGCGCCTGGGTGGCGCAGTCGGTTAAGCATCCGACTTCAGCCAGGTCACGATCTCGCAGTCCGGGAGTTCGAGCCCCGCGTCGGGCCCTGGGCTGATGGCTCGGAGCCTGGAGCCTGTTTCCGATTCTGTGTCTCCCTCTCTCTCTGCCCCTCCCCCGTTCATGCTCTGTCTCTCTCTGTCCCAAAAATAAATAAACGTTGAAAAAAAAATTAAAAAAAAAAAGAAGTATAGTTAAGTGCAATTGTTAAGGACTTCCTTCACCCACGTGAAATAGGGCAGACGCTGAAGAAACAGTGAACATCCGAAGCTAAAGGTGACAAGGAATACTGAATAATATTACCCAGGAAAGATTTTGATGGTACAAATAAAAGTATCTCTGGTAGAGAATAAACGTCCACAACTTATTTTCTTTCTTATACCTAGCGCCTTGTAATGAGATATTCTAGATCCTCTCAACAGGAGCTATAGTATATTTCTTTACTACTTGAATACGGATTGGCCGAATTGTTCTGGCCAACAAAATATTCATTTTTTAAAGTTTATTTATTTATTCTGAGAGAGAGAGAGAGAGAGACAGAGAGAGAGAGAGAGAGAGAGAGAGAGAGAGAGAGCACGAACTGGGGAAGGGCAGAGAGGGAGAATCCCAAGCAGGCTCTGTGTTGCCCGCACAGCATCGGACACGGGGCTCGAACTCACAAACTGTGAGATCATGACCTGAGCTGAAACCAGGAGTCGGACACTTAACTGACTGAGCCACCCAGGTGCCCCTGGCCAACAAAATATTCATAAACATGAAGGATTCATGAGTGAAATACAGGGTTTTTGCTTTAAACCACTAACTTTGGGGGTAGCTTGTTATACGGCAGGAGATAACTGATACAGCATCCACTCTGCCTATTAAAGATGTGTATCCAAAACAGGACTTCAAATGCTCTGCCCATTGCTACAAAAATCAAACAAATGCTGATGCAGTGAAGAGAACACAGCTAAGAAATGGTCTTCAGGTTAACGTGTGAAAGACAGAGAATTGGAGATACACACAGTAATTCGACGATGTCCGTAAATGAGGCGGCCAGCATTTTGCTCTTAAGATACTCGAAAGGCAATGCCTTTAGTAAAAATTCACTGTTAGTGCACATTTACCTTGGCCAATGAACAAAGTAGAGAATGTAATGAAGACGGTCACAAAACAGGTAGCACAGTGCAGAAGACAAGGGAAGGAAAGCCAGATCAGATCATAATAAAGAAGATGCTATTCATAAAGGTTGCTCATCAATTCCAAAACTGATATCAGAACAAAACCCATCTTTGCATTTGGGTATAACCAGCTAGGGAACATCGTATATGGAGTACTACAGAGCTCTCATTGCAGGAAACATACCGCTTTTTTACCCCAAATTGCTGCACTTTAAAAAATTCCTGAACTAAAGAATCCAGTCTGCTGTTTGTTTTAACAGAATTGCTCCTACCTAAATATTACAGATATGATTTTATAGCCAAGCATGAGCAAAAGCAGGTCAACAGCACCCTACACAACTCAATCTAAAGGAGTCTCTTATTTGGGGGGGGGGGTAAGTTACATTTTTGCTCTAAATAGCACAATAACTAGCAATGAGTTTTTAAAGTTGTTATGCATGTGCCAGACCTTCATAAGCCTCACTTACAAGATGAGGTCACCAAAACCAGTGCCATGTGTGACACAGAGTAGAGTCCCGACCAGCATTTGCTGTTGTTGTTATCAAGATTAGAAAGAGGGTACAATGTACTAAGCAGTTCCTTATGGAGAACACTAAGGGATGGATGTTCCCTTAATATATATATTAGAGAAAGACAGAGACAAAAAGATGGAGGGAGGTGGGAAGAGGCAGATTGATTCATCAGAGTTAATAATTTATTAATGATTTTTTGTGTCTCATTTTTTAAAATATAATTTATTGTCAAATTGGTTTCCATACAACACCCAGTGCTCATCCCAACAGGTGCCCTCCTCCATGCCCATCACCCATTTCCCCCTCTCCCCCACCCCTCCATCCACCCTCAGTTTGCTCTCTGTATTTAAGAGTCTCTTGTGGTTTGCCGCCCTCCCTCTCTGTTTGCAACTATTTTTCCCCTCCCCTACCCCCTGGTCTTCTGTTAATTTTTTTCAAGATCCACATATAAGTGAAAACATAGGATATCTGTCCTTTTCTGACTGACTTATTTCAATCAGCATTACACCTTCCAGTCTGATCCATGTTGTTGCAAATGGCATGATTTCATTCTTTCTCACAGCCAAGTAGTATTCCGTTGTATATATAAACCGTGTCTTCTTTATCCATTCATCAGTTGATGGACATTTAGACGCTTTCCCTAATTTGGCTATTGTTGAAAGCGCAAACTCCACACCCGAAAGACAAATAATCCAGCGAAGAAAGGGGCAGAAGACATGAATAGACACTTTTCCAAAGAAGACATCCAGATGGTCAACAGACACATGAAAAGATGCTCAATGTGTATTTATTTTTGAGAGAGAGAGGGAGCACAAGCTGGGAAGAAGCAGAGACAGAGAGGGGGCAGAAGATCCAAAGCAGGCTCTGCGCTGACAGCAGTGAGCCCAGTGTGGGGCTTGAACTCATGAACCATGAGAGGATGATCTGAGCCAAAGGTTAATGCTTAAATGACTGAGCCACCCAGGCACCCCAGAGGCTTTTTAAAAATGTTTTATTTATTTTTTTATTTAATTTGAGAGGGAAACAGGGAGAGAGTGACTGGGAGAAAGGCAGGGGGAGAGAGAGAGAGACAGAGAGAGAAGAGGAGAGGAGAGGAGAGGAGAGGAGAGGAGAGGAGAAGAGAAGGGAGGAGGGGAGGGGAGGGGAGGGGAGGGGAGGGGAGGGGAGGGGAGGGGAGGGGAGGGAAGGGGAGGGAAGGGAAGGGAAGGGAAGGGAAGGGAAGGGAAGGGAAGAAAAGAGAAGAGAGAATCTCAAGCAGGCTCCATGCTGCCAGTGCAAAGCCCAATACACGGCTTGATCTCACGACTATGAGCTCAAGACCAAGCTGATATCAGGAGTCAGATGCTTAATTAACTGAGTCACCCAGGCACCCCGATTCATCAAAATTTTAATCTAGAGTTTCATCAGGCAGAACAAAAACAGAAACCATTAGCTGCAATGTAAATGAAGCAGTATTAAGTAGTCATAAAATGTAGATTCTCCTGTACTGAATTTATAATACTTAATATTGGTATAGAACTTTCAGCAGTGTAAAAGTGTCTTTTCAGTAATTTTCTCTGTTGATTCTTTACCACAACACTGTGGTCTGGGCAGGGAGATCATCATTACTACCAATTTACACAAGGTGAAACCAAAATTTGGGAAAGTTAAAATACTTCTCCAAAATCAAAATCTACTAAATTAGATGGAAGTTTCCAAACAATCTATATGTTAAGAATGAAGGCTCTCAGTTGAGTGATTAAAAGGGAATTCACAAAAAAATAGGTAGCCCGATTAAAAATCTGCCAAGGACTTGAATAGACATTTCTCAAAAGAAGACCTATGATTGGCCAACAAGCACAGGAAAAGCTGCTCAACATCACTCATTATCAGGGAGATGGAAATCAAAACCACAATGAAGTATCGCCTCACACCTGTTCGGATGGCCGCTATCAGAGAGAGAGAGAGAGAGCAAGAGAACACAAGAGTGAGAGAGAAAATAAGTGTTGGTAGGGATGTGGAGACACTCCAACTTCTCTTGCTGTTGGTGTGAATGCAAACTGGTGCGGCGGCTGTGGAAAACAGTAGGGAGGTTCCTCAAAAAATTCAAAACAGAAATACCACATGACCCACTTGTGAAGACACATATCTGAAAGAAGTGAAAAAACAGGATCCCAAAGAGAGAAATATTTGGATAATCTTAAGTTCATTACCGCATCATACACAACAGCCAAGAGTTAGAAACAACCTAAACGCCCACTGACCGACGACGGGAGAAAACAACGACATGTACTCATACACTGCAATATTATTCAGACTTAGAAGAAGAGAGTCCTGTCACTTACTATCGAGTTTGTTTTTACAAGATGAACAATTGCTAGAGATCTTTTGCATAACAAAGTGCATATAGTTAACGCCACTGTAACTGTATACTTTAAAATGGGTAAGTGAGTACATTTTGTGTTATGTGTTTTTTGCCACAATGTTAAAAAGTGAAATCCACGAACCAGGCAGAGTATGAACATTTTTCTTTCCCGTCTGGGTTAAGGAGGGTTAAAAGAGATTTTGAATACCAAAATAAAGACCATCTTATAAATAACGCTAGTTCTGATATATTAAGGTCCGGTGGCAAATGACCAATTCGTTTTTCTCCTCATCATTGCTCCTTTGTATCTTCTTTATAACTTCTGTGGGGTAATCAGAATATGCCAAAACCTACCCGGAGTGGATGCTATAATGCTCCCCTGAGGTTCTCTCCTGGAGGAGATGGACCCCAGACACTATTAGTAATGACAGCTAAGGGATTACAGCTGCATCCCTCCTTGAGGCTGGCTCTTAGCACATGGCTACCAAGTTCCAGCCCACCTACTGCAATTGAAGACAACCCTGAAAGAATGAACCCAGTTCCAAGGCTTCCTTTCAGATGGCTTTCAGATCCCCTCTGCCCAATACTGCCCTTTTCACTTTCTTGCTGGTAGATCTACCAAGAATACCTTCCAGTAAACCTCGTGTACGCAACTTTTGTTCTCAGAGACTGCTTTCCAAGGAATCCAACCTAACATACAATTCCTTTGGTCTGTATACGTAATAGTTTGTTTCTCATACATAAAAGTAACATGATGTTTCCAGGCATTCAATCTTCGAATAATTTTTAAAATTAATTGTTTGTTGGTATCACACGTTGTTAACAGTCAATATTCAACTGAATGTTCTGGAAAACGACGAAGACCATGCAGAGGGTTGCTGGCATATTTACTGCTTATGGGCTTAGACGAAACTTTATACGCTTTGGTTATACTTGAGTTTCAGTGTATCATGTGAGTTGCTGTTTGAGAGAAATTTAAACACATCCTGTAACTAAAACACCAAAGAGCCTGACATCCAAACACCCGAAGTCTTGAACTCTATCTCCATAATGACTGGAGATGTAACCACCACCCTCTATGGGTCTGAGGTGATTGTGCTGGGCTAAACTCAGCTTTTCAAGTTCTGGGTCAGTAAACACATTATGAACTGCAGGTACGGCACACACACGAAGTGAAGTAGTGAAACCAGCTACATCAAAATCAATGCCTGTTTTCACGTGACTTGTAGAAGAGCACAGCATGCCTACAAGTGCACTAGCTAGCAGCTATACAATAGCAACCAAAATTCAAAGGTAGACAACAAGCACCAATTACATATGGAAAACTGCTTGTTACAAGCACAAAAATAAGATTGGGATGTGTGTTTATTTAAATCATGCCCACCAAACCATCTCAAATTCCTTTGCAAAGTAGAATAATAAATAAAAACATATTGTGCAATGGTTATAAATCATGCTATTGAAATGGCAAAACTCCCAGGAGCAAGAGCGTGACAGTTCTCATGCACATACTTGCTATTGCTTTGGACTTGAATCTCATTGTCTTAATCTTTTGGATGAATGGGTCTTAAATTAAGACTGTAAAGAGAGCCTGGGAAAGCTGTGAGTCTACAGTTTATGGTTTCTGAAATAGGAACATAGCATACTTTGTTGATTTAAAAAGATTTGTGAAGCTGTACTCTTGTAGAGTTGGTTATTTTTGCTGCTGAATAACAGGAAATTTCATGAGATTGGGGCTAATGTTAATTCCTCTCAAAAAAAAAAAAAAATCTGTAAGTCATTTAAACCCTAGTAATACCTAGTACTTTTTCCATGGTGCCAATGTCTCATAGATATTACATGGAATTATACCAGATTTTGCATTTTAAAACAATACTTGAAAATAAACTTTTAATATCATATGATTTTACTCATATGTGGAATTTAGAAACAAAACAGATGAACAGAGGGGAAGGGAAGGAACAATTACATAAAAACAGAGAGGGAGGCAAACCATAAAAGACTCTAAATATAGAGAACAAACCGAGGGTTGCTGGAGCGGAGGTGGGTGGGGGGGATGGGCGGAATGGGTGATAAGGATTAAAGAGGGCACTTGTTGGGATGAGCATTGGGTGTTCTATGTAAGAGGAATCACTGAATTCTACTCCTGAAACAATACTACACTGTATGTTAACTAACTTGAATTTAAATAAATGCATTTTAAAAGCCTTTTAATGTTTGTTTATTTTTGAATTTAAATTTTTTTTTTCAACGTTTATTTATTTTTGGGACAGAGAGAGACAGAGCATGAACGGGGGAGGGGCAGAGAGAGAGGGAGACACAGAATCGGAAACAGGCTCCAGGCTCTGAGCCATCAGCCCAGAGCCCGACGCGGGGCTCGAACTCACGGACCGCGAGATCGTGACCTGGCTGAAGTCGGACGCTTAACCGACTGCGCCACCCAGGCGCCCCAATGTTTGTTTATTTTTGAAAGAGAGAGACTGAGAGAGAAAGCATGCGTGAGTGAGTGGGGGAGGGGCAGAGAGAGGGACACACAGAATCCAAGCAGGCTCCAGGCTCTGAGCTGTCAGCCCATAGCCCGACGTGGGGCTCGAAATCACGAACACAACTGTGAGATCATGACCTGAGCCAAATTTGGACGCCCAAACAACTGAGCTACCCAGGTGCCCCTAAAGAAACCTTTTAAATAAAATGAAGTTATATTTAAGATTCAAAAATTTTAAGTTAACTATGCAGTCCACAATAGAAAATCATGCTATTTTTTTTTTCATTAGAAGAAAGATAATATTCTTTAAAACTGATGTTTCTTTTATCCCAAGATATTGTGGAACTAGAAGTAAATACATAGTTCCTCTACTGTTGATATTATAGTCTATATTACTTCATTATTTTCAGACCAAAAGGCATAGAGGGGGGAAATTTTTCATTATGTTACAGAATCTCTAGCTTGTTACATAAAAGCAAGGCACAGGAAAGAAATAAAATAAACCCAACTGAAACATTGAAACATTAACTCCTATCTAGGGTTTATCAAACCAGAGAAAATAGAAAGAGAAGGATATATGCATTTTTGAGGAATACACACACACACACACAAAATTTTAAATTGGTAGAGTTCTTTATTTTTGTCCTGTTATATGGTGGAAAAAATGACAAAATAGTCACTTAAGTTGTTTTCCCTACTTTGCCCTACCTCAAAGCCATGATTATGTAACATCTCAATAGCTATTCTTATGAACAAATTGTTAATTTCTATGAGTTTAAGACCTAAGGTATTCTTTTTGTGTAATATAAAAATCTGAACAGAAGCAAACAGCTAGGCAGAAAGGCCACTTCCCCAAGAAAAAGTAGGGCCAACTTACTATTTGGAGCCTGATGTTCCCATCTGAGCTGATATACAAATGAAATGGAAGGAAGGGCATACGGGCTGAGGCACCCAGAGACCACATGGCTGATGTGGATAATCTTTGTGAATGACAACGGGGGCCTGAGGTTAATCATAGCCTGGTGACGTTAATAGGTGAAACAGTAACAAGTCAGGGCTCTGTCATTTATCTGTTTTCAGGAATGATCTTTTGGGGCTTACTGATTCAGACTCTCTCATCAGCAAATCACAAAAATGAATAGGTAAATCACTGCAAAAATAAGTTATCGGTAACTTCATTTTCAACGCTACGTAGATATAAGTTATAGAATCCTGAAAAGATTTTCAGAAAGGTCTATCTATTTTATATACCTACGATCAAAGATGCTATATGTTAGTGGCATTTTCAAAAGTTGTGTCATTAAAAAAACCACAAACCATCACTAGCAATTAAGGAAACCAAGGTCCAAAGTGCTGAATGGTTTGTCCAAGATTCCCAGGCAAGAGACCAAATGAGGACCAGATCTTGGGCCTACAATTTCCCAAGTCAGTCATCTTTTTACTGTGCCAGTGTTTACAGCATTGGGACCATGCCTTTAAAATCTCAAAATCATTACACATCTGTGCATAATAGTTGTATATGTAGTAGGCATAGATTCAGAAAATAGTGACAAAAGGCAATTTATTCTGAATTCAGTAATACTTCAATATGATTTTGCCTTATTTTCAGTAGCATATTTATACCACTCTGAAAATATCTACTACCTGTATGTGGGAGATAAGTCATTTATTTGATCCACAGAAAATACTTGGTATGCTCAGAGAATTGAGAAATCCTTTCCATAATTCTGGGAAATCTCCAATATCTCCAGCCCCTACGTTGACCACTACCTCACGGGACTACTTTGATGAACTATCTTCAAAACTCCATTCCTTCCCCTTACAGTTGGTTTCAGATTCAGTTTTACTTAACAGTGACACCCTGATTATTTGAAGATGGGTAGTGTCACTGACAGAAAAAAACTCAATTTTGGAAAGGGTTTATTAGTTTTATAAATTAGAACAGACTCAAGATTGTCAATATAGCAGTTCTCTCAGTTACATTCTGATGTGCTCCTCTAAGCGGGAGACGGAAGGCACGGTCAGAGCTGGTACACTTGAATCTGGCTACCTTACAAGTCGATCTCACTCCCTTTTATGTACGCTGTCTCTAATGTGAATGCCCCCATCCACGCATGTGACTGTCACCACCATGGGTAATGAGACTGTGGGTTAGGGATGAGGAGAAGACAAAGGTTGAGAAACACCTAAGGACCACGTCTAAAAACTTGAATTTCTCGCCATTCTGCTTACAGAAAATTACTCTCCACTACTCACCCCAAGTGCGCATGTTTTTTCAGACTAGCCAGTCTCTTCCTGCAATACTCAATATGCCTTCATTTTTTTTTTTTTTTTTTTTACAAAATAAATTTGCCCAAGCTATTCCTTAGACTTGAGTCTCTTCTTCACCTATTCTAATCCCTCTTATACCTTATGGCCAGTATATCAGATCTGCGAAGACAGTGTTGACGCTATCCGTTAACCCTGAGCCCCTTTTCTGAATTCCTATGTGGATCACTGTCTTAATGTAAAAAGTTTCTGTGTCTTTGATTACATATTTCCTCATACTATTCTTCACTGAACCAATTACAAAATTCTAGAATTGGAAGGAATTTGTGGAAATTCCAAAGCTGAACTTCAAAATCTGTCACCTCTGAGCATTGTAAATCTTAGATTGAACTGCTTTAAATATAGTTCAGTAGATCCTTAATAGTCTCAAGAGGTGTGTCGAAGAGTTGTTGCAAATCAAAAAGCAGATGTGTGTAATCAGCTAGGCTTACTTAGGAGTTAAGGGATTTACCTCTGCCCCAAAGTTTCTCAGAACACGAGATCAATGCTAGAAGCTTTACATATTTCAACCACCCAACCCCCAACGGGGTAGACGTTATCAAGCCCACTAGAAGTAACTACATATCATGGACTTTCACAAAGCAATTTTCTATCACTTCATATGAATTATTTATCTTAGGACAAAAACTTAAGATTTTCTACTTCTACCATGAAAACCAAACGGCATCTGTTATTTTTAAAATTAATTCTTAGTCTATTAAATCATTTCTGATTATCTGCACTAAAGCAAAATTGTCAAAATATAAAAAAGCTCTCAAAACATATTTTATCATTAGAAATCAACATGGGGATTTCATTTTAATTTAAAATATTTTCTAAAAAGAAGTATTGGGCTCATAAATAGGAAACCTTTTCTAACGTGAATCTTATATAGTGTGAATCCCAATAAAATGGTTTTCATTCTAATATTATTATGTTTTTAAATTAAATCTTTAAAAGTTTTATTTATTTATTTTGAGAGAGACAGAAAGCATGAGCAGGGGAGGGGCAGAGAGAGGGAGAGAGAATCCCAAGCAGGCTCTGCACTGTTAGGGCAGAGCCTGATGTGGGGCTCGAACTCACGAACCGTGATATCATGACAAGAGCTGAAGCCAAGAGTTGGACAACTAACCGACTGAGTCACCAAGGCAGCCCTTAAATATTATTACTGAATAATTACTAACTTGGTGCGAGGTCTGTACCTACTCAATAAGAGAGACATATAGATAAATACATTGATATATTTATTTCCAAGGCATTTTAAGGAAGGTATTCAAGTTATTTTTATTTTCATTAAATTGTGAACATAAGTCATAACAAAGGAAAATTATCTTTGAGATACACAGGAACTACTACAAGGTTTACTGTTTAGAGTTAAATGCTAAGGAGGTTACTATGTACAAGTTTTCCTGACAACTCTGTATTTTGAAAGAAACAATTCTAACACTGTATTATCTGAAACTATAACACAGTTGGACTGGTTTAGGGCAAAACTAGGGTATGGGAAGTGGTATTAAAATTGGTTGAAGGTTACAGTCTATGTCTAAAATCTGGAAGATAAACTACCACAAAATTCAACACCTAACAGTAATATACTATCATTGCAGAGATGCTGTGAAACATTCCTGGGGCTGTGATCAGACTGATTGAGAGGACCACTAAACGCTGAAAAGTGGCTGTGACTGGGGAATAGCTTGGCTGTTTGCCAGGGTAAGAAATAACTTGATATCGACATTAAGCAGCAGCTGAAGAATCTTTTAATAGTTTAGGTGCTTTTTCTAAATCTTCCAGTTATGCTTGGCTGATTAAATTATTAAGAGCCTCTGATTTAGCTGTTTCATAGTTTAGATGTGGGTTGAAGATGTTTTGAAATGATTTCCATTATTCATGGTTTCTTGTTTTTCAAAATTAAACTTACACGATGCTGAGATAATCCCTGTGTATTAGGTCTGCAGAAACTGAGACTACACTGAAAAGCAGAAGGGTTGTATGCAAGTATCATCTTCCTTGACAATATCTTATTATGATGGGTTTTTTTTTCTTAGCTGAGCTATATACATCCCGATTAATCATGTTGTTACATTCATTGTTAAAAATAAATGTAAAAAAGGCTCCTATTAAGTTTCAGATTTAGGCCAAGATAAGATTCAGGGAAAGGTCAAGAAAAGGACAAGAAGAGCCTCCTAATGTGAATGTTTAACTTGTATATGATGAGCTCTTCTAACATTCTGGGGCGCCTGGGTGGCTCAGTTGGTTACGCAGCCGCCTCTTGATTTCGGCTCAGGTAATAATCTCACGGTTCGTGAGATAGAGCCCCTCACGAGTCTCTATGCTAGAGCACAGAGCCTGCTTCAGATCCTGTCTCCCTCTCTCTGCCCCTTCCCTGCTTGTGCTCACGCTATCCCTCGCTCTCTCACAAATAAACAAACGTTAAAAAATTAAAACAAATAAATAAGATTCTTTCTCATTGCCACTTACTTTACGTACATCTTGAAGATAAGATTGCCTTTCAGAGGCTCATTGAAAGACTATTAACTATCTATCTTTGGGCCCAACCTACACCCACTGTGCATTTCTACTTCCTAGGAGAATTCCATTTCTCTTCACGCCTCCATGGACTCCACCCTCAATTCTATAGGTGAATTTAAATTCATTTGAGGTTTAGATTCTAGGCCAATCAAGATAATCCCATCCTCTTTGCTTTGGTTTAGGAACTCAACATTTAAGTCAATCAGTCCGTGATACCACTCCAAATATTACTGGTACAGGAGGAGATATAAAACCTAGATCGGCTGATCTGATTGGTGGATAAATCTCTTAACCTATCCTTCAGGAAAGAGGTTCTGTCACTCACAGTAACAAAAACTCATGTTGCCTCATTTGCTGCTGGCAGCCATCTTGAAACTGGAGAGAGAATAGTGAGGAAGTCAGAGGTGACATGAAGTGAAATTGTGAATCAAGAAAATTATATAGAAAGAGTGCCAGAGCTGTTTGTACTGTATTTGGAGTCTGCTCTAATCTCTGAACTTCCAGTTATGTGAGATTAATTACCCTTATTATTTAAGCCACTCTGAATGGGTATTGTCGTTCTTGTAGCCCAAAACATCTTAACGCTCAAACACCTTGTGTACCAAGCTGAGGGATTTAGCCTATATCCTAGAGAAGAAGGATAACTACTATGCAACCTAATATAACACGATTAGCAAGTTAAAAAGCTCCTTTTCATTCTTTCTCACTGCCACATAGTATTCCATTGTATATATAAGCCACAATTTCTTTATCCATTCGCCAGTTGATCGACATGAAATATGGCCTTTTGTAGCAATGTGGATGGAACTGGAGAGTGTGATGCTAAGTGAAATAAGTCATACAGAGAAAGACAGATACCGTATGTTTTCACTCTTATGTGGATCCTGAGAAACTTAACAGAAGTCCATGGGGAAGGGGAAGAAAAAAAAAAGAGGTTAGAGAGGGAGAGAGCTAAAGCATAAGAGACTCTTAAAAACAGAACAAACTGAGGGCTGATGGGGGGTGGGAGGGAGGGCAGGGTGGGTGATGGGTATTGAGGAGGGCACATGTTGGGATGAGCACTGGGTGTTGTATGGAAACCAATCTGACAATAAATTTCATATTAAAAAAAAAAAAGTTCATTTTCAGGGCGCTTGGGTGGCTCACCTGGCTAAGTGTTCGACTCTTGATTCTGGCTCAGATCATGATTTCATGTTTCATGAGTTCGAGCCCTGTGTTGGGCTCTGTGCTAAAAGTGCAGAGCCTGCTTGGGATACTCACTTTTACTCTCTCCCTGCTCCTCTTCCACGACCACATGTTCACTCTCTCTCTGTCTCTCTCAAAAATAAGTAAACTTTTAAAAAAAAGTTCACTTTCAAGGAATTTCTTGTGTGTAAGATAAGTTGGAGAGATAGGAAGACTAATGATGAGGCTTTGCATTTTTACAAAATGGTAGGGCTGAATGAAGAAGTTCAGGGTAGTTTGGCTTAGTGATTGATTGTGTAAGAGTAAAAGATAAAAACCAGCCAGAATGACTCCTTGACTTCTAAGTTGGTGAACAGGAACACCACCCACCAAAATATGGAATATAGGAAGAAGAGTGGATTTCCTGAAGACAACGATAATATAAAATTCCGGCATGCTGAGTTTGAAGAATGTGTGGAATGTCTAAGTGGTAGCTGGTCGTCAGGCGAAAACATGAGTCTGAAAATCAGGAGAGAAGTGTGAGCTAGAGATAATCATTGGCATGGTTTCAGTAGTCTTTACTTTAGATTCTGCAATACACTGAACAGGTATTAAAATGATTTGAGTTAAAACGGTACGTTTTGGGTTATGTGTCTTTAATCACTATTTTAAAACTAAAGAAGAAAGAAATGAAAATAAAAAGGAAAAACATAAGCATACAGAAGAAATTTAACAGTAAGTACAGCATGGAATATGGCAAGTTAGAACTGATGCCAGCTATAAAGGGGTGTAGACTTGGCGGGGGTTAAGTACTGGGTGATACCAACATTTAAGGGGCTGACGGAGAAAAATGTCAACAAAGTGGGAATGGCAGTAAGTGACCAGAGAGGTCACTGAAAACAAAACTAAGCCAAACAAGAGAACATCTAACCTCCAAAACTAAGATAAGAGAGAATTAAAATTGAAAAGGGCTGAGTGATGCTTGGTTAAGACCATGAAAAGCACTGAGGGTAAAGCTACAGAACTGTAGCTAAGTGCATATTAGCAATGAAATCTTGCCTAGTGGATTAATACAAATTATGTATTCATTCTCAAGGTAAAACGCAATTTTAAAAAAGTATATACACCAACAATGCCAGGTTAAAAGTGCATAGAAAACGAAATGAAGTGATCGAATATGTCCATAATTCACCTTAAGAAGCAAATAAACCATAAAAAAGGAAGACAGTATGGAAACTGAGAAAACCAGTGGATTTCTAAAGAGTACATCTGACAGGACAATAAACTCTGGTAAGACAAATATATTAAAGGATTTGGAGTGGCAGATTCTTTATGTCACACGGATGACAAAGGGAGTAAAAAATGAAGGACTAAGAACAAAAATCAAAGGCGACAAGAGACGTGTTTGAATGAAATATAAAGAACAGAAAAGACTTATAGGTGAAAAGAATGAAAGTGACCAATTTGGTGCAAGGAAACAATGACTCTTCAGCGAACAGAGCTAGACACAGGGGTCGTGTGACAACTTCCAAAGAAACACTTTAAACTCAATTTATCGACCACTGCGATATTTTTTATTCTCAAACAACATCTTTGTTCTCTTCTTACAGACAGAAATACTGAGGATGATAATACACTGGAAAGGCATTTCATGGTTCTTACATCTAAACTACAAAATTAATTGGTTAAAAATTGAATTCAATGATAAAAATACTGTAAAAACCCCCCTTCCCTCCCCTTTAAAAATTGGTACGATACTTTGGAGTCTAGAAATCAAGGCTAGACCAATACTTCTGATGTTCATACAGTTTTTGTTCTAGAGTTTTGTTCTATTTTGTGGGCATACATTTACCCAGTGGATTCAGGAAGAAGATGAGTATTTTTTTTTTTTTAAAGCCAACAATGAGTCAGCAGGAGGTTCAAAGTTCTCCACGTGGACTTGTCACTCAAAGCACTGACATCAAAATCAATGGAAAGTGGCTCCCGCCTTGTTCTGAGTATAATTTGTAGCGGAGAGGAAGTTAGGGGGAAAATGTAGAGGAAGACAGCTGAGAAAAATAGGGAGACAGATACGCAGCAAAGATGGGAAAAAAAAAAAAAAACAGGTTATAAAACATCAAGTTGGTAAAATGGTCCAAAATCCATACGGGATGAACGCAAGCATCACTGGACTGAGCGTGATTTGACAACACTTTTTCTGTGAGCAGACTCTCTCCTGGGCACCATTCTTTTTGGTACGTCAAAAAGCCCCGAGTCTGTCTTCAAGAAGCTCATAATGAAGGCAAAAGACCAATATAAACGCAAATTGTTTCAGAAATACCTGTAGGCATCGGATGGGAAAATCAAGGGGAGAGCGTCCTTTTGTTAAAAAAAAAAAAAAAAGTGTTTATTTTATTTGAGAGAGAGAGAGAGAGAGAGAGCATGTGCATGGTTGGGGGGAGGGGCAGAGAGAGAGGGAGACAGAATCCAAAGTAGGTCCTACACCGTCAGCCCAGAGCCTGGCGTGGGGTTCAATCTCACAACCATGAGATCATGACCCAAGCCGAAATCGAGAAGCAGAAGCTTAACTGCTTAACTGAATGAGCCACCCAGATGCCCCTGGGGGGAGAGTGTCCTAAGCAAAGGGGTCAGTATGTACAATGGCTCATAGCAGGTAAAAGGAGGCGCTGAAAAAAAAAAAAAAAAAAGAAAGCAGCAAGCAGGCCAATGTGAAGATATGACGGCAAACGGCACAGAGTATCCGGCATACAGGAGATGAAATCGGAAGGAACACATTACACGACATCCTGTAAGCTATTAGATATTTTGATTTTAATTTTGAGAACAAATGGAAACCACTGAAGTGTTTTAAGGAGAGTTCTGCTTTCGTATTTATATTTTGAAAGAATTGCATGGCCACGTGGCGTAGGAGAGAAAGAATGAATGAGGGATTTGTTTAGATTGGAATGACCATATTATTTATCAGGAAAACTGCAACAGTGTTAAGAGTGAAAAGGGCCACCATTATTTACGCTGAGGCAATAAATATAGTCTATGTCTGCCCAGAGCAAACCGGGACTATGGTTATCCCAATACAAGGCTACTCTAACAGTCTCGGAAAGACATAATGGATTGGGAAAGGGCAGTGTAGGATAAATCCAAAGAAGAAAGCTGAATCAAGAAATATGTAGGAGAGAAAATCCACTGGACCTGGTGATGGATGTCCAGCGGGAGTGAAGTAAGTGGGAATGTGTCAAGAATGACTCCTAAGGCTTTGTTACCGGGTGGAGGGTGTTACAGAACCTGAAGTGGAGGGGAATGACATGGAAAGATCAGGAATTTGACTCTAGGAGAAATCATGCGGTTATTTTTTGAGACATCTAAACGGAACTGTTAAGTAGGCAGTTAAATATACTGTCTGGCATACAGAGAAAATTTCTTCACCTCCTGTGATCTCCTCCTCTAGCAGTGCCTTTCATTTTTCTTTATTATTGTCTTTGGGTTCCTTGAAAACAGGGCCTGGACAAGGACTTGTGTGCAAATAGTTCATTTGGGAGCTGACTCCTGGGAAACAGGAATGAAAGACGAGGAAGGTGAGACTGAGGAGGCGGAAATGCCAGTATAATGTGTATTACTGAGATCACCACTATGGGCGACAGGGCCTGGATTCCGCCAGAACCTTTCCATGTTCCCACGAGGCATTGAGAAAGCTGCCACAAATTATCCTCTTAAAGGAATAGAAACTAAAAATATAACCCTGAGTTCTCATTTCCCATTGGTTGAGAGTTGCTCGTCATCGATAGTTCTAGGCTGGGATATGTGGACTCCTGGCATGTCAGAGAAATCCCGTGGGCACAAAGTGGGAAACTAAGAGCCATTCCCTTGATGATCAGCTTGATGTCATGTTGTCAGCTAAAGGGAAGTCTGAGCTCACACAGGTCTGTCCCCTGCAACTGCAACCAGAGGTGAGTCAAAGGTATGTGACTCCAGGTTCCAGTGGCATCTACTACATTTGTGACGATCGTGTTTTGGAAGGCTTGTTTTCTTTTTTGTTGTACAGCGAGATGTTTCTTACCTGTAGATGATTACATAGGACATACACATAGAGCTTAAATAATAATTATAAAGCAACACCCCATATAACTACCACCCCTATCAAGAAATAGAATATTACCAATACCTTGAAACCCACCCTTGTGTTCCCCATAGCACCACCTGTTCTATCCTCCTAAGATAACCATTTCCCTGACTAGTTCCTCTTTACTTTCATCTGGTGCCTTCTCCAAGCTTAGATTCCATGGTGCATCACTTCGGCAATCCTGTAACCGCTATTGACGATACTTTCTAGTTGCGATTATTCCCCTTGCTCCGATATGCTTTCATAGAACGTGTCTGGCAAAACAACCAGAGATGAATCTTACTATCTTCTCAATCCTTCCTCCACCTACTTAAAAAGAAACTTGAAAGTCTGACTTCATTCCCCACCGTTTTCCTATTTCTGACTTTAGCCCTTCCTCATCTCCTTTGCCTACTTCCTTGACCTTGGATGTCAACGGTAGGAATTCCTTAGGGTTCAGCCTTAAGTCCTCCTTTCTTCTCCTTCTATATACACTCCCTAGGTGAGCTCCACTCCTGAGACTTTAGTTATGTTTTACTGGTTATGCTGATAACTCTAGTATCCATCATTTTAACCTCAATCTCTTCCCTGATGCTTCTGGCAAGTCTACTCAGCGGTCTTGCCAGCATCTCAAACCTGTCATATCCCAAACTGAACTTGTCATCCCCCGAACCCTACAAGAGCTCAGACTTTAGTAATTTCTGCCCATTTTGTCAGGCTACAATTTGGGGGATCGATTGGAGTCCCCCACATCTCTCTCCTCTGTGTCCAATCGCCTACCAGGCCCTGTTGTCTCGACATGCCACGGTCTCTTTGGTCCATTCACTTACCTCCATTCCCTTTCTCAATTCCCAAGGTGACATCATCGTGGTCTCTCACCTGGACTCTTGGCACAGCCTCCCATTCTCTCCTCTTTTACCAGAGCGATCACTCCAAAACCCACACATGAGCATGTTGCAGGAATGCTCCGGTAGCTTTCAACTGCCCTTCCAATAAAATGTGATTGATCTAGGCAGGAGGCCTTCAAAAGCGATTTAAGAACATGCCTGCATTTTTAGCTTCATCCAGAACCTCCTCCCTGTTATTCTTTCTCACCCACTCCCTACCTAACCCAACGCTCCACCCACACTGGCATTTTTAAAGAAGTGTCAAGTTTCTTCTTGCCTCTCACCTCTACTTACGCCATTTCTCCTGCCTGGCATACTATCCATCTCCCCCCACCTGTTTGGCTATATATACTTATACTTCTTTGAAGTCTCGTCTTCAAAGTTCCTTTTTTCGAGAAAGCTTTCCCCAACATCTACTAAGTATACCATTCCAGACTTGGTTATTGTTCTTCCATGCAATTCTATATACTAGTATTTGTCATATATAGTTACTCAATTGTCTTACTTTCTTAAAATCCAAGGGTTGTGCTTATCTTGGTCAATACTGTATCCCTAGCATCTAGCATACAACAGAGCATACATTATTTGTTGAATTAGTGTATCGAAAAATTTATGATACCAATGCATACCAGTTTTTTTCTTTAATTAAAAAACGTCTTAGAAGACTTTCTGAAGACAAGTTTTACATTTACAACAAAGTCGAGACGGAGGTACAGAGTTTAACAATGTATTCCCTGACCCTAAACATACATGGCCTTCCCATTACTAATATCACTCACCAGAATGGTACATTTTTTACCCAGCATGATTTTACTTTGATATATCATAACCACCCCAAATTTATAATATGCCTTAGGGTTCTTAGTGTTATAGAATTTATGTGTTGGGATGAAGGTACAATGACATGCACCCATCATGATCATACAGAATCATACAGAATATTTTCACTGTCCTAAAAATCCTCTGTGCTCTCCTTTTGAATCTCTCCGCTCACTCCCCACCCCTTTCCGCTGCACCCCTGGCAACCACTGATCTTTTTATTGCCTCTATGGTTTTGCCTTTTCTAGGATATCATATAGTTGGACTCACACAGTATGGAGCCTTTTCACATTGGCTTCTTTCACTTAGTAATAAGCATTTAAGGTTCCTCCACATCTCTTCATGGCTTGATAGCTCATTTCTTTTTAGTGCCAAATAATATTTTATTGTCTGGCTGTAACAGTTTACTTATCCATTAACTTACTGAAGGGCATCTTGGTAGCTTCCTAGTTTTGGAACTTGCAAAGAAATCTGCTATAAACATCCACGTGCAGGTTTTTGTGTGGACATAAGTTGTCAACTCCTCTGGGTAAATACCAAAGGGTGTGATTGCTCGATCATAAAGTAAGAGTGTTTGCTTTTGTTAAAAAACCACCAAACTGTCTTCCCAAATACCTGTACCATTTTGTATTCCCACCAGTAATAAAAGAGAGTTCCTGTTGTCCTACACCCTCACCAGCATTTGAGGTAGTCAAGGCTCTAGAGTTTGGCCCTTTTCAATAACAGGTTTGTGGTGGTACCTCATTGTTTTTTGTCGTTGTCGTTGTTGTTGTTTGTTGGCTTTTATTTTTTTGATTCATTTTTTAAATTTGCATTTCTCTGATGACATATGATGTGGCACATCTTTTCAAATGCTTATTTGCCACCTGTATATCTCCTTTGGCGATGTGTCTGTTAAGGTCTTTGGGCCATTTTTAATCAGGTTCTTTGTTTTCTTATTGGTGAGTTTTAAGAGTTCTTTGTTGATTTTGTGTAACAATTCGTCGTCAGATGTGTCTTTTGCAAATATGTTTTCCTACTCTGTGGCTTGTCCTCTAATTCTCTTTAAAAAAAGCTCTATATTAGTACACAAAATTAGAACCTACAGTCGGAGAAGGAAGCTCACCATAAACTAAGAGTGTACTGGGAAAGAGCTTCTCATCTCCCTGATAGTGACATCTTCGGTTGGCTCTAACTACATACTTTATCTCCTTCCAACTCGTTCATTATTTAAGTGTTAGGCAGGTGAGATGGCATTATGATAGCCCTTTTCTGCTCATCTATGATGCTTCCTTAGGAGACCATTCCAGCCCTGTAGAAGAGTACTAAGGGGGGGCTCCTGGGTGGCTCCGTCGGTTAAGCATCCGACTTCGGCTCAGGTCATGATCTCGTGGCTGGTGGGTTCAAGCCCCGCATCCAGTTCTGTGCTGACAGCTCAGAGACTGGATCCTGCTTCGGATTCTGTATCTCCCTCTCTCACTCTGCCGTTTCCCCGCTTACACCCTGCCTCTCCATCTCTTAAAAATAAATAATCATTAAAAAATTTTTTTTAAAAAAAAGAAGAGTGCTAAGAGTTTCAAGGTTCAAAGCAGGCTTAGGTGTGATACATAACACTGTGAGCAGTAATTTGATTTCAGATAATATAGAAATTATTACCTCTACTTAGGTGCACCTAAGGGTGTCTCAATAATTAAATATACGGGATTTACGTTTACAAGAATAAAAAAATCTGATATGTAGCTATCTCTCATTTTTGTGTTTTTGCCGCTGAGATAAGAAAATGTTCTCCAAAGAGGGGAGAAAATATTTTTGGCTTAATTCTATTTATATAGGGATTACTAAATGCTTTTCAAATGACAGCAGAACATTCTTAATGGTTACAACATGTATTTCCTACTTCCTCTTCATTTTTACTATAAGGGCTTTACAAATTTCCATCCTATGCTAGGCAAATGGTACTCCTATTTCTGAGCACGCCTTTAAAATGCTACTGATAAATCTTTTTCTCCTTGGAGGAAGCCTTCATAAGATTAGGGAAATACATTCAACAATCTATACTTCCTTTATTAGCTACTACGAGTCTATTGGCAAATACTTATCTAAAAGAGGCGTTAGTCAATGCCAAATCTGACCCATCATAAATATAATATATAATAAATATATTTATGTAAATAAATATATTTATGTAAATATAGTTTTACGAAAACGTCATTGCACTCATTCATTTATGTACCATCTATGAATGCTTGTGCGCTTCCGTAGCGGAGCTGACCTTCTGACCTATAAAACCAAACACATTTATTATTTGGCTCTTTACGGAAAAGAACAATTGCCAACCCCTGACTAATAACTTGCTTTATAAAGTAAGGATTTTTTTTATTTGCCCCACCAAATTAATTATACCCTTCCAGATTCAGAAGACACCCCCTAATTGCAACATGCTATGATTTGGTGAATAAATTCCTATTCTCGCTAAGACAGTTTGAGCAACAATAAAATCTTCTGTCTTGAGTCCCTTCTTATTCAGTTTCCCCAGCTACGGAAAACAGTAACCTCCATTCTTCAGGCATATTTTTAAGATCAAAGGAGATGATACGCACTTGTAAAGAATTCTATAGTTTACGATCATTCGGCTTTCAAGGTTTTGTTTTCTCCATTTCCAGCCTCGCTGGCTGGAGTCATAACTTGTTTTAGTCGCTATTTGTGTGGCAGTCTGGCCATCCTTATCAGTCATTTAGTTGCTGGGCCGCTGCGAATTTATGCCTTGAATGTACGTCTTTAGTATGGCTTATTACTGTCCTCATCTTTTCTGCCCGCTCATTTATTCCAATCCACTTGCACCCAACGCCTTTCTCACACTGGCTTTTATTACAATGCCTCAGATTTATCCACATGTGAAAACTATATACAGGTTTAGGGGCACGCTTAAGAGGCACACCGGGTAAGGAGGGAGGTCAGCACGATCCATTGTGATGAGTTCTAACAAGGCTGTTAACTTTGCTCTCTCTTATTTTTGTAGACATTTCCGTATCATCTGGTCCAGTGGCCTTTAGTATTTTTTAACGCACATAGCCCCTGCTTCAAGTGAAATCTTTAGAGGACACCTACCATAAGAAGCAATCCTAGGGGCGCCTGGGTGGCTCAGTCGGTTAAGCGTCCGACTTCAGCTCAGGTCACGATCTCGCGGTCCGCGAGTTCGAGCCCCGCGTCGGGCTCTGGGCTGATGGCTCAGAGCCTGGAGCCTGCTTCCAATTCTGTGTCTCCCTCTCTCTCTGCCCCTCCCCCATTCATGCTGTGTCTCTCTCTGTCTCAAAAATAAATAAACGTTAAAAAAAATTTTTTTTTAAGAAGCAATCCTAAAGAGGAGAGCGTGTGAGTAGTTAAAATTGGAGGTAAACGGAGGTATGGGGACATACTAGGGTGGGGGGTGGGGGGGGGTGGATCCATCACTCTGAGGGTAGAGGAGAAGGCTGTCCAGAAGAGATGATGAAGCCTAGGTTCCTGGTTTGTGTGCTTGGTTGAAGCCCAAGTCAATATTCATTTCAATTATTTCAGGCTGAAGTAAACAGTAGGGTCCCCCTATTCACCACAGCTACCAAACAAGGCAAATAGCAGGTAATATTTCTGGAAAGCCAGGTCTGACCAAGAAGGCTGTAGTGTTCCTTAAGAAGAGATTAAATGAAGTGCTGCTTAACTTGGCTTTTATAATTTTTTAAACATATTTTTTTCATGTTTTTAATTTACTTTTGAGAGAGAGAGAGAGAGAGAGCGAGCAAGCGAGCAGGGGCAGAGAGAGAGGAATCACAGAGGGTCCAAAGTGGGCTCTGTACTGACAGCAGAGAGCCCCATGTGGGGCTCAAAGCCACCAACTGCGAGATAATGACCTGAGCCCAAGTCGGACCCTCAACCGACTGAGTCCCTAACTTGGCTTTTTAAAATTAATTTTGAACTGTAGCAGGTCACTGGACTATAGTGCCTTGTGGTCTTTTCCACATCTACTTTTTATAATTCTGCTGCTGTACTGGCTGTTTGACCTTGAACTGACAGATACAAAACTGGGAGAATAAATAAAACTCAGTAGTTACATTGTGGGAGAAACAGGCCTATCATCTCAATTCCTTTTCTTTTCTCTTTTTTCTTTTTTTGTCCCCATGGCCCTATCTTCCAGGGGAAAGGGAAAAAAGAGTGAGAAATAAAGGTGGTGGGGGCGGGGGGGGGGGGGGGGGGGCGGGACCACTAGATATTCTTTTTTTTTTTTTAATTTTTTTTCCCAACGTTTATTTATTTTTGGGGCAGAGAGAGACAGAGCATGAACGGGGGAGGGGCAGAGAGAGAGGGAGACACAGAATCGGAAACAGGCTCCAGGCTCTGAGCCATCAGCCCAGAGCCTGACGTGGGGCTCGAACTCCCGGACCGCGAGATCGTGACCCGGCTGAAGTCGGACGCTTAACCGACTGCGCCACCCAGGCGCCCCTAGATATTTCTTTTTACTGAAATCACTTCAATAGCTACAAGGTTGGTACTAAGCATCAAGGGTGCTACTATCTAAGACTGAAGTCGACACACATAGCTGTAATATAAGATTTGGCTGTCGTGCCAGAGAAGAAAGAAGGGGGAAAGTTTTGCCGGCAGATTGTGCTTGGAAAATACGTTATGAGAGTATGAACGGTGTGACCGAATGGATTCTACAGTCTATGGGGTCCATCGCATCATCTGCATTACCAAGATCAAGTATGTTTAACATCAACATTTAAAGACAGGCATGGACTTTAGGAAGGTAGGGTCTCAGAGCCATGCCGTGACCACTAAGTATTATCTGATTGTCTCTGGGATAACAACTCTCTCTAATCATTAGTCTCCTCCTATGGCGAAAAAGAAAATCATGTGCTACCTATCACATAAGGCTGTTGTAAGATAAAATGGAACAACGCAGAGAATATTCAGCAACGGGCCTGGTATGGAGCAAGGCATTAATGCACGTTAGCTCTAAGATAAATACCAGGTATGTTGAGGTCAATGCCAAAGCCAGGGGGACTGACTGAAATGAAACAGGTATTATTTTTGAAAAAAGCTACAATATGCCTAGGAATTACCGCAATAGAAGCCGACTGTGAGGCCTCTGAGACCCTCTAACAGAGTTAAACACGAAGTGACAATGTTGTTTTGCCTGCTTTACATCAAACCTTTGTTGTTAAAATAGATTTTCTTCAATATGCCCAATGTGAAGCATTTATTCACTCAGATAATAGATACAAATCCATGCATTCAAATGTTCCTCAGAGTCAGAGATCAAGATGGAAATCCCCAGAATCATAGAGATTTGTGTCTATAAACTTGCTTATTATATTCTCATTCAAGGAGGTTGGAAGGGATAGTGTCAGCTTTTTAGCCAGAATCTTTTCATTACTTATCCCTGTTGGGGTTGCTGCACATGCTGTGAGTGACCTCCAGAGATCCCAGAGCTGTATGCAGAGAGCAAACTGAAACTGAAAGCTTTATTAGACAAGTTTGTCCTTCAGATGGTGGGGGTGGATGTCAGCCATATTGGAAAAAAATAAAATTTCTTGTGAAAGCGGGTCCTGACCTTGAAAAAAAAATCTCATTCAAAGCAAACGACTCAATTCTGAGTTACGTCCTTATTTGTTAAACACAAAGGGCAGGCTCAGTAGAAAAAGGCACGTTTTGCCTTAAACAAATAAAAATCTGTGAGAAAAATAATAGGGCTGGGGCGCCTGGGTGGCTCAGTCAGTTAAGTGTCTGACTTGGGCTCAGGTCATGATCTCATGGCTGGTGGGTTCAAGCCCCACGTCGGGCTCTGTGCTGACAGCGTGGAGCCTGGAGCCTGCTTCGGATTCTGTGTCTCCCTCTCTCTCTCTCTCTGTCCCTCCTGCACTCACACTCTGTCTTTCTCTCTCTCTCAAAAATAAATAAACATGAAAAAATAATCATAAAAAAGGAAAAATAATAGGGCTTCTCTTTTGATCTTGTTGGACTTAGGAAGCCAAAAAGCTTATGACCAAATCAGAGTCCAAAAAAAAAAAAAAAATAGTAATATGGAGGAAATAACTCTTTAAATTCACTCTGAGAAGCAAAACTACCTCCTCCACTTATAATCCATAGGGGACATTATAGGAAGTTTATTTATATCTTTTATCCGTACATTTCTTTAAGAATAAAGAATAACCCTGACATCTTGAAGCGACATCAAAGATTGACTAATTTGTATTATTTAGCTCCTGCTTTTTTAATGCTGGAGAACTATTATTTGTGTGGAGTTATGATAATTATCTCAGAAGCAAGAATTGAAGGTATTCTAATTTTGACTTTTTGTTTTCCTGTTGTAGGTCTATGTTACATTTTAGGCACTGGTGCGGTTGGTGCTGATAGCAATCTTGCTTAAATATTAGAATAGGTAGATTGGATGTCTATTTAATGAACTCATCATGCGCTGGCGAGCACTTTGGAAGACGAGAATAAAACATTTTTTCTCGAAAAACATTCGCGATAAGAGAGGGAATAAAGTGTATAAATTTTAAGAGGGAGACAGCATGTTACACCATTAAGTACAGATTCTCAGTTTGGATATCAAGACATGGTCAAGAGTGAGAGTGAAAGAACAAGATGGGGTGAGATTTAGCCTGCAATCTCTGCATCAAAGCCACAGCATATCCGTATGTGATCAATACTGCAGTCTTAAGAAACAGGATTTACCAGTGAGAATATGAGGATAAACATATCTGTCAGCTGCTTCTAAACAGAAAAAAGCGGTTGAGATACGTAAGAGTACTGACAGGCACTGAAATCAGACTCAGCAGATGAGGGTTTGAGTCCCGATTCTGCCACAAAAGAGCTGGACAAGCACAGAATCACTTCATCTCCTTGGTATTACAATTACATGGAAGGTAGACTTATTTGATACAACTCCAAAATAAATGTACTATTCATCTGGTCAATATGTATTAGTTGAACAGGTACTACATGCTAGTCACAGCATAAAAGTTGCATACACAAGAGGGCATATGTTGATAAATGAGATATAAAACAGACCGTCCCAGAACTTACAATCTATTAGGAAAAGAAAAATAATTACAGACATAATTTAGAAATCAAAACAATGAGAAGGATATGAAAGAGAAAAATTATGCCCTTAGATTGTATAATAGGAAGCTCGAGAAAGACTGCAGCAGCATGAAAGATGCAAGTGAGATCTAAAGAAGGAACAAGGGGAGAGGTCATCCGGGTAAGAAAGTAGTCGGGGTGGAAACCCTGAGCCCAAATATACGTCAGACCATATGTCAGGAAGACGGAGACATGCTAAAGGAACTAAAAAAGTCAGAGAGGCTAGGCTTTGAAGAAAAAGGGGGACAGTGGAACAAGAAGGGTAAACAGAGGAATCATCACGTAAGACCTTGTAGGACACGTAAATGATCCGGGGATTTACGCTAAAAGCAGTGGGACCCCCTTCAAGGATTATAATAAAATGAGGTTTACATTTTGCAGTATTATTCTCTGTGGAGCATGTTTATACAGGGAATGGATTAGAGGCAGGTAAATGAGATCTGTTAGAAGGTCAGTCCCCGGGAAAAACCTGACAGTAGCAGAAGGGATAGAGGTGGCTAAAATAATTTGGGAGATGGTTAAGTAATGTCAGTAGGACTTGGTGGTCGATTGGCCAAGAAAAACCAAAGGAGAAAGAGGTATTTCTTTATGATTACTTACTGGTACTGGCTTGAGTGGATGGTTGGGGTAATTTCCTGAGACGGGGGACACAAGAAAAGAAGATGGGTGAGTAAATTCACTAGTTTAATTTTGGATATGGGAGGTTTGAAGACTCAGAGATATCCAAGTACAGATGAACAGTGAGTTATTGGGTGTACGGATTCTTTTGCATTCACTCCAGTCGGCACCCCATCCCTCTATCACTTCATCCAGGTTTGCTACGTTCAAGGTTGGTTCTCAGGCATTATCTTACTTAGACATAAAGGCAACGTGACACACGGTTTATCGCTCCTTCTCTTTCATCTACTTCCTTTACTTGGCTTCTAGGTATCTGTCCTGGTTTTCCTCTTACTTCAATGACTACTCATTACTGTATCCCTTACCTCTTATGACTGGGGTCCTCCCGGGCCGTCTTTCCATATATTTCCTATCTGCATTCACCCCTGGGCTTTTGCTAACACAACCTCATGGCTCAGCTGTATGCTAAGAGTTGCATATTTACATCTCTCGACTGGATCTTCCTTGTAACCTCCAGGGCGTATATCTCTCTACCTAGTCTAGATCTCCGTTTGGATAACTAGTAGGCATACATAACTTGATTTGTACAGAGTTCTGTTTTTATATTGTCTCCAACCACTCTGTACCTCCTAGCATCTTACCTAACTCAGTAAATGACAACACCATTCTTACAATTTTTCTCATGCCACAAACCTCATGGCATTTTCTCATTTTCCCTTATCAAATCGGCCAACCGATCCTGCTGGCTCTAGCTTCTGGACACATCCAGAACCTGTCCACCTCCCATCACCTCCACTGCCCCTATTTTGGACAAATTTGTCACAATTCCTCACCTCAATTATTCTATTAGTCTCCTCACTGGTCCTCTCTTGCTTCTCCCCTACTCTTACAGTTCATTCTTTTAAGTTCTTCTTAAAAAATGTTTATTTTTTGAAAGAGAGAGAGAGTACAAGGGGGGCAGGGGCAGAGAGAGAGAGAGGAACAGAGGATCAAAGTGGGCTCCAAGCTACCAGTGCAGAACCCGCTGCGGGGCTCCAACTCATGAACCGCGAGATCATGACGTGAGCGGAAGCCGAGTGCTTAACTGACCGAGCCACCCGGGCGCCCCTCCTACAGTTTATTCTTGACACATCCAGAAATGTCTTGCCGAAACGTATGCCAGATGTTCTCACTGCTGGGCTCAAAAGCTTCTATTGGCTCTTCATCTTACACAAAGTCAAAGTCAAAGTCATCCCAATGGCCTGTCAAGCTCTCTTGATCTAACTGTATCTCCTAGCTGCTATCCTCCGCATTTACTGTGCTCCAGCAACAATGGTTGTTCTTCCAATGTGAACCATGCTCTCATCTCATGGCGTTTGTTAGAATGCTCTCCCTGGAATGCTGCAGCCTAGAATGTTCTTCCCCCCAGAAGCCCACAGGGCCCACATTTTGACCACATTCAAGTTTTCATATAAATTTCGCCTTTCCAGTGAAGTCGTCTCTATTGGGCCCACCCTCGTACTCCATACCCATACTCCTTACGCTCCTTCCTGCTTTATTTTCCATCGTGCTTATCGCTTCATGACACGCAATCATGTTGCATGGGTTTTCTTTATTGCCTATCCCCACAAAATACCCGCTTCACGAGGATACAGATATTTGTCTATTTTTCTACCGCTATGTTTCTGAATTAATGTACCAACCCAGAACTCAAAAGAGAGGTGCAGATTGAAAGAATGTGAGGAACTTCAAGGTAGAGTCGGTAATTGAAACCATGCAAGTGGATGAGATCACCCAAGAGGTTAAAGGATAAACAGAAGCAAGCTTGCATTACTTCAAACATTTAAAAGCCAGATACAGAAGGCTGAGCCAGCCAGGAATTGGAAAAAGAGTAGCTGCGGAGGTAAGAGGGAAGGATAGAGGAAATGTTTCAAAACAGGAGTGACAGGGGTGCCTGGGTGGCTCAGTTGGTTAAGTGTCCGACTTGGGCTCAGGTCATGATCTCACAGTTTGTGAGTTCGAGCCCCGCGTCGGGCTCCGTGCTGACAGCTCGGAGCCTGGAGCCTGCTTCGGATTCTGTGTCTCTTTCTCTCTCTGCCCCTCCCCCACTCGTGCCCTGTCTTACTCTGTGTCTCAAAAATGAATTAATGTAAAAAATAAAAAAAAAATTAGAATGACATGACTGGCTAAGGTAAAACGGCAGAAAAATACCAGGTACTCAAAGAGTCGTCAAATTTATTATGAGCTAGTAGTACATTACAGCAGGAAGAATGATATCACCATACAGAGGTTGGAAAAGGGTATGGAGGCTTTGTGATTTGACTGAATCAAGAGTAGAGCAGTCATTATGAAACAGGGTCCAATTCTGAAGCCTACAGCAGAAGAACAATATGGAAACACACTCAGGGGGAGTAGGAGGGGGACCCACAGAGATGTTTAAACATTTGAGAAATAGCTTTTTTGTTGACAGGCCATGGGCCCTCATCTGATTTATGCTAAAAAAGCAAAGTTTGAAGGGAGATTCAGTAACAGACTTCTAAGAATGTCTAATAAAGTGAGCAGAAGTGTTCTTTTCCTACTCAAAAATGACTTAGACGATAGCTGGAACTTGGGATAAGCAGTTGAAAGGTTGTCTGGAGTATAACAGCGGTGATGGGACTCCACCTACTCTTGATTTTTTAAGAAGAGAGTAGGCAGTTAACCTTAAGATTGCTTCTGAGAGACAGAGCCTTTCCTGAAGATAGTGGAGAAGAATGAATGACCTCTCAAAGACCTTTCAGATCACAATCTTAGAATCTACAATTTAAGTGCAAACTGCTACAATTTCCTTCGGGAATCCTCTTTCTCTGAGGGTAAAGTTGTATTCACTTTCAAAATGATTCAGCACACTTTTGGAAAATATTTGGAATACAGGCAGAAGTCTTACTTTTGTGGGCTGGGGGGGGCTCTTCTCATGAATATGTTTAAATAATTTTAATTTCCACTTGCTACTAGCTCGAGGAAAATTCAAAAATCCCATATATTCTGCAGTGATTTCCAGCAAAGATCCTTTCTTGAAAGGAGTTAAATAAGGCTAAGGTAATTTTACTGAAATAAACTCTTTATTTCTGTTAAAATGCAGGATATATGAGTAAATGAAAAATCCCTTACGATCAGAATACTTTATTTAACCATTGATGTTGTTCTCCTCCTCCTCCAGCACAAACGCGCGCGCGCGCACACGCACACACACACACACACACACACACACACACACACACACAGAAACTTCCAGGAATGCTTCCAACAAGCATTAGAAATGATGGATTAGAACTTCTCTTCCTCTGCCAGTTCAGACCTCAAAGCTTAGCCCCAACCAGACATGGTAACCAAACAATAAAACTGTCAAAAGGTTAAGAGAGGGAGAAGGAAGGGAACTTCATCTTTACAAAATGGATAATGAACAGCTAAATACTCTAGTTTTCATTCTCTCGCATATTAACAAAGACACCACTGTTGCATCCACCCTGATAACTACGGAATGTTGTTGAAGAACCCATCCTGGGACCAGGGACTCCCACCTGCCTGCACTAGAAAAAAGTACTTTTGCTCGATGTGACCAATACTAGGGCCTTACTGCCGTCACTTCCCCTTGTATGATGTGACACATCTCAATACATTTCAAGTACCCTCACCTGCCCTGCATCTCACTGATGCCTACAGATATGATTTAATCATTTAATTCATGGGGGCCAAGAGTTGGAGGGTCTCTGTAGTGTCTCAGAGATTTGAACGGTCTTGGGGAGAATCTAAAATTCCTTCCTTATAACTGTTACTCTACTTGACGAGGGGACTTCACAGGTCTGGTACAAAATCTTACTCCTAGTGTTATGAGACTTGGAGAACGTTTTTAAGGTTTAAAAGGGTTTAATTATAAAGCTGATGATGGTATACACGTGGCTCAGTGTTTTCAGTAGGGTAACCATCTTTTACTGAGGCAGAGGAAGCCTTGGATCCACTGGAGCTGATGTGATTTCACCTAAAGGTACAGGCAAAGCAGAGGTAATAGTGGGAAACAGCGGAACCAGGAAAGGAGATGGGTGGCATCCCTCCTGGTGTTTCTGACAATGAAGGGGACCCAAAAGGTGAGTAAGAATGTGAGAAGTGACAGCCTCCTTCCTTTCTTCAGCAACGATCGATGCAGATAAAGGCCATTTTCACAACAAATTAATCATTTTATCACAATTTAAATTAAACAAATAAATAGTGGTATGCCAAGATTAGATTTAGGCTGCAATTAACCCCATGCTTTTATCAAACTGCCTAGGTATGTCAAGTATTATTGAAATAGCTTTGGAACGCTTTAATGCAACTGTAGAGACGCAAGTGAAGTTCAAATAATAAGTGTATAAATAACCTTCTATGTGAGAATTTGATATTTAAATATAGCCTTCAAAAATTTGAATGAAGATAAATGAATCACTGCTTGAGTCTGATTAATAGCATAAGCTTTGGAATCAGAGAGACCTAACTTTGAATACCCACTCTGACACGTACTAGCTTTATAGCTTTGGAAAAATTATTTAATCTTTTTATTATTAAGTAGGCTTCACGCCCAGCACAGAGCCCACCGCGAGGCTTGAACTCATGACCCCGAGATCAAGACCTGAGCTGAGATCAAAAGTTGGACGCCTAACCGACCGAGCCACCCAGGTGTCCCTATTTAATCTTTCTGACCCTTGATTTTCTCATCTGCAAAATGGAAATCGCAACACAATTCATTCAAAAGATCTAATAGTGGCACTAATTCTATGACCTGTTGTATTCATTTCATTTCCCTCAGAGTAGACCCTGAGACAGGAGTTTGAGTACAAGTAGTTTCAAAAAGCTGTGCTGGAGGAGGAAGGAAATGAAGAGCAATGGGAATAAAGTCTAGACAAGTCACGCCAATAAACAGGTTATCACCGTGGGCAACTGTGGCTCAACCCACTGGAGACCTGTGGTTTGGAACATGCTCTGGAGCCGTCCTCCCCAGGAAGTGAAGAGGAGATATTTATCCATCGCCTCCTGTCCACCAGTGGTTGAGTGCCATCCCAGGGATGTTCTCTCCCCAGCATTTCCAACCTGCTCTACAAGCGGCTGAGCTTGTGCAGAAAAGAGTACCTGGGCAGAATCACAGGGACTTGAATTCAGAAGCCTTGGGGTTTATAGGAAGGACTAGTGCTGAGATGATATGAGCAGGGCACTCAGGGCCAAATTTGACCCACCTGCCCCCTTTGGGTTTCTGCAAATAAAGTGTTAATGGACCACAGCCATACCATTGTCCACGGCATTGCTGCTTTTAGTATGCAATGACAAAGTTGACTGCGTGACTCACAAAACTCAAAATATTTACTATCCGACTCTTTACAAAAAGTTGGTAGCACAACTGAGATTAGAATTTAGGCTTCTTGACCTCCAATGCAGCACTTTCGCAATTACACTGGAGACTTGCTCTCTCCAAAATTAATTACGGGAAGGGATGGTTTTACCAGTGTTTAATCAACTAGAAACCTCTATTAATGGGCACTTCTATGTGGCTATATATACCATGGTCATTCATTTCATAGTTATTACCCTGGGATGTTTGAAGAACTCCAATATCCTGATTTGGAGTCTTCATATTAGTATGTTCCATATGCAATTTATTTAAAAAAATGCTAAATCGGGTATTTTGGAATGTAAATGTTCCCAGACCCAGCAGCTTGTGGATAAGAAAGGATTCACATTGACATTTACAACCAGATTTGCTGGCTCTTTGCCTCCATCTGCCACGCAGGCCTTCAGTCCCATGCAAAGTCCTGTCTACCTACATGTTTCTGAGAATCTCTAGGGGAACTTTGTATAAGCATGGCTCTTCTCCCCCACGGTCTCCAAGCTGCTAGGCTTGGCCAATACTGCCAGGACTTAGTGTGCTGTCCACTTTCTTGAACGTTTAAGCTACAAAGTTCTTGAAACTCTGAAACTCTTGAGAAGGGGTGGGCTGAAACATCACGGAGTTCCCTCTGGCCTCCACAGCACTGGATTGCACTCAAATTCCACTCCATGTCGCATGGAGGAAGACGGATGAACTTCTTCTTGTCACCACTCAGGCTTATGGTAGTAGTTCTCAAAGTGCAGTCCCAGGACCAGTAGCATTAGCATCACCTGGGGACTTTGGAGAGATGCAAATGCTCAGGCCTCAACCCTGATCTACTGACTCAGTAATGCTGGAGTTGAAACGTAACAGTCTGTGCTTTAATGCGAAATGGGTGATTTTGTTAAATGTTTATTTATTTTTGAGAGAGAGAGAGAGAGAGAGAGAGAGAGAGCGAACACAGAGGAGGGGCCGAGAGAGGGAGACACAGGATCCAAAGCAGGCTCCAGGCTCTGAGCTGTCAGCACAGAGTCCCAAGCAGGGGTCGAACTTACAAACCTCAAGGTCATGACCTGAGCTGAAGTTGGATGCTTAACTGACTGAGCCACTCAGGCGCCCCTGAAATGGGTGATTTTAATGAAGGTAAAACTTGAGAACCAATGGCAGAGGACATTGGATACGGACCAACATTTTTATCTCGGCTCCCCCCCCTTTCCCCAATGTAGTGGTTTGTGGGAAAAGATGGCCACGATAAAGTCTCCCATCCCTGTATGCACCCTCTTCTGCAATGACATTCCAGCTCTTGTTTCAAGAGGTGGTCTATCTCTCCACCCGCAGAATCTGAGCTGGCCTTACACCTTCTCTGCCAAGAGAATGGAACAAAAGTGCTGTTGTATGAATTCTAGAGTCTAGGCAGCAAGAGATCTTGTAGCTTCCACTCGCACCCTCTTGAAACACTGGCCTGAGAATGCCATATAATGAAGCCCAGTCCAGCCTACTGGAGGAGGAGAGGACTTGTGAAGAACCAAGGTTCTCTAGGTAACAGCCAGCTATCAGATATTTGAAAGAGTCCATTTTAGACCATCTAGCTCCTAATGAGATGCCACAAAACTGCACGCACAGAAAGGACCCCTATCAAGGCCTTCGGAATGACTATCTGGCTCATCACGACCCAAACTGCTGACCCAAAGAATCAGGAGCAAGTGAATACCTCTTGTTTTAAGCCATTACATTTGTGGTGTTTTTAGGTGGGGATAGGTAACTGATATACTCAGGTATCTAAGCAACAGTGTCTGCAAAAAAATGTTTTTCTCCAGCATGCCTATTTATCCTGTAAACTGAAACAATTTATATACAGCTCAGGCAGGACCGCCTCATAATATTATATAATTTAAGTAGGCAGCCAGGAGGGAGTTTCGTTTAGTATTTTTTAAAAAGCGCTTTGGGCCTCAGTTTCCACACATAGCAAAAATATTCAGCCAGATGAAAATTTCAAAGATTATTCCAGGTTCAGAGTGCTATAGTTCTAAGAAATTCAAATAGAATAAAGTGATTTCTTCTACTCCCTAAGTAGAAAAAAACACAGAAACCTACCTCACTTTTATTCCTCATACATCCAGCATTGAGTTAAATAACATTAACTACCGGCGAGCAGCTTCCATATCTAGAATTTCCATTAGCTTCTTGGACAGAGAGATAGCATAGGCACAGCAAAACAAGAACAAAAACAAAAACAAAAACAAAAACAAAAACAAAAACAAAACAAAACAAAACAAAACACAGGCTTTGGAGCCTGACATACTTGGATTGGAATCCTGGCTCTGTTTCTTCCCAGCTGTGTGCTCTTAATTTAGCTCTTTCCCTCTCTAAGCCTTGGGATACTCACCTTATAAAACTTGTGTATACATGTATTTTGCAATTATTTTGAGGATAAAGACATATATGTAAAGGTGAGTAGCACAACAATAGGAGTGCAATGGAAATAACTTACTATGATGAATTACATTGTATTACAACACAGTACATGAGATAATAACCATATATATGAAGCATACTACAAATTAGATTTTCCTTTTTTATATTGTATTTATTCCAGATTATATTTCTGGAAGTCAGGGAGTCAGGAATATAAACAATTCTGAATTCTGATGTTGAGACCACCACATTAAAGAAAGAAGACTGTTTTCTGGGGCGCCTGGGTGGCTCAGTCGGTTGAGCGTCCGACTCCGGCTCAGGTCATGAGATCGCAGTTCGTGAGTTCGAGCCCCGCGTCGGGCTCTGTGCCGACAGCTCAGAGCCTGGAGCCTGCTTCGGATTCTACGCCTCCCTCTCTCTCTGCCCCTTCCCCGTTCATGCTCTGTCTCTCAAAAATGAATAAATGTTAAAAAAAAATTTAAAGAAAGAAGAATGTTTTCTTTGAGTAAGAGCAGCTCTGGATCTACCAAACTCCCTACTGGTTCATTTCATTCAACATTTGTGCATTTAACACTTCTGCTTTAGGCCCAGCTCTGTGTCAGGTGGCTACAGGGGATGAAAAACAGCCCCTGCTTTTGGGAGAATTCCTCTCTCCTTCAGTTCTTCTCCAACTCTGACCCCAACTCCACTGGCTCTCACCAGTTGCTTGGGGCTTGAGGGCATGCCCAGACTCTCACTACCAGCACCAACATGACTAGGGGTGGGGTGGTGGAGTGGGACTCCGCGTGCGGGGAGAAGGAGGTGGGGCTGGAGTTGGGAAAGACGCTGTCTCCCACTGCTTCTTCCTCATGTCTGTTCACCCTCTGTTCTGGTATCACCCGTCTTTCTGATAGTCCTCCATGTTGTTCCACTTCAAGGCCTTTGCTCTGGCTGTTCTCTCTGCGCCTACCAGAAGTTTCCCCCAGAAAGAGGCATGGCTCACATCCTCACTTCCGTCAGCTTGTGATGTTCTCAAATGTTCTTAGTAGAAAAGCTTTCCTGACCAAACTGCAGACGATCATGTCTTCATTCCTGCCCCCTTTCTCTCTTACCCTTCTCTCTTGTTCTCCTTGACTATAGCTCTCCAACTCCAGGACACACACTGAATCACGTGGGGATCCTATTAAAGTGCAGATTCTGATTCACTGGGTCTGGGGCAGGGCCCGAGATTCTGCGTTCCTAACAAGTGCCCATGTGACAACAGTCTGTGGATTATACTCTGGAACACCTGACAGAATTGAGATGGTATCTATTTTCTTCTTTATTAGCTCATGATCGTTCTCTTCCAGAGTATAAGTTTCATGAATGGAGAGACTACCTTAGTCGATTTATTACCCTCAGCACCTAGTATGATGCACAATACATAAAAATTACCCAATAAATACTCATCAACTGAACAAATCACATATCTTGTTGGAAATCAAAACTGGAATTTGGAATCTATTTTCTACTGAAAACATTATTGTTACATTTAGGTACTTTATAGATTAAATAGATTTCTGTGCCCTGGCTTTAGAACCTTTCTACCATGTATAACATGGCTCAAGTAGGAGCGTAAACCCATAATTATGTTCAGAGTTCAACAAACTTATAAACGAATCATTGGAACCCAATCTTTTTATGGAGTTCCAGAGTGAGGCTGAACACAGCAGAGAAAGTTAGAAAACAGCTACCAATAAATGATTATACAGGAACAAACTATGCACATGTGCTGAGGGAACCAAAAACTATAGGTCATAAAAAGAAAAAAACATGATATAATTACTGGAATATACACCCTGATACAGCAATTTTAGTGTCCCAGATTGACAAACAAAACAAAACAAAACAAAGCAAAACAAAACAAAACAAAACAAAACAAAACAAAACAAAACAGAAAAAGGAATGCTTGTACTTCTTTTTCAAGTTTCTAGTGTCATTAAATGTAACTCTGATGACTACTAAGAAACCCCCGGGGGGGTGCCTGGGTGGCTCAGTCGGTTAAGTGGCCGACTTCAGCTCAGGTCACGATCTCGCGGTCCATGAGTTCGAGCCCCGCGTCGGGCTCTGGGCTGATGGCTCAGAGCCTGGAGCCTGTTTCCGATTCTGTGTCTCCCTCTCTCTCTGCCCCTCCCCCGTTCATGCTCTGTCTCTCTCTGTCTCAAAAATGAATACAACGTTAAAAAAAAAAAAAAAAAAAAAGAAACCCCAGGGGGCACATGAGACGCACTGTCCCCAGATTCTATGGCGTCTTTTAACCCAAACGCTATTTATGTCTTCTATGGAATTATCATCGTGCTACCCCTGGTGGTGGTATTTCCAGTGTGGTGTGTTTCTACTTGACATAAAATAAAAATCAACTTTACTTGAAGAATCAGTCACCATGCTTCAATACTTGAATCATTTGATCTGTGAAAAATAGACAAGGCAAAAAACAAAGAGCTCCTCCCTCCCGAGATGTTTTTAGTTGCGCCTAATTATAGAACGGGTACAGCAAAATCTTCCGGCTCCCTTCCCCCGAGATGCAAAGCCAGCATTGACACGCGCCATGAGATGTGAGGCATACCTTACACTAGCGAAAGAATAAGAAGTGAAATAAACTGGAAATATTCAGTAAACACAGAAGTCAAAGCTATGGCTAAATGAAGAGACGTTCCTTCCCAAGTCTGCTTGTGGCAGTCATGGTCTAGTTTTCTTCTTCTTGAACCACACATGGAGGAGCTCGCAAAATTGCTGTCAAAAGGGACAGGGGGGAGATGCTAGGAGGATTCCCTGCGGCTTCAGCGATTTGTATCGGCATATTTGAAGAAAACTGTCTAAATGATATAGGATTCACGGCGACAGAATCCTCATGTATTCAGTCTAAGCCTGTACTCAGGTATATTCCACCCCGATCCCCCCTTTTTGGGGTCAAGTGTGTTGACCCTTGGGGGGTCCATCCCCGCTGCCTGGAGCGTCGGTTGCTGATGGTATTGCTTACTAGGAATTGCTTTTGGCACCAGAAAAACTCCTTCAAGGTCTCCCTTTCACTCCACTAGGCAGCCCAAAGCCGGACAATGACTGGCTGGTTCGGGAAGACAAAGGCCACCCCTCTCCCTGCAATTCAGGATGGCCCGCGGGGCCAGCCCAGCTCTAAGGCTCCCGTGGATGTGGCTGAGGCCTCTGTCGTGGTAAAATGATTAGCCTCGTTCGCGGTCTACTGCCTCTCTTTGTCATCAGTGTATCTCTGGAGAACACGCCCCGGTATATAGTTGTCATCGGGCCATCTGAATCAGAGTCTGCTCCCAAGGAACCTGCTCTAAGGCAGTTGGCATAGTAAATAACACTAAGGTTTATTCCTATTTTCATAACTGCAGCAAATTTTCCCTTATATCCAGAGAGCACCTCACTGTTGTGCTTCTGAGCCAATCGCTATGGCCAAAGAGCATGTGATTCAGCACACTTACCGGCTCCAACAGCGGTCAGTCTGGGAGCTGGGCCAGGCTGCTTTGCCTTGAGCTCTTGAAGTAAGTGGGTTACTGCCTTCCAATCAGAGCTCAGATCTTCAACCTTTCTCTGTAAGAGAAAAGCACACATGTTATTGATTAACACCTTGAAGATTACTTAATTCATGATGTTATCAATTCGTTTTGCGGGTTCATTATTGTATTTCTATTGTGTTTTACTTTTAAATTAATTTTTCTGGGGAGAACTCCTTGCATAGGTATTATAATTATTTTAGCCAACCACCTTACAAATATTTATTGATTGTTGGCTGCATTCAGGCTCTTGCTCCAGGCACAATTTCACTGAAAGGAAGTAGAATGCAAACCTTAATCAGAGGAAAACGAACACACAAACAAAACACGTTGTCATCCCAGCAACCGTCTTGACCCTCTCAAACAGTATCTGGTGCGTCTACATAGGAGAATTATCCAGCATATATTAAAAGATATCATGATGTTCGGGTTCACCCCAGATACATTCTATTAGAGCCTCTTGAAGGGAGACGGTGTGGTACACCTGGGGATATGACACTCAGAGTTCACTTCAAGGAAGGACACTTGTCCCAAGTGGTGGAAAAGGTGTCAGGGGTCCTTCAGGGACTGTCGCGGTTGCAGAGAGCCGCCTTGTGCAAGAGCATGGCCTTCTCAGGGCAGCCCTCATTCAAGGACTGATCAAGGGGATGGTATAAAGGGCCAGCCAATTTTTCTCAAAGCAGGACAATTTTGAAGTGTCATTTCAGCTCCAGAGCTCACAGTGGAGTCACCGAGCCTGTATGTGGCCAGTAGTGTGCTAGTAAATGTGACACAACCGGCTCTCTGGAGAAAACAATCCTAATCTTTGTGTTTGCCAATTTCGGTGGTGTAAACGGCCCTATGCTAGCCAATTCCAAGTTACCGAGATGCCAAGGGGCTCACGAAATGCTGGAAAATTTGACAATAGTCCCTCATGAGCAGATGCAGGCTGGCTCCAGTACACCGGTGGTCAGCCATATGGTTATTTACTGCCCTCAAACTGTGAACAGAAGGCACACGTGTTGGTTCTGGGCTGAGGCTTTTACAAGACGGGTGAGGCTTCTCTACCCTGTCTACTGCTGTGAGAGCATCAGAGTCCCCTGGAGGCTTTGGGGCCCCAAGGTAGCTGGGTCCCAGCTCCAGAGTTCTAGACTCTGCAGATCTTGGGTGGGACCCGAGAATCTGCCTTTCTAAGAGTGTTCTAATGGATGCTGATGCTGATTGTCTGAAACCAAAGCCTAGGGTGATCATTCTACCTAACGAGTTATCTAAGCATCTACAATGGACTAGGTAGATAAGCACCATCCTTGAAAGAAATACAAAAACAGGCCCTTAACTCATTGTCTATGCGACTTAATTCTCTTAAGAAATCCCATCTGAGAAAATCTGCCAAGGGAATAAATACTACAACAAAGACTAAAAATTCATCACTTCCTAACGTATATCATCTATGCTCTGATGGTTCTTCATGTCTATTTTACCCGACCTGAGAGCAAATCAGGGCTTTCAGTTTTGTTTTGTTTTGTTTTTAGTCCACAGTTCATGTTGTTAAACATTCGCTATCTCATCAGCGAATGTAACTCTTTATTTATTAAAATACAAGCCTTGAATCCAAAAGCAAACAAATCATGCCTCCGATGAGTGAGGAAACTACCACCGAAAGTCATGACGCGTGGAAGATGTTTTTCCATTCTGACCTCAGAGCTAAACGCTGAGAATTAAGTATGATAAAAGGCTAATGAATTAAAACATATGTGGTCTCCTGATTCCCCTGCAAAGTTGCAGTGACTTCACAAGGACAGAATATTAAGAAAAACCACGTCGATAACAAAAAGCAGCAATAAATAATAGGGTGGAGAAAATAAACATAAAAGCAGATATTTAGAAAATGTATGGCCTTGGTCATTTATGGAAGGGATAACAGGGCAACATATGGCGAAGTCTCATCATACACCATTTAACTTATAGGAAGTCACCTATATGTGCTGAGATGAAGAGAGTGAGAGATTACAGACTGACTCAAATACTGCTGGGATCTGCCCCCTCTCTCACTCAATAAGCATATGGTTGCAGAGTGGCCAAGGAGAGATGGGGGTTTTCTATTGCTACCGCGGCCTTGGGCGCCACTCTCTTCTCACAGTATAAGCATCTCACTGCCTTCAGTTGGCTTCTGATATTTAAAGATAATATTTTTTATCTGACAACCTGGCTTCTAAAAGCAAATTAACGACTTGATCTGGCTCCTGACTGAATGAACAGTGATCTGTGTTCCATTTCATAGCCCATGTGCATCAGCGTATAACAAAACAGAACAGTAATTAATACTTACAATGATGCCCCTGAAAATAAAGAAAAGTTTTAAATTCCATTGTGTTCTAGAATCAGAAGTCCTGGGTTTCAGGCTTAACTCATTACTACAGCTTATGTGATCCTTGGCAAATCAGATAGGTCACTCAGATTTATCGTCCTTGAAACGTGGATATAACACTACCACCTAACTCATAGCTTTGTTGGAGAAACTAAATGAGATATTTTATGAGAAAAGAACTCTGTGAACTGCAAAATGCTATAAAATTGTTGGCTAGTTATTAATGAGGCAAAGCAAAAGACGGTCAATAAAAATTTCCATTAAAATATTAAAATAAAAATATTTCAATGCTTAAAGGACTAGATTTTGGTTATCCTAAAAATAACATGTATATATATATCCAGTGCTCTTTCATTAATACATACATTCTGCACAGTCCATTCATTTATTCGACTGTTATCTTGGCCACTGTTATTCCCAGCTGGGTAAATGGGGTACTATAATTGCAAATGCAGAAATTAAAAAAAAAATTAAGCAGCACCCCCAATGTACCACAAACATCTGGGGATAGTGCATACTGTCGGAAACGCAGTAAGCTCAGAATTGTATATTCCCCAAACTTTCATAACGACTAGCAAATAATATCACATAAGACGGCTAGAGATTTTGATTCCGCTGGTCACGGAAACACTCTCACAACTTCTTCAACCACCTCCCGGACTTCAGAGTTGAATTCGATTATTTATATATGATGGCAGTTTTGGTTGCTTGGTTGGTTTGGTTTTGCCTTTTGGTACTCTGGCAAGTGCCCAGACCTTCTACCTTCTTATCTTTGCTCTGAGGACGTAAACTTCTTTGAGGCAGCAGAAGATGTTTGGCTGCAGCAAGTAACGTGGTCTTTACCACATAACATGCTTGAAGCAGTACTTGAGACATATATAAAAGGTAACGATTTCCTCATCTTGTTAGTAATCGTGAACCAAATTTAAGGGTATAAAATAGATGTCTAAATGTTGACATCTTTAAATATAAAATCAGGGCACTAATAGCTATTGAGTCCTGTTCTTTTTTTTTTTTTTAAGTTTACTTATTTACTTTGAGAGAAAGAGAGAGAGAGAGAGAGAGAGAGAGAGAGAGAGAGAGAGAGAGAGAAAGAGATAGAATGTGCGCACTCAAGCAGGGGAAGGGCAGAGACAGAATCCCAACCAGGCTCTGTGTGGTTAGCCCGGAGCCCCATGTGGGGCTCGAACTCACGACGAGTGAGATCATGACTTGAGAGGAAGTCAAGAGCCGGATGCTTAACCGACTGAGCCACCCAGGTGCCCCTCAAGTCCTGTTCGTGATTGGATTTCCAGAATTTAAACATTTTGAAGGTGCTAGGTAAATTGCAGATCTCAGGCTTTCCCCACAACTGCAGCAGATTCCTATTTTACCCAAAGGGAGAAACTTTGAGAGCATCTTTTAAAAATGGTAAACTGAGTTCCATCAGAGGGGGCTTTTGCAGCTGAGCATTGCTTTCCATTGTATATAAGTTGCTTGGAAATAGTCATTAATGTTAAGACAATTGTATCAATGTGAAATTTATTCTTTATGAAGAGGAGAAATTAATTACAAGAAAACATGATTTATGAATATAGTTTTCCTTTTTTATTTTAAAACAGAATATAGTTTTAAACTCTATGTGAGTTTGGGATTTTCAAAGTTTAAAAATCTTATATCTTTCTCCTCTGTCAATAGTTGGCAGGAGATTAATATCTGCTACATAAATAAATGAATCCACCCATGGCTCTATATACACAGACATGCATGTGAATGTTGTAATTGAAACATCTATGTCTCTTTGTCTCTTTATAAATGTAGTTAGTACAGTTGAGGGTCAGGGGTGAAATTCAAATCTCTCAATGTTTGCCCAGTTCCAGCATCAGCTACTAAGTAAGACTAAATTGAGACTTTCCCTCCAAATATTTCTTCAGAAAAGTGTTGACTCCAATTCAATCCTCAGAATGTCTTTTCTGTCCCATTTTTTTTTTTATTTTGAACAACAACAACAACAACAACAACAAAAAACTTGCATAGTGGCCGGCAGGAACCTCAAGAGATGGGAATCTGGGGTGCTTATAGAAGTCATCTGACAGAATTGGTTAATGACAATTTTTAAAAGGTGAAGGTTGGTAAACCATGATCAATTATTCCTAGGGTATACCCTCACACTTACCAGTGGTGAAGGCCATTGTAAACAAGTCTTGTAAAGACAGTTTAGAAAAGCAAACGAATAAGTGACTCTGATGAGGTGATCAATAATACGTATCTAAGAAAAATGAAAAGATTCTCTTTCCTAATATATTGTGAATGGGCAGTGAGCTTGGGGATAAAGCTTCCAGCGATAACATTGAGGAATTAAAAAATGGCCCTTCTGGTAGTTGGCAGCTAGCTAGGCGTGATGACCCCAACTGAACATGAAGAGCAGTCACAGAAAACAAATTAGACAGACACGACGCCATCCCAGCGCCATGTTTGAACAATACAGAGATGAGGCCACTCTGCCACCACGAAAAGGACTAATAAAAAGCACTGTTACTTCTTCCACAGGGACAGCTCTGCCCTACTTCAATCACCTCACCTTCTAGATGAAAATTATTAAAGATACACAGTCATCACATTAACTCTGTTGACAGCATCTAATCCAAATGGCTTCCAATTCCCTAATTCCTCTTTAGAATCATCTCGCCAGCCAAATCCTGTAAGCAGCTCTCTCTAACCCTCTTTTACTGAGATGCCCCACTGTCTCCCTGGGGCGATCTCTTCCTTGCTGCAGTCAGCTAAAAATCCGAACATTTTGATTATAGGTATGTTGCTAGCAGTCTTTGGGAGGAGAGCTGTAATAGCATCATACAGGAATTCAGACAGTACACATACCTTACAAGGAAGATGGTGAGCTCTAGAATTCTGGAATATGCATATGAATGGTGTGAACGCACTTGTTTCATAAAATATAAATATGACAAACAGCACTTCTAAAAAGTGTGTTATTTTATAAAATGAGATTTAAAATATGGAAGTACTGCTCAATTAAGAAATGAAATATAATTAGACATTTGCAATCTCATCCACATTCTTAAATGTTTATAAGTTGCTCAAAAATCCATTATAGATTTTATTTTCCAAATGGGAAAGTGGGGCTCTCCTTATTTCCAAGCATATGTAATTAGCATTTATTCAACTTCTCATCAGCCTAAAACTTTTCCTTGGGTGTAAAGCTAACTTATGTTTAAAAAAATTAAATTCTCCTATTCTTCTATTAATAAATTTAAAAATCTCTCAGTAATTCTTTCCCCAGCTTTTCCTATTAGTACTGACATGGAAATTGTGCTCACTAAATGAGTGAGTCAAAACGGACCTATTCATTTGGGGGGAGGGGAGGCAGAATTATGATTCTTATGTCTCTTTTGATTCCTGATGTTATAAAAAATTGCACCAGGTAAATGAGATCATATGTCTGACAAAGGATTCATAAAAGCCAGATGTTGTTATAAGTGTAATATTTAATTAGGCAACATTTTGACCAACAAGGCACCACTCAACATGCTATACCAAATAAAAATCTTCAGACACACATCTGTTGTAAGTAATATATTAAACATTATCCAGCAAAAAAAATAAACCCTAAGGAAGTTCTTGGAAATGTTAAGATATTGATTTTAGTGATAGAACAAACTTGTTGGGGAAGAAAAACAAGCTTAATCTAGTTAATTAAAAACAAAACAGCTGGGAGAATGAAACATCCCTGGTTGTGATTGACTTTAATCGAAAACGACTAATGATGCTGTCATTTTGCAGCTGATATTTGAGGAAATGATGCTTGGAAGATTCTAATTGCCCTCTTGACCATTGGTCTACAGCAACTATTTTGTGTTAAAGGTTGGGGTGGAGCACTTTAACCAAATACAGAAGACCCCTAATGCTTTACTTTTTCTGTTACAGTAAAAAAGAATTCAAGAATATTAACAAAATATGTTATTAGATTCATGTTAACCAGATTTTTTGAATAATCTAGGTAGCAAAGCAAACCAGCTAGTTTCATCTCATCACCTCAGCAAGGAACCAAGACATTTAAAATTCCATTAATGCTCTCAGTTCTAATATATGTAAGATGATAGAAGGATTTCAAAATCTACACATTTTAAAAGTTTTAACAGAAAGTGTAGGGCTCCACGTGGAGTTCAAGAATGAGAACCCATTAAAGAAGATGTCTTCCAACTGCTTTAGTTCAAAAGAGAGTTATGAACACTTTAAAAACCAAAAAAAAAAAAAAAAAAAAAATTAAAAACAAACAAAAAATAGAGTTTTTTTTTTTTTTTTGGTAGTTGTCAATATTGTTGTTACTGATGGCAGCTGTTATGGCTGCTTCTAAACTGCAAAATTATTCTGTGGAAAGTGGAACATATTAAAAAAAGATCCTATCAACAGCATTATCATAAAATATTATTAGCAAAGGCATAACTTAAGTAAAATGTTTAACAATTCATCTAATTTATCTGACCAATTTTCAATAATTTCTGAAGATGAAGGAACCAGATGCAAATCAAATGAAATAAAACTGTGCGTGTGTGTGCATGGGTGTGCATGGATGCGTGTGTGTGGGGGGGGGGAGAGAAAGAAGAGACGGAAAGCAAAACCATGCTGCTTATTTCTTCAATCATATTCTTCTAAAAATTTTCAGCATTGTCGCCTCAGAGATCCGTGCTATGTTTATGTCATTAGTAGACGTGTCACGTAATATATGTTCTATCTTTAACAGGAAATTCTCAAAGAAAATAAGGAAGAAGTGGGTTAGTCAGGGATGAGAAAAAGAAAAACTAAAAATTTACTATCTTTGAAAATTAAAGAAATCCTAGTGAGGTTGATGAAGTGAAGGAAAGGGTGGGGGGTAGTGAACAGCGATGAGCCCAGGTCCCAAAGAGAAATTTGGAAGGTGAGCTTAGGAGCTGACCAGAATCATTCTTTGCTGTGTCCTCAATTAGAAGGTCTGCAACCAGACGACATACTAATTGTGCATTTAAGTATTAGAGCTTATATGTATACCATGAAGAAGTTTCATTTTCTTTTTTAAGAATGTCACTTTCTTAACTGTTACTATTTCCAAAAGAAATCTCCCCCAAACGCAAAACCAAACTTTTTTCCTGAAAATGTGCTGCAGGCTACTCAGACTCCTTTCTCTTCCATTAAGGAGTGCGAAACCCAAAAGTTAAGGAGAAAAAAGCATTACGGAGTAGCGCGATTGTTAAAATTTGTACATATACAATGAAAATTGAAAGAGGCTTTGTTTATGGAGTCAGAGCAATGGACCACCCTTCAGGAAAATCATCTCGTAACCTTTATAAAGCAGTTTTTGATCCATGCAGAGATGTAAATAGTCCCTCCAGTTTGTTGCCTTGTACTGCTGGGTTCTGTATTCCGAACTATGAAGGGGTTTTTGAGCCTCCAACATTTCTGGCTACTACAACCCCCGGCGCATCTCCAGGTGTTTCCAAGGTCATGGTCCATATCAAAAGTTGCATGTGAATCAACTATTTCTCTACGCCCCACTCTCCCAAATCAATCTTTCCCTTTTGACTCTTGATTATCAGCTTGATGTACTCATTCTTCTCCAAACCCAAGGGACAAATGGTAGAACAGGGATGGGTTTTCACTTAAGTTCTGCTTCTCCCAAATAAGCTGATAAGCTGACTTAAAAGGAAATGGAAAAGGAGATGGAGAAAAGAAGGAAAGAGAGGGCTGACTCTATAAAGTGGTTTTAAGGAATGCAGATGAGAAGGAAAGTTAGCATCTTCCCGTTCTTTCTTTCATTTCAGAAAGGTAATTCCCCTTTTATATCACTAATGCGAAGGCAGAAAGCAGGTAATGCTCAGACAGTTCTGGTCTCCGAGTGGCCCAGGAGTTGAAGGCTTGAGTGGGAGGTGTGATAAGTTAGCATCAACAGCTTGGATTGTTTACATAGGATGAAAAAAAAAAAATTCTCATCGGCTTTCAATTAAGAATTTTCCCTCTGTTTTTGTTTTGTTTTGTTTTGTTTTTTTACAAAGGCACAAAAATAAAAGAAAATTGCGCCAAACCCGGCACGGAGTCTTTGACAATCAAACAAGAGTAGACAGAGTAGACCTATGGAATGGTCCGTTTATTTGTTTCACTGCTTGCTACCAGAGTCCCTCTGATAACGAAGGAAAGGGTCTGCTTAGGGAGTGGCTTTCTGGAGAGTGTACATTTCCAGCAGAAACACTGGAAATTTGCTGCTTTCGGGGCCTTCGCCAGCTCTCCATTCTAAATACTGGACACAGTGTTACCTCGTGAATACTGTCATACCAGGCTTGGAATTGGATGCAAATTATTATCATTGTTTTGGATGTAAGGAATGGTGACAATGTCTTCCTGAATAAATGTCTATCGGTATCTACAAACAAATCTGTGCCTTTTAGTATCTGGTGATTGGACATATGTTTCAGCTAAAACTTTACATTTACCTAAGGAAAAGGCCCTTGTAAACTGTAAGAAAAACAAACAATTTTTAGAAATGAAGCTTGGGCCACACAGAAGCGGTGACCTTAGAGACAGAGTCTAGGTCATGGTAATGTTGTTTGCAAGGACAAACTAGTTCTGTATAATGAGGTTATTGACCTGCACTGCTTTAGAGCAGTTTTAAACATGAGGGTGAGGCTCACTGAATCTCAGCCTGCAATGTTAGCTAGAGAAACCAGGACTGATCAATAAACAGCCACCATTACAGGCTCTCAGGAACCTTCATCATAATGGGAGCCATTGTAATTTTGGTCAGGTAGAGAAAATAAGGTAACCTATACCTACCGTCTATTTATCACTGGACTCTCATTTGCAAATGGAAGCCATTGATTAGCCATTGTTTTTGGCTTTCCATTTCTCTCCTCACGTAATAGCCTGCGAATAAATGCGTCCTAGACTTCGAAACGCACGTGAGGAAAGGAAAGAAGTAGAAAGCTTTCTCCCAGGCCTGTTTTTTTACCAAAGAGAGAAGCAATTACATGACATTTCACTAAAGATTCTTGACCCAATAAAGTACTAAAGCCCAAATGCCAATTTTCCTCTTTCATACGAAAAGAGTGTCACAGAGAAAAGAAAGGTCATGGACCGTATTGTGATTCTTTACAGCTGGTGGAGACAGACAGTATGATGCAGTAGCTTGATTTGAATTAAGCCAAACAATATGAAAAGCATCAAGGCTGGCAAGCAAAGCAATAAAGCCTAAAGAATTTAATCTACCTTGAAGGTGGGACTACTTTCTGTATGGATGGCAGCACACCGGGACAGAAATGAGTCCTTTAATGCAATGACTCGTTAATAGCCTTAAGATCACAATATATAAATAGGATATGTTGATCAAAAAGACAGCTCAGCCTCTGCTGTTGCGGCATGGGCGATATTTCTTTACAAGTTATTTCATTGATTATAAATAGACCACGTCAGTGGCAAATGTACAACAGGGGAAGCATAACCCATTATGAGGTAATGGATATCGCTTCATTACCTTCACTGGCTGAGCGGCTGGTTTTTCCTTGTACAAATGCTGCCCTTTAGACAAAATCCCTTCCACATCCGGCTGTTTAGCTTGAACTGCTACTTCAATTTCCTGGGGAAAAGAACACATACAGTGCAGGTGAACTTCACAGTTAGCAATAAAATTACTAAATTTAAATATACCCTTGGAGACTCCACATGTATTGCAGACCAATTTCTGCATGGTACGTGGGGGCACACAAAGGTAGCTTTAGCGCCGAGGAAAGAAAGAGAGGCCTTTGGGAAAGGTACTAACATTGAAAATATTTATCTGAAGTCTTCCCGAATCATATCCTAATACTATTCAATAGAAACACAGACAGTAGCTTTGGTTTTCAAAATCACTCGAATGCAATGAGAAATATGATTTATGAATACGATTAACATGGATAAGTGCTATTGTTAACTTCAGTAATCTCCGTAATCCTAATGTTCATTTTACTTTGCAGACTCCTTATTTTAACAGGATTCTCTTGGGCTTTGGATCCAAAATTTCGTTTCAAAATAAAACCAAATAATTCTTCCCACATCACTGTCAAGATTAAGTTTCTTTCCAAAGAGTAAACACTTAAAGCTCAATGTCAAGGCTTATTAATTATTAAGCAGTCAAATTAAAAAGGCCTTTTGAGGAATGATTTAATTATTAAAAAAAAAAAAAAAAACTTGTTTGTTTCCCTTAATCTAGAGAAGACTGAAGAAGGACCAAACAAACAAAAACCTCTTTAGATATGAATATAAAGTGTTTTGTTATTGGCCGCTGTCTAGCTCGCTTGAAGAGAGAACAAAAGAAATGTGCATAAATTGAAGCTGAAGGAAGTGAAGTTAAATATTACAGAAGACTTTTTGGATGGAACACTTGTTAAACACCAGGATGGAATATCGATTAATCAATGTCAGGCGTCAGTCAGGGCCTGGGCAATCTTCCCCAGATAGCAACTCCTGATTAACCCATATCTCCCTTCCTCCCTCTCCTACCCTGTCGCCTCCCAGTACTGCTGTGTGTACGTGTCTTCATGTCATTGCTTCCTTTATATACTCTGTTTGTATCTTTCTCTCTCAGCCCATCAGAACAGGGAGTCCTCTGAATCCAAATTACTGTAACTTATATGGCACAGTATGGTGTCTTGCCATGTATGGGTGTTTAGCACATCCTCTTGAAAAGGATTATTTCTTTGGTTCTTATTATAATAAATACCAGTGGAAGGTGGACATTAAGACTAACCCCGTGCATTAATGGGTATGTGTGCAACACACATACTTACACACACGCACACACACATGCACACCACCTTCAAGAACAATAATTATAGAAGAAATAAAACCTTACAACAACTTTTAATGACAAAAATGGAACAACATTCCATGCTCATGGATTAGAAGAATAAATACTGTTAAAATGTCAATACTACCCAAAGCAATCTACACATTCAATGTAATCCCAATCAAAATTGCACCAGCATTCTTCTCGAAGCTAGAACAAGCAATCCTAAAATTTGAATGGAACCACAAAAGACCCTGAACAGCCAAAGTAATATTGAAGAAGACCAAAGCGGGAGGCATCACAATCCCAGACTTGAACCTCTACTACAAAGCTGTCATCATCAAGACAGCATGGTATTGGCACAAAAACAGACACTTAGACCGGTGGAATAGAATAGAGACTCCAGAATTGGACCCACAAATGTATGGCCAACTAATCTTTGACAAAGCAGAAAAGAGTATCCAATGGAAAAAAGACAGTCTCTTTAACAAATGGTACTGGGAGAACTGGACAGCAACTTAGAGAAGAAAGAAACTAGACCACTTTCTTACACCATACACAAAAATAAACTCAAAATGGATGAAGGACCTGAATGTGAAACAGGAAACCATCAAAACCCTAGAGGAAGAAGCAGGAAAAAACCTCTCTGACCTCAGCCACACCAATTTCTTACTTGACACATCTCCAAAGGTAAGGGAATTCAAAGCAAAAATTAACTATTGGGACCTCATGAAGATAAAAAGCTTCTGCACTGCAAAGGAAACAATCAACAAAAACTAAAAGGTAACCAACGGAATGGGAAAAGATATTTGGAAATGACATATCAGACGAAGGGCTAGTATCCAAATTCTATAAAGAACTCCCCAAACTCCACACCCGAAAAACAAATAATCCAGTGAAGAAATGGGCAGAAGACATGAATAGACGCTTTTCTAAAGCAGACATCGGGACGGCCAACAGGCACATGAAAAGATGCTCAAGGTCACTCCTCATCAGGGAAATACAAATCAAAACCACACTGAGATATCACCTCACGCTGGTCAGAGTGGCTAAAATGAACAAATCAAAAGACTATAGATGCTGGCGAGGATGTGGAGAAACGGGAACCCTCTTGCACTGTTGGTGGGAATGCAAACTGGTACAGCCTCTCTGGAAAACAGTGTGGAGGTTCCTCAGAAAATTAAAAATAGATCTACCCTATGACCCAGCAATAGCACTGCTAGGAATTTACCCAAGGGAAACAGGAGTGCTGATGCATAGGGGCACGTGTACCCCAATGTTTAAAGCAGCACTTTCAACAATAGCCAAACTACGGAAAGAGCCTAAATGTCCATCAAGTGATGAATGGGTAAAGAAATTGTGGTTTATATACACAATGGAGTACTACGTGGCAATGAGAAAGAATGAAATATGGCCCTTTGTAGCAACGTGCAAGCAAGTGGAGAGTGTGATGCTAAGTGAAATAAGTCATACAGAGAAAGACAGATACCATATGTTTTCACTCCTATGTGGATCCTGAGAAACTTAACAGAAGACCATGGGGGAGGGGAAGGGGGAAAAAAGTTAGAGAGGGAAGGAGGCAAACCGTAGATTCTTAAAAACTGAGAATAAACTGAAGGTTGATGGGGGGGTGGGAGGGATGGGTGGGTGGGAGATGGGTATTGAGGGATGAGCACTGGGTGTTGTATGGAAACCAATTTGACAATAAATTTCATATTTAAAAAAAGAAACTTAAGTCTCAAGAAAAAAAAAGAACTTTCTTACGATAAAAAAACGTTAAAACAATCTTGCAAACTTGTAACAAGTCCAAATTCAGAGCATACTTTGTGAGAATTGGGCATTTCTTCCTTTAAAACTGTTTATAAGTATCTGTCTTTCTCTATACAACTTATTTTACTTAGCATAACACTCTCTAGTTCCATCCACGTTGCTACGAAAGGCCAGATTTCATTCTTTCTCATGGCCACGTAGCATTCCATTGTGTATCTAAACCACAATTTCTTTACCCATTCATCAGTTGATGGATATTTAGACTGTTCCCCTAATTTGGCTATTGTTGTAAGTGCCATATGTTTTCACACCTATGTGGACCCTGAGAAACTTAACAGAAGACCAAGGGGGAGGGGAAGAAAAAAAAGTTAGAGAGGGAGGGAGGCAAACCATAAGAGACTCTTAAAAACTGAGAAGAAACTGAGGGTTGATGGGGGGGTGGGGGAGAGGGGAAAGTGGGTGATGGGCATGGAGGAGGGCACCTGTTGGGATGAGCGCTGCATGTTGTATGGAGACCAATTTGACAATAAATTTCACATTAAAAAAGGTAAAATAAAAATAAAAATAAATCTCAAAAAAACCCTGTTTATAAGTGCATCCGGTATAAATTCGAGACCTTCAGAAAATGATCGCAGGTAGTCAATAATTTTACCAATGGTTTGGGCCTGCAGCCAAATGATGAACACTACCATCTTTCTCTCCCCACTCCTCTTGTTCGACCCCAAATAAATCGTTCCAAAGATCACAAAGCATTGAGGCTACTCTTCAGGAGGCACTGGCAAATCGAGTTAGGAGACTGCCTCTTATATTACAAGGAATTCCCTTCGGCACCAAACACGTTTTAATTCATGAAATTTTCATTGGCAAAGGAACAGAAAGAGCGGCAAGGCTGACATTAAGGCCGCCCAGATACTACTTTAGAGCTGAATGTGAAGCCAGCGCTTGCTAGATGGACTGAGGAAAAGTTGGCCTGCCTTGTGAAATGTCCCTGTTTTGCACCCACAGGAGGTAAGATAGCCCCTCTTCAGGCCATCGAGTTAGCCCCAGATTTAGTCCTCTGATGAATGAGCACTGCAAAGTCACATCATTTCCCTTTATAGAAATGTTTCCTATTAGCGTGTCCTTCTCTCAGCACTAATGTCATCTCTTCGTCTTTCGATGAAATAATGAAGAGTTTAAGCACCTGGACGAGACGTAACCTTGGTCCTAGAGACACAGAGCAATGGGGAAAGAATCGTGGGCAGCTCTCAATTCTTTGCTGTTATGTCTTGGCAATGTTTTGGAAAGCGTGATCTCTAATCACACGCACCTTTGATAAGTCCCTTCAGAAAGAGCATTTTGAAAATAAAACTCTACACTTTACCTCACGACATTTATATGCAGTGTGAATTTACTAGTGAAAAGGTAGGTCAGTTATTCAGGGTCAAATATTATTGCTGGAAGGGTCAACTGTACTAAATCCAATTAAATTCACTTAAAATATTCTTTAGTATATTTTTCTTCAGTTAGTATGAGAAATATACACTCTAAGAAGCTGAAAATCATCTTGAAAAATGGAAGTATAAGTGAATTAAACTAAAACATTTTGATATCTGCATTTTAAAGCTTGAAACGGAAAAATGGAAAGCAGAGCAAAGCAAACAAATCCCAGCCGAAACATAGGACTCCGCAAAAATAAAAAAACGCTGCTAAAATCCTTTGCTGTGCTGAAAATGTCAAGCAACTGCTATAATGATATTAACTGCTATAACAATATTTATAAACCAGAGCTGCTAACAGTTTACTATGTGTCAAACACTGGGTGTTTCATATAGTTTTTCCCTTCCACTTAACAATACTATAAGAAGGTATTATCTAATTTCACAGGTGCTGAAACTGAGCGAGACTGGGTCAATTTTCTGAAACTACATAGTTTGCAAAAGGCAGAGTTGAGACGACAACCAGGAAACGACTGCCACTAAACGTCCACTATACCCCTTACTCTTTTGTATGTAGTGCGTGTGTGTGCGTGTGCTAAAATTGGTAGCCATATTTCTTAATCCCGTGTTATTTTTTTTTCTCTTCCTCTTTAACTCTAATACATTTTGCAACATCTTTCCAGGGCGTGAGAGAAAATCTGGTCTCTTTCCATAGAAAAGAAATAAATTCTTACACAGCCTTTAAAAAAATCACACCAAGGATGTCTCTTTGTGGATTTATGATTGCCAAACTGATGATATCCAGGTCAGAGAATTGGTTTGAGTAAACCTTTTATCTCACAAATGGCCTTACATCTTTGTATGATTTAAGGTAAGGTGAAGGAGGTCGCCACTAAAATGGAAACATAGCTAATTATAGCGGCCAGTTTTTCTAAGTAGAAAGTGTTCGACTTGAAAGAACATTCAGACAAGAAAGTCTGCATAGATTTTCCACCAAAAAAAAAAAAACCCAAAAAACCCCAAACCCCATAACGTCACCTCTAATAATAGCACCTTACCTTTCCATTTAGGTTTTCTCCCCTGCCTTATTCTTAACCAGGAGTTAAGGCCCTTATGATGTGACCAGAGTTTTATTTTCATCATTTCACAGTATTGGCGGTTCACTACAATCTCACGCATAATTTTAAGGAAATAATCTGTATTGATTAGAGAATAGGGAATAATCCTTCCTTAATAGTCACTAGGACAAGATCATGGTGTATTCTGAAATCCAGACCTGATGAGTTTTCCAAATGGAGTGACTTTCTAAGCATTTTCAGTCTTAGTTATTCCATAGGAAACTATATTACTATTACTGGGAGTTGTTGGTTTGACAAGCAGCGAATCAAAGGTTAGTGAAGAAAAAAGACAAACAACACCTGTGAGGGTGAAAGTAGCTATTCCAATGCAAATTAATGCATGCCTACATTTCCTACAAGTTGATGCATTTAATACTATATTTCTAATTTAATATTAAGATGGTTATGTGTACTTGCTCTGTTTTTTAACTGGAAATTTACCTCTAAGGAAAGTATAACAGAAAGACATTTTTCCTTGTTTTCTTTTTTTATTTTTAATTGTGTCTCCATCACTTTACCTAGTGTTAAGCTTAGAATGTGTGAATATGTGTATATATATGTATGATTGGTATATTGATATATACACATATATATAATCACAATATAAGGAGGATATACACAGCCTTTTCACATATATTCCAACATTCATTCATTATTTGTTCATTTGATGAACATTATTGAATATTTACTATATTTCAAAGTCTTGGCTAGGAAGCGTGAATACTACGAGGCATGAGGTAGTCCCTTGTGAAAGACAAAGACAATCACATATGAAATTTAGAATGCAACAGGCATAAGAGCCAGCAAAGTGCAATTTACACTGGGGCACAGAGAAGGAACTGGTGAGTTCTGTGCTCAAGGGGCAACAAGAGGGTAGGGGCAGGCCTCACAGGGGAAAAAGGGCTGCAGCAAAGGCTTGGAAGGGAGACAGTGCACGCACCTGTGTGACAAAAGGATGGATGGTATAAAGCACTTGCAAGAAGGAATCTGGGATATGCAAAGACAGGAACCAGAGGCAGCATGGTGATCCCATGTGGAGGAGTGGAAAGAAATGGTAGGGGAGTAGAAGGCAAGAGCCAGAGGAAAGAAGCATCTCTTATGCTACCCTCAGAAGCTTAGTGGAGAACCCACAAAAGGATTTTAAATAAGGGAATTACCCTTTGCGTTTGAATTGATGTTCTAAAAATGAATGTATATGAATATATGAATAGATGGCTGAGATCTAACGCATGGCTTTTAATTCACATAAGCTGGTATGAATGAGACATGGATGCCGCTTGTGAAGAAAAAAGAAACTCAAGAGAAAAATGACAAGTTTTTCCTTAGCAAACTTAAGTAACCATTCCCTTAGTTTTCTAATTTATAAAGAGCATTTCCTGCCATTTGGCTATTTTGTCAATCCTCACAATCAACAAGTTTTCTATCAACTCTAAGATATCATGGATTCTAAGGACCACTGTTACTTTATAAACTGCTACGAAAGCTAAAAAATTACACTTTGTAGATTCTACTATGAGATACATCTCAATTTCAGAGAAGTTAAAATGTAAAAAAAAATGCATTCGGGGGATCAACGAAATTCTAAGATGTTTGTGAATACCACGATCGGTTTATTACTTCATTATTATCCATTGCCTCTGTAAACATGGCTCCTCTGCCAGTGAATACGTTTTCCTCCCCATTGACTTTGGTCTTTACCATGTGCCTTACTCTGATCAATGAACTATGACCAAAAGAGACTGTATGACAGCTCCGATCTGAGTCTTTAAAGACAATTCAAGATTAACTAGTACCCCTAGTTCCTATCTTCTACCATGAAAGAATAATGCATCATATAAGAGTTGGTATTTACAGCCTGGGTTTTGTAATAAGAAGACATTTGGAGCAGATCGAAAGTTCAGAATGAGAAAACCTGAATGTGATCCATAGTGTGGAGTAAATATGCAGCTATTCCTCAGACGCGTGAGTGAGTAATAAATGTTTGTTGTCACAAAACACTGAGATTTGGGGGCTATTTGTTACTGCAGCAAGAGCTAACAATTACAACAGTATGGTGAAACAGACAAACAAAAAATATATGGGTTCTTGGGATGAAAAACCAAAGTAAGCCTTTAAAATAAATGTACCCTGGTCATATATTTCGACTGCACCATCTCTCATTCCACATACAAACTGTTTGCTAAAAAGGACAGCAAGAAACGAAAAATGAAATGGAATCAATATTGTGTTAGAGCCTGACTTCTCCGGCCTAGATTGTCAGGCAGACTCTGACAAATGAAGGCTGATGGATGGAAAAACACAACATTGGGCAGTTGCCTTTCTTTCTCTTTCCCCTCGTACTGGGTGACTGTTCTTTTATTTATCTACAATTAGGTTTGCTAGACCACAGCAACGCGGCTGTCAAGCACGTGCCACGCTGATTGACAAAGAATGACAGGTTCTCTCTTTCCATTCTGAGCTAATCAAGGGCAGCCCACCAAAGGGAGCCTTGTTTTTCTGGTTTAGAGATTTATGGATTTCAAAAATAATCTGTCCAAATATACAAAGTATGATGCAGTATTGATTTTTCAAAGTGCCAAATGTTATGAAACTAAGAAGATATAATCTACCAAGGTACATACGTGGAACGTTCAAGGCCAATAAAAGAGTAGAGATAGGTGTGACCATCAAGTAATGAGACTGACATCCAGAAGCCCTCCACTCAGGACGAAGGGGTTTCAGAGTCTTTTGGGAAGACTTATTCTGACAAAAGAAATCTTACCAACAAATCCCCAACGTGTTAATTCATTCAGTAAATATTTACTGAATCTTCAAACACCTATTTTGTTATAAACAGCTTAAGCAGTGGATATTTAACAGTCACTAAAACAGACACTATTTTCCTGTTCACGTGAGGCTTGTCTTCTAATGGGGATGGTGGACAATAAAATACAAATTATGGCCCATCAGACGGTAAAAAGTGCTAAAGAGGAAAAGAACCCAAAACTTTAAGTGGAGATAGATGTCTGTGTGGGGTAAGGAAGGATGGGAGGGGGGTATCTGAGAAACCGCTTCCAGGGAAAACCTCACTGAGAAGGTGATTATTTGAATAAATATGAGTTAGAAGTGAAAGAAGAAATCGAGGGGCTCCCTCAGGGAAGCACAATCCATGCAGAGGAAACGGCGAGTGCAAAGGCCCTGGGGTGGCAATGTGTCTGGCCTGTTCAACAAAAAAATAAGGGAGCCTGGGCGAGTGGAGCCGAGGGAGCAAGGGGAGAGGAGCAGGACAGAGGCCTGAGAGGCTGGGAAGGATAAGGCCCTGCAGGGCAACTGCATGAGGACTTTGGCACTTTACTCTGTGGGAGATTAGGAACCATAGGAGGGTCTTCAGTAGAGGAGTGATGTGATCGGACATATTTTTTAACCTATCATTCTGACTGCTGTGTTAAGATTAAACCAAAGGGATGGAGAAAAGAGACCATAGTTATAAGCACATTTCCAAGGGAGTTAGTTAAAGCCACATTGCTTGGAAGGAAGTACTTGTTTGTGGAAACCCGATACACTTATTCTGAAAATCTTTACACATACAGTTTTAAAATGAGGACTAAATCTCTCTGATCTGGTTAAAGCAGTACTTTAACCAGACTCATTTCTTGAGAGTGGCACTCCCCAGGTTTTACCAGGTTCCAAAGTCCTTAGTGCTAAAGACTGTGGGCTCTTAGGCCCAGCTATATAAGTTCTGATCCTGGCATGAGTTGATTATTTTCAACAGACACCATATGGCCCATAAATCCCAAAATATATTCTAAAACCTTTGCTATCTGATCCCTTACAGAAAAAAGTTAGCCAACCACTGATGTAGAGAAATGGTTAGGTTTGGGATTTGCGACTCTAAAAACCTTCAGGTGCACAGAAAAATTATATGGGTAGTTATTTTTAAAGATAAAACATGAGAAACATATTTTGCCTTTTATCTCCTCATACAGACTCATAGAGATAGTCAAACAATTTACAGTTATACTTTGGAGCAGGGCCTAACAAACATTTTCTAGAAGGGGCCAGACAGTAAATACTTAGGCTTCCCAGGCCATATGGTGCCTGTCCTACCTGAATTCTGCCAGTGCAGCGTGAAAGCAAACATAGGTAATGTAAACAAATGAGCATGATCGTGTTCCAATAACACTTTGTGTACAAAAACAGGTGGTGGACTGAATGTGTCCATTGCACGATCGCTTGCTGACTCCTGCTTTGGTGTATTGTATTACAGGGTTGGTGGAAGGAATCAGATCAGGGACGAGATCATCTGGGTTCTAGGCTTTGTGATTCATGAGTTGGGGCAAGTCACTTAAATTCTCTGAGTTTTAGTATCCTGAGTTATAAAATGAGTTAGAACTACAGATAGGATTACAGAGCATTTTGCCCCTGTGCATGAAAAGTTGACCTTTGGAGAACTTTCTAGCTGTTTTCTACGTGGAAGCCTGACAATGGTGGAATGTCAACTGTGTTTAGTAGGGCAACATCGCTACCGCTAAAAAAACAAAAACCAAAACCTGATTGGTAAATTACACCTGGCTTAGGACTTCTACTTTTGAACTACCAATGTCTCCCGGAAAGCCATACTTTTGGGGATCCCCTAAGCCGAGTGACTCTTATAACTGAAAATGTACCTTTCATGGATCTTGGAAACTCTATCTATGTCATAAGACATTGGCTCCTGGGGCACATTAAACTTCTAGGTCAGAGTTGACCCAGCAGCTCCCCGTGCGTCTCCTTTCTTTACACCTGATCTGTCATCTGGGAGTGGGCAGAGGCTGCAAAAAAGAAAAAGACAAAAAAAAAAAAAAAAAAAAAAAAAAAAAAACCACCTCTTGGAAAGCTCTGTGAATGCTGCACAAACTGCTGTGAATTGTAATCCTGATCCTGCCTTTCTGGGGGGCTGTTTCTCTGTTCCTGTTCCCTGTGAAGTGAATTTGAAGCTGAATGTGGCTAACAGTAACCTCATTCAGTTGCAACCAGCAAGACTCACTGATGGGCTTTATAATACTCATGTCTAGGACCCGCATTTTATTGTCACAAATTAATTGCTCTAAAATTGAGACACATTTGATAAATGATGGTGCGTCATAGTCTAACTGACAGCACCTCTTTCTTAGTGACAGATAAAATAATGGTACATATTCTAATCAATGGTGTGTTCGAAGCAGTGAAATATGGCATGTGACCGGGATATTCATAGGACGTCAGGATCAAATGATTTAGTATATGCAAAGGTAATACTAACTGCTAACATTTATTGAGAATTTACTAAGTACAAACATTGCGCTCTGCACTTAACATAAATCATCCTAATTAATCTCACTCAATCTCCACCGCAGAGCCTTTCACCACACATTACTGTCATTTATTCAGATTAAAAAAAAAACAAAAACCAGAGTCACAAGAGGTGAGGATACTTGCCTAAGGCGCAAGCTAACAAATGGTAGATATAAGATTTGAACCCTGGTCTGTCTGACACATGTCCTGAATACTTAATTATGATACTATATGTTCCGTGAATTTAAGTATAATCCATATATACAGTTAGATTTTCTTTGCGAAATCACAGGGTTTGGAACCAGAACAAAATATTTTTGACTAATGTATGATTTTGGTTTAAATTAGGGTTTTCCAACCTCAGCACTACTGACGTTTTGGCCCGAATAGTTATTTGTTGTAGGGAGCTGCCCTTCTATTATAGGATGTTTTACGGCATCCCTGGTCCCGATTCACAAGATGCCAGTAACACTCCCAGCTCTTCCAGACGTGAGAACCAAAAAAATCTCCAGACATTGACAAACTCCCCTGGAGTACATGAAATAGTGTGATTTAATGTAAGTGTCCTTTCTCTCCTCTTTCTCGTACGGAATGCTGTCTGTAATGGCATCTTTTATACATATTTGTTCAGATGCACTAGTATTCACACTATGACTTTGAAACCACATTTGAATGCGGTTCGGATGAACTCTAAAAATGTAGGTTTCAGTTTCTGGCTGAATTATTCCTAGGAATACTCCTTCAAATACCCACATGGATCAAGGAACACGGTGGATTCTATGGAATACAGAGGCATATGAGACCTTGCATTTCACATTCACCTTGGCCATAATACCTGCATTATTTTAAACTGATATAGCACAATGCTAAATTACTAGCCACGTGGTCATTGGACAGAGGTCTTGAAGTCTGGATAGTTTTCTCAATGTAAGTATTATTCAACACCAGGACCTGCTTTTTAAAATATAAAATAGGGGCACCTGGTAGCTCAGTCAGTTAGCATTTGACTCTTGCTTTTGGCTCAGCCCACGATCTCACGGTTTGTGGGATCAAACCCTGCACTGGGCTCTGTGCTGACAGCGCTGAGCCTGCTTGGGATTCTCTCTCTCAATCTCTCTCTCTGCCCCTCCTCCACCTGTGCTCGCTCGCTCTCTCTCTCTCTCTCTCTCAAAAAATATATATATAAAAGAGCAGTTAGGGTAATTTTCAATAAAAGCAAAGAGTAATTCAGTACACCTGAAACTAATACAATATTGTAGGTCAACCACATTTCAGTAATAAAAAAGAACATTAAAAAAGAAAAAAGCAATTCAACTCTGACTTCATGATTGACGCACTTCAGATAAAATTAAAGATGCTTTGTTTTTTTTTTTTACTACTAAGTGCTATACCAAAATTAGAGTTATTATCTAAAACAGCTCTTTCTAAATTCTTCCATAAGCACAAGCAATCAAAAGGATAACTGAATTAAACTTGGGTTTAAAAAAATATCAACAAGAAAGTCTGAGGTTTCTCTTAGGAATAGCCTTTCCTTAAACATGTATGAAAAACAAGGCAAACAGGAGGGTTTCTGAAATCAAGGAAAGAAACCCATGATGGAATAAAGCCCCTTCTTTGGTTCACACAACATGTCAGTTTTCATCTTGAGTCCCAGGTTTACGTTCAGCCTGCCAAACATAATATTTGTACTCCTGTAACTCTCCATGACTTCTACCGCTCTAGGTGAACATTTTCATCGGCCTCCTACAAAGTCAACGATAAGGTTTTGGATAAGGAATTGTGAACCTGTATTTCAGATACATATAACTGTTAGAATCCCGAATATACAGAGAACTCATATTAATTTGTAACAACCCGATTGAAAACTGGGCAAAGTATTTGAAGAGTCAACTCATAGAAGGAAAAATCTGAATGACCAACAAACATGAAACGTTGTTTAACCAGGGATATGCAAATTCAAATACTAAATTCATGTCATTTCCTGCTGCTGGTGGAAAGCAATTTACAATATGTAATAAAGATGCGACTACTCTAACGAGTCAGCAGTTCTACTTCTAGGGATTGTCACATGGGTTTATGAGGAGACCTGCAAACAATGTTCTTTCGGCTTTGTTTACATTAGTAAAAAACTAGAAACAACCTAATGATCATTCATTTCTAATCTTATAACCCTATTGATGGTTTTGTTCTTATTCAAATCAGAAATACCTTTAACAGGTCACTTCTCTTTTCTAAATCTACTTTAAATGATTGTTATTTTGTATGGTGTCCAAAATTTCATCTAACTTAGTCATAAGCAATGTTAATGCTTCTATTCATAACTGAACCACCGAAGATATTAAAGATAATAGAGATAATACCGTCTTTAATAAATCTGACTTCAGCTATAATGGCACACACAGTATAATATCTCAGATAACATCTGCTTACTTTTGAGTGAAGCACAGAAGCATGTGCGTAAAATTTTGTACTCGTGTTATCTCTCCAATTATGCAAATCACTAATACTTATTACTATGCTAATACTAGAAGATATATTGTAATAAATGTTACCATGAGTTATTAATTTTGTGTTCCTTATCACCTACCTCATCAGATAATTTAAAAGACAGAGACGCCTATCTATCCACATTTTCTCTACATGTTATTCACAGAAGTTTTCTCAAATCAATCTTGAAAATCAGTAGTATGCCCACATGGTTTTGTGATTTCATAGGTCAATAAGTAGAATTTTTGTTGTATCCTATACATTCTAGTGAGTGCTACCACATTTTTTGCCTTTTGAATATTTAATGGTTATTAATTTTAAGAAAATCAATATCATTATAATGACCAGCATGCTACATAACCAGTTATTATAATTTTTTTTTCAACGTTTATTTATTTTTGGGACAGAGAGAGACAGAGCATGAACGGGGGAGGGCCAGAGAGAGAGGGAGACACAGAATCGGAAACAGGCTCCAGGCTCTGAGCCATCAGCCCAGAGCCTGACGCGGGGCTCGAACTCACGGACCGCGAGATCGTGACCTGGCTGAAGTCAGACGCTTAGCTGACTGCGCCACCCAGGCGCCCCTAACCAGTTATTATAAACGCAGTTTGAGTTAACCTTAAAATTAAAATGACTAATGGGATGCCTGGGTGGCTTAGTCGGTTAAGCGTCTGACTTCGGCTCACGTCATGATCTCAAAAGTTCATGAGTTTGAGCCCTGCATCAGGATCTGTGCTGTGAAGTCAGAGCCTAGAGTCTGCTTCAGATTCTGTGTCTCCCTCCCTCGCTGCACTCGCCCACCTTCAAAAATAAATAAACATTAAAAAAAACTTAAATGATTCAAACTATGATTAAAACACTGTAAGTTAAAGAATTATGGGTGCTTTTATTGACTATATACTTTGTGCCTTCTTAGGATCAGTAATTGCTGAATATTCATTAAGTCCAGAGGAGGCAACGAGGTATTCAGAAGTTGGAAGCTATGGCTTCAGAAGTATTTTTTATATATGCCATCTCCAAGTTTTTAATATATTGATCTGTTTATTGAAATCACTGGAATGACATAGCAACGTAAATACATTTACAATGGATGATAATTTAAGTAGTTAAAGTACAACCAATGTGTCTCTTTTTCAAAATACAGATCTGATACATATCCGAGTATTTAGTATCTTTCATAATATATATAATTCCATATAATATTCATATTATATATACATATATTCCATATATATTATATATACATATATTCCATAATACATATATAATATATATTATAATATATATATTATATCATATTATATTATATTACAAAAAATATATAAATATATATATATATTTCCTATATATGAATGATTGAGCCCAGACACATTACTGCTCTCAAGGGTGAGCCAGAAAGAATGAGAGAAAGGTATGACAAGGAGAACAGCAGATATGCGGCAATTTGGAAGTATTTGGAATACAAAGGTGATTTCTAAGTCAAGTACAGCTAACTACAGTAGTAACATCACCTAACTTTGTCTATTAGGTGATAGGAGGACTTTTACAACATAGGATTATATCTGTTAATTAGATTTATAATACACTCTTATTTTCAATGCCATGTAAATTAATATAAGTGAAATCTTAATGTAGAGAAGTGCATAGTTAAGAAACAATATCACCGTGGCGTTTCTAAGCAAACCTAGTGCACAAAATTTGCTTACATGTTCAATAGGAAGAATCATGTGACTTGTGATGTATTTCCTCATTACCACCATCTAACTTTATTCTGAATTTGACTATTTCAAGTATTCCTTAAAACTTTATTTTGAGAATGTTACAGAATTTCATCAGAAACGTTCATCTCTAAATTAATTTCCACCAATCATTCTGGTAATTTTTTTTTTAACTCTCAAATATGAGCAGAAGTTTATATAAATTTATGGGATGGCAATTGAATAGTAAAACAGCTTTATTTAAAATAAGTATTCCTGAAAGCGTTATTTTTGGTGCTAAATGATTTTTCTCCTTCCCTCTGTTTATCTTTTCTTCTCCTTTTTAAGTAAAATCACAAAGATTATGGCTGTAGGTTCTCTTTTTTTAAATTTTTTCCCACAGCGACTGATACAATGTTCTGTGAAAAACAAGTCCATATCCTCCCCCACCCCCATAAAAAAAGGGTATTGAGTGGCTTTATGTTGCTATAACTTCTTGGCAGTCATCCTTACCCATAATGATAGGCACATTTGCTTTTAGAGATGTCATAATTATATATTTAGAATTCTAAGTGCTCTTCAGTGGAAGTCACTTATTTAAGGACTCCTTTAGCAACCAGTACAGTTTAATGAGCAGAGCACAGCATTTTCTGATGAAAATACCAATTCACAGTTATGGGGTCAGGAGGGTAGGTATCAGGCAGACAAGGGGCATCGGTGCAGAGACCAGAGAGTCAAGGAGAGTACAGAGACATGCAGGGGGACTGAAGGTCACGTACCCCAGGTAATTTTATTTCACCTATCCATCCAGATGCCATCCTAGAGAGGAGCAAGAGGAGAGCTAGGGAGTTTGAAAGACTGGCGATTTATTCAAGAGACTGGTAAACTCATATGAAGAGACTGGTACAATTGTTTCTGACTGAGATCCTTTTTTCTCACTACTCAACATGGGAGAAATGTATGAAGGTCAGTGAGGAATAAATAAAGCTGCATTTGTGTAATTGAATATATGACCCTAAGTTATTTACATCGTTTATATAATTCTTCCTGCATATTTATTATATTTATGACTATGTTTTTCAAAGTCTAGTTCCTAGACTGGCAGTGTGAGTATCACCAGGAAACTGCATTTTAACAAGATCCTTAGCTTATTCCACCCACCTTAAAGTTTGAGAAGCATGGTCCTAGATCGTGTATACTAGCATTTAGAATCGATAAAAGTTAACCCTAGAATTTTAACTCATTTCCATACTTACCTTATGGATATAACACGTATCTTTCAATGACACACCTTTATGAGTAAACAGCTTCATGGATATAGCTTTTGGAATCAGACGAGAAAGGTGGTTGTACCTTTTTTTTTAAGTTATTAGAAAAATGGTACCGTTTTGAGTATTCTAAATTGCAAGTGCACAACATTTCTGAATTACCCGAAATCTCAGCCTGCTATTTTCTACCAATACCCACCGCCACCAAGGGTGGTAACTTCCATGTTCAGAACCTTTCTCATTTAACTTCCACGGATTCTACCCTGTGTTCTGTCTGCCAAATAAGCCACCCCTCGGACAATATAGTTGGTAAACCAGGTGGTCCATTCATTAACTTAAACAGAAGTTGTTGTTGTGGTTGTTGTTGTTGTTTTCAATATATGAAATTTATTGTCAAATTGGTTTCCATACAACACCCAGTGCTCATCCCAAAAGGTGCTCTCCTCAATACCCATCCCCCACCCTTCCCTCCCTCCCACCCCCCATCAACAGAAGTTGTTTGAAAAAGAATGGAAGTGTTCCCATCTTTCTCCTCCACACATACTCAGAAAGGGATGGCATCCACATGCAGAGCACAGCTTTCTTTTGAAGGATATTAAGAAATAAGGATAACGTTGCTTCCGATGTTCTCATACAACCTACTCCAACGTATCATTATGTAAACTTGCTTTTAACAGCACAAAGATTTGCTTTTAACAGAGAACCAGACTGGTAAGTCAAAAATTACAATTGTAGTTCAGTAAAACATGATTTCAAGAAAATATAAAAACGAGTTAGGGTGACAAAATATTTGGAGCAGTAGAACGATCAAGTAAAGGAGGGGTCTGCTTTCTGAGGAGATGGTATCATACTGGTGAATGGAAGATGACAGTGGGAACCGTGTAATTCCTATTGGGGCTTCTGCAGGTCAAGAGGAATGACAGTCTGACTACAAAGAATAAAACAAATAGCAATGAGGGGACCTGGTGTCCAAGATGAGCAAAGAGATTACAAAGTCCCCAGCTCCTCAGAATGAACTCGCTCGATCTAGATCAATTATATCTTAGGACACTAATAAAGCTGGCAAGTCAAGTGGAGAACCTCTGTGGGTGGTCTGGAAGATTGGAAAAGTGCAGTTTTGTTTTCACAAAGAAAAAAGGCACGTGGGAATGAAATTTTAAGCTTCCAAATAGTTATTTAAGACTTGGCTGAAAGGTGCAATGCAGGGACAGACTACAAGTTTTCTTCCTCTAATGAGTATTTTCAAAGAATGAGAGTCAGTTGACATAGGGGATCTGGAAAGACAAATTGTGTCACAGCCATTCCATACTTGTTAGATTGATAGAAAAAGAAAGCAAATATTAACATACCTGTTCCCAGTTTTTAACCAAATTAAATCTGTGTTTATTCTATAATTTGTCATCATGTTGAGTTTCTGTACAGGACTGTTTGCTAAGGCAGGCAAAGATCATTCCCATAAAAATCAAAGGTTTGCTTTAATATTTTCAGGTTATAACCTTAAGGCTAGAATCTATTTGTCATAAGAAACACTCATTAGGATACTTGTTGTAAAAAAAACGTGTTTCTACTTCAAGCTGTAGGCTGTATTTGTCTCCATAAGAAAAAGACAGACAACCTAATAGGAAAAAAACTGACAATGAATGAAACAAATGGTGAACGAGAAAGAAAATATAAAGGATTCCAAAACATTCTTTGATCCTGAAAAAAAATTCATCCTCACTCAAAAGAAGAATACAAATTAAAATTACAGTGACATGTCAACTTTTTCTAGCTTAGCGAAGATCATACAGGTTGACGACACACTGAGTTGCAAAGGTGTGTGGAAAAAACTCCTTCATATTACCAATTGGAGGGCTCTATGAGGTACAATGTGGCCATTTTTTGCTAAAATAACAACTGCTGTCTTGACCCAGCCATTTTATTTCTAAGAACTTATCCTATGGATATACTTGCAATGTGTGAGATTACATGAGCATAAAGTGCTACACTGTCATCTTGTAGCGGGAACAAAGCCTGAAAACAAAACAAAACAAAAAAAATGTTCATTTACTGGAATGTTGGTTGAATAAATTACGGTGCATCCTTCGGATACAAATGTATGCAAATGGAAAAAAAATGAGAACGTTCTTAAGGTGCTAATATAGAAAATAATTGTCCGTGTATGTCATTAAGTGAAAAAAAAAACATGATGCAGGAACAGTATTTACAGTATCCTACAATATTTGTTTTAAGAAGACAGGAATAGGAAGAAAACAAACACAAATGCACACACACTCACATCCTATCTTTGGAGTGCCATCAAACAGACTGATAACCTTGCCAGCCTACGGGGAGAGAAACTAGGTGGCTGAAAGATGGAAAAGCAAGGGAGTATTTACTCCCTTTTATGCTTTGCATTTCGTACCACAAAAAGGCCCTAGCTTTTCAATGAACAAATAAAATAACTTACACTTTCAAAGTTTGCCACGGGAGGATGAATTTATTCTCAACTTTGGAGTAATTAACCCAGCATGACCTTATGACAGACTACTAATTTATTTTGTATAAAAGGAAGCTGTAGGTTCTCTTAAAATGAGGAATAAAAAATAAAATGGTAACTAAATGAAAACAAGTTTTCCAAAACAATGGTTACCCATACCACATGCCAAACGATGTGATAATTTGTATTACATTCTATTATACCCTGTGCTATCTTACTGTATTTCATTTCACTCGCTAAATGGATTTCATAACTCAACAATAGGTCACCAGCAACAGCTTGAAAAAGAGCTGTCTAAATTATCTCCTCTTCTGTATCCCTACGTCCAAAGTTGTCATACAGGATCATGTTGCTCCTCAACTAATTCAGTAAGCTCCTGACCAGCCCTCCTTTTGAGCACTACACTCCCCCAATTTGGGGGTTTGCAAGTTACCTCTCTTTAGTGATTCCCACGTCTCTCCAAGATATCGACTGGTTCCTTGAAGCAGCATAGAAGCCTCACCAAAACCAGGCTGCACTTCAACATCACTAAATTTGTTTTTATTCCCACATTTCATGTGATTAATCACTTCCATATCTTTGCTCTTGGTGTCTCTTCTCTCTAGAATCCTTTTCCTTCCCCTCATGCACCGTTCACTTTGTCAATTTCTACTCATCTTTTAAAGATACAGATCAGGTACCATATCCTCCTGGAAGCTGTCTTGAGATCAGAGTTCCCAAACTATATTAAGTGAAAGTATCTTCTGGAAAGCTTGTTATAGCATAGGTTCTCGAGGTTCACTCCCATCTATTCTGATGCTGAAGGTCTAAGGAGAAGCTCAAATATCTTCATTTCTTTTTTTTTTAAGTTTATTTCTTTATTTTAAGAGAGAGAAAGAAAGAAAGAGCAGGGGAAAGACAGAGAAAGAGGGGGAAGGGAGAATCACAAGCAATCTTCACACTGTCAGTGAAGAGCCCAATGTGGGGCTTGACCTCACGAACCACGAGATCATGACCTGACCCAAAATCAAGAGTTGAATGGTCAACTGACGGAGCCACCAAGGCACCCCAGGATTTGAATTTCTAACAAGCTTCTAGGTGATGCTGCTGGTCTTGGGACAACACTTTAGTAGCTGTGCTGTAAACAATACCCTGGCTGGGCTGGGTATCACTCTTGTGGGCCAACACATCATTCTGTAAGTATACTTTCCACCCTGCTTTGTAATGTTTCTGCCTTGATGGCTTTTTGTAAACTGAGGTATTGTAGGGGAGCACTCCTTGTCACCCCAAGATGTGCCTCTTTGGTAGGCAGATTATTTTGTGCTGAAAATAATCAAGACCCCAAAGGCTCAGGAAGGAACTTTGATCTCTCCTAACTGACTAAAAGGGCTTAGATAGAACAACTGTTCTAGGAAAGAAACTATTGCCATAAATAACAAGGTATGGTAGGCAGGGAAGAACCTAGCGAGCTTGTTTTGTCAAAGTCCTCTCTATATGCCATTGTTTCTGGATGGCCTAGCAAACATTTCTTTACCAAACACTTATTCTTTCCATTCTTTCTGTGAATTCCTTTCCTTCCCTTTGACATCCCAGGCCCTCACCCCTTTTCTTTAGTCTAGAATGGCATATGTATTTTGGCTTGACCGAATGTTTTTGGCATCTCTAGTTTTTATGTAGATTCCATGTATGTTAATTTTCTCCTGTTAATGTGTCTTGTGTCAATTTAATTCTTAGACCAGCCAGAAGAAACTTAAAGGGTGGACAAAAATGTTTCCTCCCCAACAGTACATTCATACATCAACCTGCTTCTAAGCAAATTAAGAATGAGAGTCACCTTAACATAGTAGGACATTGTAGTTAATAAATGGTTTGTTGGCTGAATAGAAATTTCATTAGCTTAGCCTCATGTCTTTCTCTGCCTAGAGGGGTTGATCGGGGATATATGCAAATAAAGTTGATGTGCATATCACTGATACATTTGATAAAGTCTCCAAATTAATGCTTGTGGACAAAATGGAACAACATGATCTGGGTAGGAAATAAAGCAGTTAGACTTGGGTATCTAATTGAACAGGTGCCAAAGGAAACTGGTGTTTGAATTGATGTCAAAATAGAGGTATGTTTTTAGTGAGGTGTTACAGGGCTCAGTGTCAGGATACAGGCTGAGAATTCTTTTTATAATATACACGAAGTTATAGAAGGCAGACATGAAATCTGAAGTTGAAAAGAAACTAAGAAATTGAAATACACTGTATGATAGAATCAGGACCTGAAGATCGCTTCCTTCCCATTTCTACTATCAACTGGATTGATGGATTAAGAAATTTATTAAGGCTTCAAGTAGCTTGGGGTTAAAAATAGCTTCCCTCCCTTGGGAGACAGAGTGAGGGGGGAGAATGCTGGGAGGCCAGGGCCATCACAACTAAGGCAGGGGAGGCTGTGAGCAGAAAGTGACAGTGTCAGTGAAAACGTAGAAGCTGAAATCACCAGAGATGAACCAGAAACCAGACGCAGAACAGTAATGGTAGTTACAGATGCTGCCTCCAGTGCTAGTGCATTTCTTGTGTGTACTCTTCTTTGGTCAGGACTGGATCAAGAAATGGGAGGCACTGGACCTAAGCTCAAGGCACCTTGGGGATAAGCAGGATCAGCAGAGCCAGGGAAGGGGCTGATGGCCTTGCATCTAATTCCAAAAATAGTAGACGACACAAGGGCAGGATGGAGGAAATGTCGACTAGAAGCAGCACATGTGAAAAAGAACTGGTGATTTTATTTAATTTTTTTAAGAATTGGTGATTTTAGATACCACTAAGCTTAGTGTGAGTCAACAGTGTGATACGAGTATTGCTGGAGTGGGGAACTGTGCAATGGCTCCAGGCATGGACTGTGGTGAGATGAACTTCGTGGTAGTTTGGTGTCTTTTTTAAGTTTATTCACGTTTACAGAGAGAGAGTAAGAAAGAGAGGCAGAGAGGTGGAGGGAGAGGTAGACAGGGAGAATCCCAAGCAGTCTCTACACTCAGCACAGAGCCCAATGCAGGGATCAATCTCATGACCATGAGATTATGACCGTGAGATCAGGACCTGAGCCAATATCAAGGGTCAGATGCTTAACCGACTGAGCCACCCAGGCACCCTAGTGGTATATTGGTATCCTAACAAGTGTCTAGCCAGGGGCTAAAATGCTCCTCTTTCCTTCTCATAACATATTCATCTTACCTAGAGTGGCAATCTTCAGACTGGGATATGCCCCTTGCAGTATGCAAAGACTTTTTTAGGGATATGTGGGCATAGATGGTGTTCATGGAATCACTTTCCAAATTCTCAGCTTCTACAAGGGATTTTCCTGGCTTTGTTCCTGTGGTGCACACATCATTCCAATCATCATTCCCACTTTTTGTTTAAAGACAGTCTTCCAACTTTACAAAATAAAAGTATGCCTCTTCTGACATATCCCAATGGTACATTGTGCCCAAGACACATTTATGAAAAATCAAAATACAATTCAAAATATTGATGACTGAAATTCTCTTTTAATCAAGGTACCATAAGGCATACCCCTCAATTTCATTAATAGATTAATTTTCAATAAAAAATCTACTGAGTATGTTCAACAATTACCAGAAGTTATATATATTTAAGTAATTTGATTATTACTAGGTATTTTTATTTACTATACAATAACTATATGTATAACTTAATCTAATGGATATTTAAAAATACTTAGAGCCTTATACTTACAGAAATTTATTTTTAAAAACTAAATTTAAATCCACATAGATATATTTGTCATACAGAAGTATGATAGAGTGGTTAATAAAAGGCTTTAGAGCATAAATATATATTACATTAAAATATAATGCTTTAGGGAAGTAGAATGGAAATATAATTGAAAGAATAAAAATGATATGAAACTTAAAGATGAGCTTGTTTTGTATATTTTTTCAAGCGGATGATGGGAGATATCAAATTGCTATGGTAAATTTCAGTCCACTGGATATATTCAAAAGAGTAATGTAACACTTTTTAAATGTCAATATTTATAATATGCCAGAGGAGAAAATAGATGTCAACTTTAGAATGTTCAGGAGGATACTCAGTTTTCTAAACTATTTGGAGAGGTTTTTTTTTTTTTTTAACATCTATTTATTTTTGAGAGACAGAGCACAAACAGGAGAGGGGCAGAAAGGCAGAGAGATACAGAATCTGAAGCAGGCTCCAGGCTCTGAGCTGTCAGCACAGAGCCCGATGTGGGGCTTGAACCCACCAACTGTGAGATCATGACCTGAGCCAAAGTCAGACACTCAACTGACTGGGCCACCCAGGCGCCCCAATTTTGAGAGTTTTATAAGCAGAATGGTCTGCATACCACTGTAGTAGAGGTTTTCTTGAGTCTTCCTCCTTGGCTTGGCAGGGGAGAAAGAAAAGCACTCTTTCCCCCCCTTCTCTCGCGAAGCAAATAGTAAAATACCACACCAGTTTCCTCTTAGCTGATAAAATCTCAGTCCTCCTTGAATTTTATGCTCTAGGAATTCTCAATTCAAGAAACTTCTCAAGTTTACAATCTCCTTATGTGGGCAGTTTGGTAGGGTGAACAATGAAAACCTCATGACTATCTGCGGTCTTTTCTGGACTGGTTTTCTGGTAGCAACCTACCACTTTCTTTTGAACGGGTGGTGTATTGTGCGAGTCTAATTATTCCTCTTAGGGGCTCTTGTCAAAATTCCAGCTATACCAAGAAAGGTGACTTTCACCATCTTTTCTTATTATTTTAGGAAAATGTGTTCACACTGTAGTTGTACCTTAATCTAATAGAGTCCCAGAGAAATGGACTCAATTTTTCATTTTAATGAAGAGGAAAATCAGGTTAAGAAAGGTGAGTTGATCAGTGACATAAACCTAGTAAGTGTCAGAACTGGCACCAAAACTTGGGTCTTGTGTTCTTCTCCCCGTTTCCACGTTACCTCAACGAAGGAGTGGTTTTCGGAGTGGAGAGGTGGGTGTGAAAGTAAGACAAAATTGTGATCCCAGTGTTCCAAGAGATAGGTCAATGTCTAATGCCATTAAAACATGGACCTATCCAGAAACCAACCATCTTCAAGATTTTATTGGAGCTGGATTTATAGTCTTGCCTAGAAACCAGCCTAAATTCAGGGCCGTTTTTAATTTCCAATAAACCTGTGTTCAGTTGCATGGTAAATGAGAATATTGTCCTTTTTGCCCAATAACTTCTACCCACATTTTTTTCAGGACATATTCCATGAATATATTTATGTAACTAATAGAAAACGCTAAAACTTTTTTTTTCTAGGAAAGAGGATTAGATGTAAAGTGTGAGTGTGCTCTCCTCTGTTCCTTGCCTTTCCAACACCACCCCTTAAAACACAACTATGCAGCGCCTGGGTGGCTCAGCTGGTTGAGCGTCTGACTTTGGCTCAGGTCATGATCTCACCGTCAATGGGTTCGAGCCCTATGTCGGGCTCTGTGCTGACAGCTTGTTCAAAGCCTGGTGCCTGCTTTGGATTGTGTGTCTCCTTCTCTGCCTGCCCCTCTCCCACTCGCACTCTGTCACTCTCTGTCTCTCAAAAACAAATAAGTGTTTAAAAAAACAACAAAAAAACCCACAACTAAATTAGTTACCTTATTTATCCTGAGCTAGCACATATCTATCTAAGGGAGTAACTATTTGAATGTGATAATCTCATTGTATATGAATTATCTCCCTAAGAGTGAATTAGACATTAACCTCTAAAAACCTAATTATGTGAACAACGACCACACTCCTGACTGAGGATCCATTGGTGAGTCCAACTGAAACTCCAGCACTCCAGATGACAGTCTCTGGAAGCATGGTATTAAGGACAATTGACTCTTGATAATGGGCTAGAGGCCAAGATTTTGTTTTTGTTTGTTTGAAAGCTACAAATGGGTTAGAACATACTAAATTCTCATCAAGATGTCATTGGCTTGAACTTCAGTTCTTTGGTATTTAAAGCGCTCTTTCTCTGGTGTTCTTACTTTGTGGCTATTACTTTGGTTCCTCTCTTCCCTACGGGAAATTCTCACTCTTCTGATTTTCCTCTGAAAAGAACAGCTGTGGGGTTGTCCACTTCCCTCCTTGTTGGCATGAGTTAACTAAAGATAATTGGAATTTCAGTGGCCTTTTGTGGAAACACATGATCTCTCTACGCTGGTTCATCTAGGGCCTCTCCTTTCTCATCGCCTCCACTATTGTTTCCTTTTATCACCTTTGGACTTTCCATCAGCTCCCTTGAATTCTTTGATTTATTCTCTTTCAAAACCTTCTTATCCTCCATCTCTCTGTCCACCCCTGCCAGAGAGTTGCCTCCCCAACCCAGTTACTCAACCCAACTATGAGCTTTACGCTCCCTGCCCTGATAGGGGACTCTCCAGGATCTTAGGAAACCCAAAAGTAATCACCTGCAGCTGACAAGACTGCCTGGAAACAAAGGTTATTTTATGCACTCAGACGGGCTTTGGACATACCCAGAATAGCCCTTTGGTGCAGTCTTAGTTACTCACCCAAATTTTAGTCCATAGCCTCCGTAAGATTACATATTAAGTCCAAAGAAAATCTTAAAAGTCTCCTCCACAAAGACCGATGAAAACTCTTAGCCTTCATATTGAACAGGTAACCTCAACTTGCTTTCATAACCTTTGCTAGCCCACAAAATGCTAGTAAATGACAGTTCATATTTATTTGCTTCCTACTTGTCTCCGAGAAACAGAAGTTACTTATGGTTAAAAAGTATAATCAATGCATATAAATGAAACTTCTAGAAACAATAAGCTCAGAGAAAAACAACTATGCAACATCTGCAAGGTATGTAGCATGTGTTTTTGTTAAGCAAGAAGAGAGTATTTTTTTCCTAAAGTGAAATGACTGATTATTCTGGAAGAAAGATGAGGAAAAATGTAGGACAAAATCTGAAGGGATACAGACAGTTGTAGAAAGTTTGTGGAACAAGAATTTTGTGTCATGTGATCAAAGAGGACTATGATTCAATGGGTTTATTTATAAGCTTTTTAAAAATGAGCTTTAGTATCAACAGTATATTAGTGGAAAACTAAAGTTCATTTTTCTCTTCATTAAAATGACAAAATTTTCTTGGATTATTGATTTGTTCTTTTAAAAAAATTTTTTTAAACATTTATTTATTTTTGAGACAGAGAGAGACAGAGCATGAACGGGAGAGGGTCAGAGAGAGAGGGAGACACAGAATCTGAAACAGGCTCCAGGCTCTGAGCTGTCAGCACAGAGCCCGACGCGGGGCTCGAACCCACAGACCGCGAGATCATGACCTGAGCCGAAGGTGGCCACTTAACCGACTGAGCCACCCGGGTGCCCCTTGATTTTTTCTTAATAAGAGATTGCAAAAGCCTTTTCTTTACCTTCTGAGTAATTCAGGTAAGCAACAATGATTCTGTCTTACCAGAGTGATTTCCTGTGTTTACAGTGATTTTGTCATGTCCTTGATTATTTAAGAATCATCTCACTTTTGAAAGAACCAGTCTTTTACAATCATGGTACCTCCTATATTTATTTTTGAAACCTTTCACTGCCACTTCGGTTACATAGGTAGTCAAGCACTGTTTCAATGACCCATGATCCTATTTAACCAAGCGTTCAAAATGTTTTCACATTTTTGACAACCTTTGATATTTTGCCTTGCACCACGCAAACCCTAAATGAAATCTTGAACTCAGGTGGACATGAAAATGTCACATTTGTTCCCTCTTAATATCTAAAGAAAGACATAGGTTTATTTGATACACTGAGTTGCATAAAAAGCATCATCAGATAAGAAGAGATGCTTAACCTGCCAGAAGTTATTTGTATGGGTCAAATGTTATCAACATAAATATTTCAGTAACTGTATCAAGTCACGAGAAATCAGTATAATGTCCGTCATAATTCCAGTCATTGCTCGAAAATGATGTATACCACAGAAACAACTAAATTCCTTTGTTAAGTGAACTCTCCTCAGATCTTTAACCATGGCTCTTTGAAGCTTTTTATCATTTAAAGAGCGCTGTTTCACTATCAGGTTTCCCTGAAGTGCGTGTCATCAGTGACAGGCTAAAGTGCTTGTCTTCAACAAAAAGGGACTATCAGAGACCTACAGAAAGCACTATTCCAGGTACTCTAGGGTGCAAGCTTCTGCAGCTTTGCTTAAATAACTTCAACACCACACCACTGGGGCTGAGTCAGGATTTCCAGAACTCCAGGGAAGAAGCTGATGGGTTTATCAAACTGCTGACCTGAGATCCAGCAAAACAGCAATCAATTACATAGAATTGAATGAACTGATGAAGGACGACTTGATTAAGGCTTTTGTTTAGAATACTGCTGATGGTTTAGTGTTCTATTTTTTTAAATGTTTATTTATTTATTTTGAGAGAGAGAGAGAGAGACAGCGAGAGCAAGCGAGCATGAGCAGAGGGAGGGGCAGAGAGGAGAGAGAGAATCCCAAGCAGGCTACATGCTGTTAGTGCAACACCTGACATGGGCCTCAATCCCACGAACCATGGGATCATGAACTGAGCCAAGATCAAGAGTCAGATGCTTAACTGACTGAGCCACCCTGGCGCCCCCTGTTTTCTTGATGTAAGGACTTTGTTTTTTGTTTTTCGTTTTTTTTTTTTTTTTTTTTTTTTTTTTTTCCGGAAGCTATCTCTAACTCAGAACAATTCAGTAGATTATACTTTTGTAAACAGAAATGAAACATTTATCTTTTTTCTACCTGCCTGATTCCTCCAGAGTTCACAAACTCCTATTGAGTATTTTCACGGCAATATCATTATTTGGACAGACTTAGTAAGAATCTATCTTTCTTGTAACCAGACATAATGGAGAAAATTGATGATATAACCAAGGCTTTGACTGGTAGGTCATATCTGAGAATGATGTACATAAAATCAGGTATGACCAGACACCTTTAAGGAACCACAGTAAACTTTGTGGAAATAACACTTACAAAACCCTCTTGGGGAAACTAGCCTGGTACTTGGCTTATGGGATGTCTAGTCTTACTGGCAAAAAAGGAGGGTCACTTCCTGACAGGCTCAGGAAACAGATATTTTGAGGGCTTTGAGAATAGAAAACTTCATCCCAATCTAGAGGTACTGTAGGTAAAATCTGATGGCAAGTTCTTGGCTTCTAATCTTTTAAAAGTCATATCTGAGATTTTTTATAAAAACTTAGGGCAAAACGAAGTTTCAAAGGCCTGTGTCATCAACTACTATCCTTGTCTCACCTGCATAAACAGAGTCCAGCTTTACTGGGTAAACAAGAATAGTCTTACTGGGAGTACCTTTGATCAAAAGGGAGGTGACTGTACAGAAACAAAAATTACATTTCAATAGAAAACTGTAGCACACCCATGTGGGTTATCAGATTATTTCGCATTTCCTTGTAAACTACATGGTAGTGTTACCTATATCAAATTGGACTGTCTTACACATTTTGCCTGTCCTTATCCAATTTTCTATTGCTTTCGTTTCCTTCAGTATCTGGCTACAACTCTCCAAACTAATGTTCCCACTTTTTCTCTTGTTCTCCTGACTTGGCATCACTGAGAACTAAAAGCTGACTACCCAGATCGCTATCGAGATTCTAGATGGTCCTATAATTGAACTTTCCTCTCAGGCTCTAAAAGAATCCTGAGAGCTGAAGCTGGACACCTTGATATCTACTCCTAAGGACTCATCAGCACAGCGCACTATGTATGGACAACTTTCCTGCCCGGAGCTGCTATATGGGCCACTCAGGAATTTTATCAGAACTCCCACAGCTTTTATGCTCTGCTCCAGGAAATAACTATGACTGTGGACACTCTTATAAAACCTCTCTGATGTCTGTGCTGTCACCCAGAACATTCAAAATGTGATAAAATGGCCACTGCCTTTCTCGCTTTACCATCTAAAGACGTTTCCAGCCCAACCTTTAGGAATCTTCCTAATTGGCTGCCCTCTGGATTCAGAAACTGGGTTTACAGTCTGCTCCAATCATTAATCTTTGTTTTTCTTCTCACTGCCATAGCAAATACCCCTCATTAAATACCTGATTGCTCATACCATCCAGCAAAATCCTCTACCATGAAGTTTCAGACTCAGCTCGAGTAGTCCTTGAACAACAGAAAGTTTCAGAAATAATTGACACGAAGTAGCTTTCCTCCGCTGTTCACTAGGAAACCTGGGTTCCCTTGGACAAAAGAGGGGACTAACGAAGATGGCCTTAACATTCTTCTTAAGGTTGACGAAAGAATTAGGCCGGTTTCTTCCTAATTATAGGCCTGAACTCTCTTTCCTTAGTGTATTTACTTCAGAAAACTTTCCATCGTAAATTCTTTTTTCTGCCTCTTTAAGAGGTAAATTTTCTCCAACTTAGGAATGTCTTCCTCAAATACCTGGGAGCCATGCCATTGAAATAGAAATATCAGGAAGCTCCTTGTCTACCAGTCTCAGGAGGAGGGAGGAGAGGAGCCTATGTTCAGTAAGTGACAATTAGCAAACATAGATGACCAAATCACAATGACCAATGTCCCCACCAATGTCCTCCACTACTTTAACACTAGCTCATCCCAATGATTAAAATCTTCCCTGTCTTTGTTTCAGTGGAGTTGACTTCAGTCATGAATAAAGTCTTCCTTGTCTATTAAGTTATCCGGTGCCATACATGTTTATATATAAATATGTACACATATACATGTACATATATATGTATATATACACATACATATGTATATACGTACATATATACGTATATACACACGTATAAACACACGTATATACGTATATACACACGTATATACATACGTATATACATACATACACACATACGTATATACATACATACGTATATATATACATACGTATATACATACGTATATACATACATACACACATACGTATATACATATATACATATATACACACACACATATACACATACACACACACACACACGTATAGCACCGGATAACATATATATATATATATATATATATATATATATATATATATATGTATGTTATGTGTATATATATACATATGTAATATACATATATATAATATATATATATTATGTATGTATATATAATATATATATACATATTATATATACACACATGTATAACCAGATAACTTATATATATGTTATGTATATATATGTATGTATGTACATATGTATGTAGATGCATATGTATGTACATATATATACATATACATACATATATATATATGATTTTATTTTATTTTTCTTTGTTTTTACAACACAGCAACAAGAGCACATGCGGAGAAAGGGAAGGGTTTGGTGCTCATGTCGCTCACGTGGTACTTTATCCTTCAGTCACTCCAGGTGTGTCCCTTGGTAGTTTTCTGTGTGGATTTGACATTATGGGCAATTAAGTTGCTTACATGGGAAGGAAGAGCCAGCTTACCAGTATGTGATGTTATTTATAGACCATAGAAGCAAAGTCGTTCTTGAGGGGAAGAAAAAAACCCTCCCTGTTTTCAATGTGAAAGTATTTCAGTCAGTAAGACTTAACATAAAATTATGTGTCCCCGTCTCTCATATATTAATAAAAAGTTTAGAAAGCAGGAGTTAGGCAGTTTTATGTCAGATAAATAGCATACCTACAGCTCATTATTGAAAGCATTAATTAAAGATTAAAAACATAAGACGTCTTATAGAAATTTTACGTGGGCCCTGGTTCTTAGCATTCAATTATCATTCCTGAAATCTGAAATCAACATATTTTATGTCTGAATTGTGAGTACATTTGAAAATGCAAAGTCAAAGGCGTGCCTTCTAGCGGGCTGACTGAAGGGAAAGGGCTGTGATTACGCCTCATTTTCACCCTCTACATCACGATCTCATTGATTATGTTCCTCAGCTTGCTAAGGGTTCTGTGAGGTGATTTTCAAGATGAATATTGCTATTTGCAGGATTTCCTGAATAGGAATATTTCAGGAGTAAATTGCACAAACCAAGCGATGTGCAGTCAATTTTCACTCCAGCATAAACAATGCATTAGAACAGAGCCCTTAAGGCTTTTTTTATTTGGGTTTCATTACACAGCTAGCTGCATTGCATCAATAAGCATGAAGTGCCAAGCAGGCAAAACTGAGGCTCACAGAGGGTAGTACATATTTTTCTAACAGGTGCTCCGAGTTTGACTAGAGAAAACAAATGACCTGGATGTCAAGGCCTTAGGCTCCTTGTTTCAGAGGTAGCCATGGCTACTGTGGACAAAGAAAATGTCTTTAAAGTTAGGAAATGGAGGCTCCTCACACATCGACTTTCTTGGCATTAACTGATTCCTAAGATTTTAGCGAAGAGTTTCTTTCTCTGTATTAAAAAATGGGCACGGACTCCACAAAAGCGTTTAAAAACTGCCTTTGGCTTTCAGTAATTGAAAGTGAAGTGAAGCCCATTTTCCCATCTTTCTTTAACTGGAAAAAAAAAAGAAGTTTAATCTCTTTAAGTAGGGGGCTATAGCAGGCTGGACAGCCTAAAATCACATATCTTACAGCAGAACGCTAAGCAATCTTAATAAATCATTTATCAGACGGTGAATTTAGATAGAAGCTAGACAAAGAGGGATAAAGAACTAGGTAAGTTAGTAAATTATTCACATAGGTCACTATTTCCTGATTACCAGCTAGGGGTTTTTGCCTCGGATAGAGCCACACGCAAAAGAAAAAGGCTAAGGGCCTATTTTTGAAATCTGCACTCCAGAGGTGAGAAGCTCAGAATATGCACAGAGGACTGAAGCCAAAGACTCTCACTGCCAGCGAAAAAGCAGCTGCCTCTCCCCTCAGTGATTTAGACCAGGCTGCAGGAGGCAAATATCATGACTCCCTGAAACTATGCACAGCAGTGAGAGCACAGCTGACAGGAGCTCTCACTCTAAACGGCAGGGACCTAATTTGGCACAAACCTATGGGCCACGGACAAACAAATGCCCAACGCGAGTTTTTGCTATTTGAGAACCACTGTGGGGGGTTTCGACTGGGAGTAAAGTCACTTTGGTTGAGTCAACAACATCCATTTGTGGTGGCAGATTTTGTTATCCTTTCTATTCAATATATTCCATGCACAGAGATAGCTAATATCGAATATATTTTTCATTACTTTAATGAAGAAGCTCATTTTCACTAAAGGATGCATCAAAAGTAAAGGGACGGTGGGGTGCCTGGGTGGCTCAGTCGGTTGAGCGACTGACTTCAGCTCAGGTCATGATCTCGCGGTCTGTGAGTTCGAGCCCCGCGTCGGGCTCTATGCTGACAGCTCAGAGCCTGGAGCCTGTTTCAGATTCTGTGTCTCCCTCTCTCTCTGACCCTCCCCCGTTCATGCTCTGTCTCTCTCTGTCTCAAAAATAAAACATTTTAAAAAATTAAAATAAAAAGATATTGCAGGACATTTGCAATTCATATCACACCTCTTTAATTTGAACTACACAATCCATCGTGCCCCTTCCTGCTACCCACCGAAAGATCATATTTGCTCTTTCACTGAGAGGAGAATCTGGCTGAGGTTATCGTCTGTTGGACTAAGTAACTACTTCTTTGTTGAGATTACGGAGTAACGAACAATGAGTATTGTGAGATAAAGTTGCACTGGGGAATGGACAGAAGTCAAATACCTCGGAGGACACCATGTACTAGCAAGGTGAAAAAACGGAAAGGATTCCAGAACTGGTGGCTTCTCTGAATGATGACGTGGCTTTGCATTCTCCCATGTCTTGTCTCTGTGTCTACACATAATGCGAAGGCAGGGTGGCTAGTGCGGCAGAAGCCACGGCTTAGTGTCAAGACCTCTACCGTGCCATCATTGTTCCAGCTGTGTCTTTACCTTTACCTGACCCGTACACTTTCTTAAAGCCAGCCAAATTCATTCTGGTAAAGCCTACTGTGACTTGGCCTTAATCGTCAGACTTGAATGGAAGACCGTGACGCTGGATGAGCAGCCTGGGGTTCGCAGGGGTGAAATGACATCTACCTGCGATGTACGTGGCATCATCTGTGCCTGGGGGCAGCTAACAGAATGGTAGATATACATGGCAGGAGAAGGTAAGGTAAGAGTAGCGGAGCGCGGTTTGCAAAATAACTCATTTTAGCTATTTCAACCTCTCTCTTTCCTTAATCTCACTCAAGCCCATCTTTCTTAAACTTTGACTTCTTCTCTAGAATATCCTCACGCTTCATTTCGTCCTTGCCTTATCTCCTACCAAAACAGCACCCAGTGGAGATTAAAAACATTAGGTTGTAATAATCCTGGAAAACAAGGGAAATGAAAACTTGGGGTCAGTGAATTAAAAAAAAAAACCCAAAAAACTTTACTCAACATCTTCCTTAACTTATTTAGCCTGAAAGTGCCCACCATTACATTAGTCAAGAGGTTGAGATTTCAGTTTAATTGGTTTATTTGATTAGCTAGTTAATGTTGCTGACCCAGAGGAGATGCAAAGTAGGACATCAAGTTGGGATAAATCTTTGGAATATGCTCCTGGGAAGAGAGAAAATACAGGGACAATCCATGTGTATAGAGATGCTAAAAGAAGATGGTGGCATCCGATTGGCATGTTGGCCTGGAGCACTAGACCTACCCGTGGCACCTCTTTACCAATTTGGGTGCCTGGTTGCCACCTTTCTTCTTTGATTCAAAGATGTAAGTACCTACCATACACCGGGCCCTGAGATGGAGGTGTCGAGAAAGGAGTGGGGTAAGGGAGTCAAGTAAGAAGATGCCCTCTGCATTCAAAGAAGATTTTGACGGGGTACTCAAGTCTGTACCGTTTAAGTGTCCATCAATGTACAAAGGTTATGGGAAATGGATACAGAGGTTTATAAGCAATCCTAAAAGTGTTTTTTACTCTACTGGGGGTATGGAACAAAGTTTTGAAGAAGCAAAGACATTGAATTCAGTCTTGATGGATGTAGAAAACTTCATCATGCCAAATAAGGAGAAAGAAGACAATTAAGGAAGAGAGAAAAGAAGATCAAGAACACAAAACACGGCATGAAACCACATGCATCAAAACATACCATACAATTTTTTGGTGGCTAGAATATAAAGGGACATTGTTGACAGAATGAAAGGATACAGACATAAACTGGAATCAGCCTGAGAGGGTTTCCTAATGTCTACTAAAGAGACTATACATTATTGGATAGGCACCTAATCTCCTAACCTCCTAAACAACTTTAGTTTTAGAGAAGCGGTCTACACATGTACATTAAGTGCAATTAAAGTAGGGATGGGAAGTAGATCATGGTAACAAACATGATGAAGACATTCTAGTGATATGTTTAATGAATAGATTATTGCTAGTAAATGCTGTAAGAAAAAGCAAAAAAATGCTAGTCAACTATTATTATCATTATTATTGTTATTATAACAACAATGATGATTATGATAATGAATCAGTGATATTGCCATTCTTTCGGAAAACAAGATTTAAAGCAAAAAGTCCCTACCTTAAGGTCAAACGGTCCTGTTTGATTTGGTTGACTGTAAATTTCCAACTGATTTCTAATAGGAGCCAGCCACAGAAGCAGATGATTTAACTGCTCTTCAAGCTGTCCAAGGTCTTTTATGTGTGCCTCAATTTCTCCTTGTTTCTCAGGCAAATCTCTAGAAACCTGTAAAGAAAAAGAGTAAAACATTCCCATGGTTTAAATAAAAAAGTAAAAAATAAAGTTATTTGCTATAAAATGTCATCGAAATTTACTGATTTGGGTATTGTAACAAGGTGATATTGATTACTTACATGGGTTACATGTTAGAATTTAATTCATGTATACAAATCATTTATTAATAGTCTTCCCCAAAACTCTGTGCTTCAAAGACAATGAGCCTTTTCTTTTGGAAATTCAAAACACACACTCACACAAATGCATACCCAACTCCAACTCCTACCATTACAGTATATTCTTGAACCACTCATTCACTAAACATAATGGTGCATTGCATATTAGATGGCAGATACTTTGTCTTTACATTTCCTTCTAACTTTGTTTGATGTTAAGGAGAATTATACAAGGGAATTCTTCTATGAACAAAGAAAAAGCTGGAGGTAAGGTATAGTTTAGGGGTCTAAGTATAACGAAGTAAAACAAAATCAGATGACTAGAATGAAAAGAAAAAAAAGACATTTGGATAAGAGTAGAATATATCAGCATGATTATAGGCTATTTTTATTAAGGGCTTACAATGTGTCAAACACCATCTTTGGAAGTTTCACATTTACTGCCTTCTTTAATCCATCCAACAATCCTAAGATATGGATACTATTATTATCCCAATTTTATAAATGGATGATGACATTAGGGCTGGGAAACATGAAATCACTTGGGAAGAAGTGTGCTAGATATTCTGTTCAACACCGAAGTCTAGAGTTAGGCTGCTGGGTTTAAATCTTAATTCCTGTTCTTTCCGAGCCCTTTAGCTAAGTTTTCTTTAACTTTCCATGCCTTCTCTTCAGAATGCAGACAATGACACTACCTGCTTCACAGGGTCATTATACAAATTAAATAAAGTAATCCATGTAAATAGCTTAGAGCAATATCCTGCATAGTAGTGAGGGACAATAAAGTCACTGAATGTTAGTGATAGTTGCTCAAGCTCAGGTGTGAGTATCGAGCCAGGATAAGCAAGAATAAAGGCTTTTTCTTCAGACTATCAAGGGCTAAAACAAGTAGGTACCCAGGAGTAAAGAACATCAACCTGAAATGGCAACTCTTGATTATAGAACTAACACTATTCTAATAACGTAACATTATATTATAATATGAACACAAGTGTTACAGTAGACATCTATTATAAAATGTGATGTTATGATAGATAACATTTAAAAATTATGGGGTGCCTGGGTAGCTCACTTGGTTAAGTGTCCGACTGTGACTCAGGTTATGATCTCACGGCTCATGAGTTCGAGCCCCGTGTGTGAGCTCTCAGCACAGAGCCTGGACCCTACTTCAGATTCTGTCTCTGGCTCTCTCTCTCTCTCTGTCCCTCTCCCACTCATGAACTCTCTCTCTTTCTCTCTCTCTCAAATATAAATAAACATTAAAATTATTTTTAAAAAAATTAAAAAGTTTTATTTCCAGTATAGTTAACATTCAGCATAATATTAGCTTCAGGTGTATAATATAGTGATTCAATACTTCGATCCATCATCCGGTGCCCATCACAACAAGAGCTCTCTTTAATCACCATCATCTATTTCACCCACCCCCCACCCCCTCCCCTCTGGTAACCATCACTTTGTTCTCTAGACTTAAAGGTCTTTTTCTTGGTTTTTCTCTCTTTTTCCTTTGCTTGCTTGTTTTCTCTCTTAAATTCCACGTATGAGTGAAATCAAATGGTATTTGTCTTTCTCTGACTTATTTCACTTAGCATCATACTCTCTAGTTCCATCTATGTCACTGCAAATGACAACATTTCATTCTTTTTTATGGCTGAGGAATATTCCAGCGTGTGTGTGTGTGTGTGTGTGTGTGTGTGTGTGTGTGTGTAAGTATACACACATACCACATCTTCTTTATCCGTTCATCTGCCAATGGACACATGGACTCTTCCATAATTTGGCTACTGTAAATAATGCTACTATAAACACAGGGGTGCATGTATCCCTTTGAATTAGTGTTTTTGTACTTTTTAGGGGGTAAATACCCAGTAGCACAATTACTGGATGGTAAGGTAATTCTGTTTTTAGTTTATTGAGAAACTTCCATACTGTTTTCCAGACCGGCTGCATCACTTTGCATTCTGACCAACAGTGCAACAGGTCTCCTTTTTCTCCACATCCTCACCAATATTATAGGGAATAATTAAAAGGTAAACTAGATAAGCATACTAATATACTAGCGCATCATGTGAATAACGGCCCATACTTTGGAACAACTGTTTCAGATACTTTTAAAAGAGCTAACTAAAGAACATTATGTTCTTTAATTGCGCCCAAGAGCTGTGAGGTGAAAAGGAGATACATTAATGGACAAAGTAACTTATCAGTTAATTTATGGGAGAAGGAATTTTATATATGCTCTGATTATATGTAAACAATATGTATTTTGAAATGTATAAATGCATTTTTATACATATTCTGTAACATGCATGTGCATGCATGAGTAAAGGGTTAACATTCAGCCTTTACTGAAGCAGTCCAGCCTGGGACTGACCTTAGGCTCCCAAAGCAACGTTTCCTTGCAATGCTAACTTTAAGATGACTGGGAAATGTTAGGCCTGCCTTGTTTGTTGTATAGAACTGTATCTGCAATGGGGAATTTGTGAATTCGAATGTAACCTAGGGTCTATAGGACTAGAATGGTGTAGAAGATGAAAGGGAAATACAGACCGTGGCTTCTATTTAAAGTGAGCTGCAAAGAGCTTGGTTTTTACCCCTGGCAGCCTTTCCCTGTGTGGGCAAGGAGTCAAAAGAAGCGAAGTGTGAAGTCAGCATGCAAAGCTTGTCCACGGATAATGAATCATGATGCTGTATTTGCTTTGTTTGACTAGTATCCTGCTATAAAGTGTAGTAAACAAAATATTAGATAAAGGCCTATTTGTATTTCATGAGTTCTAACCCATAATGACACCTATGGTGATGAATTATACTTAACGTATTTGTGTGTGAGTGTTTGAGTGTGTGTGTGTATGTGTGTGTGTGATAGTTGATATCATAAATGTAATTCCATGTATGTAATATATAATGTAATAATGCTTTCAACTTATCTTTTCTAGCATTTATCAGGAAGGTACTAAACAGTTTATTTTTATTGGATCATTTTCTAGTCACAAGTACATGAAAAAAACATTTTATAGCTTCAACTTGCAGCATCTAAGGGCCACTAGATTCTGAAGCTAATGGAAATAATAGCCATCATATTTTCTTAAGATCTCTAAAATTGAGCTATGAACTTATTTACATCTGATCACACATAGGGTTCACATTTCAACACAGAAACCTGTATAACTTACAACTAAGACTGTTAGTTTCCTTTTCATATTCCAAACCCATCCCTTCCTGGTTCTAGAACAATTCCTGATAGCACACAGTTTGGTGGGTGAGACTTGACCAATATCTGAAATAATTAAATGATCATCTATAAAGAGATTGTGGGGCACAAGTGGTTTTCAGGGTAATTATGAAATCTACATTGGGTATATCCTTGTGTTTCCCACCACTATAGCATATGTCTTATACTATTTGTTGTTTACATTGACCTCCCGCACTGAGCTTTGATTTCTGGATGAACTGGGTTCCTACACACGACAGGCATTCAATAAACACCTGGTGAGTGAAAGATAAAAAATTTCAAAATTCCGGATTTTTTTTCCATTTAAGAAGCCATGTATGTCCAGAGTTATCAACAGAAAGAATATAATTTCATCCTCAAGTTAAACAGCTTTAATTAACAGACAAAAATATTAGTAGATTGATTGGACTATATAAAAAGGAGAAACTTCTGCATGGCAAAAAACTATCTTCAAAGCAAAGTCAAAGGACAAATGACAAATTATAAAACCAGTATTTGTGACATCTCAGATAAAGGACTAATTTTCCTAATACATAGGAAGGTTCTGCACATTAATTTTAAAAAGGCCAACAACCCAGAGGAAAAAAAACTGGACAAAAGTTAAGGACAGTCCACAAAAAAGAAAACGTAAATGGATTTTAAACATACATAAAAAAGCTAAACTTTGTAACGAGAGATCCGAAAATTTCATCTACTGCACTGACGGAAATCGAAGTCTGAAATACACCAGGCTGCTAAGGCTGTGGAAAATATACTATTCTAAATGGCCAGTGAGGGGCGCCTGGGTGGCGCAGTCGGTTAAGCGTCCAACTTCAGCCAGGTCACGATCTCGCGGTCCGTGAGTTCGAGCCCCGCGTCAGGCTCTGGGCTGACGGCTCAGAGCCTGGAGCCTGTTTCCGATTCTGTGTCTCCCTCTCTCTCTGCCCCTCCCCCGTTCATGCTCTGTCTCTCTCTGTCCCCCAAAAAATAAATAAACGTTGAAAAAAAATTAAAAAAAAAAATAAGAGGGTTCCTCTTTCTCAGCTCTGCTACGTATTTACCCAAAGGATACAAAAATACTGATTTGAAGGGATACATGCACCCCGATGTTTATAGCAGCATTATCAACAATAGCCAAATTATGGACAGAGCCAAAATGTCCACCGACTGATGAATGGATAAAGAAGATGTGGTGTATATACACAATGGAATATTACTCAGCCATAAAAAAAGAAAGAAATCTTGCCATTTGCAACAATGTGGATGGAGTTAGAGTGCATTGTGCTAAGTGGAATGGCAGTCAGAGAAAGACCAATACCATATGGTTTCACTTCTATATGGAATTTATGAAACAAAACAGATGAACATTAGGGAAAAAAAAAGAAAAACAAACCGCTACACAGACCCTTAACTATAGAGAACAAACTGATGATTACTGGAGGGGAAGTGAGTCGGGGGATGGGCTAGATGCGCGATGGGTATAAGGTGGCACCTGTTGTGGTGAGTCCTGGCTATTGTATGGAAGTGATAAATCACTAAATTCTACACCCGAAACTAATATTACACTGTATGTAAATTAACTGGAATATTAAAAATTAAAATAAAAAAGGATTCATTCCTTTCAATGAAAAAATTTGACTTCTATGAATTTTTCTTGGGGAATATCAGAGATACACAAAACACAGAGATGTGATGAGCACGCTCAATTCTGTCATTTATACTAGTGAAGAACCGACACAAAATCCCTCAAGTGGAATAAATTACCTGCATATAATGGGATAATTTGCAACTTTTAAACTACATATTATGAAAAACATTCTACTTTGAAAAATATTCATGATATGTTAATTAGTCAAAAGAGAAGTTATACACCACACATAAATTATATCTTTGATTTTCTGTGTATATTTGGCATATCAGTATGTACACCCACACACACACACACACACACCACACACACACACACACAAATATATATTTAAATGACTGGAAATATATAACATTATAAACCATGATTTTTGGGGAGGGTGTTACCAATTATAGATAATTTTTAATTGCTAATATATTTTAGTTTTTTCCCAAGTTTTCTTTCCAAGGCTTTTCCAAAGTTTTCTTTCTTACTACACAGAGTTTTATTTTCTACGTTTTAAACATTAAATGAAAATGAATAAATGGATAATACTGATTGGGTGACTGGCTATCCCTCTAAAATATTTCCAACAATAAAATTACCATTTTTACTTAGATGTACAATATGCTTTAGGTACTATATGACTGATTTTACTTCTATTAGCTTCCTTGATCTCATCCACAATTCTATGAAATATATATTCTTTTCTACAACTGACAAATGAGTAAATTAAGGTCCAAAACTATAAATAATATTCCCAGTATTACTGTTAAGTGAAAAAAAATGTGGCATTAAACATCTGGGTTTTCCTGACTCCATATTCTAACTTTCCTTTTCTCTCCCCTGCCAAAACATACATTCTCTGATCTTTCAAAATCTAATGTATTATTTGATAAATGGAGTATTAAAATTCATACTTTTCCAAAGATTTTAATATTTATGGAGACAATCTATATCCTTCATGCTAATTACCATTAATGAGATATACGTTTAGAAGTCAACTTTAATATGACCAATATAAATGAAATGCATGTATAAACATATTCTGAAAACAAAAAAAAAATACTATTTGACATTTGTTAATTCAACATTGTCTATCGGGGTGCCTAGGTGGCTCAGTCGGTTAAGCGTCTGACTTTGGCTCAGGTCATGATCTCACGGTTTGTGGGTTCGAGCTCCGTGTTGGGCTCTGTGCTCACAGCTCAGAGCCCTGAGCCTGCTCCGGATTCTGTGTTTCCCTCTCTCTCTCTCTCTCTGCTCCTCCCCCACTTGTGCGCGCGCGCGCGCGTGTGCGCTCTCTCTCTCTCTCTCTCTCTGTCTCTCAAAAATAAATAAATATTAAAAATTTTTTTAAAACATTACCTATTATATAGGGACTACAAGATGAATTAGATTGCTTACTGAATAAATCTTTGAATTATGATTAATCTAAAACCATGATTAAATAAATGATCTCCATGCAACTGTAGTAATTATCTTCCCCATTTTGGTAGATTTGTCATCCATTTTAAAATAAAGATATAGACAAAATAAGTCGTTATAATAATTAAAAATGGTAAGAAAAAATTGCCAGTTCAAATACGTAGCAATTCTAATGATAAATTAACATTATTTCCAAAGAATTTAATAATAAATACTGAATTCTGAACCTTCCATATTTAAAAATAAAGATGATACCTGATGGAGTTTTAACTCAATTTAAAAATTCCTATCTCATATAGTTCCAAACCAAATACCAGGTAAATGAAATTTTGGTGTAAAAAATAAAGCCATACAAATAATGAAGATGCGGGTAAATGTTCTTATAACTTTGATGTAAAAGTAACAATTTTGATTTTAAAATCATAAAGTGACTGATTTAAATTCATAGCAGTATAAAACCTCCTCATATAAAAAAAAATCAAATAAGCAAAAGCAAAATCAAACCCCAAAACAATCCGTATTAAATAACTTGACAGACACTCAAGATAAAACCATTCTCAGAGATCAATAGGACAAAGACAAACACGCTACAGAAAACAATGAACAGGGCTCACAAATTCATAAAAGAAGAACTATACCTGACCTATAAGTCTATTCAAACTGTTTAACTTCACTAGAAACCATAGGAATCAAATTCAAGCAAATCTGGCTTCCAGCTAACTTACTAGCACTTTACAAGTGCACCTATCGATTTGGCAAGTTTTATTACACGACATGTAATAACAAAAGTGCAGGGAATCGGGCCCTCTTGTAAAGTGCTAGTAAGTTAGCTGGAACATCCCTCCAGGAAGGGTAGGGCTGGGAGTGGATTGGGTAGAGTTTTGCAATATGTATTCAAATATAAATATATTACCACGTTTAGACCATAAATTCTACATTTAATATTTTATCTCAAGGCAACAATGGTGTGTACACATGTGAAGTCACAAGAATGTTTGCCACAGCCTCACTTATAGATACACATCATGTGAAATTGCTTACACGCTCACCAACGGGGTATGGGAGAAAGGTTTTGGGACATCCATCCAGTCATACTCCGCAGATGTGTCATAAGTGACGAACATGTATATTTAGTAATATGAAAAAAGATGTGATGCGTCAAAAGTTTAAAAGTGTTAATTGCTGGGCAATAGGTCATCTTTTCTTACTTGCATTTTTAATTTGACTCCAAGGAACATGTACTACTTTTAATCAGAAAATGGCTCTTTTAAATGTGGGTACACATACCCACTTCTGTAGAAACAGATTATTTGCATATTCCTCACAATGTACCAAGCATTATTCTTTTTTTGGTATATCAGTCTTTTTTTACATATCAACCACATTTAGTAATAACAAGATTATGGTGTAGGCACTATGAATGCCTAGATTTTACACGTGAAAAGTTGACAAAGAGAGACTAAGTGACTTGGCCAAGCTCACAGAGCCAGTAAGTGATAACCAAGCTAGAATTTGAACCCAAGAAGTCAAGCTGAGAAACTCACGCTCTTAACCACTGTACTACTTTGTCTCTCATTCCTTTTAGCTATAAAACTTTGAGAAAATATACTGAAAAAAGCACAAAAGAAAGCCTCCTTTCTTTCCCAGCAGTTATTAGAAGAAATTCCTTTAGTTACTTACTAGATCTTATACAGTTTCTTCCTAACTCGGAAAGTATGTAGGATAATGAAGTCCTGTTGCCCTTGCAACTACTAAATTCAAATTCCAAAACTGCCCCTTGTTTTATTTTCTTGCTTAAATCATATGACTGATCCCCAATTGTCTCCAAATCCTTTAGCTTGCCTTTTGGAAAAAAAAAATGGCTCTCAACAATCTGACCTTATCTGACTTTACTATTCACATCTTTCTAATAACAAAACCCCATCTTGCTTCTGTTCCTCTGTCATTGTCTACTCTACCGTTAAAATGTCTTCTTTTTCTCAGTAAAATACCTCATTTCCGAATTGACACATATAAAACTCTTTTCCATTCTTCATGTTTTGGGTAATGAAAGTGCCACGTTCTCAGAGAAGATTGCCTAATCCCTCTGGATAGAAATAATTATTCTTTCTAATAAACTCGGTAGCATTTATTATCTTTGCTACTTCATCAGGCCCTGTCAGGTACTGCTTTTTTCTTTATGTTACTAATTTCTTTCCACTTGTATCTTCTTCCCTTACCTTTCCCCCCAAAGCCTTCAAACACACACACACACACACACACACACACACACACACACACACACACACACTACCACCAGCACACTGGACACATCACACACATCTAACCAAAATTGAATGTTGCGTCTTTGCGTACTCTTACCACTTTCTCTTATTTGGGGTAGCATTTGCTCGGTGAACAATCACACAAAGTAAGCAATCAATTTCTAACAGAGCAGAGAAAAGAGAAGGTAAAGCTGAGGATGAAAAGCGGAACGCTCTTCAGAGTACTTACATTCTCACATATACGGCACTCCTAAATCTGCTTCTTGTTTTAGTCTACGTGTGAGCACCCAAACCCATGAGGACAGTAAGAACAGGGCTCTCCTCGAAGTGAGGCTGGTGAAGTATGATTTGAATACACCCAAGTGTGAAAGGGTAGCATTTAGTCAGTTAAGAAGACTAAGAAACACATGTATAAGATTCAATTCTTCATGGGTTTTTTTGTTATTGTTGTTAGTTATGTTGATGTCACACATTCCCGAGCTAGAGACAAGACTAGATGTGTATTCACTACAGCACTGGCGGAAACATTGCCCGTGCAATTAATTCAATGAATATTTACCTCGTCATTATTTTTCTTCCAACTCCCAGCCTATATACTATCCACATATCTGTTCTTTTTAATTGATTCAAGTTGCTCATTATATGGCTAAGTGTAAAACTTCACTGCTAACACCCCACCCCCACCTTAAACAAAAGCTAAATAACGGTGCATTCTGAATGCATCTTAAACAAATATTCTCTTTCCACCAACCAAAAAAAAAATCTCCCAAAATTTAGTAATACCAATTGAATAATTCAAGTAGACCATTATCATCCTTTGGATAAAAAGCATGTGGTATGGAATACTTGGAGACCTCATTTTACCTCGCGTATTTTTCTACCTCAATAAATTAAAGCTACCAGAGAACCAGAACTGAGGAATGATATATTTTCAGGCACAGTATTCAATGATTTTTTACAACTGGTCTTATGGTAAAGTATCTCTCACTAGGAGGTCATTTATTTTCTTTCCCTCTGGAAATTTAATAAAAGAATAATGAATATAAAAGTGAAAAATACATTACGGTTATATGCCACGAGACATTTAAAAATTACAAATCCATATACAATTTTAAACTGACCATTTATAATTTATTTTTAGGACAGTCACTCTCCAATGGCATAGCTATTGGGATTTTACTTTAAACATAAGTGGGTTTTCTCTTAAAATATGTGGTCATCACGTACAGTGTTTAAAGATCTGTAGTTCCTATGTTGCTGTCAGTTTTAACTGAATGTAATAATGAAGTCTCCTGTATCAGATCACAGTATATGTTAGTTTCATTGCATAACCACTTCATTAGCACATCTGAATTTTGTTATTGTTGCTAAAGATCTGAAACACATAATACATGATGAGCCAAATGAACATGCCTAGGGAGATTTCAAAGTCAGTAAAATTTGATGTACAATAAATAGGTTTGCAGTCCTGGGAGAACTGGGCCCTTATTACCACACTAAACCAATATTGGCTTTGAAATAAACCTTGGTGCTCACGAGCAGTATTCTTGTTCATTAATTTCTTAGTTTGCAATATAAGCAACTAACTCCATAGTAAAATAATCCTTAATAATACACATAGTTCATGGAAAAATGTTTTTTGACTGTTCACCTTGATTTAAACCTACCCTAACGTTGGGTAACACGCTTCTGTAATGGCTCCCAGAGGCATTAGACAAGTAAAGTGAATTGGTGAAATTGATTTACCCAAACTTCAATAGCTATCATTTATCTTCTAAAATGGATTTGGTAGGGATTTACACCCACCTAACTAGCCACCTACCCACACATTCTTTACTACATAATGTGATTTTGATCATATACTATTTAAACCCCGAGGATAATAAAACTTACAAAGAGGGTAAAACGTAATTTTATATGACACATACACATACCACAAAATGTGTTGGTACAAATTAACCCCATATTTTTCTCTCTCCTTCTCTCCCAGCTCGTACTCATTGTAGAAAAAGGAAAGAACTGCTTTATTCTCACACTCTCCCACCAGCAGTCTTTGTTCTTATTTGCTGAACAGACCTGAGCAGCAGCCTGGCTGATATAAAAAAGGTCCTCTGGATTGTTAGCAAACACTTGTGTGTGTGTGTGTGTGTGTGTGTGTGTGTGTGTGTGTGTGTGTGTGTTCTGTTCATTTTGCTTGATCAAAATTCAAAAGAAACTAAGCCAGGATCTGTGTAATTCTACCCAAGCAATAGGAATCATAACAAATTATAATAGCTTGATATTTATTAAGATCATCCCTGAGCTGTCAGATCAAATTAGCTATTTTAATAATAGAATTTTTAAAAACCAGAGTCCTCTCCTTTGTTAACATACAAATCACTATACTTCAGAATACAAACATCAGAGAAAAAGGGCGAAAAACACACTGCATGATTACACACCCTCACTTTTAGAAATTCCATTGAAAACAATTTAATATTGTTGGAAGGGAGGTGGGTGGTGAGATGGGCAGAATGGGTGATGTAAACGTAACTTCAAACTTAAATTACTTAAAATTAAATCCAGTTTAAAAATCAGTTCCTCAGTTGCACTTGCCCCATTTCCAGTGCTCAAAAGCCACAGAGAACATACCCATTACTGCGAACAGTTATCTCACACAGGCCATACTATAGTGCTTGCTTCAGGATTGATGTTCCTAAAAGACTTAACCACCCTCATGATTTCGTTCTGAAGCAGAACAAAAGATTTTAGAAAAGAATTTGACAGTTTTGAGGGCACGACAATGAATTGCTGCTTTTACTCTCAACATTTTCTGGCTAGTCTGTTGTTTTCAAAAACTCGTCTTCCAAAAGAAAGAAAATCACCACATTGAAAAAGAGTTCTGTTTCTTTGCCCTCCTCAGAATGAATCATTTTATTAAGTTTAAAAATGTCAAGATTAAAAAGTATTTTTATAACAAATGGCATAATCTGCATAACTCGCATTTATATTTTCTCTGTGCAATAGTCTCTATTTGCAAATGGATGCATTATTGTTATTTATACCACAAAGTGAATGCATATTGCATTACCCGTGAAATGAAATATGCCTAACAATGAAGAAAATCAAAGTCTCCAGGAGTTTTAATCTTACTGATAAATAAAAAAAGCTAATATGATATAGAATAGCGATTCCTGGAAATAGGGATGTCTAGGGGTGGGGGGCTGCTGTTTGAACACAAAAAATGAGCGGATGCGTCATTGGCGTATGTTAAGATGAAGCTTTATTAGGCGTGCAGACATTATAACGAAAGTGAATAAAACCCAAGGTTGAGGGGGGGGGGAGTAGCTCTCTTCCTGCCAGCCAGAAGAAAAAAAAGAGCACAGATAGAAATTTGAAAAAGAAGAAAATTTGATTTCTATGGAGAGAATAACCAAAAAATCTAGGCAGAAGGCAGGGCCCAAGCTACTTACTTTTCTGCCAGTGTTGTTACTACCGGCCCATTTTAACAAGAGTCTAGGGCAGGAGGCAGCAAACTATGGCTCATGAATCAGATTCAGACACCGCTTGTTTTTGTGCAGTCTGAGAGCTAAGAATGATTTATTTTTTACATTTTAAATAACCGATAAAAAAATTAAAAGACACTTGACACATGGAAACGATATGAAATGATATGAAATGCAAATTTACATCCATGAATAAAGTAATATTGGAACACTTCTGTGCCCATTCTTTACATATTGACTCTGGCCACGTTTGCACGATCAAGGCAGCAATGGAACCGTCAAGGGAAAAACCTTATGGCCTGCAAAGCCTAAAACGATGACCATCTGTGCCTTTAAAGTTTGCTGATCCCTGATCTACACGACCATGCATTTTTTCACTCAGTCTCCTGTACTTCTAAGTCTGTTCCCTGCCTGTCTCCCAGAGCTGCTTTAAGGAGTCGGTCGGTGAGGGAGGTGCCTGGGGCTCAGTGTACGAGACAGATTTAAACACAGCATCCATTACCTCCTGTCCCCTCCAGGAACTCCTTGTGTAACTTTGAAAATGTAAGAGGACAGTGACCTCTGTAGGAAATTTTTAAAGGGGAGCCCTGGTGGCTCAGTTGGTTAAGCATTGGGACCCTTGGTTTCGGCTCAGGTCATGAGCTCCCAGTTTGTGAGTTCGAGCCCTGCATTAAGCTTTGCACTGACAGCACAGAACCTGCTTGAGATTCTCTCTCTCCTTCTCTCTCTACCCCTTCCCTGCTCGTGCGCTCTCTCCATCTCTCAAAATAAATAAATAAACTTAAAAAAAATCCCATAACCCTCCTGGTCTATCGTTGAGGAAGTTTGTATGGCCAGTATTTGCAAATGTCTACCCTCCACCTAGGACCAGCTAGCTCAAGCCTGCAAGGGTAGTCAGCTGAAATTAGAACCTGAATATCACACATGGCAAATGTTTAACAAGACAGAATGATCTATATTAGTATTTAATGTTAAAATCTTTCCGGGGCACCTGCCTGGCGCAGTTGGTTGAGCATCTTAATTCAGTTCAGGTCATGATCTCACTTTTGGGGAGTTAGGGCCCCATGTCGGGTTTTGTGCTGCAGTGCAGAGCCCACTTTGGATTCTCGGTCTCCCTTCCTTTCTCTGCCCTTCCCCCACTTGCTTGTGTGAGTGCTCTCTCTCTCTTTCTCTCTCTCTCTCTCTCTCTGGCTCTCTCTCTCTCTCTTTCTCAAAAGTAAACATTAAAAAGGAAATCTTTTCATTTACTTTCCCAGAACTTATATGATTCAGAAAAAAGCAACAAAAAATGGAACAAAGAAAATCAAATGATGTGCCAACACAAAAGCGGGAAAAACAAATGTGAAAAATACTGTTATTATATCTTGTAAGTTACTGTTAACACTGATGGGCACTGGTTACATGCTTGCCAATAGCTTCACGTGGCTATTGAGTACCGGGAAGGTGGTTTTTTGGAACAGAGACTCAAAGAACATGCAAAATACACTGGGGATTTCAAAGGCTTGGTACAACACAAACGAGGCAAAATATGTTCGTATTTTCATACGGATTAAAATATCAAAAGGATATCATTTCAGATATACTGAATTAAATAAAATGTTAATAAAATCAATTTCACCTGCTTTTTTTTTCTGTTTAGTGTGGCTACTAGAACATCTAAAATGACACATGTGGCTTGCATTCAAATTCCATAGAATAATGCTATGCGTCTAGAAATGGCAGAAAACTATTAAATGAAAGATAATCCATGTACGTGAAAAAAAAAAGGAAGTCACGTGACTTCGAGTACATTTAGGCTCTTTATTTTAAAAGAAAGAGCTGAAGTTTTTTATGAATAGAACATCAATTTCTTTTTGCCTCCATTAAATGAATGCTGAATAAATATTTTACGCAAGTGGTACGAAGGAACAATGAGTTATTAGCTCGTCTCAGATGGGTCCAGCTGTCCCCAATATGCTTCCTACACTCCTAGGGATGAAGCAGACTTCTGTGTATTAATTCCAGTTCTTATTTGCTGCTTCCATGTGGCACTGAGCGCTCTTGTAAGGTCCTGGGGATTGTCTTTCATCCACAGGGTACCTGGAAACCGGTGCTGTAGAGCTTCATTTGCACATCACGGCATCGTCCGACTATTGTGACCTCCAGGCTGTCTACCGTGCAACTCTATTTTTCACCTACTTCTGTCTCAGGGGGAGGGTGCTGAACAAAGAAACAGCTACACACTGAACATGTTATCGTCACATAAGAGAAAAGGAAAAGGAGACAGGAGAGAAATAGAGACCCGGGGTTTGTGGGGGTTTCCCTGCGTCTCAGATGTGGTTTCCTCTGCATTAGGGCTGAGCAGTGTAACCCAGGGGAAGAAAGAGAGACAGGCACGTGGATGGGGAAGGCAAGGCAGAGTCAGAGGCTTCCAATGACTACCGCAGTGGGGCAAGCGATGACAGTAACGGACTAGAAGTCAAAGGACCCCGGTTCTAACACCACCTCTGCCTCTATCTGTATCATCTGTGGTCGCTCATTCCGTATCTCTGGAACATCATTTTCTCAGCTGGAAAATGTAGCGACTGGATTAGACTAGCTCGGAGTGCCTTCTCCAGCTTGAACGTTCTATGAATAAATTCCGTCTCTGGCAGAGGACAGAGCAATGTACACAGCCCTGAGCGTGTCGCTGGGTTTAAAAGAGACAAAGACTGTGTTGGCCCGACACCTGAATGCCTGTGAACATAAAAGATGTTCTCTGAGGGTTTATTAGGAGCCTTTGACAGAGGCCTAAAATGTGGAAAATCCCATGACAGCAGGATACCTTGTCACCCTAAGCAGATGTAAGCTTAATTTTCCTCACAGCAAGATAATGAGCAATATAATAGAGCCTAACAAAGCAATTTTGGGTAAAGGCTTAACACAATCAACTGTCATGGTGTTTCAGTCATTTATTTACAGCATCGAAACAACGTTCCTCTAAAGCCAGGATTCCTGCCAGATAACCTGTGGAATGCACTTAATGCAACGACCGACACCGAATGGCTAACAATTTTGTCCAGCTCCAGGGCTTTGCTGGCGTAGGACGTGTATTTCCTGGCTCTGGCTAAGGTTGGGGCTACATTCCTGATGATGTGGCAACATTTTAAGCTCCGGTTTCCAAGAAAGAGCTGAGACACTGTTGTTCTCGGGCCCTGGAAGCCGCTGCTTGCAGGGGCAGGTTGGGAAAATCTAGAATATCTCAAATCCTGAGATACACAAGACAACAGAAGTTTGGGGTCCTCAGGATAGCATTTGCAAACTTAAAGGAAAAAGATCCCATTCTTTGAAAAATTTTTTTAATGTTTTTTATTTTTGAGACAGAGAGAGACAGAGCATGAACAGGGGAGGGGCAGAGAGAGAGGGAGACACAGAATCCGAGACAGGCTCCAGGCTCCGAGCTTGTCAGCACAGAGCCCGACGCGGGGCTCGAACTCACGGACCGCAAGATCATGACCTGAGCCGAAGTCGGACGCTTAACCCGACTGAGCCACCCAGGTGCCCCAAGATCCCATTCTTTGGAAAGGCAAATGCACAACTTGCTCCGAACGTCTCCAGTCCTGATTCATTCATTCATCCCCCAGAGGCTATACACTGAGGTGGAAACCCTTCATACACACACACACACACACACACACACACAGCTGTCCTTTAGAGCAACTCTGTTGGACAAACGTTTTTATTTTTCTGCTGTGATGAGACTGATAAAACCATAGATACGGTGACATTTTCCAATGACTGGACTAACTAAAGCTGGAATCAGTGCTATAAACGAGGGGAGACTGGGTGGCCTAGTCGGTTAAGCGTCCAGCTCTTGATTTTGGTTCACGTTATGATCTCACGGTCTGTGCTATCAGGTCCTGCATCGGGCTATGCACTGTCAGTGCAAAGGCCGCTTGGGATTTTCTCTCTCTCTCTGGCCCTCCCCCACTCGTGATCTCCCTCTCTCTCAACTTAAAAAAAAAAAAAAGAACTACAAAGTTGAAGTCATGTTCTTTATCATCACTTTTATACAAATTACTCAGGATTCCAGATTGCATTGATTCATATTTTTTTTTTCACAGGTGAACCATGAATTTTTTTTTACCAGTCTTGAAATTGTTTTCAATCATTAAAATTCACTGTTGAATTGCTTAATGGCTAAAATAAAAACTATTTAGTGCCTTTTATATGCAGACAACGTGCTAGGTATATTTTTCGTTCCTTCAACGAGCACTTATTCAGGAAGAAAAGAAAGACATTAAACCACAAGATTGAATTACCAAGTGATGAGCGCTTTAATGAAGACTGACACGAAGCACTCTGGAGGCATGGCGTCTGGAGGGTCCATGTCTCCTGGAGGAAGAATGGAGTCAGGTGGCAGTGGGGCAAGTTAGTTTCAGAGAGGAGATCTTTTTCAAGTTGTGTGTTAACGGTTAAACTAGCAAAAGCCATTCTGGGCAGCCCGTGGGGGCAAAAAAAGGAGAGACATTGGCTTCAGCTTGACAATGTGGGAGAAGCAGCAAAGACTTAATTGTGACCTGGGTTGCCAGATACAAAAGAGGATGCCCATTTACGTTTGAATTTTAGATGAACAAGGAGTAATTTTTAGTCCTATTTGGGGGCAGTATTTGGGACATACTTGCGCTAAAAAATCTGGGCTTTCTGTATTTTGATTCACCAATTCTTGCAACCCTGGTTACGATGGGAGTGTAGAACCAAATGGTGGCAGACAGGCTAGGTCTCAAGGGTTTTGGGCACCATCATGCGGAGTACTGAGCTTGTTCTATAGGGATAAACGCTTAAACATTTTTCTAATGTTTATTTACTTCTTTTGGAGAGAGAGACAGAGCGTGAGTGGGAGAGGGGCAGAGAGAGACTGAGACACAGAATCCGAAGTAGGCTCCAGGCTCTGAGCTGTCAGCACAGAGCCGGTCTCAGGGCTTAAACCCATGAACTGGGAGATCATGACCTGAGCCAAAGTTGGCGCTTAACCGACTGAGCCACCCGGGTGCTCCAGGATAAACACTTTTAAATAGAGTTCCTACAAAGCAGACTTCAGTGGGATTTGAGTAAAAGGGGTGTCGTGAAGCCATTAAGAAACCACACCCCAGTAAAAGCATGGACAGAAACCATGCTGCCTTACAAACACCTCACGTGTAACAGACACGGGGTTACTGGCATTACCTCTAACGTGCCTTGAGCGTGATGGATAAAGCCTTTGCACATCACCGGTGTGTCTTACTCGCTCTGCCTCAGGCCTCAGAATCTGCCTCAGGGGATTCTCCAGAGCTGGGAGTGCTTTTCTGGGATTTCCTCGTTTTCTGCTTCACCAACCCTCTTCTTTTCACTACTACTTCTGAGGATCAACGTTCTTGCTTTCAGTTTCATGTCTTAGGTTCTGTTCTGGACTTCATGACCCTTCTCTACTTCTTTGAAAAAGCAAGGATTAATAGTCCTTGATTTCTTTGCAAGCAATCTGTTATCCTTAATGAAGTGTGAGTGTTCCCTAGAAGCAGAGTTCAGTACAGCTAGATTGAAAATATTCCTGAGTCACTGTACAACATAATTGGAAATGATCCCAAATCTTGCAGTTCATATGTGGAAGAAACGTGACAGGGTCTTTCTAAATTTGATCATAATTCTAATAATTTACATGACAATAGCCAATAACGGCCGCTGTAGGTGAAAGAAACTTTTCTTGGGGCACCTGGTAGCACCGTCGGTTAAGGGTCTGACTCGTGATCTCAGCTAAGGTCATGATCTGACGGTTCGGGAGTTCGAGCCCCACTCTGGGCTCTGTGCTGATGGCATGGAGCCTACTTGGGATTCTCTGTCTCCCTCTCTCTCTGCCTCTCCCCTGCTTGTGCTCTCTCTAAATAAATAAATACACTTACACATTTTTTTAAAACAGAAACTGTTCTTAACCCTCAACAACAAAGCCCAAATGTTAATTAAGCATGCTAAGGGAAAGACCACCCCACACACAAAGAGATGCTACCAGGGAGATATGGAAAGCATGACATAGTATTAGATATGACAGTATTACAGAGAGGGTAATTACTAAACAAATATTGTAATATTTTTCTCAATTCCCTGGCGCATGTGGTATTTCTCAGCTTCTTTTAGAAACTGTCAGGGTTTCCTTTCTTTTTACAAATACTCATATTCATAGCTAATTTTTTTCATTCATACGGTTGCATGTTTTGACTTAAAGAAGACTGCCAAAGTAGTATATACTTGAAGCTCCACATAACCTGGAGTTACTTTTGCTCATAATTTGTTGAGTAGAGACAACAACTTTATTCAGTGTCCCCAAAAACTCATTTTGGTAAAGGCACTGCTAAAATGGAGGGTTTTCTCTTTCATTTTTAGGACTCCATGATTTCTTATGGATGCATAAACAAAAATAAATTGACAAAAATATGAGGTTATCTATGACTTAGAACTACTTTTGTACATTAAGAGTATGAGTTTAGTTTTGTTTGCTCTCTTTTTTCAGTTTTACTGAGGTATAACTGACAAGTGAATTGACAAGATACTTAAAGTGTCTAATGTGATAATCTGATATGTGTATACATTGTGAAAATATTTCCCCTATTGAGTTAATTGATGCATCCATCATTGCCAGTATTTACGTTTCCCCTCTTCTGATGATAACACTTATGTTCTACTCTCTTAAGAAATTTCAGTTATACAATACAGTGTTATCAACTCTATGTCAACAATGAACGGCCTTTGATAGAACATTTTAAAAATCTTTTCGTAAAGAATGATGGTTTAAATAATCTCCGAGGGCTTTATATTTGGTCTGCTGCCATTAAATTGAGGTGATCTCATAATTACTCATCATGCAACAGGTTGTAACATGTAAAGTAACAATTTAGAGTCTGGTATAGAACAGCCGAGGATAAAAGTTTAATTTTTATGCATCATTTCTTCAGGAAAACACATCACGAGGGGAAATAGCTTTGAATAAGTTCAGTGAGGGTTGCCATTTAGTTAATTAACTTAGCCATTTTCATTAGCAGGCTCAATATTGACTTTAGAATAATGTCTGCTTAATTTCTTTCAAGCAATGAATATGTATGAAACATTGTCAAAGGTAAAGTAAAAATTAAGACAATATTAGGTAAAAAATAAAAATTAAGCTACTGAATTATGTCAGAAAATTACATGGAGTACATTCCTGAACTTATATTCAAATGCAGTATGTCCTTCCCAACTTTTAAGATATGACCTTGGCATAGACACATTTTTTCAGCTGCTAAGTACAGGATTTGTAATAATCTCAATTTTATAAGAAAGTGCATTTCTAAATTGGTTGGAGAAGACTAAAACAATGCATAAATTCAATGCACTGAATATAATTTTCTGCTTCAATTGCCAATCTAGTCTTCTGAAAAAACAGGCTTACTTTAACCTCTTTTGGCCACATTCATTTTATGTGCCTTCATATTAGAATAAATAAAATCAGCAGGCTCCTATTGATTTTTGGAGGGAGAAATCTCATCTGTAAGACTGAAAGAAAGTGAAGTCCATCAAAACCAATTGATGAACAAATATGTTATGAAAATTGAAAAAAGCAGTAACATAAAAATAAAGGGTAAATTTAAATGTGTTTCTGAAATGTGACAATAATTTTCAAAACTGGATTCTGTGTCTCTAAAGGTTAAAAGGTGGGAGGGCCTATAAAGTCATTTTTAATTAATTTTCATTATGCCAATAAACATTCTACAGTACAATGGTTTGTTTTCTTAATCGTAATGTTCTTTTTTTTTTAATGCTTTTTATTTATTTTGAGACAGAGAGAGACAGAGCATGTGCAGGGGAGGGGCAGAGAGAGAGGGAGACACAGAATCCGAAGCAGGCTCCAGGCTCCGAGCTGTCAAGCGCAGAGCCCGATGCGGGGCTCGAACCCACAGACTGTGAGATCATGACCTGGGCTGAAGTCGGACGCTTAACCGACTGAGCTACGCAGGCGCCCCATTAACCGTAATATTCTTAACCAGAGTCCATAGCAGAATCAATTGGGTAAGGGTCTTTATTTTGTTTTGCTTTAATATGCACGTCTAAGTTCCACACCAGAGAATCTAATTCAGTATGTGTGTAATGCAGTCCTGATGTCTGTATCTAATTTTTATACTTATGATTTGTAAACAGATGCCTGGATTCCAGGAGCACAAACATTCCTGCTTCACTCCACTCAAACTGGAATGTCTATTAGGAAGTAAATTAGACTTTCTGTTAACTTTTTGTTCCCAGTCTCAATCTGCTCTCACCTCAAATTTACTAAGTTTAAAACTGAAGGCAAGTGTAGTGTAGTGAAACAAATAACTTCAGAGGTGAAAGGCCTCGGGTTAATGATCTATTTTACCACTTAGGAAGCAACGGGATCTCATTCGTGTTGGGTAACCTCTCTTAAACCCCTTTCCTCTTGTGTATAACAGAGCCCGTAATTTTTGCAGTACCTGCACTTTGCAGTTACCTTTCATCCTGCTTCCTGCTCTCCCATATGTAATTCACTCCTGAGTCTCCCTTTATCTTGCATCATACATAATGTCTCTTACATCCGGCCTCGCCTCTCACGTTCTCGGAGCAGAAGGCTAGTTCATGCCCGGATCGCCTGGGCTCTTGGAAAAAAATCTCACATCGGTTTGCAAACCTCCAGTCTCTACCTGCCATAATTCAACCTCTGCATGGCCACCCGGTGGGGTTTTCTAAAATAAGACTTAATTCTTAACAAGGAGTTTCTCCCCTCCAGATAGATTTTACAGGGCTCTCTTGCATGGGATACAGGGAGAGATCCAACTACCCAAGCTCCTCTCGAGATTCTGATGTGTTTCACCCCAGAGACATACCACATGCGCAGCAGAGCCAAACCTTTCCATGTGGACTGATTATTGGGGAAAATAAAAGAGCGGATCACTTAGTTCCCTGATGTGGGCTGATGCTCGGAGCAGTTGAGTCCTTTCTCCTTCATGGGACAGAGTTACGCGTAATGGTTATTAATGCCCACCAGGTCTCTGACGCCGAAGACAAAGAGTCAAACTTGGCACATAAAGATTTTCAAACTCCTGCTCAAACATGCCTTTCCAGACTCTAAAATAACCACCTGACGGTAGGTAATCCTGTTCTAATATTTTGTTTATCATTTTTCCACCTGTAATATCTTTCCTCTTTCCTCGAGTGCTTTGACACCTACTTCAGACCGGAAGAGCGGCTGCTTGAGGGCTTCCCTTCACGCTGCGCTCCAAGGCCGCTGTGCTTCCTCTGTAGTATACGTGAGAAAATATTTGCCTGTCCTCGGATATCTCCTATATTACCGTCCTCTGTTGCTATCTCAAGTCGCCCCAGGATTATCTTCCCAGGTAGACTAAAAGATCATGACAGGCCCATCGAGGGCTAAAAGGTTACTATGTCTCCTACCTCACTGTAATCCATAATGTTTTTGAGTCATCATTTAGTCTTCCATCATGCACATAATAAACACCCAATTATTTATTGAATGGATAAACTCAATGCTTTAGTTTTCCAAGGAATTCATCTTGCAAACTAATATTTCTGTCAATCACCAGTCAACCAACTTCAACCTAACTTCTCCGCCTTTGAGAGGGCTAGCATTCTTAGTATCAAGTTGGTGATTATTAATACTGGCACTGGGATAAAATATTCACCCCTTCACTCTTGCACTCCAAGGTTAATTTTTCAAAGCTCTTTGATATGTAAAGTTCAGTGAGAAAGCGAACACTGCCACTCAGCAGCATGCTGATCTTAACCAAGGTCGGTGAACCTGGCTGAATCTGGATTTCCTTTTCCAAAAAAGGGAGACAATATCCATCTCGTACAACTTTTGTGAGACTCAAGTGCGCCAACGTGCGGGAACCATGGTGAAATATAACCTGGCTTATAAACTGTGACGTTCTGAAAAATTTTGGAGATCACGGCGCAGGCAACGCCCATGATGATTAACCCTGTGTGTTGAGAAGGGGCACAGCAATATAAAGGCAGGAGTGATTTGTTGATTAGGAAATTAGTTAATACTCAAATGTGGCTACGAATACCTGTGCTGCTAAAAAATGTAACTGGTTTTCATACGTCAACTATTCAATAATAATTTGTTGAGCCTCTTGTAGGTATTAAGCATGCCACTTTAAGTCCAAAAGAAATTCCAGAATTATATCCCTCTGTAGGTTTAACGTAATTTCTTCTACACAGAGGCAAACGCCCAGGTTATTACTTCTCTCAACACTGTATATACCATGGTTTATCTACAGCAACGCTGTCCACTGGAAACACAATGGAAGCCACACATGTAATTTAAAATTTCCTAGACATTAGAAAGTGAAAAAAAATGGGCAAAATTAATTTCAATACTATACTTTTAAAACTTAATATAGCCTGTTATGATTTCACTCTGCATTCAACGTAAAAATTACTAGCGAGATATTTTATTTTATTTTTCAACTAAAGTTTTGTTGTCTGGTTAGTATTGTACACTCATAGCTCATCTCAGTTTGGACTAGCCACATGTGTCTTCTTTTTTCTTCTTCTTTTTCAAGTTTTTACTTAAATTACAGTTAGCTAACATACAGTGTGATATTAGTTTCAAGTGGAGAATTCAGCGTTTCGACCCTTTCATACAACACCCAGTACTCACCACAACAAGTACCCCCCGTAATTCTCATCACCCACGTAGCCCATCTCCCACCACTTCTCCTTTGATAACCATCAGTTTGTTCTGATGGTTTGACTCACATAGTTAAGGGTCTATTTTATAGCTTGCCTCTCTCTCTTTTTTCCCCGCTATGTTCATCTGTTTTGTTTCTTAAATCCCATATATGAGTGAAATCATATGGTATTCGTCTTTCTTCGACTGACTTATTTTGCTTATAATCCTCTCTTGCTGCATCCACATCATTGCAAATGACAAGATTTCATTCTGTGTTATTGAACTAGCCACATTTCTACTGCTTATACGGTTGGTAGGGGCTATCACAATGGACAGCACCGACGTAAAAGGAAAAGGTGGAGGGTTTGAGTTTTTGTCCAAATAAAAACTGACGAAGCTTTGAACAGTATGGATTATTCTTCTAGGTTTCTTACTTTGATTATTTTTCTCTCAGGAACATGTGAAATATTATAAAACCAGCGATGTGAAACACAACGAAGCTGTCATTTAAAAACATGTAAGATGAGAATCATTGTCACAATAAATAGTGCCCCATGCTGTCCTCACTTCAAAGTAGTAACCCACTAGTTTAAAAAATTCGTATGAAAATTCTTCTGTGAATATTGAAAGCGAGTGTGAGTATAAATCTCTATTTAGACACGTAAACTGTACATTTAAAATTACATTATAGATTTAAAAAATATAGCTCTACTTTGGTCATATTTTGACATTTCTATTTGCAGTACAACTTCATCAACAGAATCAAAGCTCTTCACAAATAGAGTAAGAATTTTAGTTACTAGAAAAAAATTACTTCAACATAGGGTTCTTAACATAAAGGAGAGCATGAAAATTATTTCAAGGATATCCTTAAATTTCACTAGGGCATACTTGTCATAATACCCTTAAGAAAGTAACTGGAATTTCATGGCCATTTATTTTATAAAAAGAAAACACCATGTACTAAATTTGAGAGCTTAAATTAGCATGAGAAACTCGGCATGAAAACTAGATAAATTAGAACCAACTCTATTTTGAAGCCTCAGTGGTTTCTGTCCCATAGTATCTTGTTAAAAATTTTCTTTCTTTAAATTCAAGTTTCTTAACGTACAGTGTAGTATCGTTTTCAGGAGTAGAACCCACAGTATCTTAAGAGAAAATCTGTCATAATCCAATGCAAATCTTGCTGATGACAACCTAGTTTCCCCTAATCCCATATACTTTTCAAAACCTGGAAAGAGCAATTTCAATTCCTTAAAATAATATGTTACTGCACAAAAAGGCTATGTCAAACATTTCCCTAATGATAAAAGTGGTACATGTACAAACATAAAAAGGTATCTTTTAGGGAGAATCCTAAATTATTACCTGTGTTTTCAAATGCCAACAGGTAGAGGAAAGGAATCTATGGTGGCCACCTCCTAGTATTACGCCCTTGGACGATCTCCTCCCTTTGAGAGTAGGCAAGATTGGCGCCTTACTTCTAACAAACAGAGTATGTCAGAGATGACAAGGTATCACTTTAGGCTATATGATATCGTGTCTTACTATCAGTCTCCCTCTCTCAACTGGCTTTGATAAGGCAAAATGCCATGTTGGAGCGTCACATATGACAAGGAATTGAGTCTAGCTTCAGGCAGCAAACTGAGGCCTTCACTCCAACAACCCATGAGGAACCGAATCTCGCCAACAACCATGTAAGCCTGGAGGCAGATTCAACCCCAGTCCATTCTGCAGATGAGACATCGACCCTGGCTGACACCTTGAATGGAACTTTGTGAGACACCACCCTACAGCAGAGAATTGAGATAAACCATGCCCAGACTCCTGACCCACCCCAAAATACCTTGATTAAAAAAAACCAAACAAACCATATTTTAAGCCACTATATTTGTGGTAACTTGTTATGCAGAAAATGATATCTAGTATATAATCTTATCAACAATTGAAGAGGCAAATATGATAATACGTATGCAAATAAAGTGGTGGTGATACCGTGTGATTTGCAGTATAGAGATATTGCAAATGTAGGAAAAGGCCAGATGTTAATGAATTACTGGGAAAATGTGGCTAGTTTTAAAGTTTCAGTTTCAGAATGAAGAGATCAAATACACATTCAGATCAAATGGTAACACCATTAAGTTTTCACATGCATGCTCACATTTCTGCTATGCGTTCTCAAATTTTAAGCAGAACAATGATAAAGATGAATAATATTGTCAATCTTCCAGTTTGACTACAGCATTTTGCATTTGAAAAAGACCAGTTATCTCTGTGTTGTTGCTACGTCAAATGGTCTTTTAAAACGTTTTGTACAACTTCATATAGACACGAACGCCAAAATCTGTTAAGCTTTTTAGGTAAAATGATGTCTCAGAATCATGAGAAGTTTTAAATTTGGTTCTTGGGGGTATTCTCATTTATTGTCTTTATTTTCCATGTTAGAAACATGGTTCATATTGAACTGTTTATTAAAACACATATTAAAGGTGAACCTCGTGAGAGAATGGGAAGAAAATGGAAAACAGTCTACCTTGCTCACTTCAACAAGTAAGGATTTAATTGCCAGCAAAAGATGAAGAAGGGCGCCTGGGCGGCTCAGCTGGTAAGTGTCCGACTTCGGCTCAGGTCATGATCTCAGGGTTTGTGGGTTCAAGCTCCACAGCCCCCAGTCAGGCTTACTGCTGTCGGGGGGGGGGGGGGGGCGAAGCCCGCTTTGCATCCTCTTTCTCCCTCCCTCTCTGCTCCTCCCCCATTCTCGCATGCTCTATTGTTCTCTCACAAATAAACATTAAAAAAAATAAAAACGATGAAGAAAGAGTTCAGGTGAAAGAGAGGAGAAATTAAGAGGAGAGAGAAGGGACAAGGGGATGGGGAGAGGAGATGGAAATAGAGCAAAGGGAACTAACAAGAAGAGTGGGGAAGGAGCAAGGAATAAATGACAATGTGGAAACTGAGGTGCAGGCACTGTTACAGAACATGAGGATGATGGCCGCACACCGGAATTAACTTCCGGAAGCTGTTGAGAATGCGCAATTTAGAAGTGAAAAAAAAAAAAAAATAGCTGTATGTTCTTCCACTAAGGAGTGATTTTGAGGTTTCAGAGTGCATGAAAAATTATAAAATTAATTTAAAAATGATACTTAAGATCCTAACTTTCTGAAACTAAATCAGTATCTTTTTCACGGTCTAAACTCCATTTTGTAAAACACCAACAGAGACTTAACACCAGTTCTTACAGGGGGTTCTTCACAAATTTTCTGAAAAAGTTATTTTCTTCTGATTTCCCCCCTTATTTTTCATCCAATTGTGTACTTTCATCTAAGATATCGAGAAACTGCCTCTCGAGAAGGTTTTGAAAGCGAAAGAGAAGAATTCTCTTAAATCGCAATGAATGGCAAGTCCTTGATATCTGGGTAGACATATTTAATGCGTTTAATTTCAAATTGTCTTTAAAGACTATATCCATGCGATCATAATTTTGACATCATAATAATATTGAATAAACACATTCTTATTCAAATTTAGTAAAACATTACAGTGAACTTCTCCAGAGGTCTCGAGTAATGTCAGTTTTCTATTCTTCGCACAATTAACTGTCATTCCATCACGAAACAGTGCCGCTGTGAACAGTAAAATCAGGCAATCCACCCCCCAATCTCACATTTTACCTTACATATCTACCATGTCTACCTTTGTGAATAATCTCAATTTTAGGCCCCTATCTTAAGCTAGACCTCCAAAATAGGCCATTTACTCTGGCTTTCATTTCCTTCCCTGGTGTGGCCATATTTTATTTGGGAACTCAAAATGCAAGATACAGAAACAGAACAAGTCAGCAAAGAGAATCAACATCCTTTTATCCTAACATAACATAAAGTTTAAAAGCAATGATACAGAATTCTGATTCAACTGATATCCACAGTCACCTCCTGAGGACTCGCATCTAAAAGGTACTTTTCTTCATTTGGGTCTCCCCAGAAATAAACACTGTAGCAAGAATTTGAACTCGAGTCATTCGGGGATGTGATACTAGGGCACATCAAGGGGGTGGGGAAAAGCCAAATAAAGGAAAAAGCCAGTAAAACAGGACCACTGTGGGCAACAGACGCTTAATAATGCCTGCGAGCTCTGAGGGAAGATGTAAGAAGCCAACTTTGGAAGTTATCATACCTGAAAGGTGCGAGGATGGGGTATTTATGCATCACGTGCTGCTTTAAGGGGGCCTTACTTCCTCTACTTTTCTACCATGTCTCAAGAACAAGCAGAGACATCACCAAGCAAAAAAAAAAAACAAAAACAAAAACAAAACAAAACAAAATCACTTGCTGATCTTTGGAAATCAGGCAGCATGTGTAGGAGTGCTAAGTGCTGAAGGGATGTGCACAGCAGCACTAACAGTATCTACCATAGCAACATGTAGTTTTTTGTTTAAGTGATCTTTACAACTAGCCTATATTTGGAAACCATTGATATAATGTCATAATCACTGCTTAGTTCTATTAATTGGCCAAAAAATCAGGTCAAAACAATGTTATAGATATTAGTCGGTTACCTTTTTCAATCCATTCCTCTCTCCTTCCCTCTAGCTCTCTCCCCGCCCCCCCCCCTTTTTCCTTCCTTTGGAGACCTTTATACCTTTGCTGTGTTGCAGCTGCAGAATTTGGTCTTGAGATTTAAGCACTTCTGGCTGTGGAATTGGGTCTGATTTAGCTCAGCAGTGAGCATATGATCTAATTTGGGCCAATAAATTTCAAGGAGGTCTTTCTTGGATGCTTTAGGAAAGAATGTCCCTAAAGAGAATATCTTTTGCAAAAGTGGGCCCTGAAAATCTGCAGGCAATTTTTGCCACCCTACAGGGAGCCATATGAAGCTGACAGGTGGTCAAAGAAAGGCAGAACCCACAGAGAATTGCGGGGGGGGGGGGAGGGGCGGGGGGAAAAGGAACCAGAACCCTCACAACTATTATTATTTAAATCACAGACAGCTTTTTCTGTCATTTGCAGCATTAAGAGTAGGAAACAGGGGTGCCTGGGTGGCTCAGTTGGTTCAGCGTCTGACTTCAGTTTAGGCCAGGATCTCGCGATTTGTGAGGGATTCGTGAGGTCGAGCCCCGAGTCTGGCTCTGTGCGTATGGCTGGCTCGGCTAGGAGCCTAGAGCCTGCATCGGATTCTGTGTCTCCCTCTCTCTACCCCTCCCCTGCTTGCACTGTCTCCCACTCAAAAATAAGTAAACACTAAGAAAGCAATAAAAAAGAGTACTAAACAATATATCCATTGAATCAGTTACCTATAGTTGTAGCAGCGAGGACTAATTCTCCACCACCTATGACAGAAGTTGAAGATTGATGCTATTCTAATATAATTAATTTTATCACCTTACTCTTATAAAAACTCTTGGCTAAAATTAACAACTCATACTTATCTTTCATGTTTCTAATACCTATAATGCGTATTTTGTTATCCCATTATACAAAATCACGTGCTACAGTAATAGTTCAGTCATTGTGTTCTGAAGCAGAGATTTGTAATTGGTAGTTTGGGAATCGAGCTTCACAACAGCCAACGTGTATACTCTTTTGAGTGGATGCTGGGGAAAGAAAAGGTTAACTTGATAGCACCTGCTGTGCCTACATTGGCAAATGGAAAGAAATCACACAGATGGTGGCATTTGTCTGAGAGCTTAGTGCCAGGGGTATCCTCGCAAAGGTACATACGTTGAGGTAGAATTTCTGTCTTTTCCTAAAGCAATGGATGAAGATGTGTTGCAAAAAATCTATTTTTCTACTTATAGTATAAAAATCACTACCAGTGACACAACACCAACCATCATCAGTCCATTTGATAGTAAGCATAGTGAGCCTTTGGTGATCCTTTAATACGTGCCAGGTTAGCAAGGCATTCAGCTTTGTTCGAGACTGCTGTTGGGTCGTCTCAGATGATTTTCCTTCTAAGAAAGTGCTCAGAAGAAAGTCTGATACACAGTAAACTATCCATAAATGTTACCTATCATTACCTAACACAGACAGAACTCTTTAATTCTCTTAGGGAGTGGGGAAGACTTCAAAACAGGATGAAGTTTTTCTCTGGACAGTCTGGTATAGACTTGGTACAGGTATATAGAGAAATAAAGGAATGATGCAAACTGAATGCCTGACACACGCGAGGTAGAAAGCAATGAATATAGTAAAAGAAATACTGCTGGGGGTTGGAAGGCAACAGGAAGGTAAGATGAGTCTTGGGCTTCATGGAGGTATAAAAGAGTAGTCAGATATGGCAATCTGTTGTATAAGGGAGAGTAAAGAAGGGAGACATTCTTCGAGAAGGTGGGTGGACCAGGAAGAGGAGGATAGGCAAGGAAAAACACGGGTCAAATGTGGGGCAACACTGGGCAATCTCCCTGGGATGGCAGCTGATGTGAAAATGACCAGTGGGAGAAAATACTGGAAGACGGCTAGAATTGGATTACGAAGGGTCTGGAAAGCCTGGACTAGAAGGCAAATTTACCAAGGAACTTCTGCACTTCATGAACCCTCAGCATCCCCCAAACTGGTATAAAACTTGTTTTCCTGATATTTTGTGACTAGCAGACGCTCCTGTCAGAGTCAACCAGGCATTGCAGAACAGTATGTTAGTGGTTTCACAACACCGGAAACATTCTGACTAATGGCACACCTGAAGGGCTTCAGGGGAAGGCACATCGAAGCAGAAGCTTGTGTTTAACGGTGTTACCAGTGTTGGGAAAGCCATTTTATTCTTTCAGTTATGTAGGAATGACACTAAAATATAAACGATAGCCAGTATTTGTTGGTGTTTTACTACGTAATGAGCATGGCTCTAAGCTTACATGGGCTATATCTCGCTTAGTCCAGTCTTGTTCCTGTTTTCAAATGAGGAAACTGAGACACAGAAAAACCAGACAGCTAGTAAAGAATGTGTGGTAGGCTGTTATCTGGCAGTTAAAGTGAATCATGCCTTCCATATTTCAAGTCTATGCATAGTCTACTCTCACTTTGGCTGAGCTTGCCCATATGCCTTAGCTATGGCCAATGGGATATTAACAAGTGTGCTTCAAGCAGAAACTTGAAAAGTGCTTGAACGCTGCTGTTGGATCTTTTGGAGCTCTTCATGGAATGCACCCACCAAGCTATGAGGAAGCCCATGGAACCACATGGAAAAGACCAAGTGGAAACCAACAGAGGTTCCTGGCCAATAGCTCCAGCTGAGTTCCTAATTGGCACGCAGCACCAACTGCCAATCAGGTGAGTGGGACCATTTTGGACTTTTTGGCGTTCCCAGTGCCTTGGTTGGCAACATGTGAAGCAGAAGAAAACCATACTAAACTCTCAAAATCATGAGAAATAATAAAGATTTGTTGTTTTAAGCCATTAACTTTTAGGGAAAGTTGTTATATAGCATCTATAAGTAGAACAATGTGAAACCACAATTTGAATCAGGCAGGTTATTAACAAGTGAAACTCCACAGAAATAATCAACAAAACCTAGCAGAATTCCATTTTTTTAAAAAATTCTACATTACAATAAATATTCTACACTGCCTATACCAGCCTATGTGATGACTACTGGGCTCTCTCACCTCATCCCATGTTTTTCCCTCTTTCCTACTCTGAGGTGAACATACACAAAATCCCTTGTCAAGAACAAAGAAAGACCTTATTACATTTATGGATATCATTGCCACTCTTTCCACATTTTAATTAGTACCAAGTTGTAGAAAAATAATTATGTCAGTTGTTAGTGGAGGCAGTGGCCTGTCTCCTCCAGGATTAATATAATGACTCTGGGTCCCGGGGAAGAGTAAGCCAATGGCAAAGGTCAGTACCCTGGTCAGAAGGAGAATAAGGGGAGAAAAACATATCAACTTTTTGTGTATCCAGGGAAAGGCTGCCCTTGACCCGGAGATGTTTGGGTAGGAATATCCACAACTAGGAAACTCAAGTGAGTTTTTTTTCCCCCAACCCAAATAGCATCTATTATGTATGCCTCTGTTATCTGAAAAAATACAATTCCTTTTTCTGGACCATGTCAGGCCGCCTGTTATATGTTCTCACATTATCCCTTTTTATGTCACCACAATTTGAACTAAGCAATTATTTCTGGAAGAGTGGGGATTTCTAAGATGGCGGGGTTATGCAGACACTGACTTTATTGTTCCTCACCTCTGCCTTCAGAGAAGCTCTATTATTATTCTTAGCTTTCATTTGAGATCTCAGTCTGGAGTGGGGTGAGGGGAGTGAGGTGGGAACGCACTAGAGTCACAACCTAGGTCTTACACAGGTGGGTCAGTATTCACTGTGGTCTTTCATGATTTGGTTATGATAGAAGCAGATAGCATGACTTTCACTTTCCAGGTCATTGCACCGTGAGGAGCCACATCTGGGTCTGATGAAGACAGCATGTAACTCAGAGACAAATGACCTTTGAGCTGGATGTGGTAAGTGATCTCTTGTGGCCTCTGCTGAGGGAGACAATGAGTGTGTACTATTGGTGGGCAAGAGTACACAGATATTTGGGTGATTACTGTGGCGGTTTTTAAATGCAGCACTACATGGGAGATAGCATAGCTATCTTGGTAGCCTGGGTTCCTAGAGTCACTTTTTAGGGCAGAGACTACATACCCAGGGTAGGCTTTATGTGAAAAAGATACAAATGTATGCATTGCTTGAGCCATTGAAATTTGGGGGTCTCTTTAGTATAGTAGCTCAGCCTACAACCTAACAAACATAAAAAGAAAATGAGAACAGATGCATATATAATCACATAATTAGTTTTAGTCTTTATCTGCTCCCATCAAATGCAACATATAGAAACATAAGTGTCTATCTTGCTCACTATTCTATCCTTCTTCCCTAGCATAATACTTAACCATATTGGAGACAATAAATACTGAGTATTTTAATAAAACAATGTTCCTACCCTCCTAGGATTTGGCCTCAAGTATCTTTGAGGATCCTTGTGACTCTCAGACTACTGGCTTTTCAGAGTGCTGATCCTGAGCTAATATTACAGGAGAGTCAGGATTCGTTGAACAGAAGCCTAAATACATAGGAATGTGTCCTGACTATTTTCCTTTTGAGATGAGAAAGAAACCTGACAGATTACACTATGGTAGATTGATTTCAGTGGTGACCTACCTGGGTGCACATCTCTCTCTATATGCACATAGCTATCCTGGTTATGAAAGTCGATGTCATCAAGGGGTGCAGCCCATTTCCCTAATCCTTGAATCTGGGCTGGGCCTTGTGACTTGCTTGGCCAACAGAATGCGTTAGAAATGACACTGACTCAGTTCTGAGCCTCAGCCTTAAGAGGACCTGTTCACTTCTGCTTTTTCTCTAAGAATCCTATTTTCTGCATGAGAATAAGTCCAGGCTAGCTTGCTCGAGGATGAGAAGTCATATGGATTACATGGCTCATCCCTGCTGAGCTCACCCTAGATAAGCCAGGCCCCGCCCAACCAACCCACCAGCTGACTGCAAAAACATCAGTGGGCCCTAGCAAGACCCTCTGGGCTTTAGATATATCAGTAGAACAGCCCAGCTGACCCAGAGACTATATGCGATTATAACTGTTATCATTTTAAGTCAATGGACCTTAGGGGTTTGTTCCATAACACTTTTCTAGCACTCAATAGCTGGTACTTGAGGGGAGGCTAGAAATGGTAGCAAGCCTCGGTATTCTTAAATAATACTAGAGTTCTAAATAAAAAAAACATGCTGAGTATGATGATGTAACTGAAGGTAGGCTCAATGCTTTGCAAAGGCACCTGTACAAAATTCATAGTAAACTGACGAAGGTAACCACTAATGAGGGGATTTTAGATCACAATTAGAAGACTTAATAGCAGCTAGTATTTATTGGCTACATACTCTGTTATCAGCCATTGCCCACAGCAGTGAAGGAAGGGAAGAAACATCTTTTGCTCTCTAGTCTCCCACCAATGCCTCCTACTGGCTAAATATATCTAGAAGCTGGTGGCCAGAAAGCCTGGGAAACAAGGTGGTCAGAGGTCAGCTTCTTGAAATATACAATTTAAGAGGGGAAGGAACTGGAATGGATGTGAGATCACAGGGTACAGAAGAGCATATGTGGGTTATGAGTCCCCAAAGGGTCTATGTTTCAAAGGTATGAATAAGCTGGATGTGTTCATGTTTTCTGTTAAAGATGAGTATAAGTGCCCCTGGGTGGCTCAGTCGGGTGAGCGTCCGACTTCGGCTCAGGTCATGTTCTCATGGTTTGTGGTTTGAGCCCCACGTTGGGCTCTGTGCTGACAGCTCAGAGCCTGCAGCCTGTGTCTCCCTGATTCTGTGTCTCCCTCACTCTGCCCCAACCCACTTGCACTCTGTCTCAGGCTCTCTCAAAAATAAACGTTAAAAAAAAAATTAAAGATGAATATATATCAACTGGGGATGAATGGATGTGCTTCACACGTATCAGGAAACAAAAGTTTTTAGAAGAAGCCTCAGAACACATTGCTAAATACATCTAAATACATTTAGAATATCTCAGAATACATCGCTTCAATATTTCAAAGTATGGGACCTGCAGTCAACTCACACACAGATTCTAGCCAGCCATTCTTTATATTCTTATTACTTAAAGTGTGGATCAAGTCCTAGAGCCCTGGCGTCATCTGGAAGCCTTCTGGGAAAGCAGCATCCCAGATCCTCTACAAGACCCACTGAATCAGAAACCTCATTTTGATAAAATCCTTAAGTAATTCACGTGTACGTTAAAGTTGGAGAAATGCATTTCTGCTTGATGGCACGTAGACCCTTTCTTCCTGAGCACGAGTATTAGAATTTTATGATGCCTACCTAATAACAGAAAGCCCAATTATTCATAACAAAGTATTATAGTACATATTGTGTCCTTAGTTCTTCAGGGAACCCAGGGAGATGAGCGAACAAGCCTGATAATGCATCACCATTGCAAAAATGGGGGAAGAGAGTAAACAAACAAACAAACAAAAATTTAAATAAGTGGGCCATAGTTAGGAGCTAGTGAGGGGTAAGCCTGCTTGGGACCGTTATTAACTGCAAAGGTTAGTGATCGTTCCAGAACTGACATGAGGTGTGGACGGTGGGCAGATGGAGCCTGGAGAGTCACTGCACAAACAATTACAATATTTGGGGCTCCATTCACAAATAACCACATTAGGAGTAAGTACGAAGTTGCAAGGGGCATCTTGAGAGAACTGATTCTTCAAGGCAGAAGTGATTATTGTATCATATTGCATTCCAGCTTCAGAATAAACAACGTAGCGTGTTAATGTCAACTTCTTCCTTAATTATTTCAGTGCTTGATAATTGTTTTCATCTGCTGTGAAACACGATAAAATCTCAACTACAAACTATCTTTTCCATTAATTTTTCTGTTCCCTGGGTTGTCTTTTATTTGTTGCCAGTGAATGAGAACCTCATACAACCTCAAAAGTAATTCTCTCTCCCTTCACCAGCATCATCAGTGATTGTAGCAGAAAGATACAGGTCGCTGATATGAACAAAACAATAAAGTAGCTTCAAAGAGACAACAGTATGGGTCTAGGATTTGTAACAACCTTAATAGCAGCAACAAAAGCTATCATCAAGACAGTCACTTAAATTTTGATTCAGTTGCAGATTTTTATTCTTTTGTAAACATCTAAGTAAGCCCAAGAACGATTGTCCTATTCAAAAGTGTTGATGTCACCCACATCATGAACAGGCAGAATGTGTCACCTTCATAAGATTTATTTTTAGACTGTGTTCAAGGTATAACCATCAGTCACAGGTTGCCCAAAGATTACAACTATCAGGACAAATGGGGTTTTCTCAAAATATCCTTCTGATGACTTTGGTTTCTGGCCCATTTCCTGGTCCATCTCTTTTCCTCCACACTTGGCCAACCATGCCAACGATGGACTCATACTTTTCCCAGTGATAACTGAAAATGTTCACAAATTATAACTGTACCATTCGGTTCAGAAACTTTCACTTCTAGCGCAAAACAGATTGATTTTCTCCAGCGACAAACAATGAAATGGTCTCTTTGATGTCTTCTAATTTGTTCTAACATCAGTAAGTAAATTAAAAGGCAGCAAAACAAAGTTTGTCCGTCAGGTCCTTATCAGTCCTTCATAACCCATACGGTGGCCTTGTCTTGAACTATAAGGGGAATAAACGAGGGGAATGCTGATTTTGGCATCTAGCTTACCCTCTGTTAATCTAGCTCATCCTTCTCAGCTGACACGAGACAGAAATAACATCAAAGGGTGATAAACTCTTCCCTGCAAACCTAGGGTTCCATGGTTCGCTGGCCCCAGACCTAATCTATCAATCCATTTTCCACACAATAAAAGGTATGAAACACATTACAGATTGGTTATAAGCCCTGGCAGGTGGTCTATGACAAAAATGGAATATATCAACCAGTCCAACCTTCAGTGTCCCTTTTTCTAGAGTTTGAAGCACTAGGGGGTCAGCTGACATGTATATAGTAGCCAGGATGTAATATTAAACTCTTTTAGGTATATATACACTCATACGTCTTGTGGTATAAGTGTAAAGACTTGACAGGAAAGTTCACTTCTGGTATGATTCTGATCTTTTATACAAATAGCACTCTATTTTATTTTTTTGCATGACTTATTGGCTTTGCACGCTAAGTAAAAAAGGAAACTGGCTTAGAATTTACAATATATGTGCTCTTAAATACTGATTTAATCTTCATTTGTTATTCGACATCAGCTTAAGGAGTTGGTATATAAAAGCCTCCATTTAACGCCATTTCAAGATTACTATATTTTTAGAAAGAAAAGCAATGCCTCTAAAAGTCTCAGGATCGACACTATATAACCCAGTCATTCCAAAGCAAAGGCACTACAGAAACAAAAGGAACAAGCTTTCATATTAGCAAAGAATCTCTTTTTTGTTATGTCATTTCTTCTCCTTTCTAAAATTCATTGCTATAGGGCAAACGTCTTTGGGCTCATAAAGCACTTCCTTCAAAAAAGTTACACTGAAGGTCAGAGTGACGAAATTTTTCTCCTTCTGTCCTCATTGTACTTCTCTTCATTTTACATTCACCGTGAACAGGAAAGAAAGTTTGCCAAGAATAGTCACATCTGTTTTTAATCCGAAATTAGTTTACCTTTTTAATAAAGTCTGGTCCACAGCATATTGAAATGACAAATTTTCATACTCGCTGCACACTATCAGGATGTATATAGCCGAAAATACAGTTTTAATATGGAAATGAGCTGTTGCATGCTGGATTTTTGTTTGTTCGTATTTTTAAAAATAGCATTGCATCGAAATGAACAAATTATCTAGTATTACAGTGAGGCCTCCTAATAGAACATTACATGGCTCCAATGACAGTTTCTACAAATGGCTTCTCATCACTCCACCAAAATGGGGGAAATCAACATCAAGAACGGAAGTAGGAGAAGGGCGTGGGGAAGCAGAGTGGAGGTTCGGTGAGGCTCTGTCTGGGTTTCTGGGTTAAAGTCGGCAAAGCTGACTGATCCCAAAGATGTTCAGGGTTAAATAGGTCATCTTAAATTATCCTCATACTTCAAACGGGAAAATGTTAGTGTGTGAAACCAATGGTTGACTACTTGGACTGCATAGCCAATGTTAAGAGAAAAATCCACCAGTTTCCAATAATTTTATCTGAAAGTCTGGCTGGTTATAGCTAATACGAATCATGAGGTCAGTGAAATGGGAGAGTGCTGATTGAAGACCCTCTCTGCTTTCCATGAAGTATTTGGTGACCCTGGTGACTCTAACTTTTCTTTCAGCTCTTGAATCAATCATGGTGGAAATCATCGCAGTATTCTCCACAAAAGTCATATTTATAACTGCTTGATTAAGATGGCGAACATTATTCAGCCTTAAAAGAGAAGAAAATCCTGTCATATGTAAGAAGATGGATCTACCTGGAGGACGTAATGCTAACTGAAAACAGCCAGTCACAGAAGGGCAACTACTACCTGATTGTGCTTGGTGAGGGTATCGAAAATAATCAAACTCATAGAAACAGAGAATAGAATCGTGGTTATTAAGGCAATGAGGAGAGAAAAATGGGAGCTGTGCAATGGGGACAGAGTCTCAGCCATGCAAGGGAACAAACTTCTGGGCATCTCCTATGTGGTAGGATGCCTGTAGTTACCAACACTGTATTGTGCTCTTGAAAATTTGTTCAGAGGGTAGATCTCATGTTAAGAGCTCTTACTCTAACATGGGGCACCTGAGTGGCTCAGTCAGTTGGGCATCTGATTCGTGATCTCTGCTCAAGTCATGGTCTCCCAGTTCCTGGGATTGAGCCCCACCTCAGGCTTCACACTCACAGTGCGGAGTCGGCTTGGGATTCTCTCTCTCCCTCTCTCTCTCTACTCCTCCCCAACTTGCGTGCAAGCCTGTACTCTCTCTCTCTAAATAAATAAATAAGCATTAAAAAAGAAATACATAATAATTAAAAAAAAGAAAAAAGAGAACTCCTGCTACAATAAAAAAGGTGGCTCCATATGAGCTTTGGGCTGGGTCTTTGTGTTTTTGTGGTTTAACAGCATCCCTAGTTTTACATTAAAACTATTATTTTTGACCAATTACAATGTATGTGCCAGACACGGTTACACATTTCTTGGGCGCTATCTCATTAAATTTTCACCACAACCTATATAGTATGTTCTACCATAACCTGAATTTTAGGGTATTATTACTGGAGTATGGACAGGGCAAATAAAAGATGGCATAGCTAGCAATGGATAGAATCCATAGTCCGTAAACCTCACTACTAATCAATGAGATAAAGTGCCTCCTCGCAACTCCTCTGTACTTTTTACTTGTTTGTAAGATATCTGATTGACATTCCTGGCATTCTCTGAAATTTCAGTAATTTGGAAAGTTAAAAACCATGTATATACCCACACATCTGCATATACACAAATATACATACATATATACACATCCTTTTAATAAAGAAGAATACTCATGTAAGTGAAAGAGGGAGCTACTAAAAATTATGATGTGATAACAGGCAAAACCAGGACTTGTCCGAGCAAACTGAGATGTACTCATGACATACAACCTGGTAAGAATCCCCATCTCAACGTGAAATCATAGGAGGCAAAGTCCCAGATGCTTATGTTAGAAACTTTTAACTACTATTCTCCCTACTTAACTCTCAGCATCAAACTAGCAACTATTAATTAGAAGAGATATAAATAGCTGTAATGCCAAGCTCTATGCAATCTGAATGCTCTTTATTTTTTTTTTTAATTTTTTTTTCAACGTTTATTTATTTTGGGGACAGAGAGAGAGAGAGAGAGAGAGAGCATGAACGGGGGGAGGGGCAGAGAGAGAGGGAGACACAGAATCGGAAACAGGCTCCGGGCTCTGAGCCATCAGCCCAGAGCCCGACGCGGGGCTCGAACTCCCGGACCGCGAGATCGTGACCTGGCTGAAGTCGGACGCTTAACCGACTGCGCCACCCAGGTGCCCCTAAATGCTCTTTAAATAAAATAAGGGTGAGAAGTGATTATGATATGCTTAGAAAGACATGTGGCACATAGTGGTCACTCATTAGATGTTTGTTGAATGATTTCATAAGTAAATGTTATGATGTAATTATTAACTACATAATGGAAATTTCCAAGATGATGGATTTCTAAGAAATACCAGGCTATGGGTCATAATATAACAATGAATAGGCAAACATGTTTTTCTTCTATTCCTTGTAAAGATTCTTTTCTTTGGTTAAAAAGTGTAGTTCACATTAAAGGCAGGAATGATTGGTAACAATGAGAACAATCTATTAACCAGTCTTTGATGGGAAAGTAATCAATTGGAACAAATGTCCATTTTTTAGCAAGGAGTGAAAAAGCCAAGCTTTAGGGGCGCCTGGGTGGCTCAATCGGTTAAGTGTCTGACTTTAGCTCAGGTCATGATCTCACAGTTGGTGGGTTCAAGCCCCACATCGGGCTCTGTGCTGACAGCACGGAGCGTGGAGCCTGCTTCGCATTCTGCGTCTCCCTCTCTCTCTCCGCACACCCCCTACTCACGCTCTATCTCTCTCTCTCTCTCAAAAATAAACATTAAACATTTTTCTTTAAAAAGCCAAGCTTTAGCTTGATTTAACTTATTCTGTTTTACTATCTATATTCATAGTAACGACTAATAATGACTAGCATTACATAGTAAACATATCTGGAAAAAGATGAAGCATCTATGTACTTGACACAAATGAAAAGAACAGATTTAAGCTGTTTACTCCTCAGATGAATACTTAAAAATAACATGATTAGAAGTTAATATAAAATGAGCTATATCTGTGGAAATTTCAATAAAGTCGTTTGTATATTGCAGAAGATGGCCTGCCAGTTTCGCTCCATTTTTACATTCAAACTATTTATTTTTGTGATTTGGTATAAAAATAACTCCTATACTATTATCAGTATCACAACATTATTCCTCTATTAAAGCTTTGCTAGATATATTTTTAAATCTAATTTTTCTAGGTAAAGTGGATCAGTTTTTTTTTAAGTGCATCTTAATAATGCACTGAACTGAAATTCATTTTCCAGCAAAAGTTCTCATTTGTGCTTATAAAATGTTTTCGTTTTTGTATGCACTGTTTTATAATCTCTAGGTGTTAACACACTAAAGTAGTAATTTACTATTTACAAATAAGTGGCAAAACAGGAGGCAAACTTTTAAATGTATTCCACAAAATCAATATAGATTTATTGTAATTAACTTCACTATCTGTAAAGTTACTTAACATCAAATAACTAAGACATGTAACTAATTCTGAAACAGCGTGAATATGTTTTCTTGTATTACCTAATCACAAATGTTCCATGGTAAAGAAGGTGGTGAAAGATAATTTGAAAACGTAGCATCTAGTTTTCCACAATGGGCAAGAAGCAAAGGGAAAACTCTCATACAGTTTGCTTAAATAAAATGAAATCTCAGTTTCTTCCTTTACAGGAGCAAAGGGAAAAAAGGGGAAACCACATTTTTGTTTCTTGTTTATAGCAGTTTAACTACAGAAAAATCACTCGAGTTTCATTAAAAAGCTAAAAAAAATAGCTTTTATATTTCAAACTTCTATATTTAAATAGAGAACAATGGGGGCGCCTGGGTGGCTCAGTCGGTTAAGCGTCCGACTTCGGCTCAGGTCACGATCTCACGGTCCGTGGGTTCGAGCCCCGCGTCGGGCTCTGTGCTGACAGCTCAGAGCCCGGAGCCTGTTTCAGATTCTGTGTCTCCCTCTCTCTGTGACCCTCCCCCGTTCATGCTCTGTCTCTCTCTGTCTCAAAAATAATAAACGTTAAAAAAAAAAATTAAAAAAAAAAATAAAAATAAAAAAAAAAAATAAATAGAGAACAATGTGTTGTCAAATAAGTCACACAACCTTTCGAGGATTCAGTGTTCTAGTCGAGAAGATGTGAGAGTAATTTAGTTTCATTAAGACTCTTCCCTCGGAACAATCCCTATGAGTCTACAAAAGAAATATTCCACTTTATTTCACCTTTAAGTAATCGTTTCTTGGCCTTTTGGCTAAGATCAAGTGTATTTCACCTTTAAGTATAGGAAGAATACAATACAATTCAAAAATAATACTGATCCATACATGTTTTAGTTCTAAATAACAGGTAGTTGAAAAAAGACCTACATGTAATGAGTAAAACTAGTAATGAAGAATAAAGAAAGCAGATACAACGTGACAAAGACAGAAGATGAAAGGGATTAGAAGGTGAAGAATCAGAGAAAGAAAGAAAGCAGGAAATAACATGTCACATACACTAACCTGGGCAGAGCAAAAATGACATATACACATGCAGAAAAGGAGATCAATGAGAAACATAGAAAGATGTCAATTCATAGTCAAAGACACACGTAACAGAGAAATAGGAAGAGAGTGATAGTGATGGCAAGCAGTAGGAAAGGAGAATTCCTTACACACACACACACACACACACACACACACACACACACAGGTTCAGAGAACATAGAAAGAAATATGAAGAGTGATAAATATTAAAAACTATACAGAGTCAGACATGTGTATGAAGATTACAGAGTGAGACACTCAGAAAAACACACAGAAGCTAGCTTTAGTAACATTCCCATTTTGCGGACCTTAAAGGTATTATTATTAAAGACTGTAAATGTCAAGATATGTAATAGATAAGAACAAGGATTTCATTTCGTGATCCTTAGGTGGAGGTAACCATACATTTAAACCAAGGCTTGTATTCAGCTTTAGAGAAACATTTCCCATCTCTGCTATAAAGAGAAGCTATCCAGGTCAAGACAAGTTAATGCAGTTTTGCAACGAACCCATTACCGGGTCCAACACTCCCTGAAAGGAATAGATGTATTACCCCCAGTCGCTTTTTTCTCTATTCACTAATGAAACACAAAGGTCCCAAAGTAATTGCTAAATTGACTAATATGCAGGACAGCATATTACAGTTAATGGGGAGAAAGGCAACTGCCACTAGGGATTGTGACCTGACATCTTTGGAGAATTCATATATTGAGAAATTGGCATATTTGTATCCCAGCAACCCTGACTTATTACTTACAATTACACCACCCATTACAGTGCTTGGGTGGAGGAGGAGGCTAGAGAATAAAGGGGAAAGGGGTCATCATCATTTCTTCTCTTTAGACTGAGAATTTGAGGTTTAATGATGATCAGGTCTTTTGATAACTGTGACTTCTATCTTTACTTTTTAAAAAAACAACTGACTTGTGTACTGACCTAAATATGGCACTCATTGTTTTCTATTCCTAATTTAAACCAAGAAGGATAGGGTAGCATAGGGACTGAGAAGACACAATTAAATAATTTTTACTGTGACTAACGAATAAGATTCCAAACTTTATGACATCTGGTGACAAAAGCATAGCATTAAAATTATGATTTTGGAATGGGACCCAGATATTACGGTATATTAATACAATTCTATACAAACCAGTATTCACAATGTTAGTTTCAATTTTGTAGCATAAAAAACTTTTTTTGACTTTTTATTCTGCTGCAGAACAGATAAAACCTTGACCCATGTTCCGTAAAGCTGCCATTGTACGTTTCATAGTTTTAAATCATTCTCTTTACATTTTCTACAATTCCAATGTTTGTGTTCCTTTTGTGAGACCAAGATGCACTGAGATATGAAAACTTTTGGGGCATCACTCTTCCTTGTTCTCTTCCCATGGGCTTTGTTTTGTCAGTTTTATTTTTCAGATGCCACGTACAAGTGAAATCATACAGTATTTGTCTTTCTCGGTCTTGTTTCACTTAGCACAATTCCTTCAAGGTCCACCCATGTTGTCACAAATGGCAAAATTTCATTCTTTTTTAGTGGGTCAGTAGCATTTCATTGTACACATATGTGTGCCACATCTTTAACCATTCATCCATTGATGTCCAGTTGGGTTGTTTCCATATGTTTTTAAAAGAATGTTTATTTATTTATTTATTTATTTTTGAGAGTGAGAGAGGAGGAGGAGGAGGAGGAGGAGGGAAGGAGGGAGGAAGGGAGGGAGGGAGGGAGAGAGAGAGAGGGAGGGAGAATCCCAAGCAGGCTCCCACTGTCAGCACAGAGCTCAATGTGGCTTGATCTCAGGAAATGAGAGAGCATGACCTGAGCTGAAATCAAGAGTTGGCCACTTACCCAACAGAGCGATCCTGGTGTCCCAGGTTGTTTCCCTATCTTGACTACAGTAAATAATGCTGCAATAAACATAAGGGTGCATATATATTTTTGATTTAGTGTTTTCATTTTTCTCAGATAAATATCCAGAAGTAGAATTGCTGGATCAGATAGCACTTTTTTAAGAAACCATTTCTAAGGAACTTCCATAGTATTTTCCATAGTGGATGCCCCAATTCACATTCTTCACAGTGCATGAGGGTTCCCTTTTCTCCACATCCTCGCCAACACTTGTTATTTCTTGCCCTTTTGATAATATCCATTCTAACATGTGTCAGGTGGTATCTCATGGTGGTTTTGCTTTTAATTTACCTGAGGATTAGTGGTGTTGAGCATTCTTCATGTGCCTGTTGGCCATCTGTAAGTCTTCTTTAGAAAAATATTCAAGTCCTTTGTCATTTTTTAATTGGATTGCTAGTTTTCTTGCGATGGAGTTGTAGGAGATCTTTATTTATTTTGGCTATTGATCTCTTATTGAATACATGAATTGCAAATATTTTCTCCCATTCCTTTTCCTTTTGTTGGTGGCTGCCTTTGCTGTGCAGAAGCTGTTAAGTTTGATGTAGTCCCATTTGTTTATTTTTACTTTTGTTGCCTATGTTTTTGTGGTTACATCTAAAAAATCATCACCAAGACCATTGTTAAGTAACTTCACACTTCTGTTTTCTTCTAGAAGTTGTATGATTTCAACCCCATGTTCAAGTTTTCAATCCATTTTGAGTACATTTTTGTGTATCTTGTAAGGCAGTGGTCCAGGCTCATTCTCTGCATGATCTCCAGTTTTCCTAACACCACTTAGTGCAGAGACTGCCCTTTCCCCCTTGCATGTTCTTGCCTCCTTTGTCGTAAACTGACAATGCATACGAGGCTTTATTTCTGGGATCTCTATTCTGTTCCATTCACCTGTCTATTTTTACGCCAATACCACGGTATTTTGATTAATATAGCTTTGTAATATATAGTTCGAAATCAGAGAGCATGATGTCTCTGGTTTTATTTTTCTTTCTCAAGATTGTTTTGGCTACTGGAGTTCTTTTGTGGTTTCATACAAGTTTTCTGGCCTGTGATATTTTGGTGAAAAATGGCATTGGAATTTTGATAGGGATTTTAATGAATCTGTACTTTGCTTTGGGTAGTATATTTTAACAAAATTAATTTTTCCAATCCTTGAGCATGGAATAGTCTTCCATTTATTTGTGTCTTCTTCAGTTTCTTTCATCAATATTTTATAGTTTTCAGAGTACAGATCTTTCACTGCCTTGGTTAAATTTATTCCTAGGTATCTCATTCTTTGGATGAAATTATAAATGAGACTGTTTTTAAAATTTCTCTGATAGTTCATTGTTAGTATATATAAATGCAACAGATTTTTATGTATTGATTTTGTACTCTGTAAGTTTGTTAAATTTGTTTCTTAGTTCTAACAGTTTTACAGTTGTCTTGAGAGTTTTCTATATAAAGTCTACAGAGAAAATAAATATAAATTCTGTATAAAATCGTGTTGTCCAAAAATAGTGACATTTTTACTTCTTCCTTTCCACTTTGGATGACTTTTACTTTTTTTTCCTGCCTCACTGCTGTGGCTCAGACTTCCAATACTATGTTGCATAAAAGTAGCATGAGTGGGGATCCTTGCCTTCTTCCCGATCTTAGAGAAAAAGCTCTCAGCTTTTTACCATTGAGTATGATGTTAACTTTGGGCTTGATATATGGCTTTTGTTATGTTGAGGTATGTTCCATCTATACCCACTTTATTGGGAATTTTTGATCATAAATGGATATTGAATTTTGCCAAGTGTATTTTCTCCATCTATTGTGATGACTATGTAATTTGTATCCTTCATTTTGCTAATGTGGCATATCACATTGATTGATTTGTGGATGCAGAACCATTCTTGCATCCCCGGAACAAATGCCATTTGAGCATGGTGTATGATCCTTTTAATGTAATGTTTAATCAGGTTTGCTACTATTTTGTTGGGGATTTTTGCATGTATGTTCATGAGGAATATTGGCCTACAATTTCTTTTCCTTCTTTCCTTTCTTCCTTTTTATCTGTGGTATTCTTGTCTGGTTTTGTTATCAGACTCATGATGGCCTCATAAAATCAGTTTGGATGAGGTAAACTTCTATCACTATGAACATCCCTCTTAGAACTGCTTTTGCTATATCTCATAGATTTTGTATTGTTATATTCCCATTTTCATTTGTCTCAAGTATTTTTTTTTCATTTCTCCTTTTATTTCTTCATTGATTCATTGGTTGTGGAGTATTGTCTAATCACCACGTATTTGTGAATTTTCCATTTTTTTCCTCTTGTAATTGCTTTCTAGTTTTATACCATTGTGGTTGGAAAATATGCTTGACATGATTTCAGTCTTCTTAAATTTATTGAGACTTGACTAACTTAAGCACTTAACATATGCTCTCCTCTGGAGAATGTCCAATGTGCTTTTGAGAAGATATGTATTCTGCTTTGGGATGGAATATTTTGTATTTCTCTATTAAGTCCATCAGTCTGATGTGTTAAGGCCAATATTTCCTTGCTGATTTTCTGTCTGAATTATCTATTCATTGATATAAGTAGGGTATTACAGTCCCCTGCTGTTACTGTATTTTGTATGGCTTTCTATTTCTTACTTCCTTTAGGTCTGTTAAGGTCTGCTCTGTATACTCGGGTGCTAAGTATGTTGGGTGCATAAATATTTGCACATATTATATCCTCTTGTTGGACGGACTCCCCTCACCACTACTTAATGCCCTTATTTGTCTTTTTTTACAGTTTTTGTTTTAAAGTCTTTTTTTTTTTTTTTTGGCCTGATTATGTAGGTACGTCAGCTTTCTTTTGATTTCCATTAGCATAAAATACTGATTTCCGTCCCTTCACTTTCAGTCTCAGTGTATTCTTATATATGAGGTGTATCTCTTTTAGACAGCATATATATAGGTCTTTTTTTTTTAATCTATTCAGCTACTTTTGATTGAAACATTTAATTGATACATTTACACTTAAAGTAATTATTGGTATGTACTTATTATTGTCATTCTGTTAATTGTTTTCCAATTGTTTTGTAGTTCTCTGTTCCTTTCTTACTCTATTCCCTGGTGGTTTGATGACTTTCTTTAGTGTAATGTTTAGATTCTTTTCCCATTATCTTTTGCATACCTGCTACAGGTTTTTGCTTTAGGGTTACACGAAGCTCTCACAGCATCCTATATATCTAACAGTCTATTTTAAGTCGATAGCAACTCAAATTTGAATGCATTCTAAAATTTTTCTTTTCCAAACCCACTCCCTTTTTATACTTTTGTTGTCACAATTTACATTCTTTTTATTTTATATATTCTTTAGGGGCATCTGGGTGGCTCAGTAGGTTAAGTGTCCAATTTCAGCTCAGGTCATGATTTTGCAGCTTGTGAGTTCGAGCCCCACGTCGGGCTCTGTGCTGACAGCTCAGAGCCTGGAGCCTGCTTTGGATTCTGTGTCTTCCTCTCCTTCTGCCCCTCCCCTACTCATACTCTGTCTCTCTCTGTCTCTCAATAATAAATAAACGTTAAAAAAGATATCCTTTAAATAATTATCGTAGTTTTATTTTTTTTTTTACTGCTTTTGTCTTTTAACCTTCATGCTAGCTTTTTTTAAATGTTTATTTTATTTTTGAGAGAGAGGGGAAGAGAGAATGAGTGGGAGAGGGACAGAGGGAGAGAATCCCAAGCAGGCTCTGCACTGTCAGCATAGAGCCTGATGCAGGGCTTGAACTCATGAACTGTGAGATCATGACCTGAGCCAAAGTCAGACGCTTAACCAACTGAGCCACCCAGGCACACCACCATCACACTAACTTTGTAAGTGGTTAACCTACTATCTTTTCTACATATTTACCAGTACTAGTGAGATTTATGCTTTCATGTTTTCTTGTTACTAATTAGTGCCCTTTCTTTTCAGCTTATAGAACTCCCTGGAACTTTTCTTTTAAGGCCAGTTTAATGGTGATGAATGCCTTTAGCTTCTGCTTATCTGGAAAACTCTTGATTTCTCCTCCAATTCTGCATGATAACCTTGCCAGATAGAGTATTCTTGGTTGGAAGTTTTTTCCTCTCAGAATTTTGAATATATCATGCCTCTCCCTTCTGGCCTGCAAACTTTCTGCTTAAAAATCTGCTGAGATTCTGGGGTGCCTGGGTGGCTCAGTCGGTTAAGCGTCTGACTTCAGCTCAGGTCATGATCTCAGTCTGTGAGTTCGAGCCCCGCATCGGGCTCTGGGCTGACAGCTCAGAGCCTGGAGCCTGCTTTGGATTCTGTGTCTCCCTCTCTCTCTGCCCCTCCCCTGCTCATGCTCTGTCACTCTGTCTCAAAAATAAATAAAAAAAAAAAAACATCAAAAAAAAAATTTAAAAAAAATCTGCTGGGATTCTTACGGGAGTTCCCTCGTACATAATGCATTTTTTTTCTCGTTACTTTTACGATTCTGTCTTTATCTTTACTTTTGACATTTTCACTATAATGTTTCTTATTGTGAAAATCTTTTAGTTCGTTTTATTTGTAACTCTCTAGGATTCCTGGATCTGAATGTTTATTTCCTTCACCAGGCTAGAGAAGTTTTCTGCCATTATTTCTTAAAATAAGTTTTCTGCCCCTTTCTCTCTTCTGCTAAACCTCTATAATGTGAATGCCATTCCACTTGATATTGTCCCAAGGGGCCTTAAGTTATACTGACTTTTTAAAATTATTTTTTCTATATGCTGTTATATGTGGGTGAGTTCTAGGGCACTGTACTCTAGCCCACGAATTCTTTCTTCTGTTTTGTCTCGTCTGCTACTGAATGTCTCTAGTGTGTTTTCAGTTCTGTTTTTGTATCCTTCAACCCTGAAACCTCCGTTTTGTACTTCCTGTTATCTTTTATCTCTTTGTTGAAGTTCTCACAATGTTCATCCATTCTTCTCCCAAGTTTTGTGAACAAATTTATCACGGTTCCTGGGGCGCCTGGGTGGCGCAGTCGGTTAAGCATCCGACTTCAGCCAGGTCACGATCTCACGGTCTGTGAGTTCGAGCCCCGCGTCGGGCTCTGGGCTGATGGCTCAGAGCCTGGAGCCTGTTTCCGATTCTGTGTCTCCCTCTCTCTCTGCCCCTCCCCCATTCATGCTCTGTCTCTCTCTGTCCCAAAAATAAATAAACGTTGAAAAAAAAATTAAAAAAAAAAATTTATCACGGTTCCTTTAATCTCTTTAACAGGTAAATTACTTAACTCCATTTCATTAAGTTTTTTTTTTTCTTTCTGAAGTTTTATCCTGCTCTTTCCTTTGGAATGTATTCCTCTATTCCCTCATGTTACATGACTCTTTACGTTTGTTTCTATGTATTAGGAGAAACAGCTACCTCTCTCAGCCTTGAAGGAATAGCCTTGTGTAGGAGATGAAACTTGTCGTTCAACTTTGCCCTAGCTCTTGTTTGTTTCTTGAATCTCTGCAATCGTCTAAGCAGGCTGATTTATTCTTGATGGGTTTCAGTCATTGAGGATGTACCAAGACCTATGACTGTTCCCAAGGGAGGTTTTCTCCGTCAGCTCTGAGTTTTAGGCTGATTTGGATCCAGACGCTCAGGCTGCAGCTTTTAAAAATGCAAATATATACAGTCCTGTGGGGCCACAATCATGAGCCCTGGTATCATCCAGACCAGGAGATCCAGAAATGTCCCCCGGGTGACAGTTACAAAAAGGAGCAACAGTTGAATATACGAGGTCATTTCTGAGAGGTACTAGTGAAGTAGAGTGAGGTCAAGAGAAACGACACAGAGAGTGTCCCCCGACCTACCTTCCTTGAGAGCACATCCATAGTTTCTATGTCTGTGGCAAACTTGAAACCTGCCCCTCAGGCTGAACCTCCAGGAAAATAGGCTTTTTTTGACAGAAAAACTCCGGTATATTTCAGTCTGCTGTCTATACTGTGCCCTGGGTGTGAAAGCCTGCCCCAAACTATTTCCCTCATCGTTACAGTCCCATGGGACTCAGGAATGCAAGGCTTTCTGGCCACCAAAGTTAGGCAGTCAAGGAGAGTGTCCCATGTGGCCTGTGTGCACCTCCTGACTTCAGCAAGGCAGCCGGAGAGCTCAGGAATTGGGTGGGCACATCTGTTGGCTTTGGCAAGGCAGTGGGAGAGTGCAGGAAACACGTGTGGCCCATGGCTTTGGCAGGGAAGCCAGAGATTTCAAGAACTATGCAAGCCTGCCTGTGCTAGCATGGGAGAGCGCACAAGTGGCACTGACCAGCATTTCCATCTGGGAGAGGTTCCCAGCAGATTCCTGCCCCCCTACCTCACTCTTGATGATTAGCAAATGGGTCTCCTTCATAAACAGTCTAGGCATTTTCCAAACTGCTACCATTGTCCTGAGCCTGGGGGCAAGGGAGTCTGTGTGTAAGCCCTTTAAGAGCAGTATCTCAGTTCCCTACAGCACTTTGGGTATCTTCTGGAGGTAAGACCCAATGGTTTGCAAAGCTAGATGTTTTGGGGGCTCATCTCTGCAGCGCAGGTCCCATGAGTTGGGGCGGCTGCTGTGGAACATGAACTCCTTGCTGCTCAGGTAGAAGTTGCTGTTTCGTGAAATCCATGCCGATTATGGGTTGCCATGCCAGCAGTGAGGTTTCTGGAGAGACAGTGTCTCTGCCTGTCCTGTTTTGATGTGGCACTTTTATCCTTGGTCACGGAGGAACTGCTCAGCTAGTTTTCAGCTGTTTTTCAGGGGGAACTATTTCATATGTAGCTGTATCTTCACTCTGTCCGTGGGAGGAGGTGAGTTCAGGATCTTCCTATGCTACCAAGTTGGACACCCCCCTCCCTGCCTAGTGAAGTCTCTAGTTTTGTTTTGTTTTGTTTTTTTCTTTTCCCATCATCTACATAAGCTTTTCTCAGTATAACTTTTCCATACCTAATACTTAAAAGGCAATTTGTGTCATCTTTGAAATAAGGCATTTTATATTATGTGAAAATTATAGTCCACCAGTATCTTCTTGGCCCCTGGTTTAAAGGATTACAGTTTGCTTTACATTTTGGATAGAACAAAGTTAACAGGTATTAAATATGCTCAGTAAAGCACTAGAACTGTTGTCAAAAATGGATGTGAGGTTTTAAAACATTTTTGGAAGGTCTAAAGCATATATGAGTAGGGCATACATGAAGACAGATAAAGGAGAAGTAGCCCTAGGTACAGGGGGATCTGACCTTGGCAGAATTGGGCAACTGGATGAAAGATACCACGATGGGTGGGGCTAAGAGGTGGGTTAAACTTGCGGTACTAAAGTCTGTAGGTGGAAATTCGCCCCTAGCTCGAAACTACCACACAATGAATGGCCTGTCCTTAACATTTACTTAAAGCAAAAATAAATATGAATCAAGATAAATAAGAAGTGTGTGATTCTTATCTAAAGAAATTAAACTTGGTACCTGGGCTGAATCTCAGCAGGTGTTGTGCGTACCTCACCATAAAGCCCACTGCAGTACAGAACTTGAATATCTTTTAGCAAGACAGTCAGTTCTCTTCCTTAGCACACAGAGCAAAAACAGTCGATTTTCTCATTCTTCTCATAAATATGAATATAAATATATTTATATAATAAATATCATACAAATATATAATAAATCGGTTTATATAAATATATAAAAGACCACTGGCTGCATGAATAAAGTCCACAACCTCAAAAAGAGAAAAGAACATGGAAATAGACAAAATCCTTGAAATACACAACTTATAAAAGATTACACACACACACACACACACACACACACACACACACACAAAGAAAAAATCTAACCATCCCTGTATCTATTAAAGAAATTGAACCAATCATCAGAAACTTTCCCATACACACACACAAAAGCTTCATCATCAGATGGCTTTACAATTGAATTCTCTGAAACACCTTGGAAATAATACCAATCTTCAACAATTTCTTCCAGAAAAAAAAGAGAGACCACTTCTCCAGTAATTTTTATGACAAGCCTAGCATTGCTATCCACACTTGAGAAGGATATTATAAAAAAAAAAATACAGACCATTTTCTGTCATGAACAATATAAAAATCCCAAACGACATATTAGAAAATAACTCCAACCATCTGTAAGTAGTACAAGACCTCATGACCAATATGATTTCTTTCAGGGATTCCAGAGTAGTTTCACATTCCAGAACCAATGGCTGTAGTTTGCCGCACTCACACAAAGAAAAAATCATACGCTCAATAGATACAGAAAAATCATCTGAATATATTCAATACCCGTTCATAATAAAAACATGAATTGGGAATAAGGAGATATTCTTTAATTTGATTAAAAGAACCTATAAAATGTCCTACAACAAGTACATTATTTAATGCTAAGTTATTGAGAGCTTTCCACCTGACACAGGGAATGAGCCGTTTCCCGTAATTGCCACTTCCAGTAAACTTTGTATTGGAGGGCCTAGTCTGTGCAAAAAATAAAAAAATAAAAAAATAAAACCCTAAGGATTGAAAATAGGGAAACTACCTCTATTTGATGGCACAACTGTGCACATAAAAAATGCAAAAGCTGCTGAAAACTATTAATATTAATAGGTGAATTTAGCAAGGGCAATGAATATGTGCATAATATACAAAAATCTCTTATATTTTTATAAACCAACACCAAAGAGAAAATAAAATTCAAAATGAAATTCCATGTATAATAGGATCAAAATGTCAAATATTGGGGACGAAGTCTAATAAAACATGTGCAGGTCTTCTGCACTGAACATGGAAAGATATGATTGGAAAAAAGCATTCAAGAAGACCTAAATAAATGAAGGGATATATCATTTTCACAGATCAGATGACTCCATATTGTAAAAAGGTTAACTGATCTACAAATTCAACATAATTCCATCACTATCCTGTCAAGCATCAGTAAAAATCGATAAACTGATTCTAAATGTACTTGGGTATATCAATGAGCCAAAAATAGCAAAGATAATGTGGACTAAAAAGAACAAAATTGGAGGTGTTAGATGATCAGACAGACCCTCAAATCTTAAACAAAACAATTGCATGTATGCAGACCATGAAGTGCATTCAGTTATAAAAAGGAATAGGGGCACCAGTCAGTTAAATGTCCAACACTTGATTTCCGCCCGGGTCATGATTTCACGGTTGGGGAGTTCAAGCTCTGCATTGGGCTCTTTGCTAGTAGTGCAGAGCCTACTTGGGATTCATTCATTCATTCTCTCTCTCTCTCTCTCTCTCTCTCTCTCTCTCTTCCTCTCCCTCCCTCTCTCTCTCCCTCCCTCTCTTTCTGCCCCTCCCCTGCTCGCATTCTCTCTCTCAAAATAAACAAATAAACATTAAAAAAATAAAAAGGAGAGGTGCCTGGGTGGCTCAGTTGGTTAAGCTTCCGACTTCACCTGAGGTCATGATCTCATGGTTCATGGGTGTGAGCCCCGCATCGGACTCTGCGCTGGCAGCTCAGAGCCTGGAGCCTGCTTTGGCTTCTTTGTCCCCCTCTTTCTGCCCCTCCCCCGCTCATGCTCTGTCTCTCTCTGTCTCTCAAAAATAAAGAAGTGCTAAAAGAAATTAAAAAAAAAATAAAAAGGAATAAAATTATGATACGTGCTACGACATGAATGAACCTTGAAAACATGCTAAGTGGAATAATTTACACACAAAGGGACAGATAAAGTATCAGTTTACTTTTAAAATCTATCTAGGACAGGCAAATTCATAGAGACAGAGAGTAGATCAGAGATCATTTTGTGTGGGTGGGTAGCTGGATGTGGGGTTACTGCTTAATGTTTACAGAGTTTTTGTTTGGGGCAATGAAAAAGCTTTGGAAATAGATGATTGTAATGGTTGCACAGTGTGAATGTAATAAATGATACTGAATCGCACACGTAAAAATCATGAAAGTGACAAATTTATGTTATATGTATTTTCCCACAATTACAAAACACAAATACACCAAAATCATTGAAATATACTTTTTAAAACGGATGTATTGTATGGCATGCGAGTTACGTCCCAGTAAAGCTGAAGATTGTTATTGAGCCAGGATGGTATTGGTGGAGGGACAGACACAGTCACAAGGAAAAGAAAAGAGAATGCAGAAGCAGATCCATACAGATGTTCACAGCAGCACGATGGGAAAAGAACTGCCTCTCATAGATCGATGTTGCTTTGCGTGATAAATTCATACGCGCCACTGATTTTAAAGAATATGTATCCATTAATACGATAAGTATTTACAAATATTAAAGTTATAAAGTATCCAAGGTAGAAAGCCAAAGACTCGCGAGTTAGGTGACTAAGCAAACCTAAGGAACTGAATGAACAAAGAAACAAATACATGGGACACCTTTGGGAGAAGGTTAGTGTGCACTACTCACTGACTAAGTCTGCACCAGAAGTAAGGATAAGTAATTGTGATTCATAATCTTTGTTGAAGTGGGCCACCTCCAACTTGCTTAAAGACCATCAATATGCACCCGAACGCTGAACTACTTCATCCCTTTTCCAGTCTCGTTCCTTAGAGTGGCTCACGCAAAGTAACAACGCAAAGTAATATTTTGGCATTTGGTCGTGAATATATTGTCATCCACCATCACCATTCTTTCCAACTATAATGAATCATATGGCCAAACCAGACGGTCAGGTTGGAAAAACAACAATCCACATACCGGGCCCCCACCACTCACCGCCCCCCCCCCCCAGCAATAAAACACCCATGAACCAAAACAAATATAAACACTTGCAACATTTAACACATGTGACAGAAGAGATGGTTAATGTCTAACCTTTATCCACTGAAGATTTGTCTGCTTGAGCTTATTTTCAAGTTTATCTTGCTCTTCTGGGCTTATGGGGGCACTTACAAGCACTGTTCCTCCGGTTTCATTTAATTGTTTTAGAATCCCCTGGCGCAGGGGCAACTCTTCCGCCAGTAACTGAAACAGACAAATGCGACAACATTTAAAATGAATTACAGCACAATTCCAACTATCTTGTCTTTGTCTCTACTGATTAGTCTCTCAAAATGAAGCAACTTGACTGAAGGCCAAAGCACTCACGCCCAAGTAGAGAGGCCTATCCTAGAAAGGACCAGCATATCTTACCCCTCAAAGATTCTTTTCAAGAAAAACAAGGTGTTACATGGCAGGATGAGCTCCAAAATAACACATCGCAATCAGAAATAGAACAATCTGGGTAAATTCATCATCCTCTCAGGTACTAAGCCTCCATGCTATAATTTACTACTGATTAAGAAAATGCATTATCATATCGAGAGATAACTAATACTGAGAACATACTCGGTACAAGACACTGTGTTGACCTCTTCACATATGATAAAAGTTAACTGAGATAATACAATTCTATGAGGTAGACCCTATTATCTTCATCTTATACGGAAGAAGACTGAGACAGAGACCTTAAATCCCAACAAAGAGGTTAAATACCAGCTCCAAGGACACAAAAGCAGCGAGCAACAGAGCTGTGGTTCAAACTTGGGCAATTTCATTCAAGAACCCTTATTTGTAACTCCTCCACATTCCTGGATTTCTTTTATTCATTCAGCATCACATTATAAATGCCCTTTCCCAAGACTTACAAAACTGCCATGGTTTTCTTTCTTTATTCGTGCCACCTAGAGCTGCAGTGTCCAAAATAGTATCATTACCTACATGAGGCTATTTGAATTTAAATTAATTAAATTTCAATAATATTAAAAACTTAGTTCCTCAGTCATACTACCTTTCAAGTACTCAAAAGGCACATGCAGCTTGTGGTTACTGCAGTGGATAATATAGAGCATTACCATCATTACAGAAGGTTCTATTGGACACTGCTGATCTAGATTGTCTAAGGAGAAAAGAAAATCAATGCCTATTTATTAATAAGTAAATCCCACTAAACATGTCTCTTAAATGAGTTATCAATTATATTGCTATATATAACACTCAATACATGCAGGAAAGATTGATTTTCAAGAACAAGACTGAGTTCATTTTCCTATGACATCCTCACCTTCAGATGAACTACAGATCCAAAACTTGTTTTCTTTTTCTTTTTTTTTTTTTCTGATATCTGATAGATAGTAGGGACTCAGTATCTGTTCACCGAATTTAACATTAATTTTATTTTTATACTTTATCCTCTCTTCAGGTACAAATTTCTTGTTTCACGGAAATAAGTGGTTGACATCGGAGTCTAATTTGCATGTACAAACCAACTGAATCATTGATAAAAGAGCAATTTCATTTCCCTTTGATTGTATGACCTTGTAAAATGAGAATAACAGCAACCGTTTTGAAAGTTTTATATGAAGATTAAAGAAAATAGCAGATGTAAGTACATCTAATACTTAGCACATAATAGAGGATGATTAAATGTTAATTTCCCTTTCCCTTTCACCTTCCCTTCAAGAATTACAGCAAAACAGATCCAAATAAGTTTCTTTCCTGAGACTAAAACCATGGAAGTTAATCGAACTGCACAATCAGCGCATGTCAGTCAGCCAGCTGGGGTAATCAGTACTAAGCAGACATCACAGTAGGAAGGCATGAAAAGCCACTTGAATAAGCTGGATGCCTATTCAACCAGTATAGAATGTGCACCAACACCACGCGCTCCCAACCAGCCCCAGACAAAACAAACATTGTTTCAGGCGAATCGAACACCTCTAATTAGAGGCTGAAATAGTGAGATTGATTTAGCAATTATGATCTTTCCTAAGAAATAGGATTCATTTCTAGAGTCTCTCCAGTTTTTGAAATAATTTGGAGTTGCAGAATTCTCCAATATGTGCAAAGTTAATTTCAAGTTAGTTTGCAAAATACTGCCATATTTTACACACACACACACACACACACGCAGATTTTTTTTTTTTTTTTTTTTTTTTTTTTTTTTTACAAAAAAATAAACTCATTGGGAAACACTGGGTTAAAACAAAATAAAGTTTTGAGAAAATTTACGGATGACCTATCAATAACGTAACGGGCAGGAAATCAATGATTAAATATATTAAATAATAGACTCATATACTCTTGATACAAGTAGTCCTTGGAGGTTTTTAGAAAACAAAATTACCTTGACTTGTTCAAGTTTTTGTTTTAGCTGCTGCTCATTCCCAGGTTCAAGTGGAATATTAGCAACGTTGTCTGCTTCTTCCAACCATAAAACAAATTCATTTACATCCCTTTGAAATTCTGACAAGATATTCTTTTGTTCCTCTAGCCTGGAGAAATAAGAATAAAACTGGCATAAACAACGTATTTCTCAAACTTTTCTTTCTTTTTTTTTTTAAAGGAAACTCAGAAACAAACAAACAAACAAACAAAAACCATGGTAACACTTTCAAAGAAAGAAACAAATTAAAAGATGTTAGCAATACACATTTTTAAACAAAATTCATTTACTTTGAACAAAGCAATTTTAATCTCTTAAAAATCTCTAAAATATAAGAGATTAAAACTGGTGAAGAAAAAATTCTAATTTAAAAATTCCAACAATATTATGTCATGAAATTAGTGTTTCTCAACGTCAGCACTACTGACATTTAGGGTTGAATAATTCTTAGTTCTGAGGGGCTGTTCTCTGTACTGTATATTATGCAGAACAACTACATGTTTTAGTTGCATGTTTTAACGTGCTTAAATAAAATACACCTTTCTGGTAAATTGTAGGGTTAAAAATAAAAACAAGGGAATAAAAAAAACAACACTAAGTTACTGCATGTTAAAATGTTTTCCAAATTATGATTCACCATCTGTTTTGGAGGAAAGAAGAAAACTGAGTTAAAATATGTTATTCATTTATTGGCCATAAGTTTATCCTTACATGTTGAATAGTAACACCGTTGAACAAAATGGTCTGCACCTCAAATAACTTTTGAGAGATATATCTCCTGTATGTAAGCTTTTAATTGAAGTAAAATATAAATATATATATATATATATGTACATGTATATATATACTTCTATATATACATATATATAGAAGTACACATATGACTGAATAGCTCAAAATATTTTTTAAAAGTATACAAATAACCAGAAAAATAGAATGTCATCAGAAGCCCAGGGGCCCCTCTTGTCCCTTGCAGGCATTATTTCCAAGTATAACCAGTATCCTGTCAACTTCGATTATGTTGTCTATATTGAACACTGAGTATATGGAATGATATGCTATATCCTCTTTTGTGTCTGGTCTCTTTCACTCAACATAATGTTTACAATAATCAACCACGTGGCATAGAGCTTAATTTGTTTATTCTCCTGGCTGCAGAGTATTGAACTATCTAAATACATATCTCATACAAATGTTTCCATTTGGGGGATGTTTAGCTATTGTTTTTGTTTCAATTTAACAAATATTTATTGAGGGCTTACTAACTTCCAGCAAGGCTACTGGGCATTAGGATTAAAGAAAGATATGCTGCATAGCTTGCCCTGATGATCTCAGTCCATGAGAGGAAACAAGAGATTCCCATGGGTCGGAATAAGACACAGCCTATCTGATTTACAGCCTGTGCAAAGACAGGGTGTTGAAAGAACTACTCTTACACTACTTCCCAAACCAGGTCCACTTTTGAATGTATGCTTGTCTCTACTCAGTTTTGCTGTAGGTTGGGAGCTTATTCAAAGTCTGTTCTGGGGCATGTGAGGGGACACTCTCTTCTCTGTCTAATCTCAAAAAAGCAAATCTCATGAAAACCCAAGTCATAATATGGGATCTTACGGACACCCAAGTCATGTCATGTCACTGTCGCAGTCAAAACTCTTCTCTTGCTTCCCAATTTGTTCACAGCAAAGCCAAAGTCTGTACAGTGTTCTATGAGGGTCTAGATCTGTACCGTCCAAAATGGTAGACACCTTCCCTGTGGCTACTGAGCACCTGAAATGATGTAAGGGGAACTGAGATGTGCTTTAAGTGTAAAATATACACCAGATATCAAAGTGATCTCTGTACCTTCTATTCAACTTTGCTGAGCACCTACAACTTCTGTAAAAAATAAAAGTATTTGAAACATTTTTTTTAAAGAAGGGAAAACAGCTCCTTAGTACTTTCTATATCATGTACAGGTTGACGTAATATTTTTAATATATTGGATTAAATAAGATATATTCATTTCACCTGTCCCTACTTCCTTTTAACGTTTTTTTTTTTTTTATTTTTATTTTTGGGACAGAGAGAGACAGAGCATGAACGGGGGAGGGGCAGAGAGAGAGGGAGACACAGAATCGGAAACAGGCTCCAGGCTCTGAGCCATCAGCCCAGAGCCTGACGCGAGGCTCGAACTCACGGACCGCGAGATCGTGACCTGGCTGAAGTCGGACGTTTAACCGACTGCGCCACCCAGGCGCCCCCCTACTTCCTTTTAAAAACATGTAGCAGCTATACAAGTTTAAATTACATAAGTAGCTCAACTCCTTTTTTTAAAAAAAAATATTTATTTATTTTTGAGAGAGAGAGTGAGCAAGCAGGGGAGGGGCACAGAGAGAGAGAGAGAGAGAGGATCTGAAGCAGGTTCTGTGCTGGCAGCAGAGAGCCCGATATGGGGGCTCGAACCCACAAATCATGAGACCATGACCTGAGCCAAAGTTGGACGCTTAACTGACTGAGCCACCTAGGCACCCCTCACCTTATTTTTCTATTGACCAGCACTGATCTAGGAAATCTGCCGATCCCTAATCTCCTTACTTCTCAGATTTCATTTCCAACTACTCTGTATTTCTCTTATCCTTCTTGAAGCCCTCTAGCTTCCTTGCTGTGCTCCTCAAGTACATTACATGGGTCCCTGCTTCTGACTCTTCGTCCTTGCTGTATTTTTCTGCCTTCAATGTCCTTCCCTCAACCATCATCTCCTGCAGGTCTTTCCTGATGACCCTAAAGAAAACGACACCTCTCCTACCGAATTCCTAGTTCTTGAAAGGAACAAACACTATACTTGTGTTATTTTATATGATGTCTATCACATGAAATGAAGCTTCCCGACAGCCAAGATTTTTATTTATTGCCATAATTCTTGCTGCTGGAACAATGGATGGCCGAAAACAGATACCAAATTAGTAACTGTTGCATTAATGAATGAATTCTGCCATCATGCTTTTCCATTTTAAACGTGTTTCTCTTTGAAAAGAATCTTTCCCATTCTTCATAATAGTGATAGGTGATGGGGATTAAAACGTGCATCTGTTGCGATGAGCCCCGGGTGATGTATGGAAGTGTCGAATCACTATATTCTACACCTGAAACTAATAATACGCTATATGTTAACTGGAATTTGTTTATTTTATTTGAGAGAGAGAGAGAGAGAGAATATCTCAGGCAGGCTCCATACTCATTACAGAGCCCCACGTGGGCTCCATCCCACCATGCTGGGATCATACTCTAGTTGAATTCAAGAGTTGGACGTTTCACGGACTGGGCCACCCAGTTTCCCCTAAGTAACTGGAATTTATTTATACAAAAAGTTTAAAGAAAAGAATCTTTCCCATTCTTTCTAAGACTGATTCTGAAACACAGTCTACTTTACTCGCCAATGTGTACTAGAGTATTTCATGCAACTGAAGACACCTTGACTTGCAGGTCATATAATACCATCCTAAGGTCTGCCAGGCACAAGCTGGAAAAGGCATGGTACTGATTCAACGATGACCCTTATCATTTAGAAGCTTTTCCGACTAAGAAATTGTTCTTTTAGATTTCTGTATATTTTTTGTCATACACATAAAAAGTAAAACATACGTGAAAAATTAGTGAGGTAGTCCTAAAACTTTGTCGTATTTAGAACTTGCCTCTCCTTTATATCACTTTTCCCTTCAGGATAGTTGACCTCTATCTTTACCTACACCCTGGCATCCTCTGTGGTGGCAAGAGTGTTGCCAACATATCATTTCTTAAGAGGGTTCCACTACTGTTTCCTGGACTTTCTTCGGAACCATATGCGTCCTGGCAAGCAGAGACTGTAAAACCCATCCTGGTTTCACTGATTTTAATGGGATAAAATGTGCAGGTTAGAACGGATGAAATTTAATTCATATGCACAGCCTCCTAGCACTTGACATAATGACTTGGGTTCTTTCACTTGCTACCAGGTTACTGATAGGTCCAGAATTTTTTTAAAAATTCCTAACACAATGACTGTTTACTGCTATCTTTAGTTTATAATTGTGAGTGGATATTATTATCGGCATTACCTGCCTGATGATTGAGCTCATTTTCCATGAACAGAGTCAGTAAGATTTGGCTTTACTTTCCACGGGATTTAATGTTTGATTACACAAGTGTTTGCCAATGACAAATGTGTTGGCCCCTCTTGTACATGAAAAGTAAGGGTGTCTACGTTAAAGCCTCACGCTAACGTTATCTGTTAGCAAAGTATTCAAGATTTATACAGGAAGGGTCAGGAGATGAAGTTGGTGAGGTGAGTAGACGTTGAGTTATGAAGCACCTAGAATGTTTTGTTTCAATTTGTAGGTGCTCAACCACTTAACGGTTTTGAGTAGGGTAAGATTTATTTGATCCAAAGCTCACTGTGACTACACTATGGAGAATGGGTGTGTCTAAGGGTTGTAGGACAAGAGACTGATGAATCAAGTATGAGACTATCATAAGAGGTCAGGGATGAAGTCATGAAGGTTCAAATCGTCAAGACGTAATAAGACAAAAGGGTAAGACAGGATACGTGTAAAATGGAGACGGTGCTTCAACAGGACTTGAAAGGAGACAGACTGGTATGTGTGGCTAGGAATTAGTGAGCAATTACTTCGTGGTAGCCCTGAATCAAGTGCCAAGTCCCCACATTACTACTAGGACACGGTACTCATCTTTTCTCATTTGCAGATGAAAGAAAACTGGGCTTAGTATTTTGCCCAAACCCATACAGCTAGTAAGCGGTCAATCGAGCATTCAGTCTTGGGTCATCTGGGTCCAGAGTCTATGCTCTTCATTTGACCATGACATCTGGTCTATGAGTACTTCCACCTTATCTAGCCGAGTGGACAATATTTACTCCAGATGAGAGTGCATTTCATGGCATCAGATATTTAGGGGAAATTACTAGTAGAGAAAATAAGAGACCTGGAGCTCAAAGAGCTGGAAATATAGACTTCAGAATCCCCAGCAACGGGTTGGTGGATAAAACATGGTCAACTAACTTTTGCACTAATAATTTACACTTCACGTTTGGCACCTTCTGAGCCCATTTTTTCCTTCATTTTCAGATTAAAGATTAGCAAGTCTCCCTCCTGCTTATTTAAATTGCAAAATTAAAGGAACACGTCCATTTCACAGCCACTCATTCCTTTCTTGCGGATGGCTAACCTGTGGCTCCTGCTCCTCCTCCGCTCGCCCAGCTGTGATGTGGAAAAGCCAAAGGAGCGCCTAGAGTATTCTTCTGGCCGCTCGAAAAGCTACACGGACTTGGGAAGGAGCTCTTCAGCTCAACAAATACGCAGCTGAAAAACAACATGGTCTTCCCTGCTTGCATTCCACATACTTGCTTTCAGGGATGATCTCCAAGCCCCTCCCTTTGACGTTAGGGAAATGAAAGGGGCGAAGAGATGAAACAGAGCCTCGTGAGAAAAAGTATACTCCCTACAAAGCTATCTCATCCCACGTGAGTTCTCTGGCGTGGACTGGGGCACAGTATGTAGAGGAGGTTGAAATCACCCGTGGTAGTCACAGCGCTGGTGATACTTCTTACCAACCCCTAGGGTGAGAGGGCTCCTGTCAACTGCTGGCACCTTTAGAATGTGAATAGAACCATTTTTTCCACAGACTCTGGACTGAGAAGCAATTCTTAAAAGGAAAAGTTCCATTAGAGACATCCTTTATTCATCTACAAGTTCTAAGGTGGTTCAAATACTGGGGTCTAGGTTTCAGGGTGTTTGTGAGTCTACCTTATCGTTCTTTTTTCTTCTTTTTTCTTTTGCAAATCTTTGTCTCCTTCAGTATCTGGCTCCGTCGTAGTGTGTAGTGTCCCAAATACTGAGAGCAGCAACCTTACTCCTACCATTTTCCTCCTCATTTTAGTTCACTAAAACCTTGCTAAAATCAGTTTACATATGTAAAACCTAGACGGATGGGTAAAGCTTTTCTCAGCCCTCACCTAGAAATTGACCCTATTAGGGAGAGAAACAAATCCCAGACTCAACAAACAAAAACTGAAGAGCAAGAAAAAGTAATACCCGCACCCCCCGTCAAAAGTGCCTCAAACCTTGAAAAAAATTCTAAAAGCAAATATCCCCAACTTCTGCTTCCAACACGTCTCAAATTAATTACTTGTGTATTTTTTTTTTCTTTTGAAGAATATCCAGCCAAGGAAACGTGGGAAAATGTGCTTATTCATGATAATTGGGATTTATATATTTAATTGGTGTTAAACTCTATAAACACTGTATACCTATTTTCCAACTTGAATATTCGACTGTATTTCCTTAGGTCATTAATTATTCTTTGAAAAATTGATTTTTAAGATCTGAGCAATAACCCATAAGTAGGTACACCGTATTTCACCATTCTTTCATTAGTAGGCATTTAGTTTGGTTCCACTTTTTCATTATAATAAATAACCCTATAGCAAACACATTTGTTTCTGCATTTGGGCTTACAGATCTGCTAATGTGCTTCGAATAAGGAAGAAAAGTTAACAATTAGAATACTAAGGATTTAGATACACGTTGCTAAATTTCTTCGCCATGCTGGCAATAAGAACTCTCATCCACTTCCACCAACAGTTGTAAGATACTTGTCTCAACACATGTCTACTGCTGTAGTGCATGATGATTTATATGCTTGAAAGAAGAAAAATAGTTTGCCACGGATTTTTTTTATTACTAGAAAAGTTGAAAACCATTTGTGTATTGGTGTGTATTTGTCATTTGCTTCTGCTATCAATGGTCTGCTGTGTCTGTTGCCCATTTTTCCTCAGTGTTTTATTTGGTGAAGCTCTTTTCACATTATCCGCTTTGATAAAAAATAAAAAGTCAGAAAAATACTTACCGAGACGATTTTTCTAGCTTCCTTTTGACCTTGTGAAATTTAATAGTTTTGTTTGTTTCTAAATAAAATGTTGTCGTGTTCTTTGTTATCTTTTTCACTGACACTACCGTGAAAATTATGAATATCCTCTAGTTGCTTAAATATTCACCTTTATAGTATTCTAGGACATTATACTTTCATTTCAAAGAGTACAAACTTAATCCATCTTCAATTTATACAGCTAAGTTTCTGACCTTGAAGGGTTTTTCAGAAATTGATATATTTTTCTCCGAGCACAATTTATTTTCTATTGATTTGTGGTGATTGCCTCATTTTGTTTTGTGTTTTATATGTAATGAGGTTCTGTTTACTGATCTACTGGAGATTTTTTGACAGTAATGCGCTACATCAAGCACTTAGCTATTCCAACTTCTGTAAAATGAGCATCATTTGGTCAAATATCAAAATAAATCTCACTGGGGATTGTGATAGGGATTCCATTAAATCAATAAATTATTTTCTGAAGAATTACTGTCTTTTCAGTACAAATCCGATAAATTTTCTATATTTACAGGGCATTTGGAGTGTATCGGGGACTCATCCATGCGTTATAAATAATTAAGTATGCTTTCTAATTAACTTTCAGCCTCAGTTTGAAAGGCAGTGACTTGCATATGATCTTATGGATAGTAAGTGTATACTAATCTAGAAAATTCTTCAGGACTTCCAGATAGAATAAATCATCACTGAAAAAGTAAAAGTTTTGGCGAAGCTAGTTGCCCTAATCTTTCTCTTCACACGGTGTGTGCGGAAAACTTTCCTGATGATTTAATTTTTTAAAAAGTACAGCATCTTTTTTAAATATGAAAACATTTGGTAGTCATTTCTTGTATAGGTTTGTTTTTTATCCTTTCAAATACAAAAAAGATGGTGCCCAAATCCCACCAGGACCTTGTTATAATCTGCTTTTTCAAGCGCATGTGTTTTCTGAAATTTCAAAAGCCTCGATTTGAAGTTTTAAAAGCTGCAATTTGAATTTATGTATTCAGATGATTGCAGAAGAGCAAAGGAACACAGTTAGCATTTCCAGGCTTGTCTCTTGACACAACAGTTTAAACGTGCTTTATATTGGCATTCATCACATGAAGTGTTATTTCTTTGTTTACCTACTCGCTTAATGCTTATGGTAGGATTTATTCAGGCATGTGGCAGTAATAATAATGAATGGGATATTTAACATTACCCATCTGCAATTAAGTGCTAAATATTTTACTTTTAGAGGCATTTCAATACATTTAGCTTTTTTTTTTTTTTTAAAGAATGGCTTCTGTTTGAAATATTGGCTCTGTTGCCATTTACATTACAAATGCTCTTAATGCAATTGAAGGAAGCACATATCGTGATGGGGAGAAATCTGCATAATCAGAAAGGAAGAGTTATGGATGTCCTGTTAAATTCAATGAATTTCACATTAACTCTTAATGAACACGTTCTCTGGAGCTGCGGTTATGGTAAGAGGAAGAGTGCCAAATCATGGCACGATTTTGAAGTTTTATTTATTTTTGTATGTATTTAATTAGAGAAGAAGGGAGGGGCACAGAGAGGGGGGAGAGCGAGAATCTCAAGCTGGTCCTCGCGTTGCCAGCCAGATGCGGGACTTGAACTCACCCACTGTGAGGTCATTACCTGCATCGAAATCAACTCACATGCTTAACTGATTGAGCCACCCAGGCGCCCCTACATGGCATGATTTTAGAAAGAGAGGATCGACCAAGTGTTTCAGGCCAAGTGCTAGATATTTTCCCATTTGAATTTTTTTTTTTTTTTTTTTTTTTGGTATACTCATCTCTCCCGTCTTCCAAATAAGAAGTACTTCTCTAAGTTTTGGGCGAACTAGAACACAGAAATTTCAGAAGATGTGGACAGAATCAACACCTGTCCATATACACTGCATAGTTAATTTGATTGTGCATATTAACTGAAAATTATATACCATATTAGAAAGAACACATTTTCCCATTCACAGTTGATACAGTAATTGTGTATGCCTTCCTCACGTGCGTGTTCAACATGGGAATCATCACCTTGGCGGATGCACTTTTTTCTTCTTAATTTTTTGATGTTTATTTATTTTTGACAGAGAGACAGAGAGAGAGAGAGAGAGAGAGAGAGACAGAGACAGAGCACGAGCAGGGGAGGGGCAAAGAGAGAGGGAGACACAGAATCAGAAGCGGGCTCCAGGCTCTGAGCTGTCAGCACAGAGCCCAAGGCAGGGCTCGAACTCACATACCGCGAGATCATGACCTGAGCCAAAGTCAGACGCTCAACCGACTGAGCCACCCAGGCGCCCCCCGGTGGATGCACTTTTTGAGCCACCTTTTTAAAAACAAAATTTTTAACTTTATTTAGTTTTGAGAGACAGAGACAGAGTGTGAGTGGGGGAGGGGCAGAGAGAGGGAGACACAGCACTGGACGCAGGCTCCAGGCTCCGAGCTGTGAACACAGCGCGCGACGTGGGGCTTGAACTCACCAGCGGTGAGATCACGACCTGAGGTGAGGTCGGATGCTTAACCGACTGAGCCACCAGGCGCCCGGCGGTTTGAGTCATCTCATTCAGTTTTCTAGTCACAGTCATTTTCACCTCTACCCACGTGGCCTGAGGTACAGCAATGTTGAGTCCATGTTGAACATTCTACTGGAAATTTTATTCCAAGCCATAAGCGCACATTCACACCAGACAGTTGTATGTTATGTAAAGACAGTTTTTCTCTTTTCTGTGCCATATGTCCATGAGGAACACAATGTAAGCACTTACTGAGTTGCTTTAAAAATAATCTTTTCAGACCTTGTTTACAATGACCTACAACTCTTACAACTGTGATGTCATACCAACAAAGCTAATCATGACTTCCATTAACTAAATTTTTCCTGTTGTTTCCATCAAGCGACTCAATTGATATTAAATGAAAGTCTCTCCCAGACAGCACATTGTTGTTCTGAGCAAAATAAAATGAGTATCTTGAAGCATGAGAAATTTCACAAACATTCAAAGGAATATAAGGTCTTCCTTAAGGCAAAAAAAAAAAAAATTCATATTTAGCCACACATGTTAACTTCCCCAGGTCACACCCTCTATGGGACATTGTCAGAATCAGAACCAAAGCATAAACTAGTTTTTTAATTTTTAAAGCTTACTTATTTATTTTCAGAGAGAGAGAGAGAGAGAGAGAGAGAGAGAGAGAGAAATTATACATCCAAGTGGGGGAGGGGCAGAGAAGTCAGAGGGAGAGAATTCCAAGCAGGCTCTGTGCGTTCTCAGCACAAAACCCGATGTGGGGCTCGAACCCACAAACCAGGAGATCATGACCTGAGCTGAAATCAAAGAGTCGAACACTTAACTGACTGAGCCACCCAGGTGCCCCAAAGCATCAACTATTTTTAAATTGACATGCCCCTCGTACCTGGTTAGTGCTTGAGTTACACAATTAGACATTTATTCATTTTGTCCACAGTTTGTGCTTTATTAAAGAGTAGTGCTCCTGAGAGAAATAACATATCAAAGATTCTCAGTCTTTTATTTCTCAATAGTAAGGAAAATAATAAGAGAATGAGGAGGGATATCATGAAGCTTAGTGGTGAGTTACTGAAAGGAAAAGACCAAATCGAGGCCTTGCAAGTTATTAACTGAGGGTGTGAACTTGGGGAAGTTCCTTAAATTTCTACGGGCCTCAGTTTCTTCATCCGTAAATAGGGACAGTGAACACTTCAGACTTGGTTGTATGGCTATAATTTGTTCTCAGAAACACCCGTTTTAGGGGCGCCTGGGTGGCTCAGTTGGTTGAGCGTCCGACTTCGGTTCAGGTCATGATCTCTCAGTCTGTGGGTTCAAGCCCTGCGTCGGGCTCTGTGCTGACAGCTCGGAGCCTGGAGCCTGTTTCAGATTCTGTGTCTCCCTCTCTCTCTGCCCCTCCCCCGCTCATACTCTGTCTCTGTCTCTGTCTCTCTCTGTCAAAAATAAGTAAACATTAAAAAAATTAAAAAAAAAAAAGAAGCACCCGTTTTAGTCTAGGGCTTTACTAAGAGCATTTAAGAAATGGTAGAGAAAATAAAGAGTTAAAAAACAAGGTGAATCTGGATAGTGAACTGTCATTTCTAGCTAAGAATTTTGCTTAAGCCAACACACTTACATGGAGAAAAGTGTTTATAAAGCATGCATGAGTGCACAGAAGGACTATTTGAAATTGAGCTTTGTGATGAACCAGTTGACAGCTCTATTTCTCTCTACTGACAAATCTCTTTGACACATTTTGTGGGGGAAACACAATTAGAGTCAAAATGCCAATCTATGAGTAAAAGTGTCGCCACATAAGACTGATTCTAGGTGAAGAAGACGTATGATTACAGCGCAACAAATATTTATTGAAGGCTATTGGTGTCCAGTGATATGGCAATGAACGCAGGCAATAATTTTTGCCCTCGTAGAGCTTATATTCTATTAGGGGGAGACAGACAATAAACAAGCTACACTGAAACGTGTAGATTGTGACATAGTGTTAAGGGTTCCAGAGCGAAAAAAAAAAAAAAAAAAAAAATGAAGCCTGGAAGAAAAGGAATACCAATTAAAGTTGGAAGGTGGTTTTACAATGTTCTATTGATCAGAGAAAACTTCATTGAAAAGAGTTATTTGAGTAAAATCATCATGGTAGAGAATGGCAATCTGCTCATCAAAAAAATCTGATCCCCCCTCTCTTAACCACAAAGCGAGTTGTCATTTCCATCCTCCCTTGCCACTGGGTATGGCTATATAACTGAATGCTACCAACGGAATGTGAGCAAAATTGATGTACACTGAGTCCAGGGCCGGCTCAGAACTTAACCCCTACACATGTGATATTCTCCATTATTCCTCCTTCTAAAGCCACATGTTAACCATCTCAGAGCCACAAAAGCAATGTAGCTTGGGTCTTGGATTCACGATTTGGAAGGGCGCTATGTGCTGATCAAAAACAACTTGGTGAATTTTGCATGAGTGACACGTTTGCACTGTGTTAAGCCACTGAAATAAGGAGCTTCTTTTTCAAGTAGCAGCTTGAATTAAATTAGACAATAAAAAAGTGAGGGAGTAAGCCATGCAAATAATGGGGGGAGAGCACTCGGAGAAAAAAGAAAAGAAAAGAGAAGAAAAGAGAAGAGAAGAGAAGAAAAGAAAAGAAATACAAAGGTCCCGAGGCAGGAATGTGATCAGAATATTCCCAGAACAACAAAGAAGTGAAAAAAAAAAATACATTTGCAATGGAATGAGAGAGGGGGAGAGGAGTAGGGAGATAAGACCAAACAGTTACATCTAAATAGATTCTACTGAGAATCCCAGGCCGGTCATAACTCATATTCCCCATCAAACTCAGTTCTTAGATAAAAAGAAATAATAAAATAATCTTTTTGGGGGGTGCCAGATAGAACTCTGTTCTCCAATCCTACTTTAATAGGTCCAATGGACTAACTGAATCCCAGAATTTCTGTATTTTTGTTGTAGGCTGTCTACACAGGTGCTGGAATTGATTTAGAAGAACGCTGAGGATATTTTGGCCCTCCATCTGTCAGAGGCAGAGTGACATAATTCATGAGCAAAGCCTGTAACAAAGCCATTGCCATGCGGTGGAAGATGCAGTGAAAAGTGAATGGCCTCAGTTTTTCTGCTTTCGATCATAGCCAGGTTCTTCTCTTCCCACATACCGTCATCTTCCCTCCCAAGGCAGCTTCTCTGTCAGCCTCCACGGATGTATCTGCCAGCTCCTAGTCTCTCAGGCTAGACATCTGAGGCATCCTTGATTCTTTCCTCTCTCTTACTCCCAGAGTGTATCAATAAATGTGTTCTCACAGTTCCATGCAAGCTAGCTCTCTCGAATTTGCCCACTTTGCTCCTTTCTCCCTGCCAATGACTCCTTCTTCTAGCCTCTCTGTCTGGATTACTGAGGCTATATCGTAATTGGGTTCTGCCTCCCTCGTTGCCGTCTTCGTATCCATTCTTGACATTCCGAAGGAATCATCTTTCTAAAACTATGTCTCTGATTATACTCTCCCACTTTCAGTAACTCCCTAGGGTCAATGGGGTAAAATCCAGCTGCTTTAACAGGGATCAAAAAGCTCTTTAGGGCGTGATCCCTACTTACTTCTCTTCGTCTTTCTTTACGTTCCATAATCCACTGAACCTACGCTTCCTTGAAATCGAGTACTGTGTTCAAGTCTGACCTTAGCGTACTCTTGCTCCTTCTGTCTGGGATTCACTTCCCCATGTCTTGATCTAGGTGGCTTCTAGTTATCCTTCCAATCTCAGGTTAGCCATCACGTTCTCTAGGAAGCTTTTCTTAATTAATTATCACTCCCATCCCAATCAAGTCTAACTATGGGCCCTGTTACACAGTCCCATAGGTCTTCATCCCGTTTCCATCATAGGGTATGTTGTAATTTCCTATGTCTGTCAATCTATTACAAGCACCATAAGGACAGGCACTATACTGCAATCGCACTCTATTCTCAGTACCTGGTACGTAGTATTTGTTCCCATCTTAAATTCAGTATCTCAGAATGATAGCATCATAAATGTGGCTTTGAGAATAATAACATTATTTGCATTATTCTTCGGAGAATCTCCATGAAAAATAAAGTATGTGTTACGGAAGACAAGTTCTGTGCAAAATTAAATTAAATCGCTGAAAGCTGTATTCTTGGGGTTTCTAAACTATGGCCCAATCAGCTAAAGCCTGCCCACCACCTGTTTTTGAAAATAAAGTTCTTTTTTATAAAGTTTATTTATTTATTTTGAGAGACAAAGAGAGCAAGACGCAGTGTGAGTGGGGGAGGGGCAGAGAGAGGGAGAGAGAGAAAATCCCAAGCAGGCTCCGCATTGCCAGTGTAGAGCCCTATGGGGGGTCTGGACTCTTGAACCGTGAGATTATGACCCGAGAGGAAACCAAGAGTCAGAGGCTTAACCAACGGAACCACCCGGCATCCCTGTGTTTGAAAATAAAGTTTTATTGGAACATAGCCACATTCATTCATTTGTGTATCGTCTATGACTGTGTCCACACTACAGTGGCAGAGCTGAGTAGTTGTAACAGAGACTGGACGGCTCACAAAGCCAAAGGCATTCACTACTTGGCATTGTACAGAAGTTTGCTGATATCTGCTAGATACTAAATCCATTTCTTAGATACATACTAGGGAATTACAGGTATGAGAAATCTGATATAAGCAAACTGGTATTACCTTTTTAGTCCCATTATGTGTGTGTTCATGAAAATGTGCATGGCTATTAGAATGCTCCTTCACTCTTTGAAATCATTAGGAACATTTTACACAAGTAGTATTCCATGGTCCATAACAAGAGGATGGCTAAAAGGAAAACTAGACATTATATCTAATTACATATACTTATTCTGTTTAAATTTACTAAAGTTTCTCAGTATAAGAAGCTATGTTGACTTAGCTTGGAATCAAACATGGAAAAACAGAAAGATCTGGGCCTCTTCCTCTTTTTCCTATTCGTCGCTTTCACGTTATTTGAATTTCTTTCATTATTTTTCTCTTTCTTCCTAATCTCAAACCAACTTTATCACGTCTATAATTTTACATCCTTTCTTTGTCAGTCAGTCTTTTTCTGTGGATTTTATGGTGATTTTTATTACGGTGCCTGTATTTGAATTCCTCAGGGTACTTGTAATTTTCACCCCCACCAAAATGCATTAGATAGACAAGGAAGACCAAAGTTCCTTATACAGAGGAAAAGGACATATTTATCTCACCACTTTCATCCTGGAGAAAAAAAGGTAAAGGGTATTTCCATTTGATTTATTTAAAATCTTCCCACAACTCCAGGTAAGTTCTTATTATACTTTAAAAGAATATAGCCATAGGAGGTACAAAAATAGTTTTATTCCCTCAAATAGCAGTTCCTGAAATGCAGTCTGGGAACCTCTGGGGTCCTTGAGATACTTTTGGGGGACTTTGAGGTCAAAACTATTTTCATAATAATACTATATCATTTTCCCTTTTTCTCTTCCTTTCTGAGTTTTCCAGAGGCTATATTATAAGTGATATGGAAACACAATGCAGAAGCAGATATCAGAATCAGCTATCTTTAAAAAAAAATGTAATGTGTATTTATTTATTTTAAGAGAGAGAGAGAGAAAGTGAGCTGGGGAGGGGCAGAGAGAGGGCGAGAGAGAGAGAATTCCAAGCAGGCTCTACGCTGCCAGTGCAGAACCAAGCTTGGGGCTTGAACTCACAAACCATGAGATCGCGACCTGAGCAGAAATCAAGAGTTGGGTGCTTAACCGACTGAGCCACCCAGGTGCCCCAGAATCATCAGCTCTCTTAAGGTAAAAACTAAAGCGCTATTCAGAAATGTAAAACAATGTCACTCTTCTCACACTCTTTGTTGTTGTAGAAAATGGTTATTAGTCATAAAACATATGTTACCTATTTTAACATGGAATGAGCTATTATAATTTTTGGTGAATAAATAAATTATATAAACATTTCTCAGTTTTAGTTTCAAACATGGTTGAACAGAGAGACATTGTTGAAAATGCTGGCAAACCAGAGAAAAGAATAATCCTCCTCCAATACCCTTAACATTTCGAATTTTTCCACAGGACTTAACTGAACTCTTGGTTTCTTATATGTAGGTACGTGGTCAAAGAGTGAATGTACTTGCAAACGGTAGGTTGGAATGTCACCTTTTCCTAAGGAGAACGGTGGACTGAGGACGGTGTGGTCGTTTTAAAAATGAGCCCCTGTGAGTCACTGACATTGAAGCTTAACCATGAAATAGGTGTAAATATGCCTAGATGAAGTGTAGGGGAATAGCTTCCACGCAGAGAAATCAACATCCTTCAGGCGGTACATACAGAGAGATTCAGAGGAACCGAAAGTAGGTCACCGCAAATGAAATGCGGTGAGCAAGGTGGAGAGCGGAAGATCAGGCCAGAGGGAGGAGCGGGGGCCAGGAGGTCACGGAAAGAGTTTGAATGTTATGTTACATTCAATGGGAAACTGTCTACTAAGGGTCCTAGGAATTCAAAGGGAGGAATGACTTCCCAGGAGCCCAGAAAATATGCTCATTAGATGAAGAAGGGGGAAGGCATTGTAGAAAGAGGATCAGCATTGACAGAGGCACAGTGATGTAAAAGCTCGTGGCCTAGTTCACGTTTTCATAGTGAAGGAATGTGGAAGGGGAGTGGTGAGACAAAGTACTAGAAAGGTAGGTTTGGGTCTTGTGCTGCAAGCCCCACATGCCTGCAGAGGTTAAAACATTCCTTCTGTGGTACAAGAGAACCACTAAAGGTTTCTAAGCAGAGGTATGGCATGTTTCTACTTATTTTTAGAATAACGTATTTGTCATGAGGTATATACAATAAAAGTACTTAGTTCAATAGTCTGTGTAAATATAACTTTTGCTGAATTACCTCTGGGTATTGACATTTGATCACGAATAAAATTCATTAGTGCATTATTTATTCTACCTTCCCCATCAATGATTAAACTCATTAAATATTTTGTATAGGGTACAGAGGAACTTAGTAAGTCTACCTAGTAGATAGTTTAAGATTAGCTTTGACCCATAAAGTAGACTGTTTAAATTAACCTAAGCACACCCTTAAAAATAGTAGAATCCAAATGAGAACTCTAAAGATTTTTTTTTTAAATAGACTTAGTCACCTATGACAGAGTCAATACACAGTGAACTAAAATATGTTTCCTGGTTCTTAGATCTGTTTTTAGGACAGACGGCAGACTGACATAACACTGAAAACAATTATTTGTAGGTTCATGAAGACTGAGGATAGTTTCTTTCTCTTCACTGGGAGCTGACTGACATCACTTTCCTGCTGAATATAGGAGAGTGTTGTATTCTCTAGAGACAGTGAATGGTTTCTAAGCAAATGCCACATCTTTTCATCAGTGTATGACTCAAAAAGCAAAGTATAATGCAAACGTGAGTAGAAATAGAAAGGCCAATAGGCAGAAACTATTACATATATGACACTTGTGTTACACACTTATTAGGGGAAAATTAGATTACACTCTCAAAGAGAGAAGCAAAAAGAACCATGCCTAAATTGCGCTGGAGAACAAGGGACATGCAGGCAGAGGTTTTTTAAAAACATTTTGAGAAAGTTCAAGCATACACGAAAGTATAGTAGCATGATGAGCTCGGATTATCTGTAATCAAGATTCAACAATTACGAGTTTATTGCCAAATGTGTTGATTCTCTATTTTCTCATTCTCAACTATTTCTTTTCTCAGATTTATTCAAGTATAAATTTATATACCATAAAGCTCACCTATGGTAGGTGTATAATTTAATGGCTTTTAGTAAACATAGAGGGTTCGGTGTCCTGTCGCTACACCTTCCTGCCTTCCTCCGTCTTTCTTTGATTTAAACTCCAGTACAGTGTTGAATGTTGACGTAGGAAAGGTAGATATCTTTGTCTTATTCTTGACCTGAAGGTGAAAATATTCACCCTTTCACCACTATGAATGATGTTAGTTAGCCATTGGTATTTCATACACGACCTTTACCATGTTAAGGAAGCTTTCTTATTTCCTGAAAATTTGTAGCATAACCAGGTGTTAGGTTTTACCAAATGCTTTTTCTACATCCATTTACATGACCATTTGGTTTTTGCCCTTATGGTATGCTACAATAATTATTTTTGATGTTAAACCAACTTTGCATTCCCGGAATAAATGTCACATGGCACGTCATCTTTTTTTCTTTTCTTTTAGAAAGAGAGAGAGAGTGAAAGCATGCTTAAGTGGGGGAGAGTGGGAAAGAGGCAGAGGGAGAGAGAGAAAGCGAGAGCGCGAGAGCAAGAGAGCGAGAGAGCGAGAGACGGAGAGAGAGGGAGAATGAATCTTAAGCAGGCTCCATGCCTCAACAAGGAGCCTGGCACATGGCTCGATCCCATGAGCCTGGGATCATGACCTGCTCCGAAATCATGAGTCAGGCACTCAACCAACTGAGCCACCCAGGAGCCCCTTCACATGGTATGTAATCTTTTTCACATACTCTGGATTCAGTTTCCTAAATTTTTGTTAAGAAATTTTGTGTTTATGTTTATGAGGGACGTTGTTCTATTAATTTTTTATTATAATATCTTTGTATAGTTTAGATCAGAGTAACGCTGGTGTTATAGAATGAATTAGAAGTTCCCTCCTCTGCTTTTTTTCTGAAAGGATTTGTGATGGATTGGTATTTAAAAGAGATTTTTTTTTGAAAGGTCATGAGTAAATCATCTCTAATGAGGCTTCTTTTGTCAGAAGATTTACAATCACTAATTTAGTTTCTGTACTTGTATTAGGTCTATTCAGATTTTCTACTTTTTTTGAATCTATTTTAGTAATTTATATCTTTCTAGGATTTTTACCATTTTGTGTAATTTGGAGAAATTGTGGTATAAAGTTGTTTATAGGACTACCTTCTAGTCCTAGCTTCAATAGGGTTGGTAGTGATTTCCTCTCTTTCCTTGATAATTTTGGTAACTTTAGACTTCTTTTTTTTTTTCTTGGTCAATCTAACTAAAGCTTTGCCATTTTCAAAATTTTTCCAAACATTAATGTTAGTTTTCATTGATTCTCTCTATTCTTCTTTATATTTTATGGATTTCTGCTCTAGTCATTATTTCCTTTGGATTTAGATTGCTATTTTTTTTTTCTAGTTTCTTAAGGTAAAAGCTTGAATTACTGATTTGAGAATTTGAACCTTTTCTAACATAAGTGTTTAAAGTTTTAAATTTTCCTATGAACACTGTTTTAACCGTGTACCATAAATGTTGACATGTGCTTTTATATTTTCTAATTCCCCTTGTGATATCTGTTTCGATTCATGGATTATTTAGGTGTTGTTTAATTTCCAAATAGTTTGGTATCTCCCAGATTTCCTTCCGTTGTTACATTCTAACTTAATTCTGATATGTTAACACAATATGATTTTAATGAATTCAATCCTTTAAAATTAACTGCGATTTGTTCTGTGACCTACCATATGATCTATCCTTGAGAATATGCCATGGGCACTTTCAAAGAAAAGGTATTTTGAAACAAGTAGACTCTTAAATATAAAAACTAAACTGGTGGTTGCCAGAGGGGAGGTGGGTTAGGGAGATGAATGAAATAGATAAAGGGGATTAAGAGTACACTTCTCGTGATGAGCACTGAGTAATGGATAGAATTGTTGAATCATTCTATTGTACACCTGAAACTAATATAACACTGTCTATTAAGTATACCTCAATTAAAATGCAGAAAAGAATATGTATTCTGTCCTTTGGTGGAGTATTCTATAAATGTCAGATCAAGTTAGTTGATAGAGTTGGTCTTCTATATCATTGCTGATTTTCTGTCCAATTGGTTGACCAAATATTGAGACTGAGGTATTAAATCTCTAATAATTGTTGTTTAATTGTTTATTTCACATTTGCATTCTGTTAATTTCTGCATCATAAATTGTGGGGTTTGTGGTTATGTCTTCCGATGAAGTGACCATTTTGTAATCACAAATGTCCTTTTTTAGCACTAGTAACATGTTTTACCTTAAAGTCTATCTGGCATTAGTATCACCATTTTATTTTTCTTATGGATACTATCTATATATCTTTCTCCATTTTTTTTTTTACTTTCAAAGCGTATGTGTCTTTGGCTCTGAAGCATTTTTTTTTTTAATTTTTTTTTTCAACGTTTATTTTTGGGACAGAGAGAGACAGAGCATGAACGGGGGAGGGGCAGAGAGAGAGGGAGACACAGAATCGGAAACAGGCCCCAGGCTCTGAGCCATCAGCCCAGAGCCTGACGCGGGGCTTGAACTCACGGACCGCGAGATCGTGACCTGGCTGAAGTCGGACGCTCAACCGACTGCGCCACCCAGGCGCCCCTCTGAAGCATTTTTTTAGACAGAATATAGTTAGTTCTTTTAAAAAATCCAGGGTGAAATATCTTTTTTTTTTTTTTAATTTTTTTTTTCCAACGTTTATTTATTTTTGGGACAGAGAGAGACAGAGCATGAACAAGGGAGGGGCAGAGAGAGAGGGAGACACAGAATCAGAAACAGGCTCCAGGCTCTGAGCCATCAGCCCAGAGCCTGACGCGGGGCTCGAACTCCCGGACCGCGAGATCGTGACCTGGCTGAAGTCGGACGCTTAACCGACTGCGCCACCCAGGCGCCCCAAGGGTGAAATATCTTAATTGGAATGCTTAATATCTTCACATTTAATGTGGCTATTGATGTAGTTCTATTTAAATCGCTATTTTGCTCTTTTTTATTTGTCTCATGTCTTTGTTTTTAATTTTTTAATGTTCATTTATGTTTGAGAGAGAGAGAGAGGGAAACACAGAATCTGAAGCAGGCTCCAGGCCTCGAGCCGTCAGCAAAGTCCAATGCGAGGCTTGAACCCATGAACCGTGAGATCATGACCTGAGCTGAAGTCGGACACTTAATCAACTGAGCCACCCAGGTACCCCGTCTCATATCTTTTTATATGACTCACGGTGTTTACCACATTCTTTTGTTAAATAGTTATTTTTGGTGTACAAATCTAATTCCTCTGTTTACTTTTAAACCATAAGGTTAATTTCCTAGGGGTTGATCTGAAGTTTACAAACACATCTCTATTTATCATAGTATACTTCAAATCTACTAATGTAACTTACTCCCATTAGATTGGCTATCATCAAAAAAAAAAAAAAAACCGAGATTACAAATATTGGCAGGCATATGAAGAAAAGGGAACTCTCGTACACTGTTGGAGGGAATATAAATTAGTACATTTACTATGGAAAACACTATGGATGTTCCTCAAAAGGTTAAAAATAGAACTAGCATATGATTCAGTAATCCCACTTCTGGGTATTTATCCAAAGGAAATGAAATCACTGTCTTGAAGAAATATCTGCACTCTCATATTCACTGCAGTATTATTCACGGTAACCAAAATACAGAAGCAACTTAAGCGTTCATCAGTGGATGAATGGACAAAGACAGTATCACACACACACACAATGGAATATTATTCACCCTTGAGAGAAATTCTTCCATTTGTGCTACTGTGAATGGACTTAGGACACTGTGGTAAGCGAAATAAGTCAGACACAGGAAGACGAATATCGTATGATCTCATTTGTATGTAGAATCTGAAAGAACGTCAAATTCAGAGAAACGGGGAGAAGAATGATGGTTGTCAAGGGCGGCAGGTGAGGGAAATGGGGAGATGGTGGTAACTGCATATAAAGTTTCAGTAATAAGATGAGTAGGTTTGGGGGATCTAATGTACAGCATGATAACCATAGTTAATAATAATGTATTCTAAACTCAAAATTTGCTAAGAGTAGATGTTAAGTGTTTTCACCACACGTAGACAAATGGTACCTACAGGAGGTGACAGATATGTTAATTAGCTCGATTGTCCTAACGAGTACACGAGGTATACTTGTAAGAAAATATCACATTTTGCATCTTAAATATGCACAATTTGTCAAGCAAACCTCAATAAAGCCAGAAAAACAACTAATTCTGGTAAAGTATGGAAACTTTGCTCTGATAAGCTCCATTTTCCCTCCTCCTTTGTGCTATTTGTCATCATGTTCATTGTATCTATACATAATGATACAAAAATACGGCGATAAAATTGTTTTATGCAAAAATATGCCTGAAAGAAAAGCCTATATACATCTATGTTTGTACAGTCTTTTATATTTCCATGCATATTTACTAATTCTGTTGCTTTTCATTTGTTCACGTACATTTGAGTTACTGAATAATATCACTGCTTTCAGCCTGAAGGAGTTCCTTTCATTTTTTTTTCTCTCGTGAGTCAGGACAACGAGAAAGAAATATCCTGATTTTTTGAGAAGGTCTTTATTCATTTTCATTTCTAAACAACAGTTCTACTTTATCTAAAATTCTTGGTTGACAGTTTTTTTTTTTCTTTCAGCGCTTTGACTAGATCAACACACTGACTCTGGGCTTCATTGTTAATATTAAGAAGTTATCTGCTAATCAAATCATGTTTCCTGTATGGAAGGAGTCCTTTTTCTTTGACTGTTTTCAAGACTTTTACATTCGTGGTTGTATTTTAATAGCATGACCCTGATGTCTCTGAGCATTTGTCCCTTTGAGTCTATTTTGTTTGGGGTTTGTTCAACTTCACTGCATTTACGAAAAGTATGACCATCACATCTTCAAATAATTTTTCTGCTCCTATATCCTTCTTTTCTTTCTGGGATCTACATTGATACACTCGGTGTTTTCTTACCGTTCTGAGTTTCTGGTCATTTTTTTTCCCACTCTTTTTTCACTTTGTTCTGCAGATTGGACAGTTTCTATTTATCTTCAAGTTTACAGATTCTTTCTTCTCCCATCTTGAATTTGCTCTTGAGCCATTTTGGATGGATTTGTTTGTTTATTGCTTATGTATTTATTTTTGAGAGAAAGACAGACAGAGAGGCAGAGGGAGAGGGAGACCAAGAATCTGAAGCAGGCTCTGAGCTGTCAGTGAAGAGCCTGACATGATGCTCACACTCATAAACCGTGAGATCATCACCTGAGCCCAAGTCGGACACTTAACTGACTGAACCACTAAGGTACCCCAATTTTTTAAAATGGTACTTTTCAATCCCAGAATTTTATTTTTCTTATAATGTGGAACTCTGTTGATAGTCTCTATTTATGCCCTTGTCATCATACTTTCATTATTTAAACACAATTTTCTTTAAGTTCCTAAAAGTATTCATAGTAGGAGCTTTGAAGTCTCTATCTGATAAGTCTAACATCTGGACCAACTCAGAGACAATTTCTATTGCTTGCTTTTCTCCCCAAGTATAATACATAATTCCCTGTTTCTTTGCATGTACCACTATTTTTCTAGAAAAATTCAACATTTTAATATATTGAAGGAGCTCCAGATTCCCCTCCACATCAGTGTTGTTGTTATTAGGGTTTTAATAACTTACCTAAGCAATATCTGTGGAATGTTTCCCCCTAGTGTGTGACTGCAGACATCCCTTCTCTGTTTAGAAAAAAAATATGCCTAGCTTCCTGGAGACCAGGAGAACTTAGTTGTCATTAGGCAATGAGGTCAAGAGTTGAACTCAAACAGTTGGAGTCAGTAAAAGTTCCAATTTTTGTCACTGGGTCTGTATGTAGGTTGGGGAATTTATTCAAAGTGCAGCTTTGAAGTCATCCTGCAGCAGATATATGGAGATTGTCCAGTCCTTTATGACAGTCTCATTTTTCATCAATCCCTGAAAAATTAAATGTTTGGCTAGTTTTCCATTCAATTGTTTGCCCTAATCAAGATGGCCACTTTAGGACAGCTAAGTCGCTAGATGGCTCATTCATTTGCCACCTACGTGTCTACTGTCCCTGTGCTTCTGGGCATGGGGTTTTATATGTTTGGCTTCACATAAAGCCAGCCCCTTGGGCAGCGAAGCTGCTGGCTTTCATGTGTTATACTACCTCGATGTAACAACTATGCTGACCAAGCTGGGCGCGTGGAGTGGAAACAGCTAGACAAAAACACCACAGATTTCCACTGTTCTGTTTCAAAGTTTAAAAGTTTTCCATAAATAATAGCTTTCCAATTATGAGTATGCCTTTGATCTCCAGAATCATGAAATATTTTGTCCAGTTTTATTGTTGTTTTGGGAAGTAGATGTGTTGAGCTACTCACTTCACTATCCCAGAAGTCCTTTTCCCAGAAACGCATTTTTAAGCCCTAATCAAATTTATTTACATTATCACTTACCATTGCAGCAATTCTACAAGATATGCACTATCTTCTTATTTTTCTAATGAGTAAAAATGAGGCTCATATAGTTTAGGTAAGTATCTTGCCAAACAAAAAAGCAAAGTAAAAATATAAACACAAAAGTACTATTTACTTCCAAAGGAAATAAACACAAGTAGGAGCATCGGGGATTACTGTCCAGCATTTTCTTAGCAGGTTTATGTAACTGGCCACTCTCCAGCCCCAATTACTTAGTTTCCACCGTCCAGCAGAAAGGTTAATTGGCAAGAAAATACCAAACATATCAGAAAACAAGCTATTTTTGTCATGGTTACGCTCTGATCATTAAAAAAAATCATCTATTGATTCATAAGGGTAGAGTTTGGTGCTCACGTGTAAACCTAACAAAAATATGACCTATATTCTCCACTGAGCCACATCCACAAAAGCCAACTCTAGCAACAAAAGATTGCTGAACAATAATTCTCATCTTAATTCACATTTCTTGATTCATAATGGGCAACAATATGTTCAACAACAGGAAATTCTAGAATTTTCATTTCATTTCATTTCTATCAACTGCTTCAGAATCTTGCAAGTTCTGAAACTCCACAAACAAAATACATATTCAAGGATACTCTTATCCTTTTTATTTTGCAGACCAACTCTGCCTCTTTAGCTACTTTGCCTTAGTCTTCTCTAGCCTTCCTTCTTTACTAATTATCCAAATCCTACCTCATTAAAAATTCATAATACATCAAAGAGAGTATTATCTTTAGATACTGGAGGAAGCACAAATCTGGGAAAATACTGCCTCCGGTCTCATTAATTGGCTGAGGGAGAGGTAATCCAGGTAGTGGGGAACACTCATTCATTTGTCTTGTCCCTGCTATCCTTATCCATTGTTTTGTTTACTTAGGTAACAATGATCATAACGGAAAAGGCATGGGTTTGGGGTCAGAATCACTGATATTTAGTTCTTAATCTTTCCACAACTTTGATTAGCCTTGGCCAACAATCTTAATCTTTTTGAGCTGCAATTTGATAACTTGTAAAATGGACCTAAGAATACCGCTTTCCATCCGTTGCTTACCATGTCACAGCCAGGTGAGAGGATGAACACAAAAGATCTTTAAAGCTGAGTTGTGATGATTAAGGGGGGAAACCTCTGTAAAACTCTTAAAGACCATTCTGTAGCATAAGCACGCAAAACTGAGCATTATTAATATTAACTCTTGTAACTTCCAAGTGTCTAGCTTGGGCAAGTGCATAGATGGAGACTGCACTCACAGTAGATTCTTGAAAGAAGAGAATATATTCAGTGTTGGATATAGTGATTTTTGATGTCTTCCAGACATCGAAGAGGAAATGCCTGATTAGAGGCTAGATTTGTAGGTGTAATCTGGAAACACATATTGAGGTGAGCATTACATTTAGGATCCAACATAAAATAAGTGATTATGCCACAGACTACTCATCTGCATACTCTATGATCCATTCTTCTCTTCTTCTCTCTAACAGAAACCCAATGTTTAGGTGCCCAGCTCAAAGATTGTGTTCATGAGAATCAATGCTGGCTAATACGATGTAAGCCAAGAGTGTTGTGTAGTCCCCTAAAAGCCTGCAGCCTGAAAAGCAGATGTGATATCTGGAGAGCGAACAGTCATCTTGGATCGTGAAGATAAGGGCCTCGCCATGGGACAGCAGATTTCTGAGACAGAAGGAACCTTTGTCTCTGACATCATAGAGCAACGGTGCCAGCCTGCCTAGTTGCAGATTACTTTTACACAGGATAGATGGATCCATTTCTATCTTATTTCAAGCACTATATTTATTTTTGTTCACCTCTGTATTTGATTCTAATTGATACAGGGAGAGCTAACATCTGTGGCCATGGGTAACAACCAGGGAAAGTATATAGATTAAGAAGATAAGGTTGAGGAAAGGCCACTTAGAAACATCAGGACTTAAGGGTCAGGTGAAAGGAATGCAATTTAAAAGGGAATTATGAAGAAATCTAGGAATAAAATCAGATGAAATTAATGACACAGAAGGCAAGGTAGGACAAAGTGCTAAGATAGAAAGTGATCAGTTAATGCCAGGTGGCCTACACGAGGACTGAGATCTGTCCAGTGGCTTTAACTCTAAGAGATCACTGATGGTCTTGGCAAAGGTATTTCCAGAGTACTGGTGGAGACTAAGACAAAAAAAATCAAACAACCCAGATGAGATAATAGAGAACATGCCATTTTAACATTGGTGACTATGAAGAGAAGACTTTAAATGGAAATAATAACTAGGAAAGCGAAGCAAGAGACCCTTCTCACCTTTGGTTGCTCAGAATCTGCATACCCTGCATATGTGAGGGGAATTCCCAGACCAGTATGGAATCAAATGGAGGAAGTTCCGCTTGCGAATCTGGAACGAGTGACAACTCCAAGGTACCATTTCTAATTATTTTCAGTACCAACGGGATTCTTCACCCCGTCTGCAGAGCTGGCGTGGTCTATGAGAGCATGCGGTCTCAAGGTGTGACTTGGGCTGTATAGTTCCTGAAACTGAACCTCTCCTTTGGTTTCTTCCCATTTTTGAGTTGGTGTTCTACTCTACTCCTTGGCAATGGGAGCAAGTCTTTATCCCTCTTAGAAAGTTGACTTCTGCTTATATGAAGCAGAGCTGGATTCTGTTATTCACAGCTAAGAACTCTGACAGGTACAGTGGAGAACATTATGAAAGGAATATTTGTAATTTATTTTTTAATCTGGGAGCTAAAAATGTTTACTTGGTCAGGGGTAGGAAGACAGGAGAGATAGGGTGAGGATACACTTAGGCTTGTGTGCATTTGGGGGTCAGAGAATAATCAATGGGGGCCAGCTTCCTGTGAAATAAGAGATAAGGCCTTCTACTAAAAACAAGGAGATAGTTATACATTCTCCATTGTAATAGGAAGTGAAAAATTATTTGATTAGCAGCTCACACATGTAGGGTGTTTTCCGTTTTATTTTATTTTTTATTTATTTTTTTAAAATGCTTATTTATATATTTTGAGAGAGAGAGAGAGAGAGCATGTGCAGGGGAGGGGCAGAGAAAGAGGGAGAGAGAGAATCCCAAGCAGGCTCCACGCTGTTAGTGCAGAGCCCAATGTGGGGCTTGAACTCATGGACCATGAGATCATGGCCTGAGCTGAAATCAAGAGTGAGACGTTCAGCCGACTGAACCACCCAGGTGCCCCGGGGTGTTTTCCATTATAGAAAGGGGTTTTAGAAACATATTTATAATAGTAGAGAAAAAAAAATCTTAACTCCTATTAACCAATGTGGAAAACAGCTTACTGTGATAATTTTAGATTTATACTAATAGCCACACTGTCACAATTGAGAATTAGTAAAAGAGAAGGGACTTGTTGAAGAAAACATAAGAAGACAGTCACACACACATCTAAAGCATCCTTTAATTATATTAAATCCAGGGAAGGAATCAAAGTGATCAACACATTTTTATCTGAGGACTTTGGGTTTTCCTTTGTGCAGTAAGATAATCCACTGACCCATGGATACTGTGTTCCTTTTTAGTAGTATGAAGGTTTGTAATTCTAACAAAAAAGTACTTTGGAGATGATTGCTTGTAACACACCTGTGCCTCACAGGCTAGCCTCTGAAGGTAGACAATACAAGTTCCCTCAGCAACAAGGAAAATGAAAAGAATGCAAGATGCCCCTGCCCTGTTTTCAGAAAGTGGGGCTCCCAGGTGTAGCTGCTACACAGATGGACAAGAGACAAATTTTAGATAGCGATAACCTTAAAGGGAGAGTGAATTTACAGGACCTCAAGGAGGCCTGCTCTGCTTTGTGCTGATTTCTCAGGTTCCAGTGTCTCCCGTACCATCTGTCTAGATAGTGACCATTCACGTTTCACTGGACACTGTATCCATGCTTTAAATATGCTTGTAGACGTCCTCTCTTTCACCAGGGTGTCCCATACATATATAGGATCATGGGGACATTTCTGATCTGTAATCAGGAAGATGGGAACTTTGAGCTTATTTTCCTGCCTGTTGTAATCAATGGGTTTTCGTGACATATTCCCAAAATTTGGTTCACCAACCCTTCTGATCTATGATAGTTAAGGGGGAATATTCTGTGCCCTGTGGAGATCACATATATTACCTCAGTTCATTAGTTACCACTAGTCCTCATCTGGCTTCCTGATACCTGAAGTCCTTCTCCACAGTATCACTTATTAATATGTATCCTGGAAACTGTTTTGTTTACCAGCTAGTAAGTCAGTGAACTAATAAAGGGATCTCATCGAGTTTGTTCACTGGGAATTGCTATCACCTCTCCGTTGAGGAAAAGAAAAAAAAAAAAAAGGCTCAGTGCGTTCAGCAACGTTGTCTTCCTCCTGATGTTCAGACTTATACATCCAAATACATGTTCTCTGAACACATTATTTCGGATGTTCCACAGGCTCCTCAAACCCATCATACCCCAAGCTGAAGTCTGTATGTCCGATTTGCATCCCTTTTGCTATCTGGGTTCTCACCCTTGTATTTCCTATCCTAGCCAATGCATCCAATTCAGCCAGTTCCCCAAGCCCCAGGCGTGTGGATAAGGGGTCACCCTAGAGCCCTCCCTTCATCACCCCCATCTCATCTAGTCAATTACCAAGTTGTTTTATTTTCATCCACTGAGTATCTTAAATCTGTCACATCTTTATGACTTTTATTCTGCTCAGACATTTCTCATCCTTAATTTCAAAGACTACAAAATTACCTGAGTCACCCTGCTGCCAGCCTCACCCTCTTCATTTCACCCTGAGCTCAACTATCATAGGGACCTACGTGGTTCCAAATCTTGGCTGTTTGAAACCTACTAAGGCCCTTCTATGCCACCCCAGAAAAAGGTTCGAGATACCCAATCTTCTATGACTTGCTCCATCGTGACTACTCACATCACACCATACTTGGTACTTTAGACACACAAGAGAGACCCTCTTATTGAACTTGATTATGATTAGTGTACAGGTAGTTTTGGGGGGAAAAATTAAATTGGACAGATTAGGTAAGGTTGTTTACAAATATTTCAACATTTCCTTTTCTATTAGAACATGTTCATCTGAGCACTCATTTGGGATGGGGTCTAAGACTTTTCCTGAAGTAAGGATCAAGTTCAGCACGGAACTCAAGTTCAGCACATTCTTTCTTGCACACAACACTCCCACATTTTATCATCTAGGACTTTTAGTTTGGGTTTCTTCAGAATAAGACTTAGAGAGATTAGAAAGTATCTAAATGTACAATTCTTCCTGACTTTTGTGATTTCTACCCTCTACCCCCAATCTTAAATACTTTCCTCATCTATATCTAATTGAACAGCATTTTTTTTCCTGGTCATCTTGATCAAGTCTTTCAAAGCACGTGACTTAGTTTTCACAGAAACCAAAATTCTTTCTCTTTGCATTCCTATCTCAAAAGTTTGCATAATATTTAATTAAATAAGAAAAATTATAAAAGCAAGAATAACTTGCATTAAACACGTTGAGAACAACACACAGTTGGCTCCTGGAAATGTTATTCTCAAGTTATGGGGGGCAAGGTACATGCTTCCAATAAGGCTACTCGAAAAACTTTCAAGAACATATAGGGGTTACTAATATCTAGCATTCACTTTGGAATAAAAATTGGGCAGTTGATTTTACGTATAGAATGCAGAGCCCAGGATGATTAGCTGCGTACATTTAAATTGGGACTTAAGAGAGCTTCTGTATTCTAAACCATATGAAGTCCTTCAATGTAGCCCACTATTTCTTGTTGCATCGATTTCACTCACGTCACTTTTTCTCTCTGGCATGTCCATCCCTCCATTCTTCATTTGACTCCTGTGATCCCTCAAGGCCCATCCCAGAGATGGTCCTCGGTAACAAATTCTACCTCCTACCTCCCCAGGCCCACACAAGTTCATAGAAGGCCATGAATAAAGCACGTCCACGTGTGCATCTTTAGAGAGTGATGGTGTCAGTACCAGCCAATGCGACAGCATGTTTGGCTCCAGCTAGTCAGTTTCACTAGCATTTGCCAAGTCGTAAAGAATAAAATATGACATAAAAAGATTAACTATGAAGCTAATTTTTCATAGTCTTTTGATGAAGAATTATGAATGTCCTTGAAAGCTTTTCAAGAGTCATCAGAGAACAGATGGGAAGAGACCAGATTTTCCGTAGACACCTGTGGATAATGATATCTGTATGATCCTCTTGGATCGGTCTAAAAAATAGCTTTTTGATGATATGGATTGCAAGAAAAACATCTTGTGCTTATAGATTGGATGAAAACAAAATACCCAGTTTCAAGGCTAATTTCTTACAATTTCACCTAGAATTTATTGGTTGTGATACAGTAAAAATGATGCAAACAAATGCACAAACTATTTGAATCAAAGAGCTTCTTTTTGATATAAATGCTTCGGAAGTTGAAGTCATCTGTCTCTTAAGAGGTTTAAATTCCGGAGAATACCTAAGACATGAATTATTATCCCAACTTCTTTCAGATTAGAATTGATCAAGTCCAATTTCCAGAGCTAAAGATGAGCCCCGGAAATGTGCTAATATTATAAAAACATGTAAAAAATGATTCTGGCTCTGGGCATCTATTTTTAAACTATGTAACAAGGTCAAGTGTAGAGATTTATAATCCTAGTTTAATTTCAATGTGAATATAGAAATCTTACAATTTAAATTGAGAAAATGTCTTCTGGTTATCAACAATGTACTAGATATTCCACTAAGTGCGGTGGGCTCTAGAGAGGAGATTAAGGTACTGTCTTGCCCTCATGAAGCTTTCAATCTTGCCAAGTAAGATGACACACATGTGGGTATGTTACATGACAGATACACAGAATCTAATGTGTTATAAAAAGGAGCAAGAATAACTTAAGAGAACAGATTGCTTCTGCTTGAGGACAGGAGGTAACACTTCTTGAGGAAATTGCACTGACAGTGGGTTCTGGAAGATGAGTAGGATTTTGAGAGAAGATTATGAGAAAAACAGTTCAATCTCAAAAAGTAAATGGTTTTTGCAAAAGCGAAGGACAAGAAAGTTCAGGTCATTTTATGCATGAGCCACAAGCGGCAAATAATGAGTATGATGGATAAGATGTTTGGAAAGATAGGTCAGAACAGATTCTGTGTCCTATTCCCTTGCAGCAAAGCGTGGCCAGTTAAGGGAATGGGCTTGCTCAGTGAGGGGTGGGTGGGCAAACGCTAGAAGTGTATCTTAGAGAATACTCAAGGTCAGAGCTAAAGCAATCTGTGCCCCAATTGCCCTTCTGTAAAGATGGATATCAGAGTCGTTAATGAAGATTACTGGAGCTATGTCAAACACTGGGAACGACATCTGGCAACATTAAGTGCTGTCACCACTGCCACCATTATATAAGCATCTATATGAAGTATTATAAAGTCAAATGTCTATGGGAAAGCAGTTAATGTAAACGACTGAGGTGGGACAGGCGCTGCGACCTGAAGAGTAGGCCTGTTTACCCAAACAAGTGCTTCTCAAACTTTAATGCGCATGTCAGTCGCATGGGAATCTTATTGAAATGCTGACCATGATTTATCAGATCCTGCATTTCATAGCACCTCCCAGGTGATGTCCACATTTTGAGTAGCAAGTCTGAAACATCTCTTACTCAGATGCAGTTGACTGTGCCTTGAGAGAATGTGGGGATGAGCACCTACCTAAAAGCCAGATCTAACTTTCAAGCCAATCTACTTTCAATCTACTTTCAATCTACTTTCCAAGCCAGATTCTGCCTATGGGCGCTCAGTCCGCAAACTCCTGGCTGACTCAGCAGTGAGCCAGGATCAAAACTGGTGGTGAGAAACCAGGGAAGTTCAAGAGGAGAGCAAACAGACTGGAGTTAGGGCTGACAAGATCCCGGGGGCAGAGTGTGAATTTGTGAGAAGGCTTTCAGCACTGGTGTCACACATGCCTGCTGAGTCCACTGAAGAGATAGGATGCACTGTCAAGAGATTTCTGAATCTTATTAAAATGTTAGCGTTTCGTTTTGTAGGAAATAAGGTACTGTCCTGAAGGCTACTTGGGTCAGGGGAGCCTGAATTAGTCAGGAGACAAAATCCAAGACGAACGAAGAGAAAACAGTTGTCTCACAAAGACTGCATAGAGTAATATGAATTGCTAATAGAGATTTTCAAGAAGAGGTCCTACTAGGCCTACTTTAATGAATTAGATAAGGCTCATTTCTAATTAACAGCATCCATTTGCATGCAAACAATGAACTCAGGTCTTTAAAAAACAATTTCTTCCCTTAAGTACATTTAGGAATGCCTCCCATTAGCTTATTTACGCCATTAATTTGCTTGGCAAACTGGCATAGATTAGATGCAGGTAAACTTGGGTTCAAAATATCAGAAATAGGAGCATTGAAATGAGTAAGAAGTTACAGATTTTACATGACAAAAAGTGAAGCCCTAGTTTTCACAATAAGGGCTTTTAAGTACAACTAGCCTTATTCTGAACTTTGATGCAGAACTGAAAGGGATTTTTGTGTCCTTTTGAAAGCAGTGTGAAAACATTTCCCCCTAGGACTGCATGCCAGAAAACTGCCCGTCTTCCTTTCAGAAAGGGTTACTGCCCACATTTTGGTTTCGATATACCATTCCCCACCGAAAGAAACCAGAGGCTCTTAGACAACTGGTTGATTCCAAACCTGGGGCAGGGAAAGTACAAGGTGACCATGGAAACATTAAAGCCAGAACCTTGGACAAGCTCCCACTGGTCAGATTTAATAACAGTGAGAACATCAACAAGAGGAATAACTGTAACTCACTGTAACATATTGAATAAATAAGAATCCATAAATCTGTACTGACATCAAGGAGAAAAATGAAAGCTTTTCTTTTTAAATAGAAGAAATCAGTTGGTAGGATCATGTCAGAATTCAGAAAAATCACCATTATGCAACCCTAATGTAGCGACTTAGGGAAGGACCATCAAAGGATATTGAAGCCATTAGATGACTTACTAATTTAAAAAGATGACACTTGACAGTTCAGGATCTGATGGTCACCACCTAAACCAAATAATCAAACTTAGCAGCATTACGAGTGGGAACTACCTCATACCATGACCTCCCGATGGGGTCTGAAGTACATTCCCTCTTTTATGAAGTATTCTTAAGAAGTATTCTTGCCCAAAAACATTTGACTTGCATCTTTTCAAGTCTCATCTAGACCGAACTTCCAGTTTAAAAGAAATACAGAGACTAGAGAACAAGTTAAATCACACAATGAAGGGGAAAAAATCAGATAAATGCAGAAAGGTGAGTTTTGTTTTTGTTTTTGACAATATTGTACAAAATTCTTCCAAATGTTAATATCAGTAAAAAGAAAGAAATCACAATATGTCACTTTGGAGTAAGGATTATTCGGGGCTGAAGGCAACTAAGAAACAGCAGAGACAGGAAAAGCTCTCCAACCTGTGTATTTCTGTCTGAAGGCAGGGCATACCCTGGCTTTCACGAAGGTACTCTCCCTCCTCTTTCTGGACCAGGAATAGCAGAAGACTTTTTATCACTGGAGTCTGCAGCACTGACTTGAATCTACTTACTACTGAAATATCCTTATCTTGCATTAGTTTCCCCATATATTTGACTTCCTGCAATCTATCCCCCCTAGAAAACCACACGCCTTTCCTTTGTCTCGTCACCTTGCTACAATTTGATCACTCTTTGTTAAAACGGTATATAACTCTTAGGCCTACCACTTCTTTGGCATTTTCAGTTCTTTTCTATGAAGCCCTTCATGCCACATTAAAACACTACCATCAAATAAAATTTTCATGCCTTTTCTCCTATTAATGTGTCTTTTGTCAATTTAACTTGGAGTTTCCAGACACTGAAACCAAGAGGGTAGAAGAAAAAGTTTTTTCCCCTCTCTTAAAAAACCAAATGCAATACATAAAACATCATGGGACACTGGTATGAAAAAAAAAAACCCTCAAAGAATGATATGAAAGACATTTTTGAACCAGTGGGTCAATTTGGTTATGGGCAGGATAATATGGTATTTTTAATTTTCTTCAGCACGATAAGCAAGATGGCATGCCATTATTCTAAGGAAATGCATAGTGAAGTATCTAGGGGTTCAGTATAAGGGGGTTTATAACTTACAAATGTTAAAACAACAACAAAAAAAGTGTGTGTATATGAGAGAGAGAGAGAGAGAGAGAGAGAGAGAGAGAGAGATTCCCTACATTAAATAAAGGCACATATATGGGAGGTAGGGAGACAGAGAGAAAAAACATATATGGCAAGATGTTAGCTCCTGAATCTAGGGATTTAGGAGAAGGACAGGAGGGTATATGGGTATTCCTTATGGTACTTTTTTCTATTTTTCTATATGCTTCTAATTTTTCATTAAAAAGTTGGAAAAACAAAGATTTCAGGCAATGTATTCCATCAGGTGATATTTATTTATTTATTTATTATTTTTTTTTTAATTTTTTTTTTCAACGTTTATTTATTTTTGGGACAGAGAGAGACAGAGCATGAACGGGGGAGGGGCAGAGAGAGAGGGAGACACAGAATCGGAAACAGGCTCCGGGCTCCGAGCCATCAGCCCAGAGCCCGACGCGGGGCTCGAACTCCCGGACCGCGAGATCGTGACCTGGCTGAAGTCGGACGCTTAACCGACTGCGCCACCCAGGCGCCCCCCATCAGGTGATATTTAAATTAAACTCTGATTCCTCAGTATTTGTTAGAACAATAATTGCCTTATCTCTACAATGGTGGAAAAAATACCATATTTGTCCACAGGGAAAAGAGAGATAAATTCTTGAGGTCATTTTTTATTGCTATGGATTATGATTCAGAGAGTCCTCCATTTAGAAATTCTACTTCCCATCACCTTGCAGCCCTCTTCCGTTCCATCTTTTATCAACTCGTATTATTCTAAGTGAAATGGATTTCCTTATGTTGTCAGCTACCCATTGTTTAAAGGCCTGCCTACCCACATTCCCTTGACTGGTACATCTCCTGGAATACTCCAGAAAAAAAAAGTGTATGAAGGTAGTGACTCCACCATCAAAAGGACTGAAACCACAGTACAGGATAATGAGGTCTGGGCAGATAAACAGCTGGCTAGATACAGATAAGATCCTTATTTTTTTGTCTATGCCATGGACCCTTCTGGCAATCTGGTGAAGCCTGGGAGTCTTCTCAGAATAATGTTTGAAGTCCAGAATATAACACACCCAGAACTCTGAAGAAAGTCAGTTGTACTGAAATATAGCTATAAAACTATTAGAAAAAAAATTGTGATATAGCAATACTTGGGCTTGTTTCTTATTAACACATTCATAAGATCTTGTGGAAGATATGATAACTAGTGTAGCTATGGAGAGTGATAACCATGAACAATACTTTGAGACATCTATAACAGCGCTACTGAAATATTAAAAAACACCTGTGATCTCACAGGTGCTGCTAGTATTACTCTGGTTTGTTACCTTCCTTCAAAATGTAAGGGAATGCTCAATTTCCATTACAGGTTAGCAAAAACAAAGAGGTATTTATTTTTCCCATTCAAGCTCGTGGCACCCCTTGAATTCTACCCATGGACCTGGGCTTAAGAACCTTCATATATAGGTTTGCTTTGTTATAACCTATGACTTCCTTTATGGCTGATAAATCTACATTTGCGTCTTCTTCATTTACAAAGACCACTTTGGTGGTTAAGCCATCGTTAAACTCATTATATTCTCCAGCTTAAACCTATAGATGTTATCCAGTTCCTCTGCTACATAATCGAGGCAACAGTGAATTTTCTATCTTAAATTGTATACTTAATTGACTGTATTCTATACTTCATTTAATTCCAATATACACTAACCTCAATGGACGTCCACTGATATGTGAATTTGTTCTGGGAATTTTCTGCTCGTATTTCTGATATCTTGCATTTTCAAGAGAAGGGTTTAAAATTATGTAGCTGTAAGGCTCCAGATAGTTTTTGCAGACTTTTTTTTTTTGCTTAAATTGTATACTTTCTTTCATATGGGTACCTGAACTAGGCAACATGAAATATGTCCAACAGCTGCGTTTAAAAGCCCATTGCAAACTAAGAATGCCATTGTGAACTTGAATAGTCATCTTATTTTTCACCTGTGCAATACCTAACTTCCATTTCCTGCTAACTTCTGCTTGGACTGTACTGACAGCATGCCACTGATTAATAATAGCTTCATGAGTACAACTCTCCCACAACTGTTAGGTTAACGTATTCTTTATAATTTTTTTTTTTACTTTTTTTTTTTACTTTATTTGCTACTGGGTGCTTGGAAATAGTTGTCAGTGTATTGGTAGAAAAGGCACTTCTATATTATTACTTTTTTACATTTCATAAAATTTAAGCGATAAAAAATCCTCAGGAAGTATGCCGCAAAATTGATCTCAGTGGAAATTTAAATATGCTAACATTTATTTTTAAAATGTAGCGTGAAGTAGACAACTTTAAAAGCTGAGTTGAAAAAAAAAAAAAAAAAAAAACTCCAGGAAGCTGATCTGGACTTTTTAAAGCACAAAAGTGCAATATTTAATGTAGGTCAAAATGGTTAAATGGGAGAACTATTTCTAACCAATTACAGCCAAATCCCTAGCCATAATTAACCTACAATTTGTGTAATATTTCACCACAGAGTCAGCATATACAACTTTCTTATAAACTTAGAAGGATCTACAATTTTAGAGCTTATTTAGTGTAACAGGCATATTGCCCTATTTTTATTTAAAAGTTCCGATTTTCATTTAGAAGTCAGTAACAGATCATTTTTTCAACTGAATTTTTAAAAACTTGTTACCAGAAAAAATATTAACATATTTAAATGATACATGAGCTAGAGACACTACAAAGTGAGAAACAATACTTTAAATATAATAAAAAATAATCTTCCAATCCATTTAATCTACTGTATGAATTCAAGTTATTCGTTTTTAGAGCATGTTATTCAATTTTCCTTAATATTTTCATTTGTTAACATCTTATTTTAGACTGGACTGACTTTAGTTCTGAAATGATATTATACAGGTTTAAAGCTGCTCCTCCCATAAATGTATCAGTGAAGTAATGGTATAGTAGTGTGTACAACAGAGAGATTTCAATGTGGGGAAAAAGCATATGATTTTCCCAAGGAAGCAGTTTAACCACAAAGATTAGAACTTTATTTTATGCCATCTATATAAAAATGATAATATTTTCTAAACCAAAATATAAAATAACCATGTTTTTAGACAGTACTATTCTTTTTAAACTTTATCAAGATTTGTGTGTGTGTGTGTGTGTGGAGGTCAACTAATGCATCCCTTTTGCAAAGGAATATGAATTCTATCTACTTCCTGAATTATGCAAAAGGAGCAAAGGCTCCAAGAGGAGGTGGGCAAAGACAATGGACCTAATTCTGAAACCTTTCTAATACATCCTCACCAAAGACGTTCATCAAAGTGTGGCCCTAGCTTTCTGAATATTAAAATCCACCTATTATGTAGATGATAGGTAGGAAGCAAGAGCTTGGCAACAGAACTGAGTTTTCATTGTTCATAACAATAGTCTCATTTGGTAAATAAAGGCCAAGTCCTCCCTTATGAAACAGGCAACATTAACATCAACAACTGGAAACATAATACAAAATCCCATTTGTAAAAATAAGTACGCCTTCCAAGTGTGGCAGCATACATTTGGCTTTTCTGGGCTTTCAGGACCTTCCAAGAGAAAGTTAAAAGGTGACTGAATTCAACAATAACCTTTCCGAGGTTTTGTTTTCCCCTTTGGGTTTGACTATTGTGGCCCAAGTCTCTCTGCAAGCATGTACTGACAAATGGAGTGGAACTAAAAAGTAAATATCACTATCTTGGTTTTTAGCATCATAGTCATATTCGTAGCTGCTAAAAAGCGTAGACAGATAGCATTCTTTCTTACAAAACAGTCATTTATAATTTCCTTTCTCCATCTTCTTTAAAATGAATAAAACTCAGCTTGTTAAGATTGGAATATACCAGGGGCACGTGGGTGGCTCAGTCGGTTAAGTATCCAACTCATGATTTTGGCTCAAATCAGGATCCCATGGTTCATGGTTGGAGCCCCATGTGGCCCTCCATGCTGACCCTGCTTGGGATTCTCTTGCTTTCTCTGTTCCCCTCCCCTATTCATGCTCGCTCTCTCTCTCTCTCTCTCTCTCTCTCTCTCAAAAATAAATCAATAAATTAACATTAAAAAAAGATTGGAATATACTGAAGATATTCATATTTGAACAACCATGGGTGATATTTATTTATTTATTTACTTATTTGTTGTTAAATGTTTAAAAAATGTTTGTTTATGTTTGAGAGACAGGGAGACAGAGCATGAACAGGGAGGAGGAGAGAAAGAGGGAGACACAGAATCCAAAGCAGGCCCCAGGTTCTGAGCTGTCAGCACAGAGCCAGATGTGGGGCTTGAACTCACAAACCATGAGACCATGACCTGAGCTGAAGTCACAAGCTCAACCTTCTGAGCCACCCAGGCGCCCCAACCGTGAGTGATATTTACAACGAATTTGAAAGTTTAAAATAGCAGGAAGGTACTGCTTATTTCACTCGCAACAGTTACATGTTTCAGTATATGAGAAAAAGAAAAAAAAATCATTATTGCTACTGATTAAGTGTTGAGGCGCTTCTTAACCTTGGTGCCTCCCACTCTGGTTACAATCTTTGACAAAATCTTTTTTAGAAGACAGCTTAAATAGCTCTGCTAAAATTTTAGAATTCCTATTTTTATCTATCGTCCTACCTCTTTTTTCTCTCTGCCAGCTGTTTGCAGACCTCCTGCCACCGCAGATTCAGGCTTCCCAGTTTTTCTTGTAAAATACTGGCATCTGTTTTTGACGACTGTTGAATTATTTCTTCCCCAGTTGCATTCAATATCCTGACAACAGTTTGCCGCTGCCCGATGCCATCCTGGAGTTCCTGTAAGATACCAAAAAGGCAAAACAAAAATGAAGCCCTACATCCTTTTGTTTGAGAAAGATTTAACAATGTGCTACCACATGCAGTTCTACCGGGAGAGAAAGAAATAAAAAAGCTCCACGTGAAAGTTTCTCTGTGAAACTGACATGCCTATATCCAAAGGCTACAAGACAGAAAGACACCTTTTATGTGTTAGTAAAAAAGCACCCTCTCAGTTCAGTTCCAGTTTTTCTATTTGTAAAGCTTGTCAGCTAGACGATGTTATAATGTCCTACAGATCAATTAGTTGGAAACCTTCTCAAGAGCAAATTCGATTTCTTGTCCCCACAAGGATGTTCCATGTTTAACCGTCTATGAAGTGTTGTAAAATTTCAACATGAAAAAAGTATTTGGATTTCTTAATGACTATCGGTAGGAGAGGTGAAAAAGAACACACATAGTTTAGGCACAGTGTTTTTAAAAAAAAAAAACAAAACCTCTGGAGATATTTAAACACAAATTCATTGCTACATTCAAAGGAAATTTATTTCAAATTCTGTTTCCATCAAGGTATTTTGCATTATAAAACCACCTAAAACTGAGAATTAATTGCTTTTGGGGGCAGCCTATCAAAAAATCCCTAAGGTACAGTGATAAATTTAAAAATAATCTATAGCCGCCAGAACATTTTTATGAGTCATTGATGGTGTCAAGCTTAAATATCTTCTACTTTTTACTCTGAATGAAATTTTAAGAGTATCGGCAAAGGAGTGTCATTAGAAAGGAGACTGGTACAACCAGATATACCTAAAAACAAAATGTTTTTTATCATTACATAAAAATGGCACTGTACCTTTAAGAAAAAGATCATACAGAATGTTTGAGGCAATTAAAATAGTCTATTACTAAATCTGAAGGTTAGAAAATGAAATAGTCTGAGAACTTGAGATCTCTACCATGTTTACATCGAAAGAACTCAAAAATCCTTACACACAGATAGCAGAAAGTCAGTATGCAGAACATGTTCCTGAAATATGTGATCCACATTATCTAACAATACTCATATTTCCCTGTCTTTTGAGCCAATACCAAGGACATAGTAAACCGGAGTTCACACTTGTGGAATAAATGAATGAATGCATGTCTTCTGAGACTGGGTCAAATCTTCCTAAGTTTTATTCCACACACACAAAAACCGTTTTTTTCCACTTTTCTGTATTATTTTGAATACAAAAATTTCTGGTAGTATAACTTGAACAGTTAAAAGACTCAATAAATCAGCAAAAAATGACAACAAGGCCATTATTCCAAGGATATGGTGCCTCAAATGAATATAAAATAGTGCAGTTATGGAACTATTCATATGCTGTCCTCACCATACTCTCTTTTTAAAAAAAAATGTTTAATGTTTATTTATTTTTTAGAGAGTGAAAGAGAGACAGAGTGTGAGCAGGGGAGGGGCAGAGAGAGAGAAAAACCAGACTCTGGGCAGACTCTGAAGCAGGCTCCAGGCTCCAAGCTGTTAGCACAGAGCCCCGACGTGGGGCTCGAACTCACGAGCAGTGAGACCATGACCTGAGCTGAAGTCAGACGCTCAACTGACTGAGCCATCCAGGCAGCCCCGTACTCTCTTAAATGTACATAAGATATGCTCTAGTAAACATGTGATGTTTGCTTGCAATTAGTTGCTTTTGCACCATTACTTACATCTCACTCTTCACTACCCATTCATATCAGTGTCACACACGACACTCACTTGCTTAGTAAGAGATACACTCATTCGTAACAAATTATACCTATATTCCTATTATACCATCCTTTCATGGAAGTCAGAGAATGTGTCCGATTCATGATTGTGTCCCTGATGCTTAGTACAATAGCTGGCGCATGGGAGGTTTCAGTGAGTTCTTGTTGAGTGAATGAATGCATCTATAAATGAAGGAAATGGGGGAGGAAAGTAGGAAGGGAAATGTTCGGCTTCATCACTGCCATGGTATCATTAGTATTAATACAGTAGTTGGGCCTCCTAGAGATTCAAAGACGTTAGTACAATATTCTAGGTTTTGGTCAGTATTTAATCTCGCTGATGAGGGTAGACACAGTTGTGAAGGATAATTTGTTGTACTACATACAACAGAGAAAGCAAGAAGCTCATAAAAGACGTACCAGAAGAGAGAAGGTCTTGGTGGAAGGGTGAGGAGGAGATTTTTCTGGAGGACTGTGAAATGTAAAGAATGGGTATATTTGAGAAACATGGAGGGTCAGGGGGGCAAGGGGAAAGCACGAGGCAAGGCCTACGATGTGCCATCTCCACGATCTGATCAGGACTATGTTTCTGGGCTTAGCGTCACTGTATGAGAGTAGGAGTTCAGAGAGAGAGGCAGTCCTGGGCGTATCTTGGGCCTAGGCAGAGAGGACTTGGTTTTTCCTTGAGGAGTTTGCAATTCTTTGAATGGCAACAGAAAATAACTTCAGTTTTAAGTACAGGAGTGTCCGAGCTAGAGCTGTGTTTCTGGGTAATTCTGAGGCAGAGTTGAGGCTAATGCTAAGACAGGGACGCAGATAGAATACGAGGACAGGATTCTGGGAGACTGGTAGTTGGGTAAAATTAGACTTGTGATGATGCACTAGAAGGTAAAGGATAAGCCTAATCCACTGTGAAGGCAGAATCTACAGGATTTGGGAAAGGGATGGATCTGACAATCACGTACAACTACTGAAATGGGAATTTTTTGCCTAAAAGGCAGAAATCAGGGAAGTAGAGGAGAAAGATTAAGACTCTCATTTGTACCTTCAGTGGTGTCCAATGCCCCTATGTATTAGTAACACTTTGACAAAATGCGTGGCATACCTATTAGATGTGCGCCTTGGCAGTATGTCTCAGACTTTCAAGTGCACGAGAATCTCCTAGAGAACTTGTTAAGCTGCCGATTCTGGTTCAGTGGGCCCGTGGAGGGCCTGGAATTCTCTACTTCTGACTAGCTTCACAGGGATGTCAATACTCCCGGTCCAGGAACACCACAGTGAGTAGTAAGATGATAGACTAAATGCCTTCCGAATCGTGGTTAAGTAACCAAAGAATTCCTGATGGTGGCTTATAACGCTATGAGGTAAAGCTGCTACGGAATTTATCTCAGCCCTCTTGCTACGCCGTTTTGATCTTGGCCCTTCTACTCCATGGCTGATGGCTACAGTGACTTTTACAACCCAATTGTAGAATCAACAAGGGTTTTACTGTTTCTATTTCCCAGATAAGAGATAGAATTGAATAGCTAAGAATAAAGCAATAATTTAAAATTGTTAGATCTAAATCTCATTTACATAGAGTCCCATAGAGCCTTCAGGTTTTTTTAATTTTGTGAAAGAATAGCTCATTAAATAGTCTGTTGCATTTGTGTGAGAAGATTTTGTAATCAGGAGAGGTATTTACAGGGTCTGATCTGCGGGAGGACGGTTTTCAGTAATAAAGCCCAAGACAGATAATGGATGGAAACAGGAAGTAAAAATCGGTACATGCTGGTTTACAGTTAGCCTCTGAGCCCAAAGAAGATAAAATTTGATTTAACAAATTAAATGTAAAACCTCAATCGACTTTATTCACTTAGGGAAAAACAAATTAATTTTAATTCTACAGCTTCTAAATATTTTAAGCACTAAATTATTCACTACCAGCGAAATTTCCAAGCTTTGATATCATACTAATGTTCTGTTGTCACAGGCATCCTTATCTATTTCTCTGGCAATTAACATCTAGTTTTAGTTTGGGACAGAAAGAAAATCATAATTAAATCTGTTGGATTATTCATCACAGTTAGAAAGCTTATTGTGTTTTGATTCTGATATGAAAGCATCATTCTTAATAAGGATTCCGTATCAGACTTCCCGAGGGAACTTTTTCAAAATATAAAAGCCCAGAATTCCACCGTAAGGTGACTCAATCAGAATCTCTAGAGGTAAGGGGACAGAGGAGTACAAAATAGATTTACTATTAAAGAGAGAGTAGGCAAGAGACACGTTGAAGGGGCAACTGAACAGGAGAGACATGCTTTAGAGTTACCGCCATTATCCTCAACTTCTTGTATGCTTTTTAAATTGAGAAATGTTCCTAAATTATAGAAAATGACATATACACTTAAGTCCTTCAAGTCTGGTCCAAATGAGGGAAAGGAAGAGAAATTATAGATAAGGAAGGAACTGCTACATTTTTATAGAAGAAAGAATACGAGGCAAAAGAAGCCAGTACATTTGATATGAAAACATTGCATAAATTAAAAAAAAAAGTATGCTTGCCAAACTATTCAAAACTGTATGAAAGCACAACAAATGGAACATAAAATATGACCAATAAAGAAAAAAGAATAAGCTATGAAGCAGTTACGGGAAATCGTACAATGACAAATTGGACAAGCTACATAGGAGATAAAGAATTGGCAAAATATCACAAACTCGGCAGAATAGGAAAACAGAAGAGATAAAAAAGTGATTGGGAGAAAAGATCAGGACCGAGGGAAACAGAAGAAAGAAAACCAAATTTTCATTGAACACGTCGATGTGTCAAGAATGCAATTCTGTGATTTAATTGTAATTTTGTTCAAGATTTCCTTTGAGACAGATTAATCATTGACTGTGTTCATTCACTGGTCAAGTGAAAATACGTAAGAATATGATCATTATGAACACTTGTGAAATGGCTGGACAGAATTATACTGCACAATTTCATAGTAATATGATGCATTACCTTTTACCTACTTGCTTTACTCTTTCTGTCCTGCTTAAGACCATGACCACTCTTTCTCTTTGTCAGTTCCTAGAATTCAAGCAAGAGTCTGAAAAACAGTTTCAGGTCCTTTTCTCAGAGATAAATTAAATAAGTTTGCCTCTCATGTTAATTCTTAGAGTATATAGTCACCACTGCTTTCAGGGGTTTTAATAAGCTTCAGACAATAGCTTTCACCTTGTATCAGATGATGAATTTTTGTAAGAAAGCAACATGAATGGGCAAATACCGAAAACATACAGGAGGTTCAGCAACAGTACACGTGCAACCTAGCCCGTCGGTGGACTGGTGATGCCATCCTGGCGGAAGACCTGATGCCCCTGTGAGAAGATCTCATGATGACAGGGACAAGGACTAAAAGCTGAAATCTGGGAAATGCAGGAGTTAAAAGAGGGAAAGGCAAGACTAGAGAAATGGTACCTATTAAAAAGGAATGAAAAAACAGAAGCGTGGTGTAGAGAAACGGCGATTTTTGAATCAAGAATGAAATCTGTAGGAGGCAAGGAGCAAGGCCCAGGTTGGGTACCTAGAATGAGGATGTCAAGAATGATGCCTACTTACTAACTACAAGATCAAGTCCAAACACTAGCTTACTGAGGCCGAAAGGGCCTCTGCTGCCTCTTTTCCCCCGCTCGCCTGATGTTTCCCACTGTCTACCTTAGCTCCAACTCCCAGTAAAACTGAGTAACTTTCTGCTTATATATAGATGCTCCCAAGTTTTGCAGGGCAAAGTCATTATTCATCTATAATGCTCAGATTAAATGTTCCCTCTTCTGCTGGACCCGTTAAGAGCCCAGAGAGAGCTATGTGCCTCTCCAATATGTATTTATTAAATATTTCTATTTAGCATCATTCATTGGTAGCATTTATGTCTCTATGAGACTTTATAGTTGATAATTAAGTCATAGTGAAATAATGTTTTCTTCTTTTGACCATAAAATATGAATCTAAGTTTGAGCTGTATCTCAGATTCAACTTTTACCGAAGTACCTTACAGGCCTTTTATTACTAATTTGCAAGGTAAGTCAAATCAAAGAGGAACGACCTTTACCAATGATCGACCAGACACAAAATGCACCTTTTTATCCTATTCTTTCTCCCGGTCTAATTTTATTTTGCATTTCAGTAAACATGTATCATGTCTGACTAATAATAATGCTAGAACCATCTGCATGTTTTTGTTAGTTTGTTCCAGGAATTGGAGGCAGGAAGGGGATGGCTGTTCAATTTTATCTCATATTCTCTTTTTCCTGGGTGGTCTGATACTAGATATGCTTGTTGGTACAGGTACACTTCCCTAACTGCTCCTGATAATGGTGGCTATAAAAGAATAATGAGAAGTCCTTTTAAAACTAGAATTAGACTGTTCCTTTCCAGTCTATTCCAAAGCAAATCTCCTGCCAATGAACTAGAGGAAAATTATGTACAGTAGCGATCTATTTTAATGGGGTATTTACCTAATATCAAATTACAATGAAATTTCCTTTGGATGTGTTTATCTCATTGACATCAGTGATATATACAGTCATCGTTATCAGTGCTATTAATGTGGATACCAAATGGATTCATCAAAGTGCTTTAAGTACTGCATGCTTTGAAAGGTTATGTCAGGCTTTCTGTTTTCTTTCTTTCTTTCCCAAGAAATAATGCCCTGGGCAGAAAATCCCCAAAACATACATTCCTTAATTTCAAGCAGAGATTCCATAGGAAGAAAAAAAGTACATATGTTAAATCTCTGCCTTTGAGGCTCTGATATTAAAGACTGCAAGTTAAATCCATCCTCAGACATGATTTGGCATTAGAAATTTAATAAGTTTGGGTGGGGCATGAATACATTCTACTCTCTGAAGGCATTTGAATTAGTGGTCCTTGTTTTAAAGAAAACTGTTATAAAGCACACAACTTTGCAAAGTTAATAGGTTTTACTTAGTTAAAAATCAATGACAGGCCTCTTTAGGTTCACAGATTTAGTCAATCCTTCTTGGCTTCTAAATCATTCATTAGAACTTCAGGAGAACTAGCTGGGAATATTTAAGAGTTGTCCTTTGTCTCCATTTACATAGGTTTTTATGAAAACAAATATACCTTTCTCTGATCAAAAGGAGGTTCTTCTCTATGACCATGTCTGCTCTTTTTTTTTTTTTAAACTGAAGGAAAATTAACATACAGTGTTATATTAGGTTCAGGTATATAATACAAGGATTCAGCAATTCTATATATTACTTAATGCTCATTATGATTTAGTATACTATTAATCTCCATTATCTATTTCACCCATTCCCACCACTCTCCTCTCTTCCAAGCATCTATCCAGAGATAAATGGATAAAGAAGATGTGGTACATATATACAATGGAATATTACTCAGCCATAAAAAAGCAGTGAGCTCTTGCCATTTGCCACAACATGCATGTATCTACAGGGTATTATGCTAAGTTAAATGAGTCAGAGAAAAACAAATGCCCTATCATTTCATATATATGTGGGATTTAAGAAAAGAACAAAGAAAAAAGACGAAAAAAAAAACCCAGAGTCTTTTTTTTTTTTTTTTAATTTTTTTTTCAACGTTTATTTTTGGGACAGAGAGAGACAGAGCATGAACGGGGGAGGGGCAGAGAGAGAGGGAGACACAGAATCGGAAACAGGCTCCAGGCTCTGAGCCATCAGCCCAGAGCCTGACGCGGGGCTCGAACTCACGGACCGCGAGATCGTGACCTGGCTGAAGTCGGACGCCCAACCGACTGCGCCACCCAGGCGCCCCCCAGAGTCTTAAATACAGAGAACATGCTTGCTCTCTTAATAAGAGATCCTGGTAAGAGAACATATGACTTCAGCCATAAATTTCTCTCTAAAGAATTATTAGGGTACTTGTAAAAGCATGTGACATATTTCATCATGAAACATATGGCATGTGACCAGAAGATACTTGCTCTGAGGCAGAAGAACTTGAAAGGAGACACGGGTCATTTTAAAATTCCTTCTTTCTAGAGGTCTTATCAGTTTGGAGCCACCCAAATATTGATTCAAAAGACATTTGGTGGAATAAAAAGTGTAGTGAATGTACAAAAAAAGCAACATAACTAGTTTTTTTTAAGCAAGATGATGTGTCAATGGAATTAAGAACTGAAAATACTTGATTACAAGTCCAATCTCATTGGCTTTGGAAAGTTGTAGTTTCCTACTGGCTCTTGCCGTGCTTATGAAAAGTTTTCACTCCGTGAGTCATTCATTGACTACACAACTGTTTACTGCGTGTCTCCTACGGGCCAGGCACTCTTCCAGGTGCCAGTTATTGTCGCCTGCAGAAGGAGTGGATTGGAGAAGCTCTGGAGTAGAAGTAGGGAGACCAATTAGTTGAGGTAAGAGAAATGGTAGTGTGGACTGGGAGGTAGCAGTAGAAATATGGAGAAGCGGTTGGAAACGATTGACATTTGGGAGGTAAATAGGATTTAGCCATTCACTAAGGATGTGAGGGAAGGCAAGGTTAGCAACCAAGCAGTTGAGAATACTGGACTGAACCTGACAGGGAAAATTAGGTTTGAAAATATAACTGAGATCAATATCGGATGAGCTAAGTCTAAGATTTGTCACGTGGGTATGGCTCTGAATGTGGTTGGATTCCCCATTTTCACGGAAAACAGTAACTTCAGAGTTAGAATTCATAATTCAAACCTATTTGGGGACTTTCTGAACATGTGCCTGACAACTGCTACAGAGGAAAGTAAGAGGAGTAATGTTGTCATTATTGACCCTTGCTATATCTGGAGACGGCTCCATTTTACTTTCATTTGCCGGCAAAGAGATCCATTAGGCTATCTCACGATTCACATAATGTGCGAAGTTCAGATTCCCTATAACATCTGAAAAAAAAGTAAGAGTATTGTTCTCATGAAGTTGCTCTTAGCTACCCATCCTAAGTTCTACCCATCCGTTGCTGAAAATCAATGGGCAGAGATGATTTAAAAATATATTCATGTTGCTATTTAAGAAATCAGAAATTAAACCTTTCCCTTCAGAGACTCCCTTCTGTCCTCAGAGGAAGTTTATGTTCCTTAGCTTTGGCATAATCTCTAAGCGATTGTTTAATGTAGGCAAACTGTTCAATGCAAGTAAGTATTACCTTCACTATGATTCACTTCAACAAATACTTAGGTAACTACTCTGTGTCTGATGCTTCTACAGCGATAGATAATCTTGTCTTTTCCTGCCATTACTCGATTTAACGGAGGAGAGCAGAGTTGGTAAATAACTATATACAATGGTGTATAACAACACAGCTATGGAGATGCTATGTGAATAAGATAGATCAATCGTGTGATTCGGAGTACGATGATATGTGTACACATGTCTGTATCTGTGTGTGGGAAGGTGGGAAAAGGAACATAAACATGGCAGGAATTAAGACTATACAAGACTCAAGACAGGTTTCTTCATTCGTTATATTACCAGACACAGTGCTGGGCATTGCTTACCTTAATACTTGCTCAAGAGATATTCGTTGATAAACTGAGTGTAAGACTAGGCAAGATACTACCGTACTCTTTAATGGTTTCCCACTTGAGAAAGGTTCAAAAGTAAAATTGTGAAATGTATATACAACACCCTGGTAGGGAAAAGAGACATTTAAAAATAACTGTTTTACCCAAGTCGCCTCTCTTACCACAAATAACAAGTTATCAAGGTAAGGTTTAGTCTTTCATACTCTCGAGCATGGAAAAACCCAGAAATAAAATAAAGAGGGATAAAAACAGATCTCTGTGTCTCATATCAATTAATTGATTTTAAGCATCTAGCTCAGGTTATGGAACCCCAAGACATCAACTAACAATCCACCTCTAAGCACATGTTGGGCATCACTAAGCCTTCTAGGTCCCTCTCATCAAGTGATACAGGCATTAAAAACAAGTTACTTTTTTTAAGCCTTAATTTTTGAGGTTGGCTTGCTTACTTTCCAACTCATTATCTATTATAGGGTAATGCTCTTGTTCTTTACGGAATGAGATGAGAAGGGGAGATGGTGAAACACATCTGTGCATCTCTTATTGACTGAGCACATCCTCTGGAAATCCGAGAAATCAGGCACAAGAATCGGTTCTATTATTAACATATTTGCACAATGTCAACAACTTGTTCCTTACCAAACTATATACAAACCAGAGCAACCTAAGAATAAAAGAGCCAGGGAACTTAAGGATGTCGCCCGTTAAAAATTCCAGAATTACCCATGTGCTTACCTAAGAGATCAGGGACAGTTAAAAAAAAAGAGGTGAAAAACAACTATAGTGGTTTTGACTTCCTCACAAATCTAATTTGTGTAGAGTAAAAGATTCTCTTATCAAATGTTAATGTTTCCTAAATTTTGTTGTCTCTAGCGAAGCCTCCGTCTCAACTATTACCTCGCATTCTGCACATGTTCATGTCATTTAAACTTCAAAGAAAACATTTTCAAGCAAACTAACATAATTCTGAAATGAGTTTCTCTTGTTGACTTCATTATTTATTGGCATTGACATCTATATTCTCCCACTTAGCCACACACACTCCCACCACCGGTTCATCTGTTGTTTTATCCCTTTCTTTCTTTTCCCCAGTCCAAGTTCTAGTGGTCCCGACTGCCGTACCTCTTGACCAGTTAAGTCCACCATTGTTTTCCCTCGAGACAGGTTGTTCACCATATTTCACCTATGTTAGTAACACATCCTCTGAACCGATTTCCCTTGACCCTTCACACTCCAAAATACGCTACATATTCCTTGCAGATTAATTCTTCTGATGGACAGCTCTGGGGGTGATTTCCTGCTGAGATCTTCATCGAGATCTTCGGCACCTGCCTCATGAAGCCCAAACAGCTTAGATGAACTTTGGAACCTCACAACATTCCTGGAAGAAACCTTCGTAAGGTTCTGAAAGTGACTCTCTAATTCCTTATCCATGGCTGCAGCACAACTTGACAACTCAGAGCGATACCCTGGCTTTCTGCAGACCTCTGTCCATGCTCTCTCCATCACTAATGCCCTCATTTCTACTTGCGTTTTCCTCTCACTCCAATCCAGTAGACCATGAGTTTCATGAGGGCAGGAATCGCTGTTTTTCTCTCCTTCTAGTTCTTAGCAAAGCATGTGCTACATGGTAGTGCCTTAAACACGTATGTAAAGTAGATAAACACTCCAAATACCGTGTCTCTTACAAAATAAATTTTCAACGAGAAATTATCCTGTAAAATCCTACTGCAGACCCATTATGTCTAGTTTAGGATGTTTTTCATAGCCTCTGTAAAACTAAACATCTTTATTTTGATTGGAAGGTTTTGAATTTCTTCAACGCAGGGACACTGTCTTCTTTTTTTGAGTTTTCTACCATGTTAATCAATAAAAGTTTGTTGATCAAATGAATGAGCATTATACATATAGTCAAAATGATGATTAAATTATATTTCTATATTTTTAAATATCTAGTAGGCTTTGACCAACACATTAGTGCTGATGGCTCTGAAAAGGCTATCGGCAGTGGCTGGTCAAAGAAAATCAAAATATTCAGCACTCCACGTTAGTGACAGAATGGCCAGGAAGCAGCCCAAGCAGCAACACTGCTTTGCACTAGAGTCTTCAGAGAAAATAAAAGGAAAAGAAACCAAGTCGGAAAATGTCTCTATCGTTCCCAATTTGCCTATTATACCAATAGCCTCAAAATAATATTACTTCCACATGTGTGCGCTCTCGCTCCAAAATGAAAAAAAAAATTAAAAAGATAATATTACTTTTCACCCCAAAAGAAGGGCACTGTCTTCAACAGACATGACATCTGTTCATGAATGGCCAGTACATGAAAAGAAGTTCAATACTGTCAGCCATCAGGGTGACACAGCTTAAGACCACAACAAGAAACCACTTTATATCCCGTAAAATGGCACAGTTAAAAAGAACTGCTAAAATCAAATGTTGGTGAGAATGTAGGGGAAACAGCGCTCTCCAACATGACCGGTTAGAGCGTAAAATGACACAACCACTTGAGAAGACTGTTTTTGCAGTATCTTACCAAGTTAAGCACTTGACCTAGCCATTCCCAGGGAAATGAAAACACTCACAAAAAGACTTTTCCACAAACACTCACAGCATCTTAATTCCGAGTATCTCCAAACTGAAAGTCGCCTGACTATCCATCAAGACATTTTTACTGTATGTGTAGGAGACAGACGAATCACAGCATATTTTTACAGTGAAAAAATGAGCCAGCAGTAAAAAGGGATGAACTACTGGTGCCATAACATGGATGAATCTCAAAAATACTATGTTGGTCAAAATACTACATACTGCATGATTCCATTTATATGAAACCAATAGGAGACAAGACTCAAGTATGGTGATAGAAATGAAAACAATAGGTGCCTACGGGGGTTGAATCTACTGGAAGATGGCGTGAGGTGATGGGAATGTTCTTGTTATTGAGGTCGTGGTTTTATGAGTAGAAGAAATTGATGAAGTTAAATTGAACACACGATCTATTTGTTTCCAGGGGCATCCTTCTACACTTCTTTACATGCTCGCGACAGTCATACAGATCCAGAAAGCATGGGAAATAAATGACATGGCAAAATCTCAATGTTACTCAAAATACCCTGACAGCTTGAAATGAACTAAATTCAACAGGTTCAAATTTTTTATAGGAATCAATTCTTCCTGCCCTCCCAAATAAATCTTATTTCATCTTAGATATATTTTACTTCTATTAAGAAATAAGAACATGTCACTTGCAAGTACTTCTCTCTCCTCAAACACTATTCTAGCCATGTTATTGATGAAGATATACAAAAAATTTAAATTCACTCTCTCTCACTTCGCACAGTACCTGTAGATATTTCTTATGCAAGATAAGAACTAAGGCAGCCTCATTGGCAAACCTCAGTAATCTGCAGACAGAATTTAAAAGGGTTCAGAAGATTAGTCAGGCTATAGAGGTTTCATTTGGGCGATATAGAAGACAAGTAAAGTGGCATCCGTATTTTAGTAAAGTGTGTGTGTGTGTGTGTGTGTGTGTGTGTGTATGCGCGTGCGCCCATGTGTGGGGTGTGGTATGTTTATTAGATTAAGAGGGGGGGAACATAGTGATCCCATGATCTTACATTCTAAGAGATAAAATGGCTCAAGAGGACTTTGGGGTTTTCAAAAAGAAAATTTCGACAACAAAATAGCAAGTGATCCCAATAAGTATTTTCTTAAAGGGCGGGGGTCATTTAACCAGATGCACGCCACAACCCAGGGGATCCTCAAAGGAGCTCAGATTCTACAAATGTACGAACACGAGATACCATAAGAGACACATAACTGAGGGCAAATCTTAAAAAAGAATACAGAACTACTTAAACAGTGAGGAAAAGCCAAGCCTGGAATTGAGACCTGATACAATGTTAAAAAACCACATCCAGGGCCTTTTCATTTCCTCCTGGAGAAAGAAGAACCGGAAAGACATAGGTTCACTGACTGGGGCAGAAGGGCGGAAGGTTAGGGATAGAGATGACACAGAAAGCAAAACTGCTCAGTCCCTCTGCCTGTCTGCTCTGTCAAGGAGAATGTTCATCAGACTGGAAAAGGCATAACCGTACGAGGGAAATGAAGCCCAAAATAGGTGAGGGAATTTTAAGAGAGCACCTTGCTGCTCTAAATGAGCTAAAATCTCTGGCCCCAGACCAATTATATCCCAGGGAAATGAGAGAACCTGCTCAATGCGGTCCTACCCTGCTGTCAGTGGTCTTTGAGGAACTCCGTTAACACAGAAGATGGGCAAATGTCATCCCAATTTGCACAAATGGGAAGAAGTGACTGCACTCCTTTCCATCTATTCCTGCTAAAGAGCATTTCTGGATGAGGAGCCAAAGAATACTTGTTAATAAAGACAACTGAGCCAGCTAATTTGGGTTTGTACGATAACTGGTTCTTAGGGGAGACGCGTGTGCCTGAGTTTGTGGCGTAATCTCTTTTGCAGTACGAAGATTCCATCTCAGATTTCTGAGCAACTTAAAATAACTTCTTTTCCAGTTAATAAAACCGTCCCCAGTTCCTAAAATGAAGTAACCGTGGAAGTATTTTGTTGTGTTTTACAAGGAATAACATCACGTCAAATTGCCTACCACCTGAACAATTCCCAAGGCCTCTGACTAATGATGAACAGAGACAATGATGTGATGCATGAACCACTTTGTGTATCTGACATGGAGAAAAAAGCGTTTCCTTCGCACAAGAGAACAAGAGGACATAAGACTCAGAAGCACTCAAGAATCTACAAAGCAGGGAGATTCCTGAAGAAAAAAAAAGGTGGGGGGGAGGGCATGTGAGAATTAGACTGGATGAATATCCACAAAAATGTGAAGTGTGATCTCTGGGAAATGAGGTTATTAGTAATTTGTATGCCTTTTTTTCATCATTTGAAATGTGTTTTTCCAATGAGAAGGTATACTTTTTTTTTTTTTAATCAGAAAGAAATGCTGTATTCATTTGGAATATAAATGGATATAATCTAACCCAAACAAAATATTTTATTTAGACTTATTACTTAAGGGTAAGAAGACAGACAAAATAGCCTTTCCTGGTGCTGTATTTTAATTATTCAAATTGCAGTATTTTTAAGTAAGGTTATCTCATTTTATCTACTAAGATAGCAGCACCTGTAAAATATAATTCACTACATTATTTGCTCAAGTAGATAGTATTAAAGTTACTTATGGCTATTGCCATGCATAGTGAACAAAATACATCCAACATCAGAAGTAGTAATTCATCACTTCTCAAGTAATATTAAGCTCTGCTAATATTGTCATTTCATAGCTTTCTTTAATGGTATTTTTCTACATATTCGTTTTGAATACATCCATGTGTACCATGAAACTATCAAGGAAGAAAGGTTGTTAACAATTCCACAGGTCCAGTTTACTTGATGCCCTAGGGACATGCTGCCTTTTAGGTGGAAACTCAGAATTACTATAGCAAATGTACCTTAGGAAATAGCTGGAAACAGCACTAATTTTGTTTTCCCATCACCCCCAAAAAGGCTAATAAAGACCATCATGATATGGAGGCATTTTCTCAAAACTCCCACTCTCTACCATTCTTTTTTCATATTTATGATCTTTTTCTTCTCCTTGGCCTGAAAATAAAACTTTAGTCTGTATCCCCCACCTTCCATTTTTCCTGTTATTTCATTTTACAGTTTGAAATTTTGTTAGGCACAGAATCAAAACCTTTGTGAATTAAAGAAGTGTATACAGCAATAAAACCTAAAACTCAATTTGCACCTTTAAATAAGCACTTGAGATGTTTTTATCAGTAACAATAAATAAGGTTTTGTTTTCTACATTTAAAGCGAGTATCACGTTCTCAATGTGAAAAGAAAGTTATTTAAAAAAAAAAAAGCAAGAAGGTCAATCTGTGACATTTGCAATACATTCTAGACTCAGCAACAACTGAAGTATCAACCTCGTCATCTGCCCTGGTGTGATCCGTTGTTCAACCCAGGAATGGCATTTGTCATAGAGAAAATCTAACTGTGTCCAACAGGCCAAGATATTATGAATAGTACACTAAGAGAATTATTACAATGATATTATTGTGATAACATCTTATTCTTACATTACTTATAAAGTGCCATGATTATTTCATTTGGGACCGATACGCATTCATGAGATAGGCAAAAGTTATGTTATCCCCATGTTAAAGATAAGACATTGGAGAGGATGGATATGTTCATAGCATAGATTGCAGTGATAGTTTCATGGATACGTACTTATCTCCAAAATCACCCAGTGTATACATTAAATACATATAATTTTATATTTGTCAATCAGGCCTCAGTCTGCCTCTTTTCTGATTCATGTACTTAGTGTTTCCAGAGAGATGCAGACACAAGGAAAGTAGAAAATACACAAAACTGGGCAAATTGCATACATGCTGAAATAATTTTGAAAATAAAAAACCAAGTGTTTCATTATTATAGCTCTTTTTCTTGGGAGAAAAAACTTGTTACTGGTTTTCCTATTAAACAACTATTTGGTCTACTCTGACAGTGTCTGCATTTTCAATTACACGTCATCATTCTTAAGAAAACAAAATTCTCATTCCAAAATAATGAGAAATATCAGCCCTGAATATGTTTGAAGCTGATTTAGGGAGGACTACAGCATTTCTAGATTAGATTACATGTTTCTGTAAAGTCACTATATTATAATGTCATGCTGACATGATTCTTGATAATGTATTTAATGGTTAAAATATGCATAGTAAACATTTGTGAAGAGTTTACAGCATCTAATTTTCGGTTTTCCTTTGAAACAGGAAGGTGAGTGATGCAATTGTGGTACTTTTGCTGTTCAACTTAATGAAAATTCTGTCTGCTATCAATCAAATGGATGTTCTCTTTTTGTTGTCCAAACCAACATGCTCAAAAGTAATTTATTTTTATGGAAAGGTCCTGTATTAACATGATGAAAAAACACAAACAAGGCCCTAATTTCTTTCAGATGCACTTGGTTGCAAAATATATACTAGAGGGTGGGGGATGCTTTATTTTTATATTTGTATTTTTGAGGTTATGTGGCCAGACCAGGTGCTATACAGATGGGCAAGTGTTAAAATAGCATCTTTCAATAAATAATATTAGCCAATCTTCAGAAATGAAAATACGACCTTTAACACTTTTCTATAAAAATAGAAGATTGGGGACATCTGAGTGGCTCAGTTGGTTAAGTGACCAACTCTTGATTATTGCTCAAGTCATGATCTCACAGTTTATGAACTGGATCCCCATGTTGGGTTCTGGGCGGACAGTGCAAAGTGTGCTTGGGATTCTCTCTCCTTCTCTCTGCTCCTCCCCCACTTGTGTGAGCATGCTCTCTCTCTCTCAAAATAAATAAACTTAAAAACATCACAGATTGGGTCGCCTGGGTGGCTCAGTCGGTTGAGCATCCGAAATCGGCTCAGGTCATGGTCTTGTGGTTCGTGAGTTCCGGCCCTGCTTTGGATTCTGTGTCTTCATCTCTCTCTGCCTCTCTGCCTCTCTCTCTCTCTCTCCCTCTCTCTCAAAAATTAATAAACATTAAAAAAATAGAAGATTGATTGATGCTCATCTGAGATGCTGCTTCAACAATACAACATCCACTAGGCCAACAGTAATGTGGGATGATTTGAGTTCTTGTAGAAATAAGTCATAATGTGGATAATCACAGATCAACAAACCACATGGCATACCATAAAAACCAATGACATATGATAATTTCATTTTCTAAGTATTTAGAAATTTTTTAATTTTGAAGATCACCATAAGAGGTAGAAACAATGTAAAAGAATAGACATGGTGATAAGTTACTATTATTTCTATCAATAAGAGAATAATTCACAAAAGTGGCATTATTTAAAAATAAGCTCGTGTGGACACAGAACTGAAACTTAGTATTCTTATATGTATGTTCGTGTAGAGAAAAATACTCAGTGAGACAAACTGTTTGAATACTGTTAACTATGGTAGAAATGGAGTGTCTACAGGTATGTGTGTAAAAGGGAAGAACATGCACCTGTACGAGTATATGTCCAAGTAGCATGAGGCGAAAACATCTAAAATAATATTTGCTATGAAATCATTATCAAAAATCACCATTGAATCACTTGTGATGCTCATCACGATTGGCAAAACAATTAACACCTTTGTTTGTAGTCACGGCTATTAGAGGAGAAATCCTCAAATCCCTAGCTGATGATAAGATTTAACTGACCACGGCTCCTCAATCCATTTGCTTGCCTTCTCTTGTCATTGGGCAAGAATGACAATATCATAACCGTATACAAATCTCATCATCTTCTACTAAAAATATCTGTTGTCTATTTTCCATGATGCAAGAACATGTTTCTTTTTAATAGAGGTAACAATAATAGTAAAGTACTAAAGTATGTACCTTAAAAAAAGTGTTTCAGTAGTAGCTCTCACTGTTTGTTTCCTAGCGTGCATCTAAACAACTAACTTCTGAAAGTCAGATATTTACTGCCTTGTTTGAGAACATAGGCCCTTATATAGAAAAATCGTACCAAATGATTTATTACTTAGTTATCTAAATCGAAGAGAAATTTGTGTTTTATCACAGAATGGTAGGTGGGTGATTAGATACAAAGTCCAGAGGCATCAGAAGGCAAAACAGTTTGTGTTTTTATCAGTTATGTGACTTTGAGCAAATCACTTGATTGTCATTCATTTGTAAGATTTCACAAATAATAACACTAGCACCTACCACGTAGTGTTGTTATGAGGATAAAATGAGACCCAAGGAGTGAGCACCTGCTCCTGAACGTTTTAATTTCTTTTGTTTCCCTGCTCCGTTATGCATTGCTGATAAAAATTCTCTTCTAAAAATTGATTTATACATATGTTCTCAGGAGTTTTTATTTTGTAATGTGAGACAGTGGCAGAATTCGCCGGGAGTAGTAAATTGGTCTTAAATCACAAATGATAATTCCCTCTTGTCCTTATAACTACTGAGATGATGCCAGTGCACTCCAGTATGGCAATGTACCCGTTGTACCCAATGTACCCATTACCTTATAATCAGTTTTGAAAGATTTGGTTCCAGCAAGGAGAATGACAAATGTTGATATAGCCAGGTTTTATAAGCCTTCTTTCAAATAAAAAATGCTTGTTTTTTTATAAAAAAAATATTTTAACGTTTGTTTATTTTTGAGAGGGGGGAGGAGGGAGGGAAGGAGAGAGGGGAAGAGAGAGAGAGAGAGACAGAGAGACATGAGTGGGGGAGGGGCACAGAGAGAGAGAGAGAGAGACAGACAGACAGACAGACAGAATCCAAAGCAGGCTCCAGGCTCTGAGCTGTCAGCACAGAGCCTGATGTGGGGCTTGAACCCATGAACGCAAGATCATGATCTGAGCCGAAGTCCAACGCTCAACTGACTGAACCACCGGGGCACCCACCCAATGCTTGGTTTTGATTTGTCCAATAACACCTCAGACCAAATCGTTCCCCCCTCATCCACGTTTGCCATGGATCAGAAATGTTTGCGCACGCCTCTGCTATCAGTGAATGAGTTTTTGACAAGCCTAAGGAATATTTCTGAATCCTTTTCCTCCTCCTGTGTAATGGCAAAATATTTGCTCTATTATATAAAAAGGGAAACTCAGCCCTGCACCAAGGCAACTGCTTTGTGTCCTTAATAAAGAAAAGCAATGGTAACAAGAACTAGGCCAAACGCCAGAGCCTGCGTGTATTGACCCAGCTTCTGCTGTAGCAGATGATGTATATTTATCCTGGGTAACATTCAACCCATTGAAAGTGGTTGCCTTGTTACAGCAAATTACTGTTAGAGTCAGAGTAAGTTTCTCATCATAGGCTTTTGACTATGGAGATTCGAATATCAGTCAATCAACCCAACAAACAATAGCAGCCAAAAGAGTATCTGGAGTTTATTTAATCATGTCTAGCTTTGAAAGAACTCTATTGTAATGGAACAGTGTTGGGCCATTCAGCTGACCTTTAATGTACCCAACAAACACATTGGCGGCAACTTAGTGACTTTCAGGTACAAAAGGTTCTAGCATCCTACTCGTATTTTTTTTCCTTTCTGTATTCCCATAACATCTCCATATTCAACATGACCAGGTTCTCTGAGGTATTTTTTCAGTACAGGAATGGATCAAAACTATGGAGAGGTCTACGTATGCACTTTGGCTGGTAACTTTAGTTGAAAAATAGAGGATGTCAACAGGGCCCATATACTGAAGGTGGGAGAGCAAAGTGAGTATTATTTGTACGGATGTCCAGTGGGCAGAGAAAGCAGTGCTTAATGTTAATTTTCCTTTGTAGTTAATTTTAAGGCACCTGCAGTTTCCAGGATGTCTGTCTGAAGTTTTGGCTTACAGAACGTGATACTGTCTTTGGCTTAGAACATTAGCTAGAATAAAATGGCAACAAGATCTGCATAAGCATAAAAAAATGGTTTACTAAAAAAATGCTATTTAAAAATAACAACATTAAGAACGATAACGTCTTAAGTTTCTATGGTATTTTACAGCTTACAAAGCATATTAATTAGCTTGAAAAACTTCCACACATAAACCCTATGAAATATCAGAAACACCTTTTTCTAAAGAGTGACCAGTCGTGTTCAGAGAAATCGTATTAGGATTCTCGACATTAACAGAATCAACAGAAGGAATATGTATGCGCGCGCACACACACACACACACACACACACACACACGTATACATATGTATACAAGTGCATGTGTGTGTTCATATGTGTGCAAGTGTATATGCATGCATATAGGTGTGTGTGCACATATAGGTGTGTGTGTACACACAATACACACACAAACACACACACTACCAACCATGAACATCCTCATAGACATGCCCAGAATAACATTGGACCAAATGTCTGGGCACCCTATGGCCGAGTCAAATTGACACAAAATTATGCATCACAGAAATTAAGTAATTCGTTTTGTTTAAGTTAAATCAATAACGTTGAGATTGCCATTACCCAGGTATTTCAACCTCTAACCCAATGTAGTTTTTCTTTATACTATATTAAATTTCTTACACGAGTGGTCTTAAAGCAAACTGGCAAGACTGTAAGTTTCTTTAGTTCATATATCTCACCCTTATCAATGTATGAAGAAAGTTCAAATGCATCTTTCTGACAGACCTATAACAGCTACTATCTCCACGAAGGTTCCCACTTACAGATACAAGAAAAGTGACCTCATGATTTCTATCTGATTGTGGCAGTAAACATTGAGAGGGGGCATATAGGACAAAAACATGGTAATGTAGGGGGAAAACATGGAGAAGAAATATTCGTAACTCAGACATAATCTTATCAACAAAGAAGAAGCTAATTTACTTCAAAAAATATGTATATTTGAGCTTTAAAAAACGAAACTCGAGAGGTATTTGTTAGGTATTCCATTGTTTCTCAATGAAAACTTGCTTTACTCTTAGGGATATACTTATAGGAAAAAGTATCCGAAGAGTTTCTCTACGAGTTTTCAATGATGAGTGTTATTTTGACATCATGCTTTCATTAACAGACATGGACAAAAATGGTTTTTGAATAAATGTTTTGGCATTGAATGTCTTCATAATTTAAGTGAAAGATGGTTAAATATACTGCAAAAAACCACTTGTATACAAATCTTTGCCATCTTTACTTTTTTGAATTAAACCCTTCACAGTCCTTTGGGGTAAGATTTTGACATTATTTAAAACGTTCTTTTATTAGATAGTTCATTCAAATAGTTCTTCCTGTAGTCAACCTTAAGGCATCGCTTTGAAATAACGCATTTTTCTCCTAAAGTGTGTCTTCTATTATCCACACGTTATCCTAGAGCGGGAGGTGAGCGTGGGCTAAGCAAGTATATTTTTCTGCTTATCGCTGCACATTATCATAGTCTCCATACTTCCTGAGGGACTACACTAGTGTTAAGGTCTCACTTTATATGTGATGCTAGGTGTTACTTTCATTTCTTTCAGATTTTGGCATTTCATAAGAAATAATACACGACAAGCACAAAATTAAGTTGTGATTATGGGAAAACCGTATAGTAAGTGAAGCAGTATATTTAAAAAAATGAAAGGCTCAATTATTCCAGTCTTTGTGGTACAGTTTTAATAGCACCGATATTTCCTCGGATTAAATAGACAAAGACGTTAATAACTCAGGTCAGCAAGTGTTTACTGAATTCCCACCGTGTCCAAGGCTATCTACTAAATCTGAAGTAAACTAAATTTAAGACTAGTTCATTACTCTCTAGAAGCTTAACACTATGGTAGGAAACAAGATATAATCACCTAAAAAGTTAAAGTTTTAAATAAAGGTTCATGACGAAATTTTAGAAATTAATTAATTAAACAGACAACAGTGTTTAGAGTTCAGAGGAGAGAGGGAGATCTTTTTAAGGACGGATGGCAAACCAAAGGTCTACAAGGAGTGATTTGTGAGTTTTCTTGAAAATCAGACATATAGTGCAAAGTGACAGGACGTGCTTGACAGCGAGTACAAGAACCAGGAAGTGGGAAAACACAGGTAGATTTATGAGAGCATCATTCTGAGAGCATATTCAAATGGGCCTTGAATACCAGGAACAGGGATTTTTATACCAGATCCTGCAAAGAAAGGGGAACTACTGAAGATGTGAGCAGACAAATGACACGATAAAAGTGATTTTTATGACCTATCACAGTATTACAGATGGATTGGAAAGGAGAACGTAAAGGCAAAGGGACCAGGTTAGAGGCAGTTATACTGTAAGGTACTGTGACTTTTTATCTAAGAAGAGCTTAGAAAAAATCCAGTGGTACTGCAAAGTAAAAGCGTGGCCTACGGAGAGGAATAAAGAGGGGTTTGAACCAAGAGAGGTGGGAAGAAACAGGGAAGTCAACTGAGGGACGGCTTTAGAGGGGAAAGTAGAGATGATTTTGTTGGAAGGTGTATGAAAACTACAGTACCGTCAGGATACCCAAACACGAGGCCCATCAGGAGTTTACAAATACAGAAAAGGTGGTAGAAATGGAGGTAAGGTTTGGAATAGAGATCAACTGATGGGATAGCCAAAACCAAGAGACTGAAATAAAACCAAAGTCCGGATTAGCAAGATAAGGCGAAAACACCAAGCCTAAACCTAGTGGGGGCACATATTTAAGTTGAGGGAGAAGAGAGTTGCCAGGAAAGGACTTAGGGATATGGTAGAAATAAAAAACAGGAATACTACAGCAGCTAAAGGGCTTCTGAATTAAAAAAAAAAAAAAAAAAAAAAAGAGGAGGAGAAGGGGTGTTACAGAACAAGATCAAATGGTAAAGAGGTCAAAGGATTTGGCAATTAGATTTGCATTAATTTTGAAAGTTCCTTGGTCAGCTTTTTAAAGAATATCTATTATGTACCAGGTAGTATTCTAGGTGCAGAGGTGAGAACAGTGAGCTTTCATGCGGCTTACATAAAGGAAGCAGACCATAAACAACTAAGGTAATAGACTTGTAATACTCCAACGTGACAAAGAACATGAAGACACAGAACACTGTAAGGGGATGAGAAGTGGGGATTGGAGGGCATTATGGTGCTCATAGTAATGAGAGCTCATAGACCCTCCCACAGGAAGTGAGGGAGTGAGACCCGAGATATCTGAAGAAGGTTGAATTTCAATGGGAGGAGTCAAAACCAAATTCACAGAGAAAAGATGGTGAACAACTTACGCTGGAGTCAATTAGAGTTTTGAATATCTACTCAAAAATAAAAAGTAATTTATTAAAAAAATAAATTAGTTGGGGCGCCTGGGTGGCGCAGTCGGTTAAGCGTCCGACTTCAGCCAGGTCACGATCTCACGGTCCGTGAGTTCGAGCCCCGCGTCAGGCTCTGGGCTGATGGCTCAGAGCCTGGAGCCTGTTTCTGATTCTGTGTCTCCCTCTCTCTCTGCCCCTCCCCCGTTCATGTTCTGTCTCTCTCTGTCCCAAAAATAAATAAACGTTGAAAAAAAAAATTAAAAAAAAAAATAAATAAATTAGTATGTCCTCTTAATAAAGAACCAGTAGTGAAACAAGTTGAAGACATTTAAAAGGAACCAAAAGAAATCACAGTAGCAAAGAGATGTGCTAAAATGAGGGCAACTCCTCCAAGGCCAGGTCATTAAAAGTATCTGTAAATGTCAAAAAGACCATGAAAAATTCTTCGACAATGGTGCTACCTTTCTAAATTTATCCTTCATCACTGCCTATAAATACGCATTTTTATTTTAAATTTTATTTTATAGGATTCTTAAATATGTATCACAAAGTAGCTATATAAATATGATCTGATACCCTCTATCTTTTGTCTTACTCTTCCGTAATTCTGTATTTCTGTATGTTTTACACTGAATATTTCCCCCCAATTTATATGATCGTATAAAACATACTTACACACATACGAAGGTACATATCCGCATAGGATTGTATTTTAAAATACAATTGTTAAGTTATGGTATTTACTTTCATGCATGTGATTTTTGTAATCTATGTTGTGCTGTGTTAACATTTCCTAGTCACTAAGTATACCTCAAACTCATCCACAGTTGCTTAAGGGTCTATGCTTAAAGGTTCTAAAATCTATTCGATGATTCTCCTATTGCAAGTTATTCTTTGTTTCTCTCAATGTTTTCTTTTTTACTTTCCATTATGGACAATGATGCAAGAGCTATCCTCGCACACATATCCCACAAATGTACTGGTAATTTAATTTTATAGGTGGGGTCACAGGAAGTAGGTTGTACACGGTACTTTTCCATCTCTACGTTGGTTTTCACTCTTACCCTGTGTGAAAGGCCATCTTTTCATATTCCTAAACTCCAAGGTCAACCTAAATATCACATACTATGTTTAATAATAAAAAAATCTTCCTAGCATCAAGACTGTCAGTGTACTATATAATGATTATCTGCACACTGTACGCCCTATCACTTTTTTAGACAGCACTTTCTTGAGGAGAAAGCATGTCTAATAATTTTTTTCCTCATATAAAGCTTAGAGAGTTTTTCTCATATGAGACAAAAACACACAAATTGACTTCTTGATACCTATAATATTTATTTTAAAATACCAATTTTGATACATTTTTTAGGAAACCAACAGAAGAAAATACTTCCACTTTTAGAAAATTCTTGCTATACTCATAGGTTTCTTGAGAATTTCTTTCGTATTTAAGATTTGGGTAGGTGTTAATCTGATACTGGTGATTAACAAAAGTACTCCAAAAAGAGAAATGGAAAGAGATGGATACTTGAGTAGCTAGCCTTCATTGTGTAGCCATAAAAAATTTATAACATTGAGATATGTATTATTAGAATGATTATAAGCTATTCAGGCAGAGAAGATGAGTATGAATGCAAATAACACTGGAAATAAATTAAAATTCTTCACTGTTGTAAAAAGAAATCTTACCAGGCACTGTCCTTCATGTTCACCAGAAGTCTACAATATAAAACCAGCCAATCCGTTGGGAGAATGTAGAAAGTTTGGGGGAATCTCATTATATTTTATTTGCAGAAGGAATCAATATGGTAGTACTTGTCAAGTTCAATTCAATCACAAATGTAGAGAACAGATTTGCATTTACATCCAAGCAGAAGCACAGTGGATTAAAAAGATTTCAATATAATTTAGCAATCCCTTTGTCAAAATAGGGCATTCATGGAACATAATGGCACTCAAGGCCATCCTTCCAATAAATTACCCCATAAAAGTTCCATAAAAAATTTAATATGGTACAGGTTGGGGAATATAGGTAATTAAATGTGTTGCAGAGGTAGAAAGAAGACCCTGGGAAAACTAAAAGATTGTAATTAAGAGTTGAAAGAATAATTCGGAAATAATTACATTATTTTAGAAAAATCTTATCAGTATGTTAATCACTTTAGTTCCCCTTATCATGGGGGAGAATCTTAAATAGGTGCTTGGGTCACTGGTAGCCAATCCCTTGGTGTTTTCAGATGCTAGTGTTTCATAACACACAGGCTCTAAACCTTGATTACTTTTCTAATAAGAACACTGTTGCTTGTCAATCTCCCATCTTTTTAAGACGCTAATGTCAGATGGAAACAAAATCGACTCCTGGATGGCCAAAGCAAGCTGCACTGGGACCGGGTAAGACTAGAAACCATCATCTGCAACACAGAGATAAGCAAGGCTCAATTCTCTGTGGTCTTTTGAGACTTTACTATGTGAAATGAAGAATTTACGAGCAGAAACAGTAGCTAAAAATCTCATTATTAATGACTTTGGCGTAGCCATGGTTGCTGGATTTTCATTTGAGTCTGCAAGAGACTTCACAAAAGCAGGCATGTGGGCACAAAAAATTATAGCAAATAAACAGAATCTGGGACTAAAATAGGAAAATGTAACTGTGTCTCGCAAGTGTTTGTGATATTGGCTGAAGAGTGAACTGTACAGGGTTTGTTTAAACAAAAGCTATGTAAATCTTTGCTCAGCTGGTTTTTCGGGAGACTAAATGGAAGCAAGCAGAGGAAAACAGACCACACGCTAGAAGAGTTTGTCAAGGATGGTCACGGGCATAGAAGCAACAGGATTTAAAATGATAGCCTGGCCTCTGTAAATAATGCAAAATCTTCAGGATGCACTAGAGACCCAACTCAACGGCATAATAATTTTAGCTAAAAACCTGCTATTACCACCATGAAACTCCATAAACTAAAGAAGAAAGCTGAGGAATTTTATACACGCAAACTGACAACTGTTCAACGCGTGGGAAACCTGTCCCCTTTAAACCTCAGATTTTATCCCTCAGTTTCCCATGACATCGCCTGGGAGATTTTGCAGCACTTAAACTGGATAAGGAAGACAATGAAAGTGCCTCCGTTTTTGCCCGATCATGCTAAAAATAGGGATGGACAGGTCTGAAGGAAAAATTTTGTGCCACTGTATGCAAACAAAATGCAGTTGAGAACACAAGAAGTAAAATGACTACCAAGTGAGCTAAAGATACAAAAGTAAGAGATGTAAAATTCCCACGAATGCTGTTCCTTTTCCCTGAAGTATTTTACTTTCCCATTAAAACCTTCTGTCATCGATAAAACACACTTAAGTTGGTAGGACAGTTGAGAAAAATCTTCTTACGGAGCCAAAACTAATAATAGCATGTATCATCTGGAGAACAGTCTGGCAAGAGGCCTTCTTTTCTCATTAACCTTCTGTGGGCCCAGCACCTGACAAGGCATGGGGCTGCTCCCCCAGAGATGGGATTTCCACAGACACAGACTAACTCGAGAAAAATGGACCTGAAGTGGTATAGAAGTCATTTGCACAACAATGCTGGGACGTCATCAGCACTCAGAAACTGTTGGATTTCGAGACACACAGCAGCAGGCACTTGTTTTATATCTGACCTTGCTGCAGCAGACTAACTGCACACATACAGGAAAGTGAACTTCTCTCTGTTGATCTCTTCGTTGTCATCTTGTGCCCACAAGACTTCAGGGGAACTATTCTACCAGGTTCAAAAGGCAAAGTCAGGAAATTTACTTGGTACCTGGTTCTCAAAGTGAACTCAAGACAAGTTAAGGAATTTCAAAGGGGTCATGGACATTTCTTCCAAATTCCAAGTAGTTCTTTGGAAATGATGAGAAATTGTGAGCAATACCACTGGAAACTTTCCTTACAGTGCTTCTCAACTCATTTGTGATGGTGGGGAGGGGATGGCAGTTTTGAAGCTCCAAAGTGCATGTGTAAGCTATGAAATTTGTTTTTATTACTTGAAATATTTGTGTGTTCATTTATGGCAGAGGGGCGAGAGTGGTTCAAGTCCAGAGAGTGGACAACAAACAGGAACATTTGAAAATTGCCTGTGAATACTCTCGCAGCTGAAGAGATGCCTTAGTATAACAAATACACTAGAAACCGGAAAGAACTATATGAGAGTCTAAGTACCTTTGTAGGGTTATGGCTAATTTTTTTTCTTTGGTAGGCTTTCCCATTTTTTCCAAATTGTCCAGTGACAAAATATCTCATTTTCTAATAAAAAAAAATAAAAATGCAAGCAGAAATGGAAAAAAAAAGGTATGTATTCTGTGGATAATTTCTAGCACTTTTTGGGGATTTTACATTAAAGTTCAACACTGGCTAACGAGAAAGTGCCATATATATTTTTCGATGTTGAATGGAAGGCAGGAAAAGAGGCAGAGAAGGAGGACCAATGGAAGAATAATAATGCAAATAACTACCTCTGTTCAAGTGCAAACTAAGTTTGCTTCATGGGTAGTCGCTCAGTAAATGTTAATTGATGATAATTAAGAAAAATGACTTTTCTTTTTTGCGCATCTCACAACACAGCTCCATATTTCCATATTAGCTAAAGGTTACAGCCAAACTGATAAAGTATGACTTTGCATTTATGTGTTAACTACCTTTTATAGAAGAGGCAGCATTCACAGTCAACCTAAAGATCTCATTTACTTTTTAAGTGCACCTATGCTACTATTTTCTATTTCTCCCCATCCCACTAATTGCACCTACAGTAGTACACACAGTATTTGATTACTATTTCTTCTTTTGTCTAAATTTTCCTTGCTGAGAAGCTGGAAAACATGACGGACAAATAAAGAACTTCAAATCACATTAAAAAATTTACAAACATTACAAAAAATTTAACAAAACTGAATTGACCATGGTTTTATGACTGCCAAATAACACAGTGATGGTATAAAAAGAATTGGAAAAAGGAAGATAATGTGAAATAGAATTTTGTCAAGAGTGCTTGTGCTAATGTAATCATTGCAGATTGAGTGTCAATGTTTGAAATACCAGTGCTTCTATGAGGTACAGTGAGTCTCCTGGACATCTTTCTACTCAAGTGATTAAAATCACTATCCAGAAACTTCTACAGGGAAAACAACTGTAGAGAATTTGAGAAAATCTTCTAGAAACAACTTAGTTCTCAAACATTCCTTATTTAGTGGTCATCACTCCACACTTTGAGGGAGAACTCCAAAAGCCATTCAAAAGGGACAATACAGGGAACATCACACCTTTCCCAAGCTCTAAGTTGTGTAGATTTATATATTGAGAACTAGGAACAAAACCAGCAAGGTCAATGGAAACAGAGTTGCAGAACTTTCTCGAGCTGAATCAAAATTCCTTATTTTAAGTACTTAATTTTAAGCAATTACTAACAAAGATAATAAGTGAGCCTTCAATTTTCTATCAGCTGTGATAAAAGATGGTAACTAGAAGACCTGATTCCTTAAACTTCAGGACTTTTATGGTTCACTGCAGTACCCCTAGTAGCAAATACAGTTGTAGTATGTAGCAGACCCCAAACCATAAAAATGTGTTGAATCTGTGAGTCGGGGTCTAAATGAATATAGATAATGAGCCAGGATAATAAATAATGAACTGTCTCCAAGGCAGCATCAACACCAAGAAACAACCGACCCTAACTACATTAATAAAATGATGTCATCAATACCAAGGGAAAAGAGAGGGTAGTACACTCCCACGGATATTCATCATTTGTAACTTGTAAACTGTTCATCTTCCATTCCACAGTGCGGATTCAATTCTTTACAATTAGTTTTTTTTTTTTTTTTTTTGCTCTTACGGTTATCCAATTCTACGAATCTCAATCAGGTACTGATACAAAGAAGTGCCTGCAATTCGGTGAACTCTGAAGATCATTTTATTTTTTTTTTTTAATTTTTTTTCAACATTTATTTTTGGGACAGAGAGAGACAGAGCATGAACGGGAGAGGGGCAGAGAGAGAGGGAGACACAGAATCGGAAACAGGCTCCAGGCTCTGAGCCATCAGCCCAGAGCCCGACGCGGGGCTCGAACTCACGGACCGCGAGATCGTGACCTGGCTGAAGTCGGACGCTTAACCGACTGCGCCACCCAGGCGCCCCTGAAGATCATTTTAATGCCTGCATTGGCTCCAATCAACAAGCCTTCCTTTATACTGGATATTGCATCATTTGCACATTCATTCTTAGACTGGTCAGTTTGCCTTCCTGGGTCATACAGTTCTCACCCATAAATTCCAGGTGTGGGATCAGGTGACTGTTGGTTCCTTCATGTTCTTAGGTTTAACTTAGGTCAACTGAGGCTGCACACTAGACTTACTATAGGAAAATTTAAAAACTTCTCATTCCCAGGTCTCACACCAACAAATTAAATCAGAATTTCTCCAAGTGGGCCCTCGGCATAATTTAAAAAAAGTGCTTCCTAGGTGATTCCCAACACGTAGCTTAGATTGAGAACTACTTCTTTAAAGACTCATTGCTGTCCACCAGGTATACTAATAACGTATATTAAGTATACTTTGAGAGCCATTTGTACTTTCTTGTGCCTAAAGTTATACATCTCTGGAGTAAAGATATGTGCACCTATTTTTAAAGAGCAGGTGTCTTTTTTTTTTTTTTTAATCACAACCTAGTGCAATGATTAATATTCCAAATTTGCCACCAGTTTTCAGTATTGCTTAGTATTTTCGGGCATGGATGGCTCCATAGTTCAAGATTTCTGCCTATTTAATAGCAGTTGCCTAAAGCATATTTTAGCCTGTCAGTGGATGTATATTCTTCCTGCTTTTAATAATGAAAATTTCATTTTAAGCGATAATCCCTAAAAAGGATTTCTTGGCAGAATAGTTTATATCATAAGAGCATATGGGAGTTAAGAATAATTATTCAGAGACTATCTTTCTCCAAAGAGCTTAAAGCACTTTATGGAATTCATCTAATTAATGTTCACACTGTATCCATGAGAAGGCAGCGGACAGTGAGACGATGAGAATAAACTCAGCACTACAATGCAAAATGCAGGGTTTATATCGTCTACCACTATTCAGTCTGTGCCAAAAATTACATTTTAATACGTCAAAACAAAGGGGAAGAAATTTGCTAAATCAGCTGTTATTCCCCACCCACCATTGATTTCAAGTACTCCAGCACTTAAAATAAATAAATAAATAAATAAATAAAATAGTATCTGTGACTTAAAAAAATTCCAGATGCTCTAGCATTATACAAATACAAATTTTAATTAAAACGTGGGGCTTCCTTAGTAGAACAAACAATATTTACATTGCTGTTCATTCACGATTAATGGTAAACATTATCAGTAGGTGTGGGCATATTTACATAGACTTAACTGTTACCAAAATAGGACTATGTACTTTTATCCCAGACAGCCTGACAGATGAAGTTAATTTTAATATCATCACAAGGAAATTAATTAAATGCATACCTGTAAACACATTTTGAAGGAATGGAGAAGATATACAGATAGCATTGCACAGTAGTTAAAAAGAAAAAGGCTGATATAAAATTAAAGAAAAAAAGTCAGTATCTTTTTTCCTATTTTAAATCACACTCTGTACTTGAGCTTTCCTGCTGGGATCACGTCTTAACCTGACCTGATTTCCTTAACCTGGTCAGATTTCCTCCAGAATAAAATTAATAAAAGAATTCACAGAAGGCTTACAATTTCATTCAAACAGATAAAAAGTTCTGCCTTCATAAAACTTTCACTGGCAAACTGAAAGGCACAAAAGAATACTTATAAATTCTACAATGCACAAACTGTGAAGTCTCCTTTTATTTTAAAAACAAAGAATTTGGTAAATACATTATTTATCTTTCCACATAGTCATACTACACCAACAGAAGAGGAGAATAAGGACAATGGTTCTCCCTCAAAGACATTTTGTGTCCATTTTGACATTACGTGCACATTTGAGACACGCTCAATTCATCTCCTTGCTTTGCTCACGGGGGAATTACTGGTCAATATTTCCTGCCTCAAAGCAGGAGTTGACTGATGATTATCAATATAAATTTAAAAAAAATCAACTCTATTCAATGAAGTGCGGACAAAGACATCAACAAACCAATGGTAAGATGCTTTAATGTTGATCTTTCTAGGCAAACTCTAATACTAATTGCTGACTCCACACTTTCTCCGTTAAAGTAGTTTGTTAGATTTAGCATCAAATCTCTTGGAGTTTACAATGCCATCAAACAAATGGACAATCTCTTAAATGTATCTTTATTTTTGTATAATGTGTTGTGTACCTATATCCAACAAACTTTTCCCTGAGAAATTTATCCTGACTGCAATTAATAGCAAGCAATACCATCTAATGTTTTCATGTAGTTTAAATATATAAAGCATTGCATAAAAAGAAAAAAAATAGAATACCATTTGAATGTGGACTTACCCTTTTTAGGATGCCTAATCATAATAACTGAATGAACACTAGCTTCAAAAGAGAAAAAAAGGTAAAAGAAAAAGCGTCCATATCATTTTAAGGTAAACGACTGCTCATTTGTAAAAACGAAAGACAGGAAAAAACTATGACCTTACTGTTAGCTCTACTTTTCTAGAGTAATTCTAGGGACGGAGTAGACAATTTTAATGCAATCCTTTTTGCTGTATCCAGGAAAAGAAGGAATTTGTAAAGGCAAAGCTCTATCCCTAGTCGGTTACTTCTTGAACTCCAATAGCGTTCTATATTCCATTGTGAGAGTGAACGGGCCGATAAGTGGAATGAGTTTCTAATGGATAAAAAAGCAGCTCTGAGGGGCGCCTGGGTGGCTCCATCAGTTAAGGGGCCAACTTTGGCTCAGGTCACGATCTTACGATTCCTGAGTTCAAGTCCTGCGTCAGGCTCTGTGCTGACAACTCAGAGCCTGGAGCCTGCTTTGGGATTCTGTGTCTCCCTCTCTCTCTCTGCCCCTCCTCTGCTTGTACTCTGTCTCTGTCTCTCTCAGAAATAAATAAACATTAAAAAAATTCGTTGTGAAATGCCTCAGGGATCAGAGGAGATAGACTGCAATGATGGTTTCAACAGCAACAGGGCCTAAGGTAGAATTTGACTCAGAACCAAGTTCCTTTTTAATTGGTTCCTCCCTAGAACATTTTCCTATCTGATGCAAATTCTCACCATAATTATACGGATAATGGGTATTCAAAATCCAGAATTGCACATTTTTTCCCCTCAGAAAAAAAGCTTACAAATTCAAAACAAATACTTGATGGCTTAAAGGTATCTTCCCATTAGGTGACCTCAAAATGACCAGATGGTTAAAACCTCTTTGTGTAGATAACCAGAATGCAACTTCCAATTGGGTATCTAGAAAAACCCATGTGCAATTAGAAACAGACATAAAAATGGCTTTTGTATGCATGATTGGTAGACTCTGAGAGCCAGAGTTGCACAATACTTCAGACCTGTTATAAAAGTGAACATTTATAACACTGAAAATGCCTTCTCTACTATGAAGGCAAAACTCACTCTGACAGTTTAGAGGAATTCTACTTCATCTAGGACAGAATAGGTTAAACTACATGAAGTGCTGAACCACATAAAACAGCAGTCTATGAGTTTACACCTAAAATTAGACATTTATGTACAGAGCATGCATGAGAAACCCAAAGGAAACTCTCAGGGATTTCCCTTAAAGGCCAGTTCTTACATGTTCTGAATTTAAGAGTCAACGCGTATTCCCTTAAGAACGCTTTCTCAGGCCTCTATTTATAAAGCTATTTTTTTTTCTCTTATAAAGTTATTTTATATAAGGTGAACCAATAACCCTGATGTTGTGCAAATTTTAGCCCTTGGCTAAATCCCTGCTTTAGAACCTATCGCATTATCCCATTGGATAAAAACCGTGTTTCCCCAGAAATCACCCAATAGCCACTTGTGGCTCTATAAATTTAAATTAATTAAAATTAAATAAAGTTAAACGTTCAGTTCTTCATTCCCACTAGGCACATTGTGAGTGCTCGACAGCTGCATTAAAGAGCATTTCTAACTTGGCAGAATGTTTTATCAGACAGAGCTGGTATGACACTGCTCATTTGTGTAATCCACAAGTTTACCTCTTGAGGGGAGGGGCTCTGGGGGCTCTATGACACCCAGACTAGCACATGCACATACTTAAACCTAGAGAGCCAATCAGGAGATCTTGTTATTGTTTTCACTGATAACTATCAGGCACATCCACGTACACTATGCTTTTCAGATTAGAAGTGCTTTCACATGTTAGTGTTTGCCAGGGGCTGGGGAGGGAGGGGGCCCACTGCAACGGAGGTGTGGGGAAACTTTCCGAGGTGATAAAAAAAATCTCTATCTTGATGGTGGCAGTGGTTACAGAAAACCGTGTTTGTCAAAGCTCCAAGCGCACATTTAAAAAGGGTGGGTTTTATTGCACACAAATCATACTTCAATAAAAAAAAAAATTGGAGAGGGAGAAAAAGGTGCTTTTATTTGCATTTTCAAATTTGGTCCTTGAGTTTTGGAGTGAGCAGAGCAGAGCAGAGCATACGGCGGAAAAAGCAACAGTGAAGTAGACTGGAAAAACAGAGTAGGAAGCATCAGGTGTGCCCCTAAATGTTAAGCCATTTAGGGGTCCAGATTTCTAAAATTGTCATGGGTTTCCACACTGCTCAGGAAAAACACCAGTGGGTCTCACTGGGCAGCCCCCTCCCCCGCCCCGATCTCACTGATTCTCTAAATCATTTTTCATTGTGCCATCTGTTACTCCTGGCACAACAAAGGTTCAGAAAGAACAGTGTTAACTTCAATAAGCTTGTCTTGGATGTTATTTCTGAAATCATCAGAGGGGAAAAAAATCAATTCTGTTGATCTAATCCACTATTTATTAAGTACTTATTTGGGAAGCATAAACACAGAGCTATACTAGTAGGACACGGTTTTGGTGATATTATATGAATCTAAAACACTGGCTTGAGAAATATTATGTGATTGATTCTCATTTCCACAGTGTACAAAAGTGGAGAGTGCCATGCACCTACCATTTTGAGAAATTCTGAGGCTCAATTAGGAATTGAGATCATGATTTCTTGAAACTAAAGCTTGTGATAAAATATGGCAAGTAGCTTGACATGTGCAAGGAAAGAGGAGATTTCTGCAAGCTGTTCTTTATGGTGTACCGGCAACTTGACTGGGGATTTCCACTTGAAGAACCTCCTGCCCACCACGATGGTCAAAGCCTGACCCTGCCTGTTAATCTCCAGAGCAGAATGCAAAGCACATCTGTTTACACTGTCTATTCGCTGTAATAAATGTGGGTCACTGTTGCCTCTCTGGTGTCTTTTAATTCAATGTCATTACCTCCTGTTTGTTTTCCACAGTGATGTTTATCCCAAAGGGAACAATTTATGCACTAAAAGGTATGTCTCTGCCCATAAGAATAAATTATCCTTAGAAGGATCTGCAAAAACGACCCCATCTACTTTTCTTGGTAAATATTGAGTAAATTCTGAAAAGGGCATTGAGGGATTTGAGTCTCTTTCCAAAAGAATGGCGCTCTTCATGATCATCTACAGATTTTCTCTCATCAAGGTCACAGTAGGTAACATATCATCTTTCTAACTATTAGTGAACAACACTCAAGTTATTAAACTCCCCAATCTCAAAATTAAAGAAAAAAAAAAAACCAACAACACAAAACCTCTCCTTTTGGTAGACCCATGATGAAAACCTGTGTCCTTTTCTTTCACATTCCAGGCTATAAGCAGCACAGGTATGTCTGGGGCCTGGGTGTTTTGTTTTTTGTTTTGAGAATGGGGATGATAATTCTGTTTGTCTTCCACAATGGACTGAGCCCTAGTCCTGTAGATATCAACGTTCCATGTGGTGGATATAATACACCTAAATTTAGTTTGCCCATGCATGTGCCTTCTATTCATTGACCTCTCAGGGAAGAGGTGATCTGTCCTAGAGGTGATTCAAACTGAGGATGGAATGAGAAAGCAGATATAAAGCACCTGGTCACTGTGCCCATAAAGAGCAATTAATAAGCGAGAGCTTTACTATTAGCATTCTTGTTACTATTAAGCTCTGCTCTCTTATAACCGGTTCATTCATCCGGCCTTCTCCATGCGTACACTAAGCCCCTAAGGCAGTTTTCATCCTCTTCCTCATCCAACCTTTCTGACTATTATATACAATGCGTTACACTATTTTTACAGAAATTATTTATTTAGCTTGTTGTGGCCCATAGTTTGGAAGTTAAGTCTATTTTGGGGGTTGGTTTTTTTTTTTTTTTTCCCTCCAGGGCAAAGCAAAAATTTCAATTTAACTTAGCAAACAGGCACTGTTTTCAATTCCAAAACAAAGTCATGCATAAACAAAAACTCTAACCCCAAGAGGTACTTGACTTTGCTCTGCTATTATGTATCTTCCACCAGATAACTGAATTGAAAAAACGGAGCCCGATGTCTTGGTTAAGTGAGGTGATCGAACTATAAGACACTTAATCTCTCCACTCTCTCTCAAGCTACTGTTTGTCCTATGACTAAGTACAATTGCTGAATAACAGTTTTTCAACCATTTTCGCAGTCCGGACAGATATACCCACAGAATCAGGATCTGGGCCAAGTATTTTGATGTTACAACGGGCAGTGCTGGAAAACAGAGGCTCTTCAAAGCAAAACTTTGCCTTGACTAATCTAGTCATGGCTTCTGAAGGATCTACCTAGTATGTAATTGCTGAATGAATAATGGTGAATCCTTAGACTTGAAACAGAACGAGACTGCCTACCTTGTTTACCTCAACAATTTTTAAGTTACCTGAACCCTTTTGCGAGGGGAAAAAAAAGTCAGATCAGTTGACCTCACATTTGCTTCCATTTTAAAGGTTTATAGTCCTATATTTAGATCAACTCCATTCTTTCTCACCATCTTCATTTTCTGTTTTTTTCTCTTTAGCATAGTGAATAAAATTCCTCATGCCCACACTAAATCTTTCAAAGTAGAGTATCAAAGTGACAAAACCTACACGATGCAAACGGCAATTGTTTTACGATATCTGTGTAACTCAGAATATCTAACGACGAATGGTTTATCAGATGATGGTGAAAACAAACTTTCAGTCAGAAGAAGGACTCTGCTGTTTGATCCATGGATATGTGATTCTCCGCTGATCTCATTCATACATTTTTTTTTTTTCATAAAAAAAGAGCTACGTTACAATCCTGGGATCAAACTAACTCTAAAGAATAGAACCTTAGGAAAAGAAATCCCTCTGTCAGCCTAAGGATGAATGTGTCCATCAGGGTTTTTTTCTTTTCATTTTAAACCCGCGTTGGACAGTTGACAACCATATTTCTATTTTCTGATCCCAGTTTTATTCCTTGTCATATTCCTTTTGTGCCAAACAAATACAGTAGGGTTCAACAGAAAGAGCGTTCCAAATCTTTAATCATTATGAAAAACACCATACCTTGACCTTGTATTTTAAAGTTAAATGAAAAAAAAAAAAGTTAAATGGAGTGGCATTATAAAAATTAAATTGGTTCCTGCTCATTTCCATAATATCCTCTAAAAAGCCTTGCCTAGCCTAGAGTGGATGTCCTATTTCTATGTCTTTCTTGATGACCTCTCATGCCTGCGAGTCAGCTCGTTTTTCTTTGCTGAAGACTGCACCCCACTGCTGCATGCACTCGAAAAGTTCCATTAAAATCTAGGGCATCATCACTCATTCTTATCTGCAGCAGGCTGCTGAGCAGGTGCCATACCAGCAACTGCATGCAAACTAGTCTCAAAGGACAATATTAGTTATATACATTGTCATCCCATAAGGAGAAGAATTCCCCCTGGATCCTACCTTATCTCACAAAGCACATCTAGCCTTTCAAACATGGCTCCCAGAGCCAGTGTTCTGAAAGGGTCTCTTGCAACAGCAAGCATTACTTAAAAAGCAATTTAGCAGCAAGAAATTAGCTTTTTATAGGACACCCTTTATTAAACTCGGTGTGAGATGAGCTAGCATCCTCAATTTCGCCTTGCACCCACTGAGACCACACAGGCCAAAAGCAGTTTCATTTTAAATACTGTACTATACAAAACTTTTATGTACTCCCCCTCTGGTCTTGATGAATTCTTTCTTGGGATGGATGTGTTATTAGGATAATGAGGGTTGAGAATTAAACAGGCTAGGATTTAGCACGGCTCTTTTTGTCCTGAAATGCGAAGAAACATCGATACCGCTGATTCAAGAAGACATTCCCTGACTATTGCAGACCGCTCGTTGGTTGGATAGAGAGAGGAGTAGGATTGATGACAGAACTGGGTAAAGTTTAAAAATTAACAACATTTGCCCCCTTTCCTTTTTCTAGTACCAAATATCATGGTTCTAAAGCAAAAATGGCATTTTTGTAGATAGTGATATCAAAACTCACGGTCGTATTCTGTGACTGACGTCTCCATTTGACTGGCTAGGGTGGAACGTCATCACTAAATGGTCTTAAATACTCATATACATCGTACTCCAGAAGATTTGCTAACAAGCGTGCTACTCTCTATTTGAATGACGTGGTCGAGGTGCCAGACTCACAAACATTCTCAAGATTTTGATTACTTCAATCTTCCGATAAAACTTGGCTTTTGGGGAGGGGGCAGAGGTGGTTCAGTTTTAACATAAATATATGAATCTTGCATAACTTTTCCAGAGACAGTAAGGCAAGTTCTGAATGATGTTACTATAAAGTCGGCTTGATAACACTCTACCATTTCTCTATCAGAGGATCTCTCCCTCCCTGTCAACTCCTAACAAATATGTTTATCTGGAATCTACTTCACAATATTGTGTGTGTGTGGGGGGGTACTTTTTCTAAGAGGATTTTGTTCCTATGGTTATTTCCTGAAGCCGTTAGAATGCTACTACCAAGATGAATTTCAGTCTACATGATTTCCCCTCAAATATTTATTAAGTAGCATGGACATACAAAACAATGATAAATTTACATGAAATAGTCCTTCTAAGTCTAAAACTCATAATAAACAGAAAAACAAATGTTAGATTTGTAGTTTTAATCAAGTAAGTATTTCTTTTAGAAGTCCTGTTTAAGGCCATGTGGTAACACTTTCTAGTAATCTATAAATGGGAATTCTCCCTACATTAATTCATCAGATGTCTTTGTTACTACGCTCTTCAGAACTGTCAAGGAAAGTATAACAGGTTGAATCATTTTTCTCCAGAAGTAACAGCTACCTAGAATCTCACAATGTTATCTTATGTGTAAACGGGGTCTTCAAAGATATCGTTAGTTAAGGTTTTGGAGATGCAACCATCTCAGATTTAGGGTAACCTCTAAATCCATTGACTCGTGTCCTTATAAGACAAAGAAGATGCCCATGTGAAGAGGAAGGCAGATGTTGGAGTTATGCTGCTACAAGCCAAGGAATGCCTGGGGCCACTAGAATAGGGAGGAGCCAAGGGAAGTTCTTTCCTAGAGCCTTCAGAGAGCCTGTTGACCTTGGTCTTAAACTACTAGCCTCCAGAATCGTGAGAGAATAAATTGCTGTTAAGGGATCAAGTTTGTGGTAATTTGTTACAGCAGTCCTAGGAAACTACTATGGGGAACACAGTTGCTGCTATCCTAAATCGCAAGCATTTAAAAAGTTTGTTTTTGGCACTGCTAGGAATTTACCCAAGGGATACAGGAGTGCTGGTGCATAGGGGCACTTGTACCCCAATGTTTAGAGCAGCATTTTCAACAATAGCCAAACTATGGAAAGAGCCTAAATGTCCATCAACTGATGAATGGATAAAGAAATTGTGGTTTATATCCACAACGGAATACTACTTGGCAATGAGAAAGAATGGAATACGGCCTTTTGTAGCAACGTGGAGGGAACTGGAGAGTGTTATGCTAAGTGAAATAAGTCATACAGAGAAAGACAGATACCCTATCTTTTCACTCCTATGCAGATCCTGAGAAACTTAACAGAGGACCATGGGGGAGGGGAAGGAAAAAAAAAAAAGGGTTAGAGAGGGAGGGAGCCAAAACATAAGAGACTCTCAAAAACTGAGAACAAACTGAGGGTTGATGGGGGGTAGGAGGGAGGGGAGGGTGGGTGAGGGGTATTGAGGAGGGCACCTGTTGGGAGGAGCACTGGGTGTTGTATGGAAACCAATTTGACAATAAATTTCATATTAAAAAATGGTAAAATGCTAAAAAAATTAAAAAATAAAAAGTTTGTTTTCGGCATCTATTCACGACTGAGGCATATGTAAATTTGAGCCAAGGATGCCAACAAAAGCTGGTGACCCTCAACTCCAAAGATTGACTAATGGTGAAGATTTCAGGCAGAAGACACGGCAACACAAGAGGAGGGGAGAGGTAGCTTTTCAAGAGAAAGGAGAGGAGGTGGGAGGAGTCGAAATAGGATGCGTTTTTACAAAGGATACAAAGAGTAATATACATACATAACCAGGGACCTTCAAAGAAAAAGACTAATAACTAGTGTTTCCCAAGTACCTACGATGTGCCAAATACAACCCCTTATCGTACACATCTTTAATTCTAATAATTCTGTAAGGTAAGTGGTAGCATCCTATTTTACAGATGAAGCACTCAAGGCTCCTAGGGGTCAAATGACTTGCTTGGACTTACCCATTATGAGCAGATTTACTGTGCTCTTCCCCCCTCTTGTCCTCTCTGACCTAAAGGACCTTTCGGATTAGTTAAGGTAGTTAACTAGATGTTAATGTACCTAACAGAATTAGTTCATGTAGCTGTGCGAGATGAAGAGGCTTCAAAGCTTTGGTATGAACAAGAAAGAAAAATGTAATTTTTTAAAGTGTAGATTTAATTAAGTGCCAAACGTGATATATGAAAACTAAGTGCTATGGGAAGTCAGAGATGGGGGGAGGAAAAAATCACAAGTTTTCGTAGAGGTGTGAGGCTTTGAGCTGGGTTTAGAGGACGAAAAGAAAGTCTAGGTATCACAGTTTTGTGTGGGGAAAGAGGCAGGAGGTCTTCTAGCATGAAGGAGAAAGATGGAAACTGAAGGGTCTCCTAAGGGACTGGGAGGGGGAAGGCGCTTGAACCGAGAATGTGAAAATTAGATTACAAGGGTGAACATGAGTCTTTGAGGATTGGAAAGCCATCGATATCTTTGTGGTTGGTTAACTGATACAACGAACCTAATCTATCTATCTATTTCTATATCTAGATCTATGTCTAGATCTATCTATCTTAGGAAGGTTCATAAAATAAGGTAGTCAGATTGGAAAGGTGGAGATGAGAAGCTAACTAACCTGATAATCAATCAAGAGGATGGATTCCTAAATACAGATAGGAACAGTGGAGGTGGAAAATAATGAATGGAAGGAAGAGGTACCAACAAGATTTCACATGGCTGGAAAAGCATCAGAAGGGGAAAAGAGTGTCTTAAGGATGAGAGTTGAGATAATTTAGTCAAAGTTTTGGTTACTATTGTTGGGGGTTCTCTGGCAAACAAGGAGTTTTCCAGATTTTTGGCTTTTTAAGTACCTCCATTATAGTCAGTGTTTTTTTTCTTTTTTCCACAGCATACCATTTCATCATAATTCTCTTTTATAAGACACAGAGCAAAAAATAAATAAACATTTTTAAATCACTGGAATCTACACGTATGTTTAAATATTGAGATCATAAATGTTTGAAAGCTGTTTCATGATTGAGTTATTTCTGTTGACAACATATCCAGTGAAAAGGAGGTTATTATTCTCAAGAGAAAATTGCAAGGAATATTTTTCTTTGGGAGAAAGCAAGACACAAGTCTACGGGCCTCAAAGTGTTAATACAATTAATGTAATTTTAAACATCTATCTTACTCTTGGAGGATAACTAATTAGCTTGAAGAACTTAGTTTAATACATCTAGAGGCTCCTAGGAGTTCTTCGAAAGAAGTTGCTACAGAGTTCCAGGGTATTATAATCATTATTAATTGCAGCATTTTAAAGTGCACACCAGATAAGCTTCCAAGGAAAAGGACCTAAATTTATTTGAAAGGTCACAGAAATTTATTTTACTTATCCAACTGCATGGCGATAAAAATACAGATGCTCTGATAAAATCCAGCTCAAGTGTGTGGGTAGCATGATATAGTAGAAATGACCTGCTGAATTTAGAATTAGGGGAATGATTTTCTCCTTTGGTTCCTCCACATACTAACAGTGTGATCTTAACCGTGGTATTTAATCTTCATAAGCCAGTTCTCACCTATAAATTGGGCATAATAATGTTTATTTTAACCCAGCGAGGAGAAAGAGGTTGTTCCATTTCTTCCTCCGTGATGAACTGCCAACAACTGGAAACATGCTCGACAGATAGTAAGGGCTCAAAACATTTTCTGATGAATGAATGGATGGATAAATGAATATTTATATTTCAAGTATTTGGTAAAATGAAGCACCTAGGTTTAGAAGTTTTATCTACTGTACCTATGATGGAAAAAAACTATTTAATGTTGTACTACTGCCCATCTCTTGCCAACTCTACAAAGATGTCACATTGGTAGCTCGAAATTGGCCATGTTGGAGTATGTGTGCCACCCAACTTGGCAAAAGCCACAAATCAGACCCTCACACCCAAGACCCAGTTGTTCAACACTGACCAGCATACCACTTTTTCCCATCTTTGTCATTTGGCCTATGCCGACTATGTCTCCTCTACAATTGAAATACTTGTAATCGCACCAACAAGGCAGGCCCTCTGGGTCACTGCCCAACCACCATCTTGGCTTGAAGTACTTTCCTCCCAGAAATCACATCACATCACCCTGCAGCTAACTTTAACTCAGATGTTATACCCTTAAAAATGAACGCTGATTCCTCCAAGTCAGACTCAGGTACCTCTTCGAGGTGTTTATCATTCAGTAGTTACCACCACAATATTACCCCAACGTATTATAATAAATGCTTATTTGTATAGAGCGCTCTTGGGAGCACAAGGACTCTCTTATTCACAGTTACAGTCTCTGGACCTTGCTCCCAGAGGAGGTACTCAATGAAGGAGAGTTCTATGAACAACTAAATAAACCCAATTTGGTTTTTCACATGCTAGCAATACAGGAAAATTAACTGGATTGTTAGTCCAAGAAATATAGTAAGTAGAGCATAACCACTCCTACACAGGCACTCTGCGCTTGACATAAATTTCTGAATGTTCGTGGGGGAATCTACTACGCTAATCTAGACAATTAGTCCTGAAGCTGCTGGCAGTTTTCACGGACATTTTCATGGAAGATCATTGGTTTAAAAACAAATAGTTGATGACTGTGACAGATCCAGTCAATATTAATTCCTGTCTGGTAAATTTATTGTGACTATGTAACAGTGACATTTGAAGTCATCTGTTTGGTCTAAAAATCTTATTCATAGGACAGATGCCCACAGGGCCGGTCAGAACGGCTTACTAAGCAAACATTTTTTTTTTTTTTTTCTTTTGCGTCTTTGGGCATGAAGCATTCTAGGCAAAACTGTATTCTTCCTACTCGTCACTCTTGCCTCACACGGCTCAGATGTTGTACCAGTCATTATCTATGTCCCTTAAGATCCATTTCATGTCCTACTACAAACTACATTTCCCAGACTAATTTGCCAATTAACTTGTGGATGCATTCGGAAAATGTGAGGCACTGGCGAGGAAATTAAATGGTGGGAAAAAGGGAAGATTCGGAGTTTTTCTCTCTCTCCCTGCTCTGGAGGGTATTTTCTGGCAGCCACTGAATCTCCTTTGGTATTCCAGCTTCCTCGATCTCTACAGGACACACCCTCCTCCTTTTTTTTTTTTGAATACTAGATTTTAACGTTTATTTATTTTTTTGGGGACAGAGAGAGACAGAGCATGAACGGGGGAGGGGCAGAGAGAAAGGTAGACACAGAATCGGAAACAGGCTCCAGGCTCTGAGCCATCAGCCCAGAGCCCGACGCGGGGCTCGAACTCACGGACCGCGAGATCGTGACCCGGCTGAAGTCGGACGCTCAACCGACTGCGCCACCCAGGCGCCCCATCCTCCTCCTTTTTTGTTTGCAGCTCCTGCCAGGCAGTCCTCACCTGATTATAACTCCCTCCACATGACCTAGACTTGCAAAATCTAGTATTACCACCTGGTGTTTAAATATTCAGCCACAGAGGTGGGATAGGCTTTCTGCTATTTGTCATCTCTAGGTTGCTTTATCACTTTTCTTGGCTTCTAAGGTCTTCTATCACCTGTGTAACTCGCTGCCACTATTAAGAACCCCCCCCCCCACCTTGGAATTATTTAGAGCAGTTTCCTTTATTATTGTTGTTGGTTCAGGATCATTTATTTTTCTTCACGGCATCGGTGTTTTATTAGGTGATGAAAATTTACAATTCTGAATCATCTTTGGCTTATTTCATCTCACCCCTTAAATCCGATCTGTTGCCAAGCTTCATACGTCCCACTTCTATTATCCTCCCTCCTTTCCATTCCCATTCTTCAGAAATACCATTGCTTCTTCCCAGAAATACTGCGGCATCCTGCATTTGGACCCTCTGCTCTCAGCCTCTTCCCCTTCTATTTCAGCAAGAACAAGGAGCCCAGGGCCTACTGGAGGTAGTTTGGATGGACGGGAACATAGACGGGATTACATTAAGGCTTCAGGTGAAACAATAAGGGAAATTCAGTAAGAGCAGCTGTCTTAAGGCTGGGCATCACGGAGACTGGATAGGAAGGTGGTCCCGGCTTCAAGGCATCAGTAGGAACCCTACCAGTAATAGTTTGCACACTTTCACTGCAGTTTTTTCTCATTATTGTGGCTCACCTACCCTCTAGGTGTCGGTCTCATTTGGTTCTATGTCTGACTGCTGTAGCTTATTCGGTTTCTGCTCCCTCATAATTGACTTATACATAACTTTCATGGCTACACCCCTGCCATGTAATTGAAGCAATGTAGCTTCTGTACCTGTTGTGAGGTTCTTGGGTTTCCTATTTCTACAAAGAGATAGAGATCTGATTAAGCAACTTATCTTTTGAGGCCGAGCTCTGGGTCTCATCAAACAAAAAGCGGGCAGAGTTATGTGGGACCTGAACTCACCCTTGCACAGGGCCCAGACACAGGGCAGTTCCCTTAGAAATAGAGTGATCATTAAATTTATCATCCGAACCAGGGAACTTTTGAGAGTGACAGAGGGCACAATAAATAATTACACAGGAAAGATGAACATAAACTGACATTTCTTTCTGAGCAAGCTGCAACTTACTGTCACCATATTTATAAAATACTCCAGGCAGACATTGTAAATTGGGTGTATTTCCACTGATTGATTTTTCTAGTGTTCTTCAAATTGTTCCTGAATATCTCTTTTTAAGGTGGAAAGCCATTCACTCTGCCCCAACCCTGACTTGATCCTCTTGATACTTTACGTGTGCATTCAAATGTCTGTTTTGTCATGAAGCCTTCCCTGATTTGTCCACCAGGGAGTTAGTCTTTTTATTCACTTAAAATTGCATTGAAACTATACATTCTAGGACCTGTGTTTTCTATCCTACATTCTATTTATGCACGTGCCTTCTCTTGACTACCAGGTGTAAGCTCCTAGAAGGCATGAGCTATGTTAGTACATTTTTTTTTTATATTCCACATTGCCTAAGTAGTATTTTGCTCATAGTCAGTGGCCAATGAATATTCATTATATGAGTGATTGCTAGGTAATGAAATCATCACTCTTGCCGTTGTTGTCTCAAGTTCATCCAATTATTCTGAATCCAAATGGCTACAAAACGCAGGAAAGATCAGACATTGATCATGTCTAGATTAGAATAGTGGTAAGATAAACAGAAATAAGAAGATTGAAGGTACCATATTTACATGGTCTGAAGAAGATTTAACAGGAAACAAATCAGAGTGAGGACATTTTGTTCCTGAAGAGATAGACAAGAAATCACAGATAATTGAAAGGGAAAAGAATAAATCTATTTTTCAATAGGTATTTGTTTGAACACACACAATTTATTCTGACAGATATCTAAATTGAGTATCTCTTGGTTTCTATAATGTATTTTATAAAATCATTTACAAGTTCAATTTAATCTATACAGAAATCACAATGCGTATCAGTCTTGCTATTTTTTAAAGTGCCTCCTAATGAAAAGTTCTGATATTTTAGAGAAGATTTTAATTGTTATAGAAAGAGAAGCTCAAGAGTAAACTTCCATTTGTATTTGAGAAGCTTTATAGCCCTCTTCAACACTGGTCATTGGATATTACGTCAGATAATTTCAGTAAATAGGAAGTGCCATCTTGTTTTTAATTGTACTCTACCCAGGATTCTTTTCTCTCTCAAAATACAGATTAAGTGGGAAACATGGGTGGCTCAGTCGGTGAAATGTCCGACTTCAGCTCAGGTCACGATCTCGCGGTTCACAAGTTTGAGACCCGTTTGCTGTGCGCTGACAGCTCAGAGCCTGGAGCCTGCTTCTGATTCTGTGTCTCCATCGCTCACTGCCCCTCCCCTCCTCATGATCTGTCTCTCTCTCTCTCAAAAATAAATAAAAATTAAAAAATTAAAAAAATACAAATTAAGTTACATAATACTTTAGGCGTAGGAGCCAGAGTAGATTTTCTTTGAGGGTAGTATTTTGAAAATAACTGTACATATCTAGGAATTCAAGCATTGAAAATTGACTCGATAGGTCTCCTCCAAATCAGGATACAAGGCAAATATGGACCTTTTATTACAACTATAGTGGATTCATTTTTGTCCCTCAACGATGCCCCTTTAAGGTGCCACATATGACCTTAGGCCAGTTGCTTAAGCTCTATACAACACAATTTTCTCATTTGCTAATCAGGGAGGATCCTCACCTGCCTCCAGAACCCATGTGATCCTAAAAAGCCCATTGGAATGTGATACATAGTAATTATTTAATAAACAGTGGTTATTATTCTCATTGTAATACATGCAGCATACTGTATGATCTCATAGACCTCTTCAGTTTAATAGTCAAACCACAAGCAACCTTATGAGTTAACAACTGTGCTAGTCATTACCTAGGCAAAGGAATCTGACGAGGCCTCAGCTCTTAAGGAATTTGGGTTGTGATTACAAATAAACACACCGAAACAATTAGCAAACTAAAATAAAAACTACACAGGGTTGCTAAATTAGATGCTGCCAACGACTTACTACACAGATTCAGAGATGGGGTAATTTATAATCGCCACATGGAATTGACAAGTTTTTGTAAGGAGGAAGTGTTTGAGATTTCCCTTACTGTAGTGGTTCTCATAGTGCCTATTAAAATCACCCTGGAAGTCTCAAAAAAATGCCCACACCTTGACTTCATCACAGAACACCAGAACTTTCAAAGATGGGATTCAGGCATCAGTATTTTTCCAAGCTCCCCACATGAATCTGTTGTGTGGTCAAGGCGGAGGGCCATGGCTCTCAAGGAAGGAGGAGCCTCTCCCTAAATCAAAAGGGGGTCAAGGAGATCATTTCGGGGGAAAGAACTATCTGAAGAAAACATTCACGGGGTGATAATGTACACGTCAAGCCTGCCGAAAATAAGCAGCACAAGTGGGGATCAGAAGGCAAGGTAGGGGGAAGTATTAACAAACTGACGGGCAAAATTTCAGCGGGGCCAGAGAGGAAAGCACTGTGAAGGCCAGGATGAAAAGTTTAGGGCTCCTTAATGGAAAGGCAAGATTTAACACGGTAAATCAGTAATAAGACTCAATACTACTACTATGCACACTCAGAAGAACAGAAATAAGAACCCCGAAGCTGAAATCAAAGCACAGGGGCCAGCATACCTGACTTCTCTTTTCCTTTCCCGGAGCTGGTTGTACTTCACGCTCCCGTGGTTTGACTAAGCTCTTCAGGTAGCTTCAAATACCTTAACTACTTCAGGTCTAGATCACTGTTTCTCAGCCTTATCTACCTCACGTGAAGAGGAAGTAGGGTGCAGGGGTCCCACCTCCACAGATGCTGATTTAATCGGTCCAGTATGTGACCTGGGCCTGGAGTAGTTAACACGTTCAAAGCCCCGCACGTCTAACAAGCTTTCAGGTGATAGCTGACCACGCGGGCTCATGAGGAGCAGTGGTCCGGTTCAGCAGTTCTTAGACGCCAGCCTGCATCACAATCCCCTGCCTTCCGGGTCCACATGTAACTGCTGGGCCCCACCCCCAGAGTTTCCAATTCAAATGACCTGGGGACGGAGGGTTTCATGCAGGTCCGTTAAATTCCCAGGTGAAGCTAATGGTGATGATTCAGGGACCTTACTTCGAGAGTCGCTACTCGAGATATAAAGCAATTTATTTGCTTTATTTACAATTTACTCAAGATTTATTTACATTTTCGGGGCGCCTGGGTGGCTCAGTCGGTTGAGCATCCGACTTCGGCTCGGGACATGATCTCACAGTCTCTGAGTTCGAGCCCCGCATCGGGCTCTGTGCTGACAGCTCCGAGCCTGGAGCCTGCTTCCGATTCTGTGTCTCCCTCTCTCTCCGCCCCTCCCCTGCTCATGCTCTGTCTCTCTCTCTGTCTCAAAAATAAATAAAAAACATTAAAAAAAAGATTTGTTTACATTTTAAATACTTCCCTTTCATTCCCTACTGGATTTCAAGACATCTTCACCTACAAAGCCTTTTTTTAAATAGTAGCTTATGTTATCACCCTTGGATTAGACACATGAGTGCATAAGGGACAGGACATGAATATTCTGTCTACTTGGATGCACAGATGCCTCGAACCTAGAAACTATCTGACAACATTCACCCAGTTGATGGATTGTGTGTCGTCTGTTCTGTTCCTTACCTACTGGTTCTTTTATTTAAGTGATGACTGTAATTCTCATTAGCTGCTGATGGAACATTAAGATTTTGTTTGTGGAACCTGGCAAAACCTACTTGTGGCAGGGCATCGGTTGGTAAGCATCACTTAGGCAGCAACACCCAACCGTCCAGGTGGCCGAACAGCAGGTGCCGGTGCTGTGAGTAATGCTGGCATGAGGAGGCGGTGGTTCTTTTGACCATCGCGGGTATTTTGTGATTTAATTCACGAATGCCTCAAGTTTGAGATCCAATAAATGACCTTCTGTTACACAATCTGCGGCACTGAAGTTTTAGACGAAGGAGAGCACATTCCTTTTAGCCTAAGGAGTAGCAATAACTCAAGGTTATGGAGAATCTACCATGTTCTATCTCATCTAAACGTCTTTGGACTTGTTCTGAAAGAGTCTCTATTTCCCTCCTGCTTCTGGATCACCCTTCCTCATCTATTTTCAGATCTTGATTGAGATGTCACCGCCTGAGTGAGGTCCTTCTTAACGTCCTGTGTCCAGTCACCGTGCCTGCCTCCGTGCTGCCTAGTTTGTGGTTTATATGTCTATTACTGTGCTTATTTCACCGTATGAGACCTGGATATCACCCAGCTCTCCTCCCCAGATGGCAGAAACACTGACGACAGAGGCAGTGCCTCACCCACCTCTCTCTCTCTCCGGCACCTCCAGCAGTGTTTGGCAGAAGGGAGGTACTTAGTTAACATCTCTCATGAGAAGTTCTTGGAAGCACTGATCCTCACCTTCTGTTGTCTTGGGAGTCTCGTAGATGCTTCCCCGTCTCTCTGTGCTCTTCCCAAATGCAGAGCTTATGCCTCTGATTTTCACGGATCTTTCACGTCTGCGAGCTAGCCCTGACCGTGAGCCTGATGAGAATCTATTTTGTTTACAGTTCTACCATCAGTACTGTAAAACAGGCTGTTAAACTGGTTTATGGATAGTATTAGGCTAATTTTCTGAAGTTCAAATTCCATCTGTGTGGCTGAATACATTTTGCTTATTCTTAACTAGAAAAAAATGAGCATTCCAATAGGTACTATTTAATACTCTGGTCGGGATGTATTTTGCACCGTTTGCCTTCCGAAAACCCCTCCTACAGTCACTGTGCCGCTTTCGAGTATACTAAAATATACCGGGGACTGAGTCATCCATAACACGGGTGTGATACAAATGGTACAGGAAGGGGCTTGGGATCATGTTCAGGCAACCTAGATTCAAGTTCTAGATCTCACATCATCTTGCTGGGTGGCTCTAGACAAGTAAATTTAGTCTCTGGCCCTCAGTTTCCTTTCCTCTGAAATGAGGAGCTGGACTATGTGATTTCGCATGGTTTTCTCAAGTTACTTCAACTGATTGCTCCTCGATATCCTCGCCTGTAGCATAAGAATAATAATAGTATCTGTCATTTACGGCTGCCATGAGGGTTAAATGAGAAGCATTTGGACCGGTGCCTGACACACAATAAACACTCATTAAAGCCTCTGTTATTCATATTCTTATTTCCATTTCTGACTTTCTCTAGTTCTAAAATAGGCAAATTGCAATTATTGCCCGATGTGGTACAGCACCAAAGGAAGTAGCAAATCTCCAATGGCAGATGCAAAAGAACATTTTACTTTGCATCCATTCATTCGGCAAATATTTATTGAGTTCCTAGAAAAGTGGTGGGGCTGGCAATATGGCAGTGCGTGAGCCCTGGTCCCTGCACTAATACATTCACAATAAAAAATACAATAGAGCACACCTTTTTAGCTGGTGGTAACTGCACAGGTGAAAACAGTGCGGGTTAACAGGATAGACAGTTGAGAAAGGGAGAGAGCAAAGGGGAGGAGGAGAGACCATAACCCAGAAATGACATCCAGAAAATATCCTTGGACTCCTGAGATCACATATATTTTTGCATTTGAACAGGAGAACGTGGGAAACCTTTCTGGAAAATCCTTTTTTTTTTTACTCTTAAAAAATATTTATTTTGAGAGAGAGAGAGAGAGAGGGTGAGCAGGGGAGAGGCAGAGAGAGAGGGAGAGAGAGAATCCCAAGCAGGGGCTCAGTCCCACGAACTGGTTGAGATCATGACCTGACCTGAAATCGAGAGCCGGACGCTTAACCGACTGAGCCACCCAGGTGCCCCTCGGGAAAATCATTTCTAAAAAGCTGTACTGAAAATGTTCACAAACCAAAGTGCCCTGCTAGGTGCTGGGATACAGTGAGATTTACGGCAACACAGATACGGTGAGGAAGCTCATAATTTACTTGGTGATGAACAAAACTGCTGGTGACCGGTGACCTTTAGTATACAGCCAACTGTGAAACGTTTTCGATCCTTTGTAGAACAAAGGAGTGGAAACAGTAGGTGCGTAAGACTGAGATGAGTGGACAAGGGAACAAGCAGCTGTGAGACATGTTCCACCTTCAGATCCTCAGGGTTGACGGGGGCGGACATGCGTCCCTTCATTTATTTCAGGGCAGAAGGCTTCTGGCAGTTGTGGTGACTGTGACATCCCAGCCACTATGTGAGGCGCCAGGAACCATATGCTATTCAGTTTTCACAGTAGCCTTAAGAGATGAGAGATAATTGTTTTCCTCATTTTACAGATGAGAATTTCAAAGATACAGAGAGGGTAGGATACTTGAACTAGATTACCCAGCTAATAAGTGGCAGAGCCCAAGTCTGGATCTAATAGAGTGTGACTTTGAAACCTGTATTTATCTCAGTCAAGGAGCTCACAGACTTGTTCTATATAACAGCACCTGCCTCAGGCTGGGGGAAGCTGGCTCGGGACGCAGATCACTGCTTCCTGTCTGTTACATGCACGAAGTAGTGGCCAGTGGCTAGGGTCCTCAGCCCTGGACTCAGAAGAAAACTGAATGCTTGCCAAAATTTTTCTTTCAATATGGGTGCCGAAAGAAAAAAAAAAAAAAAACTCAACTCCTCAGTAAAATAAATAACAGGGATAAGTAGCTATAAATATTAACTTAGAGCCTGCCAAATATGTCAACAGAGTAAGTCACTGAAGGTATTGTTATAAAGTTTGGTGAGCAATGAGAATATTTTTGCATTTAGCAACCATTTAGTGTTTCCTTTGGAGTCTCTTTGGTTCGAATTCCCAGGTCATTCACCTGCTTTCTGCAAAGAGTTTTCCCTCAGATATATCTGAATTCTTCTTCTTATCTTTCGACTGGTTGTTGTTTAAGCAAACATCTACTGTAATTAGCAATGGTAAGTAAAAGGGGGATGGGATGACTCATTTTTAAAGAATGTGGAAGCATTATACAATGAACTAAAAATATTGCACTGCCTTCAAAAAGGGACACAAGTAAAGGAGATAGAAGAGACAACTAAGTTTAAAAGCACTGCTCAAAACCGTATTGATGTTTTATGACATATTTCAGGTCAACAAACACTGTCACTGTTATTACATTGTACGGGAAAGGATGTAAATGGAGAGAGAAGTTTAGAGGCAAATTAAGATTTTAGAGACAGCTGAGGGGAGACCGGGGGTATGGGTCAAAAACACTTTGTCGAAACACCATTTACTTCCCTCTCATCCTTAAAACCTACATTCTGCTAAAATATGTTAACCGTGGCAAAATGATTAAGTCAATCCCTAATTCTGTGCCTTTCGCCTCTTTAATGAAGCATACCCATACATGGTGCCAAAAAAATGGAGAGGGGACATCCTCATGAATTTAAAACACTGTAAAATGAAAAAGGAGCTCGCATTTCAGTATCAATTACCTACCACAGCACAATCTTGGCCATCTGTGTCTCTCAGATACTACCATTTTCCAGCTAGGTGAGGACTAACACCGAGTGTGTCAGCATTTTAATGTTAACTCTTTCTGCAACACGAGGGCTCCTAAGAAACACATTACACATGGATCTAATTTCTTAAACAGAATATTCAGGTTAGTACTGAGTTCCGTCACGATCTGGATTCGCGTTATGAAGAGGTGTCACACATGAGCTATTGGACCCAAGAGGAACTGGCCCCGAAGGGGTTGCCAGCACCATATTTCAAGAGGAGAGGCTCAAACAAAGGTAGATTGACTTCCTGAAATAGTGTCTTCCAGAAAACCTTTGTTGTGTTGCATATGTCTTCTTGATCGCACTCGGCCCATTGTGTTGCCGGGGTAGAAACAGGCACCCTTCTTTCAGCATTTTTGGAAAGCGGCTGAATGTTTCTTTGCGTGGCTGGCTTTGCAAAATCTTTAAACTTTATTCAGCCTCACTATCAAATGCCACTTTTGCTAACATAATACCACGCTTTTCTCCCCTTTCTAATTCTATACAATATTTGCTTTTATACAGAAATCCATCCATTCCACAAATATTTGTTTAGCATCTGTTCTGTGCGCTAAGTACTGAGAATACAACCATGAACACGGCAGTCTATCATCACAGAATTTCTAGTCTAGTAAGAATGACAGTTTGGCTTCTTATGTTGTCCCAGGTAGACATACTTGGCCCTGACTCGTCGCTCTCAGAGTGCGCAACTAAATAAATTGCGAGAAAGTCTACTACAGATCGAATCTTTCTAAGACCATCACTTTCTTTCCATCGGGGTCTTTACAGAAGCATTTAACGGCTCTTTTTTTTGCCACTGATTCACATCCAAACTCTTTAGCAACCGGTCCCACTGCAACTTTGTCCTCATCCTTTCCTAACTGCACTCCCTTAACCCTCCACATGGACTTGCCCCTCTAGTCACTGCTTGGCCACTAAGCATACCACCTGTAGGCTTGGCATGGGTGGCATGGGAGCTCAAGGTATTTTGTTTCATTTCAGCTGAAGGCACATTGGGAAGGCACATTACAGTTTGTATTTTTAAGGCCCTTGAGTGATTCTGGTATAACATTGCTTTCTCTGTCTTTAAACTCTGCTCGCAACCCAAGGCCAAATCAGATCCGGCACCTTCTAGAAAGCATTCCTCAACTATTGCTTCACATCATGATCTCTTCATCCTTTAAACTACGACAACACTATAATGCTTTTTGTCCCGTTTCTTTTCACATGGATAGCCCCAGAACTTTGGAGTGTTACCTGTTTTGCGGATGGAAACCTGATCTCTCCAACGAGAAAACGGACTCTAAAGGAGACAAGTCTATTATCCAGGGACTTTGTGATTTAGGTTTAACTTTTTTAGTCTCTCTAGTAATAACTTCATAATAGTAGCTTTAGGTCTCAATGAATACATGAAACCTCCGAGTGACTCTTTCTATTCAAAAGGAGGCTTGTCTGTTCTTGCAAGATCTAGTTTTTAATGTGCCATCTTGCAAAATATTAGCCTAAACGTAGGTAAGATAATTGTGAAACTGTATTAACATTGCTTCTGAAGACATAATAAATCATTTATTTCTGCTTTGTGGCATATTTTACAGTGAAGGACATTTTCTACTTATAAAATAAAGTGCAAAAATTACTATATAGATTCTCTTTTGATGAAAAAGCATATTAAAAATTATTTAAGCAACGTGAACAGATATTAGGTTGCTCCCTTTGATGGAAAGAAACACTGACTGCTTTTTCTGGGCTCACGAGATTACCATGCATTGTATCAAAATGCATGTATTTCTAAAACCAAACATCTGAAAAAATGAGTATCGAGCTACATGATCCATTTTTCTTTAAGGTGACTTTTTGCATAATTTTATATTATTTCAATAAATCTACTTGATATTTGTCAAGACTTACAAGCTGACGTTTTATTTAATTTTTTTTAATGTTTATTTATTTTTGAAGGAGAGAGGGACAGAGTATGAGCCCATAAGGATCAGAGAGAGAGGGAGACACAGAATCTGAAGCAGGCTCCAAGCTCTGAGCTGTCAGCGTGCAGCCCGACGCGGGGCTCGTACTCACGAACTGTGAGATCATGACCTGAGCCGAAGTCGGACGCTTAACTGACTGAGCCACCCAGGTGCCCCCTGATGTTTTATTTTAAAAAGAAATATATTATGTTTTAAAAGACAGTGTTATAATTCTAATTCTAAAATGTTAAAATGTTCTCCCAAAGCATTATTCTAAATATTCGAAATTATGTATTTGTAATGCAACTGCTTTCCAATTTTTACAGTATTTCTCATATTTTGGTCTATTATGATTATAATCTTTTTCATATTCTTCTTACATGTTTAAAATCTTTTTTGATCATTATTTTATTTAAAATTTCTTTATGTAACACGCAGCAATTTGTCTCACCTCAGTGAAATTCTATACATCAGCGTTTTCCAAAGTCGTATTTTCAACACTAACTCCTCAAATTGTAATTCTACTTTAAAAAATTGCATTAATATAGAATATTTCCAGTTTTTCTACTTGTCTGTATTTATAGAAATTATTTTAGAATGCTTATCTGACACACGGTGTCAGTTTGACTCACATCTTAAGCTGTGATGGTTTGGAGAAATTATAGACATGAAGGGCTTGGCACTAATTCTGAAACACAGTGGTATTTTCGTGTGTGTGCAAGTTGGTTTTCTCTATTGACCCACCTCAAATGTGGGCAAAGAAAGGGCTTGTAGTTCTAATGGGTAAGCCGTTGAGATTTTCCAGTAGGTCGTGATAATGGTGGATGGAGTCTGCTGCCTTGTTATTTGTCTTGCTGGCATGTCAACAAAGCCCGGTTTTCTTTTAATTAAGAGTTGCTGTTACAACTTGTTTTCTTTTAAACCTCCTCTCCTAGTGATTCAACCTACTTGTCCCCAAAGAGCATTTGATTGAAAATCATGCTGGGCCAGACCAATTTCACACTTGAGAGAAAATCACCAGCCCCTTCCATATCCTTTGTTTATTTCCCCCCTACAAAAGACATTCTCAGTAAATTGGAATTAATTAATTAACTAATTAAGGTCTATCTTTAGAATACAAACACTTAGGGGCTGAATTGTGCCCCTCGTCCCTTGCAAATTCATATGTTGAAACCCAAGCTCCCAATATGACTGTATGTGGAGACAGGGCCTTTAAAGAGATAATTAAAGTTAAATGAGGTCATTAAAGTAGGGCTCTAATCCAATATGACTAGCGTCCTTATAAGAAGAGGAAGAGATACCGGGTATGTGTGTGCACAGAGAAAAGGCTATGCGAGGACAAAGCAAGAAGATGGACGTCTGCAAGCTAAGGAGAGGGGCCTCAGGAAAAACCAAACTTGCCAACACCTTGATCTTGGACTTCTGGCACCTAGATCTGTGAGAAAACATTTCTGTTGTTTAAGCCACTCGGTTTGTGTTATTTTGTACGGTGGCGTTAGAAAACTCACACGAACACTCTTGCCTCTTCTCAGGACACTTACAACGCACCTGGGAAGGTATACCCTTCAAACAAATATTTAAGCGACAGAGAGAAATACCTAGGTTGGAGAAAATATAATGAGGTTAATTATTTATATATATTAATTTTAATTATTTTTATATATTAATAAATAATTAAATTAATTAACCACATAAAAGATGAGGATACAGAAGGAGTGAGTTGTTAAAAGGGGAACATGTCTTTGAGTGGGTAAGCATTGATAGATTTCTACAAGTAAACAAGAGGTTCCTTTAAAACAAGGTTGGAAGAGACCCAAAGCCACATGCGTAACTCATTATCTCATGACATTTCAGAGCCTGCTCCAAAGGTCATCTTCTTTTCCAAACCAGGACTTGGCACACATGGCCTGACACATGAATGCACAAGAAAACAAAATATATGGGATTGGCACTGTCCTCGTAGTCCTAAAACATATGATCAACTTCAGTATTCTATCTTTCGTCCCTTCGATTCATAGCACCTACATGTTATCTTGCTGAACTTCCCCTCGAGAGAAATATGACTTGATGAGCACAATTTATAATGTAATTAAGGAACAGCTTTTACTTACAGGAAATTTTATAATAACGACACTGAATCAATAATAAAAGCAGCAAAAAATACAGTCATCAACTACTGAATCACGTACTAGATTTAGAGCTTTCATAGGAATTATTGAATTCTCACAATAACCCTATCAGTTTGGCAGTATTCTTATCCCACTTCCTAAGTGAGGCGAGTTCCATGGTTAAAGGAACGTGCTCTAAGTGACGCAGCTGGTATTTGATGTAGCCGTGATTTCAAAACATCCAGACTAGTACCAGAAGTCAATTTCAAAATCAAAGTCTTTACCATCACTTACAGAAAACATGTATAACAGACACACACACACACACACACACACACACACACACGTATAATACCTATTGTGTGTGTGTGTATGTACACACACAAATGTACTGTGCGGATGCATATACTGTAAAAATATGCATGAAGTACCGGCATAAAAGTAGACAAAGATCAATGGGATAGAATTGAGAGTCTGGAGAGAAATGAGATAAAAGAGATGGTCAACTAATGTCTGACAAGAATTCCAAGAAAATTTAATGAGGAAAGAATAATATTTTTAACAAATGGTGTTGGGACAATTGGACATTCACATGCAAAAGAATTAAATTGGATCCTTTCCTCAAGCCATACACAAAAATTAACCTCAAATGGATAGCAGAAGAAAATGTAAGAATTTCAATTTTATTTATTTTTTTAATTAAATTTAATAATTATTTGTTTATTAATTTTATATATTAAACTACAATTTTAATAGTGAAACTCTTAACAGAAAACATAGGAGTAAATCTTTATAATCTTGGATCAGGTTAAGCCTTCTTAGATATGACATCAAAAGCACAATAGATAAAGGCACAAAGGGAGAAACTGAACTTCCTCAAAATGAAAAACTTTTGTGTTTTAAAAGACTCCACGAAGGCAGTGAAAAGACAACCCCAGAATGGGAGAAAATGCCTGCAAATCATATACCTGATAAGGGACTTGTATCTAGAATACACAAAAACCCCTCATAAATCAAAAATAAAAACGCAATAACCCAGTTAAAAACGGGAAATGTTTCTGAATAGACCTTTCTCCAAAGAAGATATATAAATAAATAGCCAATAAGAACATGAAGAGACACTCAACATCATTAATCACCAGGAAAATGAAAATTAAAACCACAATGAGGAACCACTTCACACTCGGTAGAATGGCTATAAGAAATTTAAAGCCTCGTAAAATAACAAGTGTTGGTGAGGATTTGGAGAAATTAGAAATCTCATACATTGCTGGTGGGAATATAAAACGGCGAATTGTTTTTGAAAACAATTCGGTACGCAGTTCCCAAGACAGTTAAACATAAAGTTATCATACAGCCCAGCGATTCCACTCATACTAAATAAAAACATATTTCCCCACAAAAGCTTATACACAAATGCTCATGGCAGTATTATGTAGTGGAAACTACCCAAATGTCCATCAACTGATGAAGGGCTAAACAGAAGGTGGCATGTCCACAGCACGGAATATAATTTGGCCATGAAAAGGAATTCGGTATTGCTGTATGGTATAATATGGATGAACTATAAAAACATTATGCTAAGCGAAAGAAGTCCATCATAAAAGACCAAATACTGTGTAATTCCATTTACATGAAATGTCCAGAACAGGCAAATCTATATGGATGGAAATGAGATGTATTTTTGCCTTAAGAAGGTGAGAGGGGTAAATGAGGAGTAACCTTTAATGGGTATAGGATTTCTCTGGTGTGGGGGGGGGAGATGAAATATTCTAACATTGTTTGTTAGTGACGATTGCACAGCTCTGAATATACTAAAAAGCACTGAGTTGTACACTTTAAATGGGTGATACACCTCAATAAAACTATTGACAATATATGAAGTTCATTCCAAAATGTGTCAGTTGCTTTGAATTTCTCTAGTCTTTATATACTGAAGTCAATATGAGGGGAAGGTTATTGGAACACCAAGAGGTTTGGAGACAAAATTCCTTTTCTTTTTTTACTTTGAAAATGCTCATGCCATAGTGTATCAAGTTAAAACTGATTTAATTCTCCTGAACAATTAATAGAATTCTTTTTTGGTATGATTGAGTTGTAAAACCAAAATCAATATACTGAATATTAACACTTGCTTCTTTTTACCCTTGTCTTATAAATGACTGACCAGCCAACAAATAAGTCAGTTACTTCTTGCCTGTTCAGCAGCTAGGCATAGTGATGTTGTAAATACCCCGAGACTCATTAATCCAAAACTAAGTTTCAAAATACTACGTGATATGATGATTAACACCACAGATTAAGGCTAATATGATGTAAAATAGAATTGTTACGTAGGACATGCAGAGCTACTCTTTGATTCAGCTAGGAAACGTGACCCTTTGCCTTCACACATTTTTAGGTCTGCAATGTAATATAGACTTGCGTGGGGAAATAGGTTCTACTTACATAAATGGGTTAGAAAGAAGCTTTAGGGCAGAAAACTGCCACCATGGGGTGAAAGTGCCTGAGGTTGGCTAGCCGGATATTGTAATGGGATCATGAATAACTTGTTATATCACCTGCAGGAAGTTACTTTCCATCTGACTTCAATATACTATTGTACTTTGATCACAAATTCCACTTGCCCCCCTCCCACCAGAACCCTTTGCTTCTTACACACACAAGTTAACAATTACTGTCTGATTGTTTTCATCACGTTCACCACGTGTGTAACATCTTGTTCGCTTCACGTTCACCACGTGTGTAACATCTTTTGCGTTTAATAAATACAGAGATGAAAGCTGTGTTTGGGGCTCTTGTCTCCTCCTGGACATTAACCTGTCTCGTATTCAATTCTGTGTCCTCCCTCTTGCTAGACAAGAGAGAACTCCAGACTTAGTCTGTGACAGACCTGATGACAAGAACTCTGGAAAGTATCTTGGAATATGAGGTAAATTTCAGGAGGGAAGCTATAGGCCAAGACCGAAGAGTAGAAGGATCAAATAGATCCGTTCCCTTGAGTGCTCACTATGACCTTTTTCCTGAGTATTATAAACTTGTATCTTGTTTAAGCCTTGGATGGTTTGAATTTTTTATATACAGACAAAACTTAACTATAATTAATAACTATATTTAATGACTAGCTACAGATATGCTTTTATATAACATTAAAAGCTTGCTGTAAAGTTAACCAACCGAATTGGTCCGGGAAAGCAGACTTACTTTGTTTGTGCTGTGTTTAAACAAACACAAACTCAGCTCACTTTAATTGGCTCCAAAAAACTGTTTTTAATTCAATCAGTCTTAAATGTGATTTAGTGAAAATAGCAAATGTGTGTGCACTACAAATTGCAGTAAATCAATCTATTTCTGTGTGTATACCCTATGCCCTGGCAATTCTATTAACAAGTGCGTGTGTGTGTGTATGTATATATATATATATATATATGTTTAATATAAGTATAATTTTATAATAAACATAATATAAATAATATATATTATATAAATATAAATAAATATAATAAATATAAATTTAATATAAATATAAAAATATAAATATATTTATATTTCTATATTATATATATATATAATCTCCTTGAGAAATGCTTACAAATACACCAGAAAACATATATAAGAAGCACATGTAGTATGACTTGTGATTAAGAAAAAAAAAGCAATAAAAATCCCAAATGTCTATCATCATGTGAAATACATAGATTCTGTTATATTTCTACAATGGGATGCGCATTGATCAACATAAATTCAGAAATATAATGTTGAGAGAAAAAAGTTACGGAGAAGACTACAAAGAGATTCTACTAATAAAAAGTTCAAATCCATGCAAAACTATCTGTTGAAAAATAGAAATGTAGGTATTAAAAATATATAAGCAAACAAATAGACATGAGAATGACTTATTCAAAAATCAAAATAGTGATTACTTTTAGAATGGGAGAAAAGGTGGTGATTAGGAGAGGGAAACAGGGGGCTTCCAAGATACTGATAATGTTCTATTTTTCAAGCCAAGGAGGTTGGAACCCAGACATGTCTGTTTTTAAACCTATGTTGTTCAATATGTAAGCCACTGGCACTCGTGACTCCTGCAAATTGAAATGGCTTGGAGGTGTAAAATACACACTAGATTTCAGAGACTTAGGTCATGAAAATGTTAAGCATATAGTTAGTAGTTTTTATGTAGATGGCATGTTTAAATGATCATATTTTGAAATAGGCTGGATTAAACAAAGATACTATTAAGTTAGTTTCTCTGCTTCTTACTTTTTCTAATGCATCTAAGAACATACATGGCTCACATTATGTGTCTATTGGTCAACACTGCTTTGGATCCTCTCTGTAAATTTTACATTCAAGTGTATATAATATATTTCATGGTAAACATTTTAACTATATGTCGGTGTTAGTTATATAATAATATCCACTTTTTCATCCTTAAGGACATAAGAACAAGTGGTTTTACTTTCCAAACACAATGGAAAGAAGTTCAAGGTAGCATATCCAATTAATCTTCTAAGTCTTTCTTTGGAGGTAGTAGCTATACATTACTTCAACGATCCCCAAATAATGGAATGTTATTAAATTGAACACACACACACACACACAGACACACACAGAGTTCTTGATAATATGCTTTAAAAATCTAAAAATAAATAAATAAAATAAATAAATCTAGAAAAATTGCCCAGGATTTTCACCAAACTAAATTTGCATGATTTGTTGATATATTGAATTATCGGCCAGTTGCTGAGAAAGGAACGGAAATTCAATAAAATCCTATACGGATCAGTATAAAAAAGTTGACTGTAGCAACTACAAAACTTAGAGACTTCTTCTAAATTAAGTTGATTATTTGAGAAGCTACAGAATGCCAATATTTTAAGTATCTCTCCTTTGTAGAACTCGATCTGACCACTCAGTTTACAAAGAAGAAATATCATCTTACTGTTCAAATACAAATACTTCATCTGAAGAGATGAGGTGTGAATATCTACCAGCTTCTCTGTTTACTAATTTCTACTAGCAGCAGAACGTCACGTATAAGCCTTTGTAAGAGGAAAAGGAAATTAGAAGGCGGTTGGTACAGTGAATTAAAATTTTTCTTGAATTAGTTGTCACTAGTATAGAAACATGTACACACATAAGACACATATATTACATATTATTTAAAATATATAACATTTTATAACACATATGTGTGTATGCATATTTCCTCCATATTTATCAATTATATAGACTAAGAAAGGAAGTTCAGAATCGGACAGGGAATTCTGATCAGCCCACAGAATGGGGGATACACAGAATGGTTGGGACAAATACTGGAAGAGTGTGCTCTATTGCAAAAAAAGAAGTGGGACTGGAGTCAATGAAACCTTGGTTTGCCTCCCTCCATTCGTTCTCTTTGCAACTTTGAGGAAATTGCTAAAATCCGTCCTTTGCTCAACTACTGTATACTGACAATCTTACCACTTTGAACGATTCCCAGGAATATTTGAAATGCATGGTGCCTGGCATATTGCAAATGGCCACTACCTCTGCAGTATTATCCTCTTTCCCTATCACCAAGGAGGGTCAAAGAGGGGAAGCAGCATTAGTTCTACTGTTCTGTCCCCCTCACTAACAGTGTTTGATAATCCACATTTGAGTGAATTAATACAAGACTTTAATCCAGCAGTAATATCAGTATCTGCATATCCCTCTCAGTTAACAAAACTACACGGATTAAAATAGGAAAACAAAAGCCATTTTATTCACAATGCTAAAGGAAGAGAATGGTGGACCTAAAAAGCGGAGGAAGCTAGATTTCAGGAAAACCTGACATGAACATCTTCTCAAAATAGCAATGGGGAAATACTCTTCGTCTTTGAATATACAAAAGGAATATACAGTTCTAATATTCAGAAAGAGAAAAACATTTAAACTCTAGGTTCAGCTCTAGATGGGCAGTAGAGTATATGGTTAGGAGCAGTGACACTGGCTCTACAGCCCTGTCCTGGCTGTATAACGTTGGCAGGTAATTTAGTATATGTGCTGCTGAAGTGAGCACAACCTTGGGCAGGTAATTTAACTTAGTTTCTTCATTTGCTAAATCACCATATTAATAGAACCTACCTTATAGGATTGTTGTGATGATTGCTTAAATTAATGTATAGAAAGTGTCTAGTCTAGTGTCTGAGACCTAAGAAACATTACTGTAATTCTTAGGTATCGATGATATCATCATCATCATCATCATCGTCGTCATCATCATCATTGCTAGTGTTCCTGAAGAGCATGTGAACAGAAATTAGGTCGCTATGCAGAAAATCCCCACTTATTTAGTGATCAGATGTCCAACAAATGCAATTTCTCTCAGTCGCCCTTTTTTGGTTGCAAAATTCCTTTTTCTTCCTCTAATAAATGTCATAGGGGACCCCAATATTGAAGTGAAATCAGAATAGATTGGGTTGAACCAGATTGGGAGCCTTAAGTCCTGATTCTGCATATTTCTATTTACCCTACTTAGTCGTGTCTGCAGTGAGTCAAAGCCAAGTGGAATATGGGCATTTAGAGTGGTTAAAAAATAAGGGCACCTGAGTGGTTCAGTCGGTTAAGGGGCCAAATCTTGATTTTGGCTCAAGTCATGACCTCACGGTTTGTGAGTTCGAGCCTCACATTGGGCTCTGTGCTCACAGAGCGGAGCCTGCTTGGGATTCTCTCGCTCTCTCCCTCTCTCCATGACCCTTCCCCGTTGATGCACACACTCTTGCTCTCTCAAACGTAAAAAAAATAAAATAAAATAAAGCAGTTAAAAAAACAAACTATAATAAAGCAACAAAGAAAATGTATAAGGACACTTGAAGACTATCTCTGGATTTTAAGTACTGATAGCAATAGAAATCTTACATTTGACTTAAATAATACCAGATAAAAGCACTTTGAAAGACATATTTTTAAAGTTTACTTATTTATTTTGGGAGCCCGAAGCAGGGCTCAAACTCATGAACCATGAGATCATGACCTGAGCCCAAACCAAGAGTTGGATGCTCCACTGAGCCACCTAGGTGCCCCTGACATATATATTTTAACCTGAAAATTAACACTTAAAAATAGATGTAACATTTAAATAATGTCAATTTTCAGTAACTACTCTCCAATATGGTAACCACTAGTCACATGTGGCTCTTGAAATTTAAATTTGAACTAAAATAAAACTCAAATTTCTTAGCTTCCCTGGTGATATTACCAGTGTTCAACAGCCACGCGTGGCTTGTGGCTACGGTACAGCACAGCGACAGAAAATCTCCATCATCAGGCAAACTTCTATTGGATGGCACTGATTTAGAACATGTCACTATGTGGAAAATTATACTCCCAATATTTGATGTATAAAACATTACTATAAGCAATAGTAAAATACTACGCAGGTTGGGGAATACTTTTCCTTTCATTAAATTCACTGCAGATAATGAAACAATTCAAATTTAATTTTCTGGAGGATTTTCTTAAGTCCTTCTCTTAAATTTCCTACAATATGGTTTTTATGTGATAAATACAGAAGAGTAGGAAAAACAACTGTCATGCATTAGCATCTGCATGACCTTGAGGAGATCGGGGCAGTCTTAGGTCTTAGGGCATCCAGTAACACAGGTGTAATGATAGTTATCTACCTAAACGGTTTATGAGGGACAAGTGAGAATGTGAATACAAAAGCCCTCTGTAAACTTTGGAACCCAAAACAAATGCTGGTTATCATTATAATCATTTCTACATTTTTGCTTGGCTGAATGTGAATGAAGTGTATAATTTCTGTAGAAACAGTTGAGCTAGTCTGAAGGAAAATGTCACAGTTAAAGCATTTGAGAAAAAAAAAAACATATTTATGGTCCAAAGACTCCAGGGCTACTGATTAGAGAAAAAAATGCATTTCTGGGTAAATACATTTATATGGGAATTATCTGGTAATGTGTATTTTCTAGATGTGAAGCAGAATATTTTGTTAAATTTGATAAAATGATGCCTCATCTCCATTTTATCAACTGAAAGACATTGATTTTGACTTTAGCTTGAGAGATAATAAGCTCAGAGCTGCCACTTAAGAGCATATTAAAACTTCAGGAAGTTTTACAACATGCTAATTTAATGGTTTATTAGCTTACTTCATTTAAGGTTACAAAGAACTGAAATGATCTTTGTGAAGTGTTGATTTAATCTCATTCTACAATGGGACTTAATTTCTGCCTAGAAGGCAAACTTACACATTTAAATTTGGAAATTAAAAGAAACAAATAAGCTGGTATATATCAGCGATACTAAAGCTTGAAGACATATATATATATATATATATATATGTATGTATAATTGAAAATTAATGTAATTCAGCTGCTCAAGATTTTAACATTCTTCTAAAACATACAGTATCACTCATTACACACTGTTTTAAAACTGAACAGAGAATCTGAAAAGCTTCCTCCTCTATATGTTTTTTCCTCCTCTTTCTACTATTAAAGAATGCACACATGTCTCTTTGGAGCACACAGAAGTATGCATGTGTGTTAGGTTAATGCTAGTTGCTGTAACAAACAGATCTGACAATTTCAGTGACCCAAGGGGAAAAAAAAAGCACACTCTAAAGTGAGCATTCCTGTCTGTACACAGCTCTTCTCCACAGACTGATTCAGGGACTCTGGGTCCTTCCACCTCATGCTTCTTCATCTCCTCGGGCTTTGGAGTCTTTTCCATAAGGTCAGCAGCTGGAGAGAGGGAGGTGGAGAAGGCACGCCTGCAACATAACCCCCACTCGGATTCCACTGGTAAGAACTAGTTACGTGGCTCTAACTAGAAAAGCAAGAGGGACTGGGAAATGTAGTTGTTGGCTTGATGGCTGATCCTCACAAGAACTCTGCACTATGAAAGCTGGAGCACAAATTTTGATAGACAGTTAGTTGCCCGCGCCATGGTGTAGGTTTGAGAGACCAGAGATGTGAAGAGCTGAATGCTATTGAAACAAAAAGGAAACCACTTGAGTTCTTGCCTACCTTTGGTTCTGTTCTCTAACTTCTCAGTGAAAAGAGAAAGGCGGTACCTCTCTTCCTTTTAACTCCTCCCCCCCCCCCCCCCCCAGGAAACAAGTAAAAGATGGAAGGAATCCCAGCAGAGAAAGAAAGCTTGGCATAAAGAAGGCAGGGAGTCCCTAAGATGGGAAAATTGGAGATCTTTACACATTCAGTTTTTATTGCTCTCCCTGACACTTGTGGACTCTTTCTTAACACCTTAGGCTGTAGTCCTTATTCTCGACATGAAGTAAAGCAGGATGTCACTCAGAGTTACAGCCCACTACAGGCACCCTGAACTACGATCTGAAAAAAAAAAAAAATTCCAAGACTGAACCCGTTAGACTGTTAGCTTTGGAAAAAGACTGTGGAGCCCCTTGTCCTTAGGCTATTCCTTGGATGACTGTGACAGCCCCTGATGTCACAAAAACTGAGTCACCTCGAGTAGAGAATAGAAACATCTATCATGTCTTAACGACTATCAAATGCCTACAAAAGACCAAATGCCCCATCTTCCCTGACCGCAAGAGATCCTGCTTGACCCAAGAAGGTGCGTGGCAGATCCTCCAGTATTTACACAGTTCATTCATTCATTCCACACGGACTTACGGAGCACCTGCTCTGTTCAACCTCTGGGTTTGAAATTGGAAGCACAAAGGCAAACATGAAAGAGTCCTTAAACAATAAAGTTCCAAGGTCATGTTTGCATTTATAAAAACCACTCTGCCGAGTGGACAAGAAACCGGAGGGGCAAGAGTAGAGGCTGGGAGGACACACAGTACACAGGCTGCTGCATCCGTGCAGGTGGGAGATACATCCTACCCAGGTAAAGCAGTGACTGAGAATGGAAAGAAGCGGATATTCAAGACATGACTGATTGTAGATATGGCAGGACCTGAGGAATGAATGTGCTTGGCTGGGGGACAGTGGCACCAGTGTCTGAAATAAGCAAACAAAAGGAGGAACATGCTTAATGGTAGAGGGGGAATTATGAACTCAGGCTTTGAATATGTACAATTTAAAAGGTACACGAAGCCTCTGAATGGGAGCAGCTGGATACACAAGTCTAGAAGGAAGAAGAGTCAGGCTGGAATGCAAAATGGTGGTTGAAACCATGGAATGGATAAGAATGACCAAAAGAGACTCTACAGCATAAAGAGTCGGAAATAAACCTCGAGGAACAGCAACTTAAGGATGTCTACAGGGAGAGATTCCAGCAAATGCGATCAAAAAGTAGGGATTTCTAAGGCCAAAGTATTACAAGGACAAGGAAAATGTGTTGTCACGTAAGTTAAATTCTCTAAAGGAGAGCATTTCCATCCACAGACTCTGCTAAAGAATGCTCAAAAATAAATATCTTTTCCAGGTTTGGCAACAAAGAAGCTGCTGCTGGACCTCCCCGAACTGAACTGAAAGAAAGAAAGGAACTGAAATTTACTGAGCACTAAAGTTTCTGAAGAAGTATCTTCTTAATGAGATCCCACAGTTGCATTCTAAGCAAGCAATGGTAGTTACTACGCATACCAATTACGTTGCCGTGGGATGCTATAATGTTGTATTATCAGACAAGACACCATTTGTTTTCTTTTCCCCATGCTCATGTATGCATTTTTTCTTTCAGAAAGTCAACGTGGATTTTAGTACTCCTAAATATGTCTTGCCAAAAAGCAAGGAGGTATAAGTAATCTAAAGAATATAATGAGGCGAATAATTAATGCTCTTTATTGAGCACATTAAGGTCTAGGAACTGCCTTATTTCTCGCCACAAACCTGCATTCTTTTTGGAAGAGAAAACAAGCTGAAGTTCAAGGATCATAAGTTATATGCCAGAGATCAAACAGGTGGGAAACTGATTTGGAGTAGCTTTTCTCCACTTCTCCTAGCTCTTTCCTCCTCATTTAACATTCCATTTCCTTCTTCCTTCAAGCTCCAAAAATACCAATCTACAGATTTTTATTATTTCCTAATGTCTGATTAAACCTGACTTGTCTCAGACAAAGTTCTCAGAGAATATTGAATGAGTCAATTCAAGAAACACTTTAAACTGTAATTTACTTAGGTAAAGGTCAAACTTAAGAAAAAAAAACTGAGGCAAATAATAAACGCCAGAGACATTAATGTAGACACCTTCTTGCCTCCAATTCTGCTGGGGGGAGGGAGGGAGATACTAGGAAATAAGGAAGACATTGGAATCAGAAATGAGGTAGAGAGACAGAAATAAATTAATCTAGAAGACAGCAGTCAGTTCCTAGAAGGAAGCCCTCATAGGATACAATTCAGCTTATAGAAATCATGCAAAAATTGTTGGAATTGAACTCAGGGTAGCATAACAAGAACTTGGTTAGTGCTGAGACACAAAAACTGGATTCTCTTATTCTAGACAATTCTTACACTGAGTGAATTTAATTTCTCTTGGTTCTGGCATAGTTTGGATAAATGTTCCTTATAACCATCTGCTTGCCTTCCTCCTATTCTATGCTGCCAAACAAACTTCTGTTCTTTAATTTGTTTTGCAAAGTGAACTTAGTCATGGGGAAAAGGTTAGTCCTTGGGGATGATAGCATACTATTTTTAGGTCACCTTTCTTCCATTATAAATAACCACATTGACATTATCATCATTGTCCACCAGTTTGGTGGCTGTAGATTGGGTTCAGTTGATGAAATTCATTTCTGTGCCTACAGGGTTAGCAACCTGATCTTGGCCCCAGAGATATAAATGCCACGAGGAGACTACTTGGCTACAAATTCAAGTATCAGAACTTTTTCTAATGCCTAAGAGAACGTGATCGATGCTACAATGCTAGGGGTTGAAATGTATGCTTGCAGACTTCATAATCCTGGCAGTTAAAATGCAAAAATACAGAGAAAATAAAAGTCAAAGACATAGGATATCGGGAAGTCAAACACCTGACATGGGACTTTGAGAAATGTTTATGCCAAACACCCACCCTCCCCTTTTCCCAACAGCCCGTTAACTAATTGTTATTTGTTTTGTGATCTACACTTATTGCTTGCATGGGTGGTTCAGTGGTAGAATTCTCACCTACCACGTACCATAGTCCTCAAACCACAGACAGGACTTACTACAATAGCCATAGCATTTCTCTGAGGGAGACGCATCCACCCCCCCGACCTATACACGACTTTGTTAAAACATAATTGGCAGAATTCTTTTAATGTTTATTTATATATTTATTGAGAGAGGGAGAGAGAGAGAGAGAGAGAGACCTGAGCCCAAATCAAGAGTTGGATGTTTAACCAAATGAGCCACCCAGGCACCCCTAATCTGCAGAATTCTTAAATACTTTTCTTACGCATCTGTCTCCTTTACCAGATTGTGGAGTCTGTGAGGGAAATTATTGACTCTAATAATATCTATTCAACATATACTATGGACCATAGACTGTTCTACGTGATGGGGAGTTAGCAGTGTTCAGTGAAACACTCCTCCTCATGTGAATCTTGCATTTCAAGTGAGGGGAGATGAAAAAAATTTGCAATTAAAGAGCTTTGGCTTGAAACCGGGCACCATTATTTCCTAGCTATATGACCTTGGGAAAGCCACTCAGCCAAAACTTTGGCTGTGTTATCCACGGATCGAGGATGATACTACTTTACAACATGGTTATAAGATTTGAATGAAATGACACAGTGCAATCTAATAAAAATAGTAGCTAAGCTTTACTGTGCACTTGTTTTATGGCAGCGCTGTTGTACTTTAATTGTCACAACAAATCTGCAAGGTAGCTGTCATTACAGGGAGGTTAAATGACTTAAGTAGTTACAAAGTTAGCAAGTGGAAGAGACAGACTTCAAACCCAGGTAGTCTAATCGCGGGGCCCGCCCTCTTCGCTCTGCTCTCCTGTGTGGGCTGCTTTATTCTACATCACACGGCGCCTGCCACAGAGAGGGTATCTGCGACAGTGAGGACGCTAGCAGTTTCCCAGTACAGAAAACTGAAATCAAATTAACAAAACACAAAGGAGATGCCCTGGCCCACTTCAGTGAAAAGTGCAGAGGCGGGCTGCAGGTGAAGTGCAATCAAGAATCCTGCTCCACATCTCGGTTTTCTCAGACTCCTTCTGGTGTGTCAAGTTTATTTCACGTTACCTTCTCTCAGGGTGCTGGAATGGCTGCAGAAGCTCCACGTAAGACATCTGTATATAACTTAGTCCAGAGCAAGACACAAAGAATTCCTCAGAAGCCTTCGCAGTATGTCCCCTTGAACCTCATTCACTCTTGATAGGTCACGTGCTCAGCCTTGAGCCTATTTGGATTAGATTGATCTGTCCAGACCTGGGCTATATGTGTGTCGCTAGAGCAATCAAAGTTGGTCTCCGGAGGAGAGTTCTCACCAGAACAATGATCCGCATATTCATCAAAGGAATGTCTGCCACACGGACCGATACATTTCTGTTAAATTAGTTAATTAATGTCTCCAAAGCACATTAAGCAGTTCTCACATATTTGTCCATAATATTTTCTGACTGCAGTGAAATGACAAAAGAACAAACACATGGTAAAAGAAGAAACACTTTTTAAACAATTCCAAGTAGTAACACTCACTCCCATAATTGTTCCTGGCATATTTCTCTTTGAAATTCAGTCATCTACATGGAAACGGCAGAAGGGGAGCTCGGGACAATATGCCATTAATATTTCATACACAATCTGTTTAACACTATACAGTTCATTTTTACGGGAACCTTATTCATCTCCCCCAAATCAAATATTGTTTCTGACTTCCTCATTTTTTTGCCCTTTAAAATTTACTTTTCAGCTACCATCCATTCACCAAAAATCTTTAAACATCTAATACTTCGAGCATAAGTCAGTACAGAATTATCTTATTATTGCTACTAGAAAGAAGTGATATTTTGAACATTCTGTTGTCAATTTGGTGGAGGTCTTTTTTAACCTAGTGTTATCTGTGTTCAGTGCATAATCTCTTATGAACTGCATCCTCTTTAGGGGGAATATACAAATGTGTATTTATACACACACATATATTTAATGTTTCCATCCAGTGTTCCAGTAAGGTTAAGGTAGACTGAGAGATTTTTATACAAGTGAAATGAAAATAAATTGATTTAGGATGTATTTTATTCTTATTTTAAATAATACTTCCCAAGTGCTACGGTTTCAGATCTATACTGCCTCTATTTCGCACATGTTGAGTTGGGATAGGCACTCTCATTTATAGACTATTTTATTGTTATTTGGTCACCAGATATTTTCAATGTCCTTCATACATTCGGTCTGAAATGTGCATGGTAACTATTTATTAATATGTAAATTTAAAGTAGATTTAAAAAATTAGTAACAGAAATAGGGAAAGAAGTATGTGGAAAATATTTAAATATAAACTACCTTATTGCTACTGCCTCTGGGTTATCCCAGTTTAGGCCACTAGCACAAAAGCTCAATGTTGTTAGGCTGGGAAAAGTTTAGACCCTGACTAGAGGGGCCCCTACCCTTTCGCTTTAAAGGCCCCACTTCTGATGATTCTCTGGACATGAGATGTTTGCAAGGCAAAGCCAACGCGCCCATCAGGACCTTACATTCTCATGTTCTGGGCACCCAGGACCCCTGAATTCCCTAGCCAAATGGCTCCAAGTCAGCTTCTAAGTATGGCCAAGGGTTAAGTCTCTCCCTGGAGTTAGAGGGCAGAACTTGAACGTTTGGGCGTGGGTTGGGGTGGCCACACCTGTGTGCACAAGTTTCTTCACAGCACAGGATGGAGGGAAGGAGGTGGGTACAAAAAGGCAGTAGGTTCCTGGCAAAATGCTTACAGTCAGCTCTTCTCAAGCTGCCTCATTCCAGCACAGAACTTGAAGGATTCTAAGAGTTCTAAGTTGAATCTTGACTTCCAGGTCACCACGATGGTATGTTTGTTAAGGAAGAGAGATATAAGGCATTTTATTTAACAGTCAGTTGACTTGACTTATACCTTATAAATATTAAAGAGATGGTATGCAGGTCGCCATTTGTACTCTTACCCGAGGTCCCACCAAAGTTATAGGGCAGTTCTGATCTCATGTAACTACTCAAAAAACTCAGTAATATAGAAAAAAAATTATCAAATGACGTAAGTTCTTTCACTTCCTGGACTAAGTTTGTGCAAGAGGTGAGAAGGTCCTTTAAACCACAAGGCATAACTTTTACAGTTTAGTGCCTCTCAGAGGCACTAAAATTTTCTTGGGGAAGGGAAGCCAGACACAACATGAACCATAAGCAAAGCCACAAACACATTCAAAAGCATTTCCCTGGTATACATTCCTATTGTGTGAATCTTTTGGGATCCATTTCCTTCTTTATCTGTGGCTCTCTAATTAAGATTCTCCGAGCTCAATAATTAAATCGATAGTTCATTAGCATTTTAGAAGGAAAAAAAGCTCTAAACAACAAATATAGCTCTTTAAAAGGAGAGGTAGGATTTGTTAATTTGGTCACATTTTCTAAATGAATTATTTTAAATGCAAGTGAATAGCCTCAAGTCCTGTAAATATAAATTTGACAGTAGGATTATAAGTCTTTAAACACTGAGTCTCATTAGAAATTATCTACTAGCTTCTGTTTTCTGACAAATTAAAAATATGTTATTTTATCTAACATTTATAATTTTCAGGCCAAAAATATATACTATACTTTTTATGTTCCTGAGATTGTTTGTCCTATGGAAAATGTATATGCTGAAAGTAGCCATTAAAATAATTATGGCTCTAAATCTGCTAACCATCTTTAACATGCTAAGATCTAATACAGTTTCGTGGGGTCAAAAATAGCATATTTCAAAGAAGACTTAAAATGGAAATTTAATACATGGAAATAAACACTGAAATAAACTCAACCATGAATTTCACACTTATTTTTGCTTTTTAAACACAAATCCAGACTCAGTTCTCAAAATATAAATGTTCTGCTAAGGGAAGAGATGTAGGCTATTTTTCAGAAATTAATTTTCATGGGGAAAAACCATGAAAATAGGACATAAAAATAAACCCTGAACATTTACAAACTAAAAATTAATTCTCTTCTTAAGGAACTATAATGGAAAAAAACGTGATTTCTTGCTTTGCAGGTGAAAATAATTTATTTTCTACCTACTTTTCAATACTGTTCAACAAATATTTACTGATAGGTGCCTGTCAGCCAGACGCTGTGTTAGAATTGGGTACACAAACGAATGAGATATTATTGCTAACCATTAGCCCTAAGTTAGGAGGTACTTCATCTCAAGACTAAAGCTACCGTTTTAAGCTTGTTTATAATATCTCAGTCAAGAATTCAAGATACAGTTGTTTTCCAAAAGATGAGAAAAGCATCTTTCTATTCAACCGATCCTGAGTTCTAAGGAACATTTGATTTAAAAATTTAAAACAAATGATTGGAAGAGGGAAAGGGAAATTGCCAGTGATGTAAACATTACTCAGTTCAGACTCTAATAAAGACACATGAAGTACCGAAACACAGTTACTTCTTATTTAACCTTCCTGGTTTGTTAAAACTATTTGGAAAGAACAATGATCAAACACTTGCTATATGTCAGATAGGGCGCTAGGTCCCAGGCATGAACGTGTGATGTCATAGAGGAACACAGTCCTCACTCTCTCTCTTATGACTTACATCCTATGGGCTATTGTATGACACTGAAGGAAGATCTGCGATGGTGGAAGTCCAGGCTTTTATTTTTTTTTATTTTTTTTTTAATGTTTATTTATTTTTGAGACAGAGAGAGACAGAGCATGAATGGGGGAGGGTCAGAGAGAGGGAGACACAGAATCGGAAACAGGCTCCAGGCTCTGAGCTGTCAGCACAGAGCCCGACATGGCGCTTGAACTCACGGACCGCGAGATCATGACCTGAGCTGAAGTCGGCCGCTTAACCGACTGAGCCACCCAGGCGCCCCGGAAGTCCAGGCTTTTAAAGAATACAAAGAAATACACCTAATCAGAGGTGGGGGACAAGTGGTGCGATGGTAAGGCCAGTAAAGATTTCCGGTCAGAAAAAATATTTTACCTAAGTCTTGAAGAATATGTACAAGCTAATGAGGGAGAGCAGAAATGGGAGAAGTGGGCAGTGGTAAAGGTTAGGGCCCCTGGAAGTGAGTTCCAGTCCCCACAGGGGAAAAAGAAATGTGAAATGTGAGGGTCGCTGGCCCTGGGAATTTGTGCAGACATTCTTCCTTTTGTAAACCTCACTAGTTTTGGGGACCCCCAGGAAAAGTGACAAAAGAGACTAGAGGAGGAAGCATTTTGGAAGCTAAAAGGACTGGACTCTATCTGGGAGGGGAAGAGGGAGGGGAGACATGTGGAGGTGATGGTGAAGTGTGGTGGGGGAGGACAACGAAGGAAGTAATCTGCAGTTACATTAAGACATGGTTAATAGACCACATCTCAAAGTTCTGACTTTACCCGTGGAAGAACAGAAGGATTACTGAAAGCTTTTCGGCAGAAAATGAGCATAATCAGATTTTTGTTTTAGGAAAATTACTTTAGGTTGTGTGTAGAAATAGACTGGAGAACAGCAAGGGTGGGATTCCAGAATCTAGGCAAGGAACGTTTTAATACCTAAGCACGAGATCAGGGTCAGTGGGATGCCATGAGCTCAGGTTTGAGTATTTTAAGCTTAAGTATCTGTGGGAAATCCAAATAGAGAAATCTAGTAGACTCCTGTTTATTCTTCTCGAGTACTCTGGAAAAGTATCTGGGCTGGAGTTAACTCTTTATTCACAGACGAGATTACCCAGAAAAAGAACTTCAAGTAAGAGAAAAAGAGGTCCCGGGGGAAAAAATGTTGACACACATTACTACTTAAACAAAGGGCAGACGAGAGACGCACACAGAAGATAAGAGTGTGAAGTCGTATTAATTAGGAATAAAGTGTTTAGGCAGGATAGAGTTGACAATGGTCCCTAATGAGGGGAAATAAGATAAAGACTGCAAAGGAGCCACCAAATTTAGCAACAGAAGGACCATCAGTGTCCTGGGTGAGAGCCCCTCTCATGAAGCATCACTCGTAGAAGTCAGTGTGCGTTGTGTTCAAGCATGGTTAGGAGCATGAAGTGGAGAGAGCAAATGCAGATACATTTGTCACAAGATCTGTCTGTAAAGGAGAGTCAAAGGGAAATACCTAGTGCAGGACATAGAATTGAAGGGTTGTTTTAATGTTGGAAAATACTATAGGGATGTGTACGTGCTCATAGAATATGTGATCTATTTTCACAATGCTGATAGGATGCCATTAACATAGACCACCTGCATATATCACATGTCTTCATGAGCCAGCAACGTGGTGACAGTATATTCCCACAGAACATATTCACTGAAGTGTTAACATAAAATATTTTACAAATTAATTACCATCTCTAAAATTACATTTGTAAAACCGGTATGCTTTACTAAATCTCCATGGGAAAGATAGACTGATAGAGACAGAGCATTTATTTGTATAAATGTTGGGAGTTATAAATCGAGGAGTAATTATATCTAATGATAGATTCTTGAAGCTCTTATTATCAAAGATATAATGCACTAACGAAAATAATTTTCAGTTAGAGCCCCCTTCCATTGATTCAAACAAATGACACCGACACTGTTAACAGTGCATAAATAATGCCAAGCTTTGAGGAATATCAGTCTCTGGAAATGCTCCATTTTATTGGTACTGTTAGATTTTTCCATAGAAAATCTCATTAGACACCTCTCTTTGTAAGTATCCATAATACCCTTAATAGTGCCATACACACAGTCAATATCTAGTAAATTAAGGAGCACCTACACTAGATCCTGTTTTTTATTCACTTTGCTTCAAGGAGGCTGCTCTTGAATCTTCAGGTTTCTAGAAATTCTTTAGTTCTGGCTTATGTTCATATATGGAATAAACTACTCATCATTTATTTTTTAAATTAAATTAATTTTATTTTATTTCTTATTTTTTAAATATAATTTGTTGTCAAGTTAGTTAACATACAGCGTATACAGTGTGCTCTTGGCTTCAGGAGTAGATTCCCATGATTCATCACTTACATACAACACCCAGTGTTCATCCCAACAAGTTCCCTCCCCAATTCCCATGACTCATTTTCCCCTCCCCTTCTACCCCCCATCAACCCTCAGTTTGTTCTCTGTATTTATGAGTCTCCTATGGTTTGCCTCCCTCTCTGTTTCATCATTTATCTTAAACTACTATAATTTCATGAGGAGGTAATTATTCAAATTTTCCTTCTTCTGTAGGCATTTTCTAACTGTGTTTCTTAGGCTACAGTTTTAGTTTGGCAACCGCATGTCCAAATCAAGGCAGAACTGAGAGTATCATGGTAGAGCACAGGGTCATTTGTTGAGTTACTTGTTTATTCGACAAAGATCTTCTCATTACCTAGGACATATGCCAGGGTCTACACCGGATCTGAGAGATCCAAAGGGGAGTAAGTAATAAATAGCCATTGCCCTTTAGGGTTAGTCTGGGAAAGAATTCAGACAGAAATAAAACATTATATAGTAACGTTATAAAACTCAACAAGGTCATGGGGGTAGATGGATCAATTGCCTGGTTTGGCCAGCACAGACTTCCTAAGGCCATGACGTCGGACTAGGGAGATCATGCATCAGGGTTTGTCGGGGACAGTTCTGATGTACATGTACCTGTTGTCTCAGTACGTATCTTGTCCCTCTCACTCTCCAAGTAAATTAACTAATAAAGATCCTGTAAAATGGGGCAAAAGACTGTTAGGAAAGAACCGCTGTTTGGGTGTGGGAAATGGATTCTTAGGAAGAGAACAAAGGAAATGCCAGGATGGGGTATAAGAGAAACACTAGCAGCTGAGCAGGGGTGTGATGCAGGACACCTCTGAGTAGCGTGGTCATCAGAGACAAAATCAGTTAGAGGGGTAGACAGGGCTCCAAGTGTCAGGGCTCTTGCTGTTCAGGCTAAGGCATCTGAACTATTTGGAAAGTAAAGAGGTGCCCTTGGAGGATTCCTGAATCTCAATCCGGATGGCATACCGCTACACAGAGAACAATGCCAATGGAAAAATCAAATTCGATCGTTAAATATCTACTTTGTCCAGCATTTGAAATATGCACAGCAAGTCAAACTCACTTGTAGTCACTGCATAGTCACAGGATGACTAGAATTAAAGCAAATTAAAGCAAAACTTTAGATACTGATAGAGAGCCTCTGCCCCTAGAGGGTTTACAATCTGCCTGTAACAATGTCACTTGGATCGTTTTACCCAGAATGTCATAATCAGAAAAGGAGGCAGTACAGGGAACTCCTGAATGGAGGAAATACATAAAGCCTAATATGCATAGATGTGTGTATGTGTATTGTGTGTGCATGTGCATGTATGTGTGTGTGTTTTACATAAGTTATTGATCCTGTCCAAGTGTCCTATTTCTCAGCTGAAAATGAGAACCACAGAGCATTCCTAGCAGCATGAATTAGAGTAATCCAGAAGACAGGAGGAGGGAAATCCATTCCAGGTGAAATGAACGAGGGAAACAGAAACAGCATATACAGTGCCGAGAAAGTATGTAATAGACCTTCAAGAATTGAGAATTACTATGGCTGTTGTTGCTATAATGCATGTTAAGTCAACCCTCTGCCCTTCTATTTATCTTGAAAGGAAAGGCCCTTTGAATTTTTGCAGGACATTCTGGAGTGGAAAACCAGAAACAAGTAGCACATGAAAATCTGGTATGTGCCAAATATCAAGATATTTTCGAATCCGTATCAACAGTGTGTGTTAAAATTTTCAAAGCTGTTTCAAAGTCTTATCCCATTAGATCCTCACAAAAATCTTTTGAGAAGAATTGGATCCTCACTTCCCCATTTTATGGGTATAGACACAGAGACACAGGAAAGTCAATTTCTTGCTTCAAATCACACAGCTAGTAATTAGCAAAGCCTGAGCTCAAAAATATCTCCTGATTCCAAGTCTTTCCACTTTCTAAAATGCCCGCTGTGTTCATGAAACAAGTCAAACCCATTACGCTGTCACGAAGATAAACTCAACGATAGATCTGTGTCCTAAGATCTCATTCTCTCAACTCGTGAGTACCCGAAGTCCAAGAATCCAGAGCATCTGTCTATAAGCAGGATATCTATAATAAGTAGAAAAGTAATGCCATAAATCTAGATATGGATTAGCAGGATCTAAATAAGGATTTGGCAGATCACAACTCATATTCAACTATGTAAGAGAAAGAAATGATTACCTTTTACCTACAGTGAGGGTCTCAAAACATTCCTGTACCTCATCAGTGAAACATCTTAAGCTTGTACCCTATATAAATATGTACGCACCAACATAAGCAATTTGAAATTACACCGACACAATTTATTCATGCAGCTATAAGTAACATAGTATGTATATAATAACACAATACTCAAAACAGTTATTTTTAAAGAATAAAATGGATAAATATAAATCAAAATATTACTATTTTTTTCTCACAACCCAACTGTTCAGCACACATCCTCCTGGGGCATATACGCCCTACTTTTATGGTAACTGACCTAGAGAATCAACTCCAATGTCATTGGAATGACAAAGTCTTCCATAACCTGGCCCGTTTGTGTGTGTGTGTATGTGTGGATGTGTGTGTAGCATGTTTGTCTTCCTCCCCACTAGATTGTAATCTCGTGGGGGGAACCACCAATTCTTTATTCCTTTTTTCTATCTCTCTTCACTCCTGTTCCTTGAGACACTTCTCTAGTGGGATCACTAGACCTTTTGCTCTAAAGGGGTGTTTGCTCTGTGGAAGAAGGAATTCATTTCATCAAAATTTGGGCCTTTGGTTGTTTTTATTTATTTATTTTTAATTTATTTACATATTTATTAAATGTTTATTAATTTTTGAGAGAGAGAGAGAGAGTGAGAGAGCAAGTAGAGGAGGGGCAGAGAGAGGGGGACAGAGGATCTGAAGTGGGCTCTGTGCTGACAACACAGCCTGATGGGGGGGCTCAAACTCATGAACCACAAGATCATGACCTGACCCGAAATCAGACCCTCAGCTGACTGAACCACGCAGGTGCCTCCCTTTGGTTGTTTTTTAAAAATGCCTCAGTTTAAGTAAAAGCCAAGGAAATATCTGGAAAATGAAGATTTTAAGAATGAGTCTTCCTCATCGCAGTAAAGATAAGAACTCTTTGGGAAGGGCAAATCAAAGAGACTTGGAGAGGAAGCAAGAAAATTAGATGCTGGTGGATTTCTGAGGAGAGGTCCTGGTGTGGCAGTGTTTCACGAAATGGAATTGCAGAGGCAGTCTCATCAAATCTCTTGATGCCCTGAAGTACAGCAAGACAATGGCCAAAATTTTCTTGTCCCTGATAGGAGTGTGAGAGTTAGTGGACAAAGAGTGCCAGTCATGAGTCAGTGAGTGAAAAGGAGCATGGGCCATGCTGATATATCCACTGGGAAGTGGATATATCAGCAGATGGCCAAGAGGAAAGACATCCAGACTCAAGGTAGAGACAAGGTTGTGCATCCAAAGTTAATAGTGTATGTAGACATATCCTCTGAAGACCATGCATGCTTCATGGACGCTTGGGAACATGGGTGCTAGCAATGGAAGGAGAAAAGGAGAAAGAATCTTAATCTGAAATTGATGTGGAAAACCAGGGATTGACATGGTTAAGTTTTCTACCCTCAAGTAAAAAGGGGCACAACCCATCTGTTCAAAAGAATGACTAAGAGAGGAGGCTTGTATTCCCTGGAAGCATTCCCCCAAATTAGAGTGTAAGCCAGTCCTTTCGAGCTTTAAAACTAGCATAATCTTCTCTTCCTTGCTGACATATGTTCTATTGAACATCTTTTCTCAAAATAGACCAGTTTCGCCCACGTTGAAAATCTGTCAAGGCAGGTCTCTCCCCCTTTCCTAGTGATCTCCACAGTATTGGAAGGGATGCCCTGGCAGTCCTGGACCTCCCCACCTACTGCCAGGTGGTGCAGATTCAAATGGGCCCAGAGCCCATGAGGCATCTGTGGCTTAAAACCTAAGTGACATCAGCCACATGGTTCCCCAAATTCTTGAAGAACAACTCTTCTGCCTCCTCCTGAGTTAATGTTGGGCTTTTTGACATCCAGTACTGTTGGTTTTCAATTTTTTGAGTTTTGGTTTTTTGTGTGTGTTGATTTTTGACTCTTTAGCATCTTCTCAGTTTTCCTCCTGACCTGTGTATCACTGTAAGTGCAGCACATTCTCCACACATTGATGTATCTTGTCTGTCCTTGAGCATCACCTCTAGTGTCAAATGATGCACATCATATGCAGCTACGACATTCATCACTGTCTCATCATTTACATGTTTTATATCTATCTTTCAATATTATGATAGGCCTCTAGTTTCTAACACTTGCAAATTTGCAGTCTTTACATTAGCCACAATTAAGCTAACAGTCTTGATAAAATGTTTTATAACTAAGGAAGAACACATCAGTTCACATCACAAATCAGTGCCCCACTGTTAACATCATCTCTGTGGCTGGGTGGTGTTGGTGATAGAAGAGTGGCAAAAAGTCTATGGTGGGAGCCAGTCTTATTTTTACCTACGGAAACAAGAACCCACACTAAATTAATAATAATAATAATAATAATAATAATAATAATAATATGGGGTCGCTATCTATTGGGTTTGTGCTATATGTTAAGCAATGTGCTAAGTGCTTACATTAATTATCTTGATGGATCTTTGTAATAATTTTTAAAATAATTTTGTGGCACAGATATTAACATTCACTTTTTGAAAATTAACAAATGGAGTCACAGAGAACCAAGTACTTGGCAAAATGTCACGATGATGGTAGGTACTGGGACCAGGAATTAGAAAGCCAACTCTGTCTCAACGCACATACTCTGAATTGCTGCACACCACTTATTCTAACAAGTTCTAATTAAAGACTTAATTATTTTATAGAATAAAAGTGTTTCCACTGTGGTTTGTTGGTATAGAACACATTGTTTAATTCATAAGAAATTAATTATTTGTAAATAATTTTATATACCCATAATATCTAATATCTGAATAGGTCAATGGTTATAATATAGAATGCATGATAATTACATATAATTATAAATTTAAGTATAAATTATAATTGTACATAATCAAAATTATATAATATATAATTATCATGTATTATTATTTGTAAGCATTGTATTAAAAAGAGAGAATATGTGTGTTATATTTGATAGATGATCACATTCACCAAAACCAACTATATAATCTCAATATTAACTGAAATACGTGATATTTAAGAAGTTTAAATATTTTAGAGGTTGCCTATGGCTACACAAGTACACAAATTGATACAGCACAGTCTTTTAAATATAAAATGAGAGGAAATGGCCTCAATTAGATTACTACATTTTCCCCATAGATGTGTCATAGTACATTCTAGAGGAAAAAAGAAATTTCTCATACCAAGACTAGAATGGGTATATTTAGCATGCAGATATTGTTTGCCGAAATGCCCTTAGAGATGAAAATGACAGGTAATATGTTTCTTAGTACACTTATTCATGTGTTTATTTTTGCAAGAGATAGACATAACTGTCAGCCTCTGGATACAGCTCAGTGGATAGTGACTTCTGCTAACGCTTAATGGTTTCCATATGTTCAATAAAAAATCATTATGAGAAAGTTCATTGAACTTTTACACAAACTAACCATGCAGTGCCCTACTCTAAAAGGTACCTAGAAGGTGAATGAAATATCTGCCTATTTCCTTTTGAAATGAACACAGAAGCATTTTATTTTAGTTGATTTAATGTGTGACCGTTCCTCTTCCATAAATTATTAGAATAGAAAGAAAAAATAATAAAGACATTTACTAGATGTCAGACACTGTGCTAAGCGTGCTGTATACACTGAATTATCTAATCATCAAAATAAGCCTAGAGGGTACCTGGATGGCTCAGTCAGTTAAGTGTCTGACTCTTGAATTAGGCTCAGGTCATCATCTCACAGTCCTAATCCTAAGGATAATTATTAGAGCCATTTTAGAGGAAAAAAAACCTGGGGTATAAATATGTTAACTATCCCTAAGTCATACTGACAGTGATGATCCCAGATGTTTACCTAGGCAGTGTGCCCAAAGCCCAAGTATTTAAATCACAATAGCAGATTTCTACATCTACCTACCGCTGATATGAATTTTGAAAGAGATTAATATTTTTCTAGAAAATGTTGCTTGATATTCTTGTGGTTCTTACACAAATGTTAACAACTTATAATAAAAGTGTTAAACAAGTCAGTGAGTAATAATATGACATTGTCACAGGTAGAGTATTTTAGCAGACTGGATGAGTAGGCTTCCTGTGAAATGCCTACATTAAAGTTCACACTAACCAACATAGTATTTAACTTTGCAGAATTTGGAGATAATATCGGCCAGCTTAATGAAACAAATATGAAGAATCTAGGGGCGCCTGGGTGGCGCAGTCGGTTAAGCGTCCGACTTCAGCAAGGTCACGATCTCGCGGTCTGTGAGTTCGAGCCCCGCGTCGGGCTCTGGGCTGATGGCTCAGAGCCTGGATCCTGTTTCCGATTCTGTGTCTCCCTCTCTCTCTGCCCCTCCCCTGTTCATGCTCTGTCTCTCTCTGTCCCAAAAATAAATAAACGTTGAAAAAAAAATATGAAGAATCTAAAAATGATCAAAGGGGCAATTTTGCTTAACATTAAGTTTTCAACATTAAAGAAGTACATAAAGGAACATGGGAATAGTTCCAAAGTTACGTAAGTGTCAGTTCAACAAACGCGTAGGTGGCTATTATGCCCTGCAAATACAATAAGAAAATGGTGGTCCTAAGAAGTTTAACTTAAGACTTTTGCTTTCAGTAGGAGATGGTTGAGGACCAGGATGTTTAGGGATTTGCCTGAAGTCACACAGTCGGTTAGCAGCTTACTCAAAAACAAACAAACAAACAAAAAACCCCAAAAAACAAACAAATAAAAAACCAAATCCAGAAACAACAACAACAACACACACCAAAAAAACTAAAAAAAAAGCCTTAGATGTCTTTTACTATTGCAATTATTGTTACTGTTATTATTACTATCACTGTTATTTCAAGGCTAATATGCCATCCACTGGCTTTCAGGTAGAAACGGTATTCTTTCATCTTCTTGTGTTCATATTTTTTAAAAAAAGGTAGAAATGATATGAAAAGTCAGTAACTTGGGCAGGATGTTTTGAATGTGGGCAGGTTGATGTGCACCTGGAAATGGGCTCACTCATCCCATCTATCTTTGCTATTCTTGTTTCTCCAACTGCTTTCATTCCAACTGCATCTACTCTGTGTTTTACTTCCATGTTAAGAAAGAGAAATGATCTTTGCTTCAAAAATTCAAATCACAGCCCTCTAAGCTCTTTGATATAAGTGCTCAAGTAAATTTAAAAGGAAAACTCAAGATAAGGCTACACGTAAGAAAACGATATGATGAGGAACCTGGTGCTAAACCATTTGTAGATGATCTGCTTCTGGGTCAGGATTTTGTACATGGCAGAGTAGCTCCCTCGCTGTGACCTATTGGAAGTCAGCCCTTGACACAAGGGTCTAAAAACAAAACAAAACAAAAAACAAAACAAAATAAAAAAATAAGATAAATATTTAAAAAAACAAAAAAGATGAAAATGAAGTGCTTTTTTTGGTCCTTAGTTACCAGAGTGACATATATAAAGATTTTAAAGATTTTCCAAAAATAATTTCTAAACTATACCCTCTGCGTAATCTTACAGAAGTGATAAAATTATTGGCAACTCACTGAACACTTGGATGAATTGAGTGACAATTAATTCCTTGTATTCATTTATTCATTCATTCATGGCTCCTCAGAAATGTATGGATCTCAACTCGTCTCTGTTCATGCTGTAGGAGAGGCAAGCAAAATAAACAGAAGCTACCCACAAACTGTGAAAGCTGTGTACTCTACGGTGGAGAATGAAAGGCCTGTGGGTCATTTCTCTCGCTAATGACAGAATAATTTACCTAAACGAGAATTAAGTGAATAGAATCTTTTCCTGATAAATGGCAGCATACATAGGAGAGTGTTTACCTACGTTTATGCCTTGGAAACCAGCGTCAGATAGGATGTCCGTTGGCCACTTAAGACTAATATAATGGAATGGGTAGAAAGTGATCATTTCCTTGTCAGTTTAACCCTTGACATTGCTGGAGGAGCGTGAATCCCATTAATGTGCCCCCATTCATTACCCTTCTCCTCCCACGGAAAGTTAAAAACATTGAAAAGTCTCTTTGTAGAGAGTTTTGTTTCATTTTATCCTGTTCTTTTTTTGCATTAGAAGTTCAGCACTATCTTCTTGAGTTAATTGCATTCTGTATATTTGGCCTTTAAGTTTTAAATCTACCTTTCCAAAAAACAAATAAGGGAAAAAGTAAGAAAAAAGCTGCTAAACTCCTTGAAGAGTTTCATATTTACGATTTCCCTGTTTTAGTTATATTACTGTAAGAAGCCAAAACAAAAATCCCAATGCTTGGGGTTTGATGCAAGAGGTGAAAGGGAAGGCAGTTGTTGATAAGAGAGGCAAGAAAGGTAGACTTAATGGCAGAAGTTTTTCTTTTAAATAATATTTAATTTTTTTTTTCAACGTTTATTTATTTTTGGGACAGAGAGACAGAGCATGAACGGGGGAGGGGCAGAGAGAGAGGGAGACACAGAATCGGAAACAGGCTCCAGGCTCTGAGCCATCAGCCCAGAGCCCGACGCGGGGCTCGAACTCACGGACCGCAAGATCGTGACCTGGCTGAAGTCGGATAAATAATATTTAGATAAAAAAGAAAAATTATGTTTGTTATATTCCGTATCTTTCCCTGTGGAAAAAGAACCTTTTCTCTTCCTCTGTCTGAAACTCAGTCTCTGTCACATTACCTGTGGGAAATTGACTTGAACAGATGTTTTGGTTTCATATTAAATTTACAAATTATTTTGCATAATTCCCTACTGCCCATCTACTACAATTATCATAATAACTCCAGTCTTTGTTTTTTACATACTGAGAAAAATGAGTCCATAAGACAGTGCTTGCTTAATCAATAGCTGGCATACTGAAATGCTTAAAGTTCATATATTTATAAGACCATACAAATTATCAAACATAAACCTTCTTTATTATTATAATAACAATCTTTATTATCACATTATTGGAACTGAGATTTTTAGGCTTCATATGCCAAAAAGAGAGCAATAAATGACCTTATGCCTCAGAACATTTCTTCCCTAAATATTCTTTCCTTCTAATATTGTTAATTTTTCTACTACTAACAATTACCATGATTTGTTGAATAGGAGTCTACATAGATAGATAGGTTGATACACGGATGCATGCAAAGATAGATGATAGGTAGGAAGATAGAGAGATAGATAAATAGATAGATAGATTTTTACCTTGAGTGTAATAAATTCTTTCTCTCACCCTAACAAACACCTTATTATTAGAGGTAATATTTAGGCTTAGAAATGACATGTGACTGAATTTAAAATATATAGGTGGGTAGGTATTAAGACATTCCTAAAACATTCATTGATACTGGAAATAGTCTAGCAAACATTACCTAGAATAAAACAAATAAGTGTATTTAATTTTGGAATATGCTTTAGTTTTGTGGTATTTTGTGGGCCATTTTGTTCTTTGTCCCTTGCACGTGTTTAGTAAATAGATTGTTCATCAAGTGGCACTTTAATCCACTACCTCTGGAGGACAGACGTGAGATAGTTACCAAGACCCTACGTTAGGCAGTTCTGCAGACCTTTACAATGGAAGTTTAAAGATTATGCACTTCTATGGGATGCAATAAGAAATTGGAAGGCTGAGGGCTAGTTTTACATACAATTTTTCATATCAGTGGTTAAGACTGAGTATGCAATTTATTCACTTACATTCTGATATTTCATCAGTTTATAAAAACAAGTAAAATGGAAGAACGCACTGAAATTTAATTACTGGTATCCTCACACATTTGCTGATTGCATTAAAGCAAATACATTGAATTGAGTGATCCCAACTCCTGATAACATCTTCAGTTTGGGCCTCATTCATCTTAAGAACATGTCCACGCATGTAAATGATGATAAAAACAATAATGAGTAAGTCAACATAACTATCATTTATTAAGGGTATTATATAATGCCAGACATCTCACATACACTCCTCACAACAAATCTAGGAGGTAGATGTCATTACGCTCATTTTCCAAATGAGGAAGATGAGGTTTAGAAAAAGCTAACACGTTGCCCAAGATCACACAGGAAACTAAATACATGAGCACATATTTGAACTGTGTCTTTTCATACTGAGGCGTCTGCTGTCATGTATGCTTTTTTTCCCCTAATGACAGATTTTACTTGTTATCATAAGATTCCTTCTCATTTACCATATCACACCAACCAATGCTCAAGTTCCGGTGAGGAGAGCACTCTCCTTGCTATTCTTGGAACAGCATATTTCCATCTCAGGGCCTTGGCACTTCCTGGTCCCTCATCGTGTTTTGCTTCCTCTAGAAACTAGCATGTTTCTTCACTTCATTACATCTCTGCTTAGATGCCACACTCTCAGCCTCCTTCCCTAACCACTTTGTCTAAAATATCACTTCCTTTTCTCCTTTACCCCAATTATTTGTTTTTAATGTTTTAACGTTTATTTATCTTTGAGAGAGACAGAATGTGAGCGAGGGAGGGGCAGAGAGACAGAGGGAGACACAGAATCTGAAGCGGGCTCCAGGCTCTGAGCTGTCAGCACAGAGCCCGACGCGGGGCTCCAACTCACGAACGTGAAATTATGACCTGAGCCGAAACCAAGAGTCAGACGTCTAACTGAATGAGCCACCCAGGCACCTCATACCGCAATTATTTTAAATCACTTTTAATATATACTTCATCATGTATTTGTTTGGTTATTGTTTGCTTCCCCTGTTAAAATGTAAATTCCACAAGAAAGCGACATTGTTTTGCTCAGGGTTACAACAAAACCTAGCACAGAGCAGGTCAACGAATACTGGTAGAATGAGAACCAAAATGAATGACCATTGAGATTTACCTTAAAGATTTCAAATCTTGAGATACTTAACACAGGTCCATAAATGCGGGGAACCATATGGACAGAGGCTGATGGGGGTCTCAGGGAGTATTGTAAAAAAAAAAAAAAATACTTTTTTTCTTTGGTGAAATGTAGACACTTTAGAAAAAAAAAAAAAAAAACACAAAACTACCTAAGCTGGATTTTGAAGTTCTGAAAGAACAGAGTGATCAAGAAAATAAAGAGTCATCTATGAGATACTTGGGCGCAAACATGACTGGTGGTGAAGGGATCTCAAAGCCAGATCTAATTGGGACTTGAGACAAACAGTAAGCATTGACTTTGAATTCTCACAAAGAGGAATACTATGTTCAACTGACTCCCGCCCCTATGTGTAAAATTCTTACCCTTACTGGAAATAAATACAGAAAGTTCTCTGAACCATTTTTTTTCCCTATTGGAGACAAAAGACGGGATAAGTTGGTATGCATGCACAGCCATAACTCCAAAGAAATGGGCATAAAGAGGCAAGCAGGGATACATGCTAGTACATATATAATTTCCAAATGGAAATGGTTGGACAAGCTTGACAGGAAAAGGCTTTCTGACTCCCAAGGTAAAACAAAAGCCCTGAAGCGATATATCATTTCCTTATTCCTCCAGATTCTCCATTTTCTGTAAATAATCCCCCTCCGCAAGCACACATCTTGAACACAGATGACCCCCCATAGCAGTCGGAATATATGCAAGGTCCAGAAGTAAAACTGATGGGTGAAAGTGATCCACAGTTCACATCAGACACCGTTAAGAGTTTTCACAGCTCTTTACATCTTCCAGCCTAAGGACCCCAAAATGCTACTTGAATGAACTGTAAACCGGAAGGCGCTGGGCTTTAGTAATCATTGAGAATTAATCGGGTGAGATTTGGCACTTGGACAACACTCAGGTTTCCAGAAAGAAAAAAATATTTTTCAGTAATGTTTGTATTCTTACCAAGGAATTCCATACAATATGCTATTCACTCACTCAGAGATATACTCGGTACCTTGCCATGAACTGGCAATACACCACGTTTCTCTATTAAACTCTTCTTCAAATAGGTAATTACCAAAAAAACTAGGTAATTACTTTCCTACTTAAGTGTATTTCCCCAAATCAGATTCTGCTAGTTTATTAATAAAAGAAGAGCATTTCCACTTTTAATTAAAATCATTACAGGATGAACAAAAAGAAACACACTAAATAGGTGATGGGGATCAAGGAGTGCACTTGTCACGATGAGCACAAGGTGATGTATGCAAGTGTTTAATTACTATATTGTACGCCTGAAACTAATGAAACACTGTATGTTAACTAACTGGAATTAAAACAAAAACTTAAAAAAATAAAAACACTGAACAGATACATGACAAAAATTATACATTTTTTTTTAATCTTTTTTTTCAATGTTTATTTATTTTTGGGACAGAGAGAGACAGAGCATGAACGGGGGAGGGGCAGAGAGAGAGGGAGACGCAGAATCGGAAACAGGCTCCAGGCTCTGAGCCATCAGCGCAGAGCCTGACGCGGGGCTCGAACTCACGGACCGCGAGATCGTGACCTGGCTGAAGTCGGACGCTTAACCGACTGCGCCACCCAGGCGCCCCAAAAATTATACATTTTAATAAAACAAAGGTGTGGGTCCAAAAATATCTCTGGAATCTTGATTATATTTAACCTTTAGTATAGTACCAAAAGTGACCAGTCATTTTCAAACTTGAATACGACATGTGCATTTTTTTCTGCTTAAACCAAATATTCAGAGTCTAAAACAGGCTTCTAAGGAGCTACTTCAGTTTATAGAAAATTCTACTTTCTTTTTTTTTTTTTTTTTTTTTTATTTCAACGTTTATTTATTTTTGGGACAGAGAGAGACAGAGCATGAATGGGGGAGGGGCAGAGAGAGAGGGAGACACAGAATCGGAAACAGGCTCCAGGCTCTGAGCCATCAGCCCAGAGCCTGACGCGGGGCTCGAACTCACGGACCGCGAGATCGTGACCTGAGCTGAAGTCGGACGCTTAACCGACTGCGCCACCCAGGCGCCCCTCTACTTTCTCTTTATGCCAAGTGAGTGGAAGTCTATTACGATAAGAAAAGACAAATTTTACAAAGTACCGTGCCTAAGTTCCGGAATTACTACACAATTGAAAATAAAATGTAACCACCACATATGCCATTTATCCAAATCAACGTTACCTGTGCTTCATTTAAAATCATTCTAATAATGTTAATATATTAGAGCTTTAAACTTGCTGCTATATTAAAACGTACAATTAGGCCTACTAAATGTGCAACTGTATTATTCATATGTGAATGTTTTATATAGTAAGAATAGAAATTACTGACTACAAGAGCAAATCTTATATTCTATAAGGAATGACTTTTTTAAGGAGAGAATCTGTTAGAATCAACAGTATCAAAAAATGTTAAAGATAAATTAGATGTTTTTAAGCCTGTCAAAAATGCTTCAGCACCTCGACTTTTTCAGTCTATTTTTTAAAACCTTTGTGTCTATTAGGAAAAGTACAGAATAGGTAGGTTCTCTAAATTACCTCAAATAAAAACACTCTGAATTTTTTGGTATCCTGGTAAAATAGTGTAATAGAACGTACCTACAGTTTCTGACACATCTTCATGTGAATAATATGAGCCATGATACAGCTTTTGTCTACATGGCCTTGGGCTGCCTTCTTGATCACACAATAACTGATTTTTTTTTTTAAATGGAGAAGTAGTTTTAAAATTAAAGTGTAGGTTAGACACATGCACACATAATGAAATATCTGAAAGTGGTCATTCACATCCCCTTCTATGTTTATTATCTGTCTCTATCATCATGAAGAGACACAAACTTGATACTATGAAAGGTAATGAAGAAACAACCCCATCGTTTATGGATGTACATTCTTACAGCAAAAATGCCTCTTGGGAACTTAGACATAATTTTTATCTCAATTATATATCTTACATAAGGAAAAAAAAAGCACAAAATAGATCTCCTGCGGTAGAATGATATGATTTTATTTTAATGTAGATTAATTTTTAAATAAATAATTTTGAAAACCAAAAGAAATGCCCTATTTTCTTATGATTTCAAGTACACAGAGTGTTGAATTTATAGAATAATTAATTTTTTTCTTGGCACACAGCAGATACACAGAATGCTTGGGATGAATGAACATACAGAAAATCAGTTCCTTCCAAACTGTTCAATATTGACATTGAGAGGCTACTGACATTTAAAGCCTAGTTTTCAAGTGAACTAGGATAGTTAAAATCTATCTAAAATATTTTCACATGCTCATTTGCATAATCAAGGGATTAGGAACTAGGGGGAGAAGTTAGGAGACGCAAGTATAAGTAAGAATTGTATTGATATCTGGCATTTGGGGCAGCAGACTGATTTTCCCAAGTAAACCAGATCTCCCTCTGCCACAAGGGAATCCTAGGTGGAAGGTGTGAGCACTCCTTACTCTTTAAACTCAAGGTCTTTGTATTCACAAGACAAAATCCATTGTGATTATAGGCTCATTGTAATGGTAGTTATGAAATAACCTAAGCATGCTTTTTGAAATGGTTTGGGACAAGTAGAAAAAAACAACTGTTCTTGGGGGGTGCCTGGGTGGCTCAGTCGGTTGAGCATCTGACTTCAGCTCAGGTCACGATCTCACGGTTCATGAGTTCGAGCCCCACATCAGGCTCTGTGCTGACAGCTCAGAGCCTGGAGCCTGCTTTGGATTCTGTGTCGCCCTGTCTCTCTGTCCCTCTCCCCCTCACTCTCTGTCTCTTTCTCTCAAAAATAAATAAATGTAAAAAAAAATTAAAAAAAAAAACAACAACAACACTGTTCTTGGGACTTTCAGCCGCAGGAAGCAGTATTTTCTCTTCTGCACGTGTAGCACAAAAGTATGAAACACAGGATGAGGGGACAGCAAAATAAAGTTTCTTACCTAGGTAGCCATCTAGGCGTCTAAACCAAGCAGATAAATTCCCAGTATAACTCATCCTTAGATACACTTCACTCATCGAAGTTAAATTCCAGAAGGATATACTCTTTCTCCTATAGCTGTTAGGTGGACCAACCAAGGCTCATAATCTTTTCTTTTCTTTCTTTTTTATTGAGGCAAAACTGACATAGATTATATTAGTTCCAGGTGTAGAACACGACGTATACACTGTGACATGACATCACAAGCGTACTCACTATACATCACCATACAAAGTTACAAAAATTTTTTTTTTCTTTGCGATGAAAACCTTCAAGATCCACTCTCTCGGCAACCAAATATGTGACGCAACACTCATGACCATAGTTACCATGCTGCACACCACATCCCCCTGACCTCTTCATTTCAAACTGGAAGTCTATATCTCCTGAGTCCCTTCACCCATTTCACCCATCCCCCGCAACCCCCTCCCCCTAGCAACCACCACTGTGTTCTCCATTTCCATGAGTTTTCTTTTCTTTTGTTAGTTCATTTGTTTTGTTTTCTAAATTCCACATATAAGTGGGATCATACATTATTTGTCTCTGCCTGATTTATTTCACTGAGCCTAATTTTCTTATTCTTAAATAAGATCCCTAAACCCAGAGGTATGACATTTAGGTCCTAAATGTCCTAATTCAATCACAATAAATGAATGGAACACTTCAAAAACTATAGTATCTCCCTTGTATCACAACCATCTGCCCAAATCTCCTTGTTATGGTGGAGTACAAAATTTACTGATGTATCTGATCCAGATCTCAAGTTGTCTACCTCTTTGGAGCCGTATTTCCTTCTATTTGTCAGCCTACTCTACTGTTCTTCTTATTTAGATATTCAAAATCAATGAAAAGGATCCAAAGAGGAATGTTTCCTGTGGTATTATATGAAAATTGTGGCATCAATGTGACTTGGCTAACATAAAAAATCTGTAGCATTATACTACAGTCTAACGATATTTTCATTTAGCTTTCCATTGGTTTTACCAGGTCATCAAGAATCCTGCTGGAAATTAAGTGGGAAGGTGGGATCAACAACAATCAAGTTTTATAACATAGCATATTGGAATAAATCCGAGGCAGACATTAATTGGAAATGGATGACAGCAGTAGACCCAACTATCTGCGGTACCTTGAGCAGCAGCGGATAAACTGTAATTGAAATGGGTTCTTTAATTATGCACTGAAGCGTGTCTCCACCAACACATTACTGCTGCAGAATAAAAACAAACCCCAAAAGGAGAGTTAAAATGTCTCTTTCTGGATGAAACACTTGGGGAAGCCTTAGGCAATGAGTCTTAAATTGTGACTTTAGCTTCCTAGAGCCTTTCCCCCTTCTCTCTTAGCACCTCCACACCACTGACAGAGTTGCACTCATAAACCATTTTAGGAACATGCCTAATTGAAAAGAAGAAATGGAGAATTAAACTGCAAGAAGGTATAATAGTCGGAATCACAGACTCATGTATCTTAGAGTAGATAGGAACAACGTGGCCAATGAATTGAACCAGCTATCAAATGAAGAATTTCCATCTAGGCAACCTTGACAGATGGCAAGTGACTTTTGGCTGGGAGGGTTTCAGCTCACTGCTTTGTTATGCTTGAAACGCTAAGGAGAATAACTATGGGGAAGTTAGGCCATAAAGCGTGGTGAAACAAGACTACCTGTAAATTTTATCATCTGGTCCTACTGTACCTGACTAGATTAATACTGAATAAATTTCTCCCTCAAAAGGTATATGAATCAGAGAAAGAAATACATAAGAGAAGGTACATTTCTCCCTCTTTTGGCTCCTTTCACCACTTATTAGCACAGATGCCAAAAGCTCTCGAAACACTACTGTCCCATTACAAAGGCATTGCTGTCCCTGCCCTCTGCTGAAGTCACACAAAGCACTCTCCATTCCTGAACGTGACCTTGACTTTTGGCACTGTGACTCTGTTCCATCTGCCAGTGATCCCCTGTGTTCTAACCTTCATTAAGTCCTCATCTTTTAAGCCTTGGTTCTTTTTATTTATTTATTTATTTATTTTTTAATTTTTTTTCAACGTTTTTTATTTATTTTTTTGGGACAGAGAGAGACAGAGCATGAACGGGGGAGGGGCAGAGAGAGAGGGAGACACAGAATCGGAAACAGGCTCCAGGCTCTGAGCCATCAGCCCAGAGCCTGACGCGGGGCTTGAACTCACGGACCGCGAGATCGTGACCTGGCTGAAGTCAGACGCTTAACCGACTGCGCCACCCAGGCGCCCCTAAGCCTTGGTTCTAATGGCATCTCTCCAGTGATATCATCCTAAATAGCACCTTTTCTGCCATCTACACATCAGTATATGCTTCTTTCATAACTTGCATTTTATTCTGCCTAAAATGGTTAGTTGTTTACATCTCTGTCCATGCTCAGCTCCCCAGCTCTGTGAACACCCTGAAGGCAAGAGCTATACCTTATTCTCCCTTAATCATTTGCTATTCTTTTTTTTTAAATACTATATACCCAAGTCAAACAGAGGATTAAATGCACCAAGGGAATAAAATACTTCTGGCGTCAGACTCATAAACCCATGCATAGCAAGCTATCATTATTCACACACATCCATAATGAAGTTGTTTGTGTGCATGTTCATGGGTGTGCGTGTGTGTGTGTGAGAGACTCACACACACACACACACACACACACACACACACACACACAGAGGGAGGGAGGGAGAATGAATGAATGAATGAATCGTGGGGATGAGGACCTGAGCAGACAGACAGACAAAGAGACACATTATGGAGGGACAAAGAAAATGAGCCAGAGCCATAGAAGACATATTTCCTTTTTCTATTTAAAAGATCTAGTTGCCTGTGCACATTTTTTTTTCACTTTGGGGAAGTGGTTTTTCCACAAAGAATTCATGAAAAGTGTTTGCTAAAGCTAGAATTAGCTGACTACTCACTGATTTGCTCACACATCCCTGAGGCCCCATATAGGACATTGCTGAGACTATGGAAATGGCCTATAGAATGGTGGACACTTGGAGAGGAACATTTTTCACTTTGCCCACTCCTTTCTCTATGTAAAGGGAATGCGACAGTGTAATGTAATGCTCTAATAGCCAACCCTCTCTGCAGTGCCATTAAGAGAGAGACAGAGACAGAGACACCAGAAAGATAGAGAACAGAGGAACCAAAGGACAAAGAAAATGAGCCAGACACTAAGGCATATTTCCTTCTTCTACTAAAATCTAGTTGACCTGTGCAAAAAAAAAAGGGGGGGGGAGAGGGCGGGGGAAGAACTGTGGAAGAAAATGAAGCATGGGGAAAATGGTATTTTCGAACCACACTAAAGGCAGCTGCAGAGTAGAAAAAAAATACTGGCCTGAGAGCCCAACTGTGTATGTTTTAGTCTCAGAGCTAATGTTAACAAGCTGCTCACAGGAAAGAATCACTTAACTTATATCAGACTCAATTTCCTATCTGTAAAATAAGAAGTTTGGACTAGGTGATCACTAAAATCCCTTCTAACTTGAAAAAGACTAGGGTTCCACATTCTGGGAAATGAACCAAAGTAACTTTTTATTTAAATGGATGACATTACACAGATCTGTGATGGTGCCTGCTCACCAAAAATTAAGGATATTTTCAAAACAATGATGACATTCAGTTTAACTGAAAACCTGTATTTGAAAAGTAAATACTGTAAAAACAGTCTACCTTGAAACAAGCTATCAGGAAATCTTCCCAATCACTTTTGGAACATCAAATTTCATTATTGAGGCAAAGGAAGAGCTTAAAATTTTATAGGATTTCTTTGCCAGTTTCTGGAGGACTCATTGCTTTTCTGAAAAATGCAAACCTCAGAGGCAGCACAATTCTTTGAAACCTAGGCGGCTGCCACACTGGGCTTTAGTTTTGTGTATAACTCTCAAGGAAGTCTTTCCTAGCCTCTGGGCCCAAGTTTCTCCATCTTAACAAAAAAGAATGTTGGGTATAATGACGGAGTGAGTTCTATTAGCTGCTAATTCTCTTTCTTTGTGGAACCTGAAAGAGTGTCTTCTCTTCAACCAAAGAGTCTGTTCAGTGACTTGCTAAATCAAATAAGAAATTTACATTGCTTGGAAAAGTGTTTTTGTACTTTGTTTGTATTCATTTGCCACAACGCTAAAAAATCATTAGTTTTTGATTGTTTACAACCTTGCCCTTGTAACTATTAAAGAGAATCGTGTCCTTACCGTTTTCTGGGGTTGTTTTTTTTTTTTTTTTTTTTTTTTTTTTTTTTTTTTTTTTTTGTGAGGCAGAATTTGAGAAAGTGGCAGAGAGTCAGAAATGGAAAGGAAGTGGAATGTGCTTACAAAAATGACAATTTCTACTGCTAGAAAGAAGAAGAAACAGAGGCATAATTATAAGTGGAATCAGAAAAAGAAAACAAAGTAAAAGTCTAGGCAAGATCTTTCTGGATGTGTATGTCAGTATTGGGGGTGGGGGGAGATGCATGTGTATATTTTCAAGGCCCAAACAATTTCTTTTCCATTTCACTACATTGGTCTATCATAAATATGAGCTCAGAGAATGGGTTAATTTAAGGGAAGTGAAAGTCAAATGGTCACACAGGAAGAGAAACCATGGAATGGTTGGTTATTACTATGTGTACGATGCTATGATATCCTTCATTCTGATTTTTCTTCCAACTTCAATAGACCCGATAGGTTCTATCCTTTAATCTGTGAGACTAGCCTTTGGTAGCCTCTTTACTTCCCACACCTCTCTAAAGTTATGGAATTTACAACTAAACAGCACATTTCCTGATTTCTGAAAGGCACCAGGTAAATTAGTCATATTCTGCATAGAGCTCACTTGATGTCCCTGAAAGAGTTGGAAATGATTTTGTTTTTATGGCAGTGGTTTTCTTTTATAGTTCTCAACTTTACATTAATGATATTTACTTGGTTTTGTCACTTTTCCATTGCGTTATTATCATTTGTGGCAGTTAATAGTTTAACAGCGATAATCATTCTCTCTGATTTTGTGACGTATCATCAGATCTTTGGTGGGTAGTGTGATCTTTATTTCATATTGAAAGGGAAGGCCAAAGGGGGAAAAAAGCATACACATTTATGTAAATTCACCAATCTGGTGATTTGGCAAGGATTTCCAAAGACAACGATGTTATATATAAAGTTGATTTAGTATAAGAAGATATACCTTAATTTTAAAGAAGGATTCTAAAATTGGATCTTGAATATTAAAAGCGTATCTAATTATTCTTCTAATATTAATCTAGTCTCTGTCTAAATTACATCCTGTCTAAACCTTAACTAATCCTTCCTTCCTTCCTTCCTTCCATATGTGAAACCCAGTATTTTATTCTGAAGATAAATTAGTAAACAAAACAAAACAGTTTCTACATTTATAAAGCTTTCACTTAAGTAGAGGAAAGAAGAAGAAGAAGAAGAAGAAGAAGAAGAAGAAGAAGAAGAAGAAAGAGAAGAAGAGGAGGAGGAGGAGGAAAAGGAGAAGGAGAAGAATTACAAACTGTGAGGAGTGCTATAAAGGAAACATGATAGAAGAGAAAAGCTCCAAGGAATGGAGGGTATTTAGCAATAAAACAAAGATTAGCTTATGATTAGAATGGATTTGTTGCTTGTCCCTTATGCTAGAGAAACAGTAACACTATATATAAATGAACGAAAAGGTGTTCAACATCCCTAAACATCACTAGAATACTGTAGCTTGTGTCTTGAATTAAGGTAGGTTGTGCTGGGTTTTAAATATCCAGAGATATGAAGAGAAAGAAGGGAAGAGAGAGGCCATTCAGACATTTGCAACAAAAGCAAAACCAGACATAATAAAGAGACTAGCCTGTGTAGGGACAGAACAGGAATAGGTCAAAGGGTTCACTCAAGGGCAAGGGGGGTGATAATAGTAGGTATGTAAATTGGTATGGGATGCTGAGACTTTAACTATAAATCTGATATTTACTTTTTCAAAGACTTCCCATAAAATGTTTTTTTTTTAATTTTTAACAATTTTTCCAAATTAAAAACATGTTTATTTACTTATTTTTTTTGAGGGGGAGAGAGGCAGAGAGAGAAAGAGGCAGAGAGAGAGGGAGAGAGAATCCTCACTGTCAGCCCAGAGCCCGAACGCGGTGCTCGAACTCACGAACCGTGAGACCATGACCTGAGCCGCAACCAAGAGTCAGAGGCTTAACCGACTGAGCCACCTAGGCGCCCCTAAAATGTTCTGTTAAATAGCCACAGATATTCAAAAGGGAACCTAGGCAGTTATTCTCCAAAGTAGGAAAACAAAGAACTCTTGATGGTGTTACATTATAATTTTATACATACTCTATAAGGGTGATGCCATGGAGTGGGGAATAACTCATTTGATGTTTGTGCTCAAGCTGTTATTTTTTCTTTGTTTGAAAGAGTTCACCTGCCTGCTCAAAAGTCATATAAACCAGATCCAGTGATTACCTGAATGCTAACATACTTTGAGAGTCCATTATATTCATAGGCTAGTTTCTTTTCATTGGGTTCACTGACGACCCTAGAAAATTCAAATGGTGACACAGGAATGCAAATGCTTTGTAGAGTCATAAAGCTCCTTTAAGAAATGGAAATGCTTAAGGGAGACTAATAATAAATTCAACTTCAGGTGGTTACTCTATGCTTTTTAAGTGATCACTTTCTACGAAGACTTCTAGAAAAACCTAAATGAATCCTCCACCTGGTGATGTTTTTCAAAAAACCAGTACTTTCTAAGACTATTGAAAATTTAGTGACCAGTTTACAGGAAACCTCATCGACACAATCTCTCCTCCAACCTTACCATAGCCATTCTTTACCCTCATTTGAAGCACAGGAGAGTGAAAGATGAATCGTGAGAGGGATCCTGGTTTGCTACTTTTTTCAGTGTTATTCTTAGTCTTGGAGATATACTATAAGGTCCCAGTTAACCTGAAAGAAAGAACACCCTTCCAGAGTCACACGATAATCAATGGCTAAGTTAATTGGAATTTAGTTCTTTTAACAATTCTATCTCAGCAGTTCTGCACTGTTCAGAGTGAAAGACGACTTTAATCAGAGCTTGGAGTATTTGAGAAAGAGACAAAGAAGAGGAGAAGGAAGAGAATTCGTAATTGACCAAAATCTAGTCTTGCCATTTAGAATTTCCTTCCCTATAATGTTGCAGGTTCAGAGTTGAAACACTTTTTGAATAGTGAAGAAACAGGGTTGGATGGGGGTTAAAGGAAGCTATTTTGGGCACAAATCCCAACTGCACTGTGTATTAGCTGAGACAACCTACACACAATATTTAGTCTCTCTGTGCTCCAGTTTCTTCACATATAAAATGAGGATAATAATAAATGCAGCTTAGCACTGGGCCCGGCACATAGGAATCCATCAATAAAAACTCACTATTATCTTTATGAAGACAGTCAAAGAATTCTTTTTGATACACTTTTCTACAATTTCCCCAAAAGGTCTGGAGCCAATAGCCAGTCATAACCCCAGGCGAGAGGCAGAATAAGGCAAGATATATAATTCTCCACATCTGTTTGCTTGTTTTCAGACACCTTAAAATGGGTGCCACATTATCAAAGTGTCTAAAAGGAGAGAGAGGCAAATCAGGCTAGTGCTTGTTTACCTGTCGTCTTCCCACCCTGAGAGTATTTTGACTAATGCTGTCCTGACTCTTCCAATTTCTGTAAGGTTAATTGAGGTATAATTTGTGTAGAAGAACTGCACATGCGTAATTTATATAGTTTGGTCAGTTTAGACATAGGCATACACCCATGATACTATCATCGCCATCAAGGTACTAAAGATATTTGTCACTCACAAAATTTTTCTTATGTCCTTTTGTGTCTCTTTTCGTGTATGTATGTATGCGTGTGTATTAAAAGCACTTTAACGCGAGATCTATCCCTCTTAACATATGTTAGTGCTCAATAGCATATTTTAGTGCTCAATAGCATATTGTTAACTATAAACACTATGTTGTACAGCAGATCTCTAGAATTTATTCCAAATTTTAATGACTTCTGTTTACCGATTTAATCTGCACGCTGGGATCCTATTCCTCATCTCAGCTGGTAAAAAAGAAAAATTTAAAATGTTCAGTACAATGACAAGAACCTACCGAGCAGGCCAACTCATAGTTCTGAAAATGGTGTGAAACAGCCATTATCATGCCTCTATAAATTAAATGTTATTTCTTTTCTATAGTTTACTCTAGCTACAGGCATATCATCTATACCTGGTGGGGTCTGATTCATGATTTCAGTAGTGGTAAATAATTCTTAGTACAGGGTTTGAAATTATAAGACAATTCAGCATATAGAATTGAGACTTGCCTGGACCACTGTTTACAACCTTGGAATTAGGGAACTGGAGGTGTCATTGTTCCCTGAGACCATCTCAGTCATTCTTAGTGGGTCTTTTGTCTTTGTCGGGACTGTTGCATTTGTCACACTTGGTTGAACAACTCATAGAATCTGAAATAATTCTATAGGCACAATACCACGAAAGAGTATTTTGTCTGTAAAATGATGAGCTAGAAAGGAACGAAACCCATGGGGAAAACTGGGTTGGGCCTCCCATATTTCAGAAACCAAACCAAAGTATACAGGCCAACAGGTTAGCTTGAATCCTTCAGATACTTATTAGACTTTTACACTAATGAAATACAAAGTCCATACGAGGGGGATGCCTTACGACCGTTTAGTAAAGTTACTCCACTAAACAATATATACCACTGTTACTCATGGGTTTACAAATTTGAAATTCTGATTTTAAAATCTTCTAAAAAATTTGTACACATATTCTGGGTGATTCAGCTCAACTGAAACTGACAGCTAATGTTTCCCTTGATTTGTTGATAAGGACTGGTTTAGTATCAAACAATTAAAGTGTGGAAAGTTGATGAGGATGAACATTGTACCTTCTCAAAGAATGAACATGAAATGACAACCCACAGTATTGTATGAAGAAACGTCAAACCCAAGTTAGAGTAGAGAAAAGAGGGGAGTTATGAGTCATCACATGATACACGGAGTATAGGTTTTAACCTAGAGATACATTCTAGAATTACTGTTCAGTGACAAAAGGCAGATGCAGAGTAAATATATAGTTTAATCTCATTTCCATTTTAAAAATGAAAGACTATAGATGTATACGACTATGCATATATGATATATATACGTATATATAATACATACTCATTTATAATATGCATATTCATATACACATATCTGTACATGTTTAAATGAGCACAGATAATATTGGTGTGAATGAATGATTCCCACCAACATTTAACAGCATTAGATGAGAGCGAGGCAGAAATTTATTAGCTCTTTATACAAGTTTGTATATTTTAAATTTGTTGTAATAAGTATGTGTTACTTATACAACTCAGAAATACGTTCCTTAAGAAGTTTAAATAAGAAGAATTTTAGAATAAATGGATCATTTTAAACAAGCAGCTTGTCATGTGAATTCATACTAATCCTTCTGGATAGATATTTTAAATAGGTTAAAACATTCAGTAGAGTTCAACCTGCACACTAATGGCTTTATGTTACAAAAATAGGTGTTAAGTGGGATACAGAACAAAAGCAGTCAAAAAATAAATAAATGAGAAACTCAACGTAGAGCTGCACGTGATATTTACCTTCTGGATTAGAAAGTGGTGACTTAAAGGAACAAAAAAGTCAGTAAAATCAAATCTCTTGTTTTAGTAAACCCAACACTAAGCTGAGTTTGTTTTTTAACTCAAAGTTTGAGAAGGTTGTTTTAATAGTGAGTCACTACTAAGTAACTATGCAGCATTCAACATTCAATTAAGTTGATTACATTTTGATCTTTAAACCAGGTAAACGCCCAACAAGTGTAGACACAGCCTGTTATACTTTTCCATTTCACTTGCCCGTAGGATTTTCTATTCAAATAATGTTCTAATTATGACTAACAACTCACACATACACACACAGTTATATATCCATATCCTTCAACAAAATCCAAATATACCTTCATTATAATTTTTTTCATTGAATTTAACAAAGACATAATCTATCCTTTGGAGTGATGAACTCCTGGGAGTTTTATCCTCTCTCGACTGCAGCATGGTCAATAAACCGGACCTGCCAAGTTCTGCTGCAAAGGAAAGTAGAGCTCCTTTTTTTTTTTTTTAATGTTTATTTATTTTTGAGAGAAAGAGATAGAGTGCAAGCAGAGGAGGATAGAGAGAGAGGGAGACACAGAATTGGAAGCAGGCTGCAGGCTCCCAGCTGTCAGCAAAGAGCCTGACGTGGGGCTCAAACCCACGAACCACGAGATCATGACCTAAACTGAAGTTGGACACTTAACCAACTGAGCCACCCAGGTGCCCCAAGTTGACCTCCTTCTATAATGAAGTTACTGCCAAGACTTTAGGCCCAGTCGCTGAGACAAACTGAAAATGTTATCTCTGCTTTAGGCAGTAAAATGATAACCTAAAGACTGGAGTCTTAGTTATTTCTGTGTTGTTTATTCCCTTCCTCTAAAAAGTCTAGACCCTCAAAGTGAAAACTCAGGATTCCAAGGATGAAAGGGTACAACCACAAATTACTACTCCTCTCATATTTTCCAGATATTCATGAATAGTTGATAATTATCAGCTAGTTTTGGAAAGATGTTGACCTACTTTCTTACTTAGAGTCCGTTCAACAAATATACAAAGATTGTGGCTATTAAAACTAAAAAAAAAAAAACACTACCTGGAAGTTAAAATGTTTGACATTAAGAGTTACTAAATATCATATCTACAAAATTTTGCAAACCATATTATGTAAATTCTTTTCATGTGATGGATGTTTCTGGATGGATAATAAAGAAATTAAATTACTTAAGTTGACATTTTCATTTTGTGAGATGTCTGGACTAAATAGAGATATAAATAAAAATAATTAAGGGAATTTCATAAATAATATGAAACCAGCTAATAGTAGTTCAAAGTTCCTAGCAGATGTTAAGAGTTTTGATCCACAGAATTTATCTATCACTATTAACAAATCAAAAATCAATCATCTACCACTTTGATGTATAGGAGATAAACATTTACCTTTATACCAGAATGATACCAGTTCATTGTTTGATATAAAGGATAAATTGTTTTTAAGTTATGAAAACCCGAAGGATTTTTTTTTAGAAAAGACCAACTTATTTATTTATTAATAGATTAAACATAACATAAAGTGCATTTTTAGACAAGCTATGTATAAATTTGCTACATTTTAAGAAGTATTAAAGAAAAAATGTATGTGCGTGTGCGGAGTCAATCCTGACTACTTATAATTTCTCCTCTTCTGTGTGAGAAATGCACACATTTACCTGAATTCTTACATGCTGTCAGCTGCTAGGTTTTCTAGGTGCAAAATACTATTAAACATCTCCAAATCATTCCAAATTGCTGGGTCATTCATTCTGGCCATAAAACCCTTACATTAACTTAATCCGTGGCAAACATTAAACCAGTAACTCATTTAAGCACAGGCCATCATGTCCTGCCCCTCTTCCCTTTTAACCCAGCATCTTTAAGGATTTTGCTTATATTGTTATTCCTCAAATAAATTTCTTCAGACCATCTCAAATTCCTTAATGACTGTGTGTGTATTTCTATCCTGGTCTGTGTATGCTCACTCGTGTGTGTAAGTGCCTGGTGTGCTAAAGAGGCAGAGTCAACATTAGCTAACTATGAGTTTTCTACCAAATTCTCCCACAGTGCAGTCAACCCGCTTGTAAAATGCCATTTAGGCATTCATCTTCTCCTTCAGGCTAACGGGGGAAAAGCTTATGCTTTTTATTTGCTTCTTGTAGATAATTACAATTTTATTATTCACACTAGCAAGCTATTGATGCTTTGGCTGATCCTTTAAACATCTGGCTTACTGTTTAAAATGCATGGAGTGCACTGATGTCAACCCATGCTGATAATCAGAGGACCTTCAATTAAGTACCTACAAAGCAACCAATGATAAACGGGAGAAAAGACGGTACAAGTTTGCCAAAGAATTCTTTCAGAGTCTGGTTCTCAAAAGCAATTAGAATCACTTCTTTTGGCCTTGGAATTAATGAATTTTCATTAAAATTTAAATTTCAAATGATTCCAAAGGTATCAAACTTGAGAAGTTGAGCTGATTGTCTACATAATAAATCACACCACAGGAACATGTCAAAAAGACTAATGCAAGTTCTTTGCCATCCAAAGTTGTGTTTCTCCTTGTCAGTGCTATGCGAACATATATAATTGCTTTCTTTTTCTCAAAGAAGCTATAGCCAAAGACACACTGTTATTAAACTCTCTATTTCTCTATGCTTAGAATTTGTCATATTATAATTCCAAGGCTGTGACCGAAACTAATTCTAATCTATAAAAAAAAGGTTTGTTCTAATAATTGAGTGTGATGTAAATTAAAAAAATTGCTACATTTACTTTCTTCACACTAAGCTAATTTGCTTAAATGAGGGAATAAAATCAGGTGTAACATTCTAATATCAACCTCTCCTAATGTTTGAAAGTAATGTTTAATTTGATAACACATATATTCTTTCCTTGATAGAATACTAAACACATGGTGTGTGTGTGTGTGTGTGTGTGTGTAAAGCAAATATCGCATTAAGGAAAAATGTGAAAAGCTAAAATTCCTTGGACACAGAAGTCAACATAGGTGTTTTTAAAGTGAACAGTAAGGTAAGTGGAAAACAGTACTCATATAAAAATGTTGAACATTTGAATCATGAATTAAAACAGTGAAACAGAACATATGGCAAATTCTAGTCTGCTTCTTGTTTGTAGTGTTTTACTAATCCTCACAAAAATTCTTTTCTACGACAATTATCAAGATATCTTTTTGTCTCCATAACAGAGTGAATCTTCTTTTTTTAAAAAATCTACACAGTCTAAGAACTGTCCCAGTTATGACATATACATACATATCAAGCACCCGTGAAGGAGTCTGTTCAATTCCCTTTTTCATATTTTTCTTTCTAAGTTCCCCTTGATACATGTGGTTTGAAACAAACTCGTGGAAACATCATCAATGGTTCGTTTTCATTGTTTACTAGCTGCTTCATGTGGTCAAATTTTATACAGGATTTGAACCGAGGGCAACCGCACTATACAAACTTTCTCCCAACAACCCATCTTTTCCAAACCACCATCTCTACAGAAATTCCATCAGAGGGACATTAGCTTAGAGATAAATACACAACAACAAATAAAAACAGATAACTGTGGCTTCAAATGTGCTCAGAGACCGGGAGGGGGATCAAAAAACTCAAACTGGCAACCGAACTGTTCTAAGGGCCATTTTTTTTTTTGCCCCACATAGTGTTTAAATATTCAGTACAGGGACAGCTTAGCACTCATTGCTTACTTAGCCCTTTACGACTCCATGCTTTTCTGTTACCTGCCTCGCGCATGCGTACACTGCAGTTTGTGATGCCTGCGTTACGTGCCGACACATCAACCATTTTGTATTACATTCAGGTGGCATCCAATCCTCATGTCATCCACACTTGCATAACTGAGACCTGGAGCTCAGCTGCAGAGACATCTTCACTTCTGTAGCCGTGAGCAGGCTCCTTTACCCTCTGCTTCCACTGTACATGTCACTACGAGTCCCCCAGGTATCCGGGTGCGTGATGGACACCCAGCAGGAACAAATGCACTTAAAGAATAAATAACTCAGCGTATGAAATAGTAACAGAAATTGCTTTTGTGGGCACAAGATCATGCTAACATCTTTTTGTTTGTTTGATTTACAATATAGCAGTACCAACGGTGGATGGTACGGATAGTGGATGGTTAGCAACATAATCTTAAGAAAGTTCGAGCTCTAAAACAAAACTGGATGAGAGAAGGAAAGTTCCTGAACTGACACAAACTGTCTGTGATGGAAAATGGAGCATGTAATTTTAAAATAAGTTATATTTCATATTTATTAAGATGATTAAATACAACCCATAGATCAAGATAAATTTTTAGAGTCCACAACTTATAATTATCAGCAGTAGCATGCTTTTCACACGGAAAAAAAAAAAAAAACAAAAAAAACAGGTGAAAAACTTTAGATAGATGGAGATTCAGCAGGAATGTTTTTATCTTTATGAAATATTATCAGAATATATAATTATTAGTTCAATAAATACCGAAGTCTCTTGGACTGATTATTTAACTCAGGTCACAAAAATGGAAAATAATTCATATTGTGAGTGAACAGGAAATGATGTCTGACATGACCTGCAACAAAGAGTACTCTTCTCACTGGTTCAATTTTTATTTTTACCTACATTACATTTGATACATTTAGTAACTGTAAATATTCACGTGCCATCTTGATAAGATTTTAAACCTGTTCAACGTCCTAATGAAATAGAAGTTTTAAGAGAGTTGAAAAAAAAATTACTGAATCTAAAATTGAAAACTTCCTACTGAATTCTATGATAAGCAGGGCAACTTCGGCATGAACTTGAAAAGCTAGGTTACACTCCGTATCTACACGAAAAGCAAACATTAGCTTAAATATGACTTGACATAAGCCATCATAATGTAGAAATAGAGTAGGTGAGACTGGGTGGGAATCACAATTTTACAAACCCCAGGTTGGGACACAGTGACCTGAAAACCAGAAGAATATTTACAATCAGTACTATTCTGAGAGATTTTAGTCATTTGGTCTTTCTATTACCAAGTAAGGACCCAGTCCTTATCATAAAATAATTGGGAGAGAGTATCTGAACATTATGCTTTGTAGTGACCTCAGATCTATGTATATAAAATTATGACTGCCCTTATAATTTGAAATTGAATTTATTTCATTTTGATATGATGGCATAAAAATGCATACTGGGTTTTTTTTTTTAAGTCAATGATGATCATTTTATATTTAAAGGACTTTTTGTCACATACATGGTCATGGTAGAGTTGAGCATTGAATGGATACAAAAACAAAAAAACATTTTCTAATAGCAATATACTTGTGGACAACATATTTACTAAAAGCATGGGAGAAAGTTCTACAACTCTCCACACCAAGTTTTATCTATGTTATATATGGGTTTTGAATGCTTTTCTCTATATATTTTTGGATCTTTTTTCATTTGAAACAGTAAAAACAATTTCAATGAAGCATTTTAAGTAGTGGTGTGATAGATTAATGACTGCATACAATTTCACTCATTCAGTTTTATTTCATCAAATTAGCCTCCAAATCCTACAGACCATCTGTGAAAATCCGGTTGACTTGTCAGGGTACATTTTGCCTATGTTCAAGGGAGCTATGAATTTTTTACTCCGGCTTAAATTTAGGACCTCTAAACACTGTTTCTCTGAGTTTGACATCTGATAGGGTGTCTTTAATAAGCAAAAACACATTCATTACCTGGATTTCATAAATTAAACCATCAGTAAAATGTTGCTACATTTTCACCCTAAATTGCTGAGGAGGGCAATATGCCAAGATGGGGAAAAACATGTAAGCGTGTTAATTGGGAGCTATTTGCTTAGTTTATCAGTCAGCAGCAGGGTAGTAGGTAACCACAAGGGGTACAGACACAGAATGTAAAGGGGAAACTGGAAAGCAGACCCAAAGTCAGACCTACGAATGCAATCCAATGGGTATGATCTGGAACAAAATTTGTTTCATGAATGCAATTATAATTATCTAGACCAACATTAGATGTCTAGGAACCAGCAGACCCCCCCAAAAACTATAGGATTATGTAAATCATGCAATTTATCAGAGGATCTTTGAAGTGGGGTCAAGAAGTTAGCATACCATATGCGCATCCTGGACACACAAAACCAAATGGGTTCCGGATATAAACAAGAGTATTGTAGCCCCTGAGGGAAGTCTTAGTAGAAATGGCAAATTCTCAGATATATATATAGGGTTTCTTAGCCATGTAACCCCAAGCTGGTAAAGACTTGGAGTGCCTAGACAAGTAAATGGGTGCAGTCTAAAAAGTAAATCTCTGTGTCATTTATATCATGCTTCCCAAACAGATCGCTGACTAGGAAGAAGAATAAAACTTAACCTTGAAGACTGTAAAAATCCTGTAGGAGAAAGCAAATATATTACCTCATCTTTTATTTTCTACCTCCACTTTCTCTTCAATGAGAAGTATGAAGAGAAATATGTAAAGTTAGAAAAGTAATCCAAAACTTGTTCCTGGTTGCTCTGAAATTGATTTCTCCATTCTCTTGGCATTTACTAGCATTATTTAAATTTCACAGCACCATCTAAAAACTCCATGAGATAAATCGCATTGTAAATGAATTATATTACCATGGGCTAGCCCATTATTTGTGCAAGTGGCTTTATCTTTCTTGCTTGCTATATTAAATATAGTTTATGGACAAGGTGGCATTATATTTTCCCTCAACTTGATTTTTATAAATTACTCTGTATCTTGAAAGGTTGAGGCCTGATATTTGCGATAAATGTAATATTAAAAACCCTTTGCCCTCCAATGAAATACTTTTCTTATTTTAAATTCAATAGATTCACATTTTCCCAAAATACTTTAAAAATTCTCCTCTTTTATTTGAGATTTTAAAATTGCTATTCTATATAACAGTATTTCATAGAGATTAATTTCCCCTTTAGGAGGAAATGATCTAGTGAATAAGAATTATTTTTTCCCTTTAATAATAACAATGCCTTCTAATTAGAAAATAATGTGTCCTAGAGAAGAAATTCCAAAATCCAGAGAGGCCCACATTCACTGCGATTTTGACTAATAATTTCCTTGAATGTTACTTCAAGTAAAGTTCTAAGTAATTCTTAATTTCTTACTCATTTTTTTCCAAGTTAATGCTTCAAATATGCCTTAATCACTGTAAAATAACCCAGGATGTGGTCACTAATTATCATGTATACATTAGGACTCCAGACAAACTATCCTCTGATGAAGTTTCCCAGGGTGCTCAATACTCCGGTAATTGCTTACTAGAAATGTAACAACAATTAGCCTTCTTTTTTTTTTTTTTTTTTTTGGCAAAATCTTACGTGGCTTGGAGAAAGAATCTCTGCAGAATGAGCTTCTTTTCTAGTTATACCTTCTCTTTTCATATGTAGCTTTATTGTCTTATAATTTTGTCATTTCCTGCTTTTTTAAATGTTTATTTTTGAGAGAGAGAGACACACACACAGAGCTCAAGTGGGGGAGGGGCAGAGAGAGAGAGGAAGACACAGAATCCAAAACGGACTCCAGGCTCTAAGCTGTCAGCACAGAGCCCGATGTGGGGCTCGAACCCATGAACTGTGAGATCATGAGCTGAGCTGAAGTCTGATGCTCAAACAATTGAGCCACCCAGGCGCCCCCATTTCCTACCTTTTAGTATCATATATTCCTATCATTTTTTTTAGCTTTATAGTTTACCAAGTACCAACATGACAGTCTTTAAAATAGGCAGGAGTGCTATTATTGACGTTGACTGCTAAAAAGGTTTCAGAATTAGCCCAAGACCAACCACAAATAAATGACACGGTTAAAACTAAATTTGATGGTTATGACAATATGAGATCACAAGGCCAGTCTGCTAAATTCAGGTTTTACAAAAGGGTACTCATGACTTCACTTAGTATTTCTTCAACAAAGATTCAGGATAGATGGGATTTTTGAAGTAAGGATAAAAAAAAGCAACCCTCTTATCTGCCTTTTCCAGCACTCCTGACTCCGAGATGTAGATTGTTTCCTTTCTTAACTGGCAAAAAGCTGCAGACTTTCTCAGTTCCTCAGTGAAAGTAATGTAGGAAGAGGCATTAATTCTTTTGGTTCACCAGGACGTCACTTGGCAAATTATTATACGTGAGCAATAAATCACAGAGTTGGAACATGCCCTGAGAGAGTCTCCAGGGTTATTCTTTTGCCTTCTGGTAAATTAGAAACCTCTTACATTCAGTAACAAGTAGATGTATATTGTTATATTATAAATATTGTGACTACAAAATCATGAATGCTAGTATTTCACAAGTCCATATTTTTGAAAGTTTGCCTAAGGATATATGGTATTTATTTATATTTCAATTTGTGGCTAAAATTCCTGAAGGACTACAAAGGAAACTCAACCATTCCACTTGTGAACAGATCTGATTCGTTGCTCTTACTGAATAGTATGTTAAGTTCTCAAACAATGACAATCAAAATGTTAAAAAAATGCAACGAAGATATTTTACTTTGTAATTTACAGCATAACAGAATGGAATTAGTTGTGAACATTTATGCTGAGATGATAAACTAGTATTGTTTTGAGTTGGCACATATATAAAATTCTGGTGGAGACATGTTTTCGTATCTCCAAAGAAAGAGTATAGCATTAACTAGAAAGATAAAGAAAAAAAAGAGAGAGAGAGACAAAATAAAATCCTTTCCAACTATAAACTGGCATAATTAATGTCTTATAATACAAAGTTACTAAATATGAGAACATTTCTAAAACTATTTTTAGTAATTAATTACATAAAATAATGTCATAATCATACTCCATAAGGAAAGACAAAGGACATTTTTAAAATACAAGCCTATAGAGTAACTTTTTTTCTCCAAATAATGGAAGAAATAAGCACATAAAAATTCTCATACTTTTTCTATTTATAAATCAGAAAAATGTTGTGTAACCTATCATGCAAAAACCATGTCATTTAAAAGAACTGTGGTTCTGGGGCACCTGAGTGGCTCAGTCAGTTAAACGCCTGACGTCAGCTCAAGTCATGATCCACGGTCCGTGAGTTTAAGACCCACATTGGGTTCTTTGCTGACCGCTCAGAGCCTGGAACCTGCTTCAGATTCTGTCTCTCCTTCTCTCTCTGATCCTTCCCTGCTCATGCTCGCTCTCTCTCTCTCTCTCTCTCTCAAAAATAAATAAACATTAAAAATATATTAAAAAATAAAAGAGCTGTAGTTCTAAACAATAATCATAACAATGCAATTTTACTTTATGATGCTGTTTATCTGTTCATAACACCCTGCCGCTTCTAGTGAATTTTACTATCAATGAAGAGCAGGTCTAAGCGTCTACTTTTCCCAGCACCTAGTATACCGGAAGAACATATAATATATTTTTGAAAAATGTGGGGTAATAAAGAAATTGCATTCACTACCTAAGGGATGAATAAAAGGGAATAGTGGTGGGCTATTTTGAAAAGAGAATAATAATCTCCTTTAAGACACAGAGTCACCAAACAACAGCCTGTGTGAGGCAACTCCCACCTGCCACCTCTGTATATACGGTACACAAGCTAAGAATGGTTTTGTCATTTTAAATAGTTGGGGGGGTGGGATCAAAAGAATAATAATATTTTGCAGCATGATAAGGATATGAAATTCAAATCTCATACACCATAAATAAAGTTTGATGGAAACAAAACTCATGTATTGTCTATGACCTGCTTTCACAATACAGTAGCTGCAGCAGAGGCTGGAGAACCTGCAAAGTGAAATATTTACTATCTGGTCCTTTATAGGAAAAGTCTGTTGATTCTTGTTTTAGGAGAAAGCATATATAAGAAGTTAATAATAAAAAAGGACAATCAGATTCTAGTTGGACCTCAAGAGTTCAAATATGGTAAGTGAAGGAAAAAATCAAAAGAATGGAGGATAATCTGTATTTTTGTATCCTCGGGGTAAATGCCTAATAGTATAATTGCCAGACCATAGGGTAGCTCTATTTTTAGTTTATTGAGGAACCTCCATATGTTCTCCAGAATGGCTGCACCAGTTCGCATTCCCACCAGCAATGTGAGAAGGCTCCCCTTTCTCTGTCTCCTCCCCAACACCTGTTGTTTCTTGTGTTGTTGACTTTAGCCACTCTGACAGGTATAAGGTAGTATCTCATGGTGGTTTTGATTTGAAGTTCCTTAATGATGAGTGATGTTGAACATCTTTTCACGTGCCTATTAGTTTTCTGGATGCGTTGTTGGGAAAACTGTCTGTTCATGTCTGCTGCCCACTTCCTAACTGGTTTGTTTGTTTTTTGGGTGTTGAGTTTAATAAGTTCTTTTGCGTACTTTATCCGACATGTTGTATTTACCCAAAGCATGCACAAATACAGATTCAATGGGGTACATGCACCCCGATGTTTATAGCAGCATTATCAACAATAGCTAAACTATGGAGACAGCCCAAATGTCCATTGACTGGTGAATGGATAAAGAAAATGTGGTATATACACAATGAAATATTACTCAGCCATCAAAAAGAATGAAATTTTGCCATTTGCCACCACATGGATGGAGCTCCAATGTGTGACGCTAAGTGAAATAAGTCAATCAGAGAAATACAAATATCATATGATTTCGCTCACATGTGGAATTTAAGAAACAAAACAGATGAACATATGGGAAGGGAGGGAGAAGAAAGGGAAACAAACCACAAGGGACACTTAACAAAAGAGAACAAACTGAGGGTTGATGGAAGGCGGTGGGTGAGGGATGAGCTAGATGGGTGATGGGGAATGAGGGGAACTGTGATGAATACTGGGTGTTATATGTAAGTGATGAATGAATCACTAATTTGACTCCTGAAACCAATACTGCACGGTATATTAACTAAGTAAAATTAAAATTTTTAAAAATCCCTAAAAAAGGAATTAAAAAAAAACAAGAAGAAGGGAGGAGAGCTAAGGGGAAATGCCTTTGGAAATTTCATCATAGGGATTCATGGTAACATCCTCATGTTGCCATGAAATCACAGGAAGGAGACTTTTTGCTCTCAGAGGACTTCTGAATGAACTGTAGAGAGAAGAAGCAATGAAGACGGGAGTAGGGGAATAAAACTGCTCAGAGAAAGCTCTAATATTGGAAATGTAGTTGGAGAAGAGAAGTTAATGCCACTTCCTTTTTGTTCCGCCCCATTTCTTTCAAACTCTAAGCATAGGTAAGTTTTAATGGCAAGCCAACAGTTAATCTCTCATTCTAAAATAAAAAAGAGAGAGAGAGAGAGAGAGGCTATAAAGTTAAACATGAACTGTAAGAATAATTCTACTTATGGAGTTTTTCAAAGGAAGAAACCACACAAACAGGAAGGGTACTTGCAGAAGTTCTACAATAATAATGGAATAAAAAGAGTCAAAAAGAACACAGAGACTTTGATGCTTTCACTACAATCATTCCTATGAACAAATCAAATTAGGCCATTGGTGGGCAAAGAAAACCTGCAAATGCTTATTATGTGGCAAAGGCTTATTTACTGTGAAGTATTATTAGAAAATAAAATTCTAACAAGGTCTTTCTTACCAAACTGCTGTTTATTTTCCAAGTTCCTACAGATACTTAATTTTTCTATTCTTCTAGCCACCATAATGTCTCTACCAAAAAAAAAAAAAAAATGGGTCCTTTGGGAATGCACATTTAATCTCTCAATTATTCTAAGGAAATAATATCTTCCCAGTATTTATGGATTCCGTTCAACAAACAGTTATTTAGCACTCTCTCTATGCGAGGCATCGTGCTGGGTGCTATGGGAGATACAAAGGAATGCAAAGTAATGGCGCTCCAGGGGATCATAACCTGGGTAGGAAGACAGACAGGTATGCAAGTAACTATGATACAAGGCAGATGGAGATAAATGTTTTAATAGAGCTAGACAGGGGAGAGAGAGATCACCTCTGATGGAAAATTTCAGATGGCTTTCATGAAATTTTGGGCTCAGGCTATAAAGAAAACAGAAGACTTCCTCAAGAAGTGGTCCAACAAAGAACATTCTAGGAAGACATTACAGCATTACAGAGGCATGAAGGAGTAGGGTGTTATCTACCTTACTCTCAGACTCAAAAACCATGGCAGGGGTCCAGGGATCTGCATTATTATCAAGCTCCCTAGGTGATTCTGTTATAGGAGTTCTGAAAACTGCACTTTAAGATTAATCTAGGGTATGTGTCCAAAAGTAGAACAGGAAAGGATAGTAATAAGGTATACTGTGAAAAACATAGGTTTTATAATAATGAAGTGAGAAAGCAAGGCTTAGGTGATGCAATGAGGAGGGAGGCAAAGAGGCAGTATAATTGTCAGTGCAAGACAGTGAGTGCCTTACAATGTCAATTCTAGATATTTAAAGTCAAGTTAAATAGATTCCATTTACATAAGGTTCAAAAACTGGCAAAATTAATCTATGCTGTTAGAAGTCATGATATTGCTTTTCCATGAGAGGAGAAATGAATGACTGGAATGGGACGTGAGGAAGTCTCTGCGGTGTTATTAAGGTTTTGTTTTTAAGCTAAGTGCTGGTTACAGAATGATGCTCAGTTTGGGAAAACTGATCAAACTGTACCTTCATATTATGTATTCTTTTTTACTGAATTATATTATAGTTCAATAAGAAGTTCTAGAATTTAGGCTGAATGGGTATATTTAAATTAAAGGAAAATATTCTCTATCGTCTTATTAATCTCATAAGGTCTAACAACTTTATATCCTTTTCAATTCTCTGAAAGTTAAATATATTTGATATGATGGAATATAAGATAGAAATGCTCAAAAATATTTTCAGATCATGTTAGTGGGGAAAAATAAGTTATTGCAATTTCCCTGCTAACAATTAGAACTCATCCGGTTGAGATTCACCATTCTAAACTGTATTCCGTACCATTGTCTCATTCTGCTGTGACTCTTTACAGTGGAACTTGAAAGAGTTGTCTATAATCTTTGTATGTATATTCTCACCACATATTATCTACTCAAAGCACTCTCTGGGCCTTCCAATCTCACCATTCCACTGGGGCTACTCTTGTCCAGATCATCAAAAACTGCATGTTGTCAGAACCAATGGTTACTTCTCTTTTTTTATCATATTGAGCTCCTCATAACATTTCATGCTGTTAGTCACTCCCTCCTGCTCGTATACTTTCCTTTTGTATTTTTTATATTATCACACTCTCCTGAAATTCCTCCTAATTTTCAGTATTCTATGTGGGATGCCCCTCTTCTGCCCCACTTTGAAATATTTGAGTGCCTCAGGGCTTGATTCTGAGACCGTGTGTCTTCTTCATCTATAAACTTACTCTTGGAGATCTCTAGTTCCTTGGCTTTATAGAGCTCCTTAATCTATATCTCCAGCCCCAAGCTCTTCCCTGAAGTCCAAATTCATATTCGGTTGCCTATTCAACATCTGCTCCAGGATGTCTAATAAACATTCTAAAATTAACTTGTCCAAATGAGAATGCTTGATTCCCCGCCCCCCCCCCCTAAATATGCTCTTCCTCAAATATCCCCTGCTCAGTAAATGGTATCGCCATCTTTATGATTTTTCAAGTTAAATATCTGAGAGTTATCCTTGGTTTCTCCGTTTCTCTTACCAACAAAGCACTGGTGACTTCAACTCTGAAATCTGTCTCTTCAGCCTCTCCGCCACAACCATTTTTGTCCAAGCTGCCCCTACCTCACACAGACTACTCAGTTTAATAGCTATCATTTTATTCCACTTTCACCTTCCACATCCATTTTCTATAAACCAGTCAAAATGGTGTCAACACTCTCCAATCACTTGAGGTCAACATTACAAAAAAACTGAACAATTTACCATGATTAACAACCATGAACTGGTCACTGCCCACTTCTCTGACCCACTTACTCACTGTGTTTTAATGATACTGGCTTTTTGTGTTGCTATCATTCCATGAACATGGCAACTCATCTTCACCCCAAATACTATGCATTAGTACTCCCTGTACCTACCACGCTGTTCCTTTTGATTGTCACATAACTGGCCCCCTCATCTCAGTCAGGTATCAGTTTAAATGATGAAATTTGGAAACTATTTCCTTGACAGTCTAAATCACCCAGTTACCATCTATTATTCTGCCCTATTTTAAAGTCTCTTCATATTTTTTCTAGATTATTTTTTGTTTTCTATCTTCCACAGGAGAATATAATCTCCGTGACAGTACAAACCTTATCTTGATTGTTAACTGCTGTATGCCCAGTGCCCCCAGTGAGGGGCCTGCAAGAGATGTATGATAAACATTTGTTGAATGCTGAATTCGAATCCCTTCAACAACTGACGAGACACGATAAATGAAAAGTTGCTGAGGGTAAGGACAAGGAACATTTCCATTCAGAGGTGTTCATTCTAAGTCACAATGGCCAGGATTTGCCAGTGGCTACAAAGGCCACCACAAACTGGAGAACTGTTCCTGTTAATCTCTTAATAAAAGAAGAATGTACATTATTAACTGGCTAGCACCCTGATTTTTAAAACTATGACTCAAATCTAGCAAGGAGATGAGTCATGCCTGGTGCCAAGTTTAACTTCCGTTTGGCTAATAATGGACTTTTTTCCATAGAAGCGTATGGAATTCTAGAGTTGCAAACAACAAGGGGAGGTAGCTCCTTCTGTATGTAATCACAGTGTTGCTATAATTACAGATAAAGGTTTGTCAGCATTTCCATTAAAAGAACTTAAGTCAGCTGTTAAATGTCCATTAGCCTAATATATGGCTTATAATATCTTAGCATAACTGCCTATTAAAAACAGCTAATTAAAAATGGATTGATATTTTTTTATAAAATTATGTAAATACCCAGAAGAAACCAGCCCTTCCAGTGTGTGCATTTCTGTAACAATTAAAGTGCAAGTTTCTTTAAATTTTTGAAATTTCCATTAATATGCGTGATTTTTAAAACTTGGCCTGAAAAGTTCTGAAAAATGATTGCTTAGCAATAAGCGCAATGTTGTCCTAAGGACGAACAATCGCTTAACTACTGTAGTGGACACTGATGAACTATTCTGATTCTCCTTCAATGAAGAACTTGTTGCCTCAGCAGCTGGGAGGACTGTTGGCAGACTGCCTTCAGCTATCAGTCCCTTTTAGGGGATGCCTCAGCTGCAGTGAGCTTCTTTGCCCAAGGTCATGACCCTTTTCCAAGGAGTACCGATTAATGTAAGAGGATGAAGGCCCGACAATCTCAGACCATATCAGGACCATTGTGAGGGGTTGTTCCGCCTCCAGAACATCCAGTGTGGTTGGCCAAGAGACCGTGCTGTGGAAGTGGCCGCCAACACTGAAGTATCCACAGAGGCCACACACGCGAGCTCATCTTCCGACTGACCCAAGTCTTGGCGAGTGCTCTGTGATGCTCTCAGAACATGGGAAGATATACAATTTTGAAAGAAGAAGTACCTTCCTTGAGGGAGGCTGCCATAAGGTATTTTCTCACCTGCCTGTCTGGTTACTGGAAGACGTGAGACATTCTATGTCATCTCCCTTCAAAGTATAGCCTTAGGTATGGAATTGCTTAGTTGTAGCGTGAAAGTAGCTTCTCAACCACGGAGTGCCCCACCACTTGTGTTGCCTTTCATCTGGTCCCTTTCCGTTAGGTGTCATCCCGTGCAAGAAGCGACACAAGAAGTGGACATTGTGCTGATTATGCCTTTGCTGGCTATTCGACTATTTGGGCTGTCTTCTTACTGGCTGAAAATCTCAGCCTACCTGGCACCCAGGCTCTTGTTGGGCCTGCGCTGGAGCTCAACCCCTCTCTCTCTGTCCACTTCTGCTTTCTACCTGTGCCTTCCCAAGCATGTTCGTCCAAAAGGCACTCCCTGGAAAGTATCCTGCACACTAAACTCCAATTGTAGAGTCTGCTTCCCCAAGAACCCGACCTGTCCCACAACCCAGTATTTGAAAGAAAGTACGGAGATAAATATTATGTTGTATCACTTCTCTTTTTGCTTGGCTGCTAGGAGAAGGTGTGTTTATTAGTCTAGCTGAAGAGTCCATAACATTATTTCCTGTGCATTATCTCCCTTTGAAATTGTATCATGCATGTTTTTAGGTGCTTTAGTAGAGGATTACAGAGCAGGCACCTAGGACAGTTCCATCAAATCATTCAGCCTCTTCCAAAACAACTTCAGCACTCTAGGGGTAGAGAAGTATTCTATTCGGTGAAATCTAAAACATCGACTCCTTTATTCCTTCCACTCACTTCTTGTACTTGTCCTTTTCTGAGCAAAAATTATGTCTTAATCTCTTTTCTATAAAATAGCCCTTGAGGTTAACATGCATTTCTTTCTCCTTACTCTTTGCCCAACTAGTTCTGTCCATCTGAATTTCTATTTTCAATTACAACTAATCCTGAACTCAGCTATTTTCGGGCTACCTTACTTTTCAAAAACCCTGTAGGACCTGAAGGCCTAAGAAAAGATCCCTCAAAGTCATACCTCCCCAACATGGGTAATGAAAGCTTTAAGTGTGCTAGATGGCCCCTTAAATGGTGTTTTTAATTTATACCAGCTTTTTGTAATAGGGGAAATAAAGGAACTCCCCAGAAGGATTTAGGCATGGGAGCCAATATCAGATCTAAAGCAAATACCATTTTATTCATATGTTCCTAAGGGCTATCTCATTTAGTTACTCAAATATTTATTAAGCACCTCTTAATGGATAAGCTACCACCCTGGATGAAATGTATAGAAACCACTCTATTTTATCTCAAAAAATAATAGAAGGTTTCTTCTGTTTTTTATAATAACATTTAAAAAAGTTCTGCTTAATTCCTTTTCTATTATCTTAAGAACACGGTTGGTGGCAGGTTCTAACTAGTAACCCTTGAATTTAAACTAAATCCCCCTTTTTAATGAATCTGATGATCACCTGAATCAAAAAGCTTTTGATAGAAAAGGGAAAACAAATAGTGTTGCAGAAGGAGGCCCCGAGACATCTCATGGATTGAAGTATCTTACAAAGCAAAACAGCAGACCCATTCCACAAAACAATTCAATACGTGACTACATTCTTTCAACCAAACCCTTGAAGATGGCTCAAATATCCAAAATGTAGGAAATAAGCCATCTCAGACCATTACTTCATCTCTAACTTCTGCCTACTTTTCTCTTGTAGTCTCCACGGCAGTCACATGTAACTTTACAGGTATAGATGGCCCAGAACCTTTGCATTTGAAATATATGCATAATTATTTGGTTACACTTCCTATCAGACTTACAAAACTATGTTTTTTCTCTTTTCAAAATTCTCCAACTTCATCACATATAGGGCTGCGACTTCCACCTTCAATCTTATACATTCTGAATATTATTTTTGTCTATGATTGTATTTTGCCTATATGGATTCTTTCTAATATTTAAACCAAACTATAAATATCTCTGAATTTACATAGTGGAACCCTAAATATTTTTCACAGTCATCTTAGGCTAATGAAAAGGCTTTGGAGCTTGATTTAATTAAAATAAGAAAGATATAGTGAATAAAAGGGACAATATACTGAGTTAAGTGAATGAGTGCACGTGTGTGTGTGTGTGTGTGAGTGTGTGTGTTTCATATGAGCAGAGATGCCACATATGTTGAACTGTTTGTGTACTACAGAAAGACAGCCAGCCCACAGCAGGACAAATGATGTGAAAGCCAATACATATTTCCCTCTCTAGGTCATGTGCCTTGATTCAGGGCTGCATCCCATCACCCCCAGGCCCGAGGATGGGGTATCTTTTTTAAGTGTGTTTGCCCAAAGAGGACACATGTTTTTATTAAATCATCAAACCAAAAGGGGTGACATTTCTAATTCACACAAAGACTCTACATACGCCAAAAGCAGACCTGCAGATAGGTAAGGCTTATTTTCAAAGATAAGTATCTTATTAATAATAAGATACCTATTTGAGATCAAAGTTAACAGACACAAACAATATCTGCTTTATAAATAGGGTATGGTCTTGACTGAATTTGAATAGCAGATGTTTCCATCAGAAAACCAAAGGATAAAGAGTAGGTCCGTTTCCAGATGGACCAGTGAATCTAACTTAAGTTGTTTTAATAAGTTAAGCTATTTTAATAAGTGAAGTTGATCTGCTAATGGGAATATGGAATTCAGACAGCAATAAATGCACTCAGAGAACAACAGCAATCCTCTGAAATGGGATCTTTGAGATGGGAAGAGATTTAATAACAGGGCCACCAAGGCACCCTGCTGAGAGGGGAAGAGAAACTGAAATTTTCAAGCAGTGAAAACTGGCCCCAGACAGTGAAAACTTCCCAGAGGAAGGGCCATAATTTTCTGCTTCTCAAACGATGCATAGGGGCTTGCAGTCATCCTGAGTGGGATATCATTTTGATCACATACACCAGAAAGGCGGCCAGATTATTCTAAGAGATATAGCACTTGCCACACGTCTGGGTGGACAAGTTTTCTGCAAACTGAGTTTAACTGCAGTGTACGTGCTTATTTATTTATTTATTTATTTATTTATTAATATTTATTGATTTTTGAGAGAGAGAGAGAGAGAGAGAGAGACAGAGCATGAACAGGGGAGGCGCAGAGAGAGAGGGAGACGGAGAATCCGAAGCAGGCTCCAGGCTCTTAGCTGTCATCACAGAGCTCGACGTGGGGTTCGAACTCACGGACAGTGAGATCATGACCCAAGCCGAAGTCGGAGGCCTAACTGACTGAGTCACCCAGGTGCCCCAAGTATACGTACTTATTTTAAGTGAAGAAATGTACACTGAAAAATGCATAAATATTTGTCTATAATTATATTTATAATTACATATTAAACAAAATTACATATAGACACATATGTACATATATACACCATCACTTACAAATGTCACTTTTCTGTAGCAAAAGTACAGATTACTAAATTTACCAACTGTGCACTTATGATGTCTGGCAATATCTACTAAGACTAAATGTGTATAATGTACCCTAAAACCTGGCAAACTCATATACTCATCAAAAATATGTACATTTGCGCATAAAATACATATTAGAATGTCCATAGCTACACTATTCATAATAACTAAACAATAGAACTGTTATATTCACCAATGGAATATTATGCAGCCCTGAAAACGAATGTTCAACAATTACACACAAGAGAATGGATAAATGCAAGGAGCCAAAAACCAGGCATAAAATATTACATGTGATCTGATTCAGCAAAACAAATACTAAGATAAAACTACTCTATGCTATTACAAATCAGATTAGTGATTACTCTTGGAAGGATTAATGACAGAAAGGGGTTGCTGCCAGGCTTCTGGAATGCTTTATTTACTTATTTTTTGTTTATTAAAGGAGGTGCTGATTAGATAGCTGTGTTCTATTTGTGAAAATACATGGGGTTATATGCATGTGATACCTTCACTTTTCTCCATCTATGTATACATTAGTAAATTTTTTTTAAAGTATAGATCTCTAAAATGCTAGAATATCATAGTTTCCATCTTTTTAGTGTTGCTTTGAAGCACATCCTAAGTTGGGTGTCTCATATGTATTATTTTTAATCCCTGTAATGGGCCTTTTGGTCAACATGATTATCCCCATTATACAGGTGATTCACACTTTTACATGAAAACTGTGTACATTTATTGGCATCTTTTTTGGGGGGAAAAATGTAGATTATGATTAATGTGGATGTATTAATATGAATAGTCACCCCAGTTTGATTCTTTAGGAGTATAGAAATTGCGTCCTTATTTGAGGCTAATCTTTCTTAATTTTTTGCAGAACAGCTGATACAGAATTTTATTTTTTTAAGTTCAGTCAAGCCAGAGATATTACAATAATAAACAGCTCTTTTTTTATAATAAACACCTTTGAACACCGCATATAACCACCAACTCCAGGCAATTTAACAAGGAACCACACTATCTTCCCTGTTTCCTTGACTCTTTAGGAGTGTAGAAAAGATGTCCGTATTTGAGGCTAATCTTTCTCAAAGCAGTCTACAGAAGCATGTGAATAGTGATAGTGTGCTCTAATTTACATGCTTATTTGTGTCAACAATATAACTAAGATTGTTTTCTGCCTATTGGATTGGTCTAATTTTGATTATTTACAATGCCAAAAAAAAAAAAGAAAAAGAAAAAGCTTTAGGTATACAGAGTAAAAAATAGCTTCAGGACAAAAACGGACAAAAACAAACAGAAAGAACTTTAGGGAGCCTGTAACTCTAGTCACAGCTGCTTGACAAGGAATACTTTGCACACATCATGGACATTACCAAAAATCCTCCAAAGCTCATCACAATTCTCTTGGTTCACCGGATATTTTATTTCATACACTATTCACTTTCAAATTTTTTTACTTTTAAGAATCATTAAGAGAGTAGTGTCATGATAAAGCATTCTCGCCTTGCGGTGCCTGGGTGGCTCAGTCGGTTAAGCGTCTAATTTCGGCTTAGGTCATGATCTCTTGGTTTATGGGTTCAAGCCCTGCATCCGGCTCTGTGCTGACAGCTTGGAGCCTGGAGCCCGCTTTGGATTCTGTCTCCTTCTCCCTCTCTTTCTCTCTCTCTCTCTCTGACCTTCCCCTGCTTGAGTGTTCTCTCTCTCTCAAAAATAAATAAACATTAAAAAAGTTAAAAAACAATAAAGCATTCTTGCTTATAATGGCCACCATTACCTTCCTAATGATCGGGAAAAGTACATAACAGATCACGAAAGAATTAACACATTTTTCCACTACTTGGTATTTAAAAAAATGTAGGTGGTTCTCCTTACTGATATACTGTGTTTTGTGTTGCAATTTCTGTCCTGACACCCACCCCTCCATAGCCTAAGTCAATCAGAGCTGGAATTTTCCTAGTGACTGGATTAAGAGGGGTGTCATGTCCTAAACTGGTTCAACTGGAATGAAGAGAGACTTATTTTCTAAAAATAAATGGACAGGTTTTTCTCTCTCTTCACTATAGGCTAAAAGTCAATGTGTGACCATTAGGGAAATGAACCTTAGGAGTTCATGAAAATAAAGACCAGTAATCATTATCCCTACCCTTTGGAAAACTGGCCACTCTGAGCCTTGTCTTTAGAGGATTTCTACTCTATAACTTCTGGACAATGGGGTAGGGATATTTCTGGATATGTTAGGCGCTATTGAGAATACATAGATGAACCAGAATTCTGTGACAAGTTTCTCTGCAGAATGGTGAAACTTGATAAAAGGTAATAAGAGTGGGGAAATGTGCTATATTTATATATATTTATGCAATATATTTTGCATATATTTTATGCATAAAATATGCATATATTGATGCATTTTGCATATATTTATATTTATGCAATACACTTTATATATTTATTTACATTTATATTTATTTATATTTATATATTTATATATATTTATTTATATATTTTGTATAGTACATTAAATATATATATATGTTTATCCTAGATAAAACATCTAGGATATGGCTGATCAACACTAGTTCTGCAGTCTCATGGCAAATCATTTAACATAAAAAGTCTTTTCTTCATATGTTAAATTAAGCCACTAAGACATATAATGTAAGGACATGTAGACACATGGATTTCATTGAAAACATGTGACACTAGTTAATAGTCTTAGGGGGCTCCCTACGTGCCACACACGGTGCTAAGCACTGAATCAGCAATTTCTCACTTAATCTTCACCTAACGCCCATGGGCCAGGTAAAGTTATTCCCCCATTTTACAACTGAGGAAATAGAGTCAGACACTGTAGCTACTTGTTCAAGGTCAGACAGGTAAAAGATGGTAAAGTCTGAAAACCAATCTCAGAGAGTGGCTCAAATTCAAGCTCTCAATCGGAAGCTCTTAATATATGTAAATGTCTCAATAGCTGTTATAAGCAGAGGGAAAAGGCTGTTTTATGAAGCAAGGACTAAAGAAAGATAGTAGAAATTACTTAATTTAACTTTCAAAGGGATCAAAAAGAAGTGGGCTGACCTAGATAGAGTAAGAAAAGGAGAGGAGCTGATGGACGATGGGAAAGAATTGGTTGCGAGGCAGGGGGGCCTTAAGAGACTACAGTGGAGAGTAGGACCTGTGAAATCAATCAATCAATCATCAACCTTGGTATAAACAAAAGTTCCATAGTTAAGTGTCTTCTATGAGTCAACGACTGTTGACTGTTAGGCACCATCAGTACAAAAGTGAATGGTCCCAACCGCTTTCTTTTACTCCATAAAAATAAAGAATTCCAGTCTGCTATGACAAGTCCTAAGACTGAGGTTCATCTAATGTGCACCCAGAACTCCAAGGGGAAATCACTGAGTGTCACCTGTATGTGAAGACAAGCAGGAAAAGGCTTTCTGGATGGCATGAAACCTAGGCTGAAACATGAAATTAAAAGTGTTTTTATCTGGAGATCCATTCAATAAGCAATACTTAGGTATCTCCTTTCTAAAAAGTAAATGTGTGTTTTAAATTTACAGGTAGTTTAATATTACTGTACGTTAACTGCATGGAATTTAAACAAAGACTCGGAACTACAAAAAAATCATGGTAAAAGAACTAGTCAATGGTTGCTAAAGGCATCAACCATCCACATACGTTGGATTTACTAAGAAAAATAAACAATTGACTTTTAAAGAACATTTATTTTTAATATGTTCCTCAAATTATAAAAAAATATTTAAGTTTGATAGTGGTTTTTCTTTAGCTAAAATTCACTTTTTCTTTAGCTTTGAGCACAGATTCCTCTCTGACACTCAATTTTCCAAGTCTCTACTTATTTCAGGATCTTTAAATGACACGGATTGCTAAATGGTTCTGTCTATACCAGGCTACTATTTAGGCACCCACCTATTTTCCCCAAACATGGAGGTTGATCGCTTTTTTTTCTTCTTTTTAATTTTGCAACTATCGTCTCCAAATTTTGTAATTACTAAGAAAGAATCTATCTTTGTTGGCTGCAGTATTGTTTGTATTTTACCACGTGGATTTTAACGTAACTTTTTTCTTAGTATCACCAGGGTGAATGATGTGTGGTTCTGTTCCATCTGGCTTTCCATTTGAAGCTTTAGTTTATCTCCTATGAAATTTTTAAGGCCTTTACTTAGTTCAATCTCTGTGGATCTGAAAAATAATAATTAAAAAGCTTTCTCTTATTTAAAACAAGGACATTTTTATTTAGAATGGAGACTGAATATAGGATAAAAGCATGCTCTCTGACCTTTTTACTATCATTCTATCTCACTGCCAAATAAACCTGTAACTGTTACCATTTGTAAACAAAGAAACAAATTTACAGATAATGAAATCCACTCCTTTGATGTAAAGTTCTGTAAGTTTCGACGAGTGCATAGTCATGTAACCATCACCATAGCCAAGAGATAGAACCGATTTGTCACCTTACAAAATTCTCTTGGCAACACTCCCCCCCCCACCCCAAATGATCACAGCCGATCTCTTTTAATCTTTCCACTCTGCTTTTCAATGTGGTTTAAGAACTAGATGTTTCAAGCCCTACCATTCAGAAAACTTCTCACAAAACAGTAAAGATCTACACACAAGTAACACTTGGTGAAAGATTTAAAAACCAAGTGGCATCTTAAAGCTACTACTATAAACAACAGCCAACATTTGGTGCTAGAGAGTTAATAAAGATTCTTCACCTGCATTATCATGTTTAATGAGTCCACACCAAGAGATCATAAGTTAAATAAGGTCGATCCAAAGAAGTGACATAGTAAGATCTTCAAGAATTTGAAACAAAGATTACCCTCCTAGTTTACCTGGAAAAGTCAACAGCAACGGCATGGATTTAGAAAGTTCAAGAAGTTCCTTTGGAGGGAGGTGAGATTATTTTCAGAGACAAAATGGGAAAAGTAGGTAGATATTCAGGAAAATGTGTAAAAGACACACTCAGCTCTCTGACATTAACAAGTTGAAGGAAGCGTGTCTTCAGATAAGAGAGGGTTTCTATCTACATGAAAGCCTGGGAAATGAGCAAGCAAGGAGCACAAGATTGTCTCTCTTAAGAAGGAAACCTCCTACCTTTCAGCCTCTAGAGTGGTAAGCTCCCTTTTGAGGTGGTGATAATTTCTTCGGCTTTTCCACAACCCTAAGAAAATGCTCCTCAGAACCATCCCACACCATTGTTCTAATGCTCTAACTTTGATCACGAAATCAGTTAACTCAGTTACTCTGGCAGACTCAGGTATCCAGGACTTGGAAAGGTAGAGCAATTCCTATAAACGAAAGGGTACTCTTCTCTGGATGTAACTTCTAATCTTGACTTTTCTCTCGTGGGACAATCCAATCTATGTGAGCTGACCCAAAGCTGAGGGACAGACACTGGTCAAATGGAGATGCTTTAACACAGACTTCCCATGAGGCACTGCCTGAGAGGCCAGCCAGTTGCCTGCGGAGATAGCTCCACTCGTGTGTTTCATATCCAGCAGCAGGCACTGCAAGAGGGAAGCATTCTCTGTCATTCGCTTACGACGAGGCAACCAAGAAGGAGCCCAATTCTGGCTTAAAGACCGCTCTTCCAACCAGAGCCCATGCCAGTTCCTGAGGCCACATATCTTCCCAGGCGCCATGGGAGCACACTGGTGGCCTCACACTGAAAGCTGATTTTTCAGAGAAGAGAAGGCACCTTTGGAAAAATAGTGCTGATACCTGCGAACGGACAGTTTTGACAGACTATTAAGAAAAGCTGATTTTCTAAGTGTTTCTTTGCAACATCTCTGTTATTCTTGAATTGAATTCATACTCCACACATCAAAAAGCACAGCAAAGAAACACCAAGGAGAATTCTTTCAGGGTCGTGGAAACTAAATATATATTTCAATGATCAGCAATTTGATTATGAAAGGTATAAAAACATGTCTGATAAAAAACGCAGCTTAGATGTTGAGTAAATACTGCACTTAAATCCTGAAAGCTCGACATCACGAAAGAATGGAAGCTTTAGAAACCAATGCTCTGGAAAATGTCCCTATTTAAGAATACTCAAAGGGCTGCTTAAGCAATTTTTTTGGCAGTTCCAATCTCCACAGGTGATCTGTAGCCGGAGCTAAACCCAAACCCATCAGATTTCCGGAGTCCAAAGCATTTCAAAGGGGCCCTATTCACAGATTTTAAAAGTGACAGTTAACTATGTCATTAAAACAGATATAAAACATTAGAATTAAATAATATGCATATATTTACAACATGAATTCATTTAAAAAATGAAAGAAAATAAAATGATTATAAGAATTTCTCATAGCTAGTATTAATGAGTATAAGGGCTTAGGTTTAATGAATACTTCTGAATAGTACCAGTCTCGAAAATGTTTAACCTGATAATTTATCAGATTATCTAAGAAGATACTAACATCATCATATATAAAATAGCTAGCTTTCCTTCAATGCACACAACTTTCATGAAAATATTATTCTTTATTTCAACACGCAAGGTCTGCCCAGGGAGCAGCAGTATCCTTGACAGGCTGGCTCCTGCTAGGATTTGGTGTCAAGATGAAAAAGCTGGCTTAATGATATGTTCTGGGTTCAATTTCCAGCGGTTTAAAAGCTTTCTTAGCATTAGATTATGCATGATAACATGCCTCGGTCTCAATGAGACATAAGTAACTCCCAGAATGCTTCTCAGGCTTCTCAATCCATTGGTTTATTCCACCTTTGTGAAACTCCTACTGCATTCGTCTCCTTTCTATTAAAGCAGCGACAGCATAGATGAGGGGCCCTTCACATAAAGTCCCTTCTATGTCTATTTCTCTTCCAGTCTCACATTAAAAAAAAGATACAAGAGCAGCAAAAGTAATAAATGACATTAAATGTTTGAGCCTCTACTAAATAGCTTTCTGATTAGAAACCAAACTTATTTTACTATTTCTGTTTTAAATAGTTGTAGGGACCGGGCTGTGAACTTTGCATATGTTATCTCCTTTATTTCACTTGTCATTTGTCATTGATTTGTATAATATACATTGATTTGTACAATATACATTATCATTGTATGTATGATACAATGAGTGATGATGTAACATTAGATACAGGTAGAGAGTCCAAAGCCAAAACATGTACTGTGTTATGTTATATCAGCAAAATAGCTGCAAAACTATCTGTTGACTTTTTTCCAATGTACTACTTGGGCTTTATATTTTCTCAAAATGTTCATCATTTACATTTCTTTCTTGATTTCTTTCATAACGTTCTTTTCTTTTCTTTCTTCTTTCTTTTCTTTTCTTTTCTTTTCTTTCCTTTTCCTTCCTTCCTTCCTTCCTTCCTTCCTTCCTTCCTTCCTTCCTTCCTTCCTTTCTCTCTCTCTCTCTCTCTCTCTTTCTCTCTCTCTCTCTCGTTCTTTCAACAATGGAACTGACTTTATAATTATTCAGGGAGAGAGTTCTTTGGGTCTTGAGAGAAACCTTCCTGGAGAATTCTCTTTACAACCAAAAAAATCAAGGTCTATTTATATAAGAGAACTAAGTAACAACAACAAAACCACTATTTTTGATATATTTTGGCTTTTCTTTTACTAAGCCACCTTGGGCTCATTCACTGTGTTTGTACTGCTCACTGTTTTTATTCATTTTTAGAGAGATCTTTTTCTTTGTATGTTGTACCACCACCACTAATGTTTTAGCTTTTGCATTTAATAGACTTACTCATTGGTGCTACCCATAATGTATATGAAGTTAAATTTAATGGAAAGACTAATTTCTTTTTTTTTTTTTTTAATTTTTTTTTTCAACGTTTATTTATTTTCGGGACAGAGAGAGACAGAGCATGAACGGGGGAGGGGCAGAGAGAGAGGGAGACAAAGAATCGGAAACAGGCTCCAGGCTCTGAGCCATCAGCCCAGAGCCCGACGCGGGGCTCGAACTCCCGGACCGCGAGATCGTGACCTGGCTGAAGTCGGACGCTTAACCGACTGCGCCACCCAGGCGCCTCAAGACTAATTTCTTATAGTAATATTCACTTTAGTCTTAACAATAGAATTCTTTAATTCTATGACTCAATAGTTAACAGCTGAGAATAATATGAGTGTATTTACTATAAATTAAAGACCAATTTCCTTTTTGTTAAGAAAGCATTTACACTGTTAACTACTCAAGAACAACTACCTCCATACAACGCCATTAAAAATCTATTAGAAGGTTATAAAGAGTATGTGAATTGTTTCATCAAAGATTAAAAATCTAAAAAGCAAGACAGGCTAAAAAATACCAAACTAGAAATTATTATTAAACTATTAAAGTGGTAAAACACATTTTTTGAAATCTATGGAATGTAACTTAACACATGGGACTCATTACTTATTACTCATTTCTTACATATAATAGGTATATTATACAGTATATCACTTTTGTGTTTTGAGCAAGATACATACTTTCATTCCTCGTGTTCAGTGGATTAAAACAGTTTTGGCATTAGAATTAGAATTAAGACAATGGCCAACAGAATTAGGAGTATGTTAAAAGAAATTATCTCTATATTTCACAGAAAATAACACATGGACATTTTTACAGATAATTTGCAAAATAAAAACTGGTTTGAAACGTCATTTTTAATCCTCTCTTTAAAAACAAAATTTATCTAGATTTATTGCCGATATCACTGAGGTTATGAAGAGCTTATTTTAAGAAACATGAAAAAGAACCACAATGGTTTTGCGCTCACTGACATAATGCTGCATAATTACAAGTGACGAGGATAATCATGCCTTACAAGTTGATAAGAGATGAAAAAGTCTTTACACACTTTGCCTTTACTGAAGTGGTTAGTAGCTGTCAGCACAGAACTTGCATGGGATCCTCTGTCCACCTGATTCTCTCTTTCCCTCTCTCTTTCTCTCGGCCTCTCTCAAAATAAATACACAAACTTAAAACATCTTTACTCAAGCTAAGGCTAGTGGTCATGTATTCATAAAAGGGTGATTAGTGGCTTATGGCAGTACACAGTAAATTCCAGATGAGCTGCATCGGATTTGAAGAAAGAGGTGGCTTCTGGGAGTAGGTAAGGGAAGTGTTCACGGAGGCGGTGGGTCTCGAGCAGAGGTCATGGCATGATGAATGCTAGTCGTACACTGCCTGAGGATAAATGGCAAGCAAGAGAGCCTGAGGGTGGAAAAGCACGAGGCAAGCTTAGAGAGAGTCAAGGGCAGGTTTGGGGTGATACGGCCAGAGATGTATCGTCAAAAGAGTTCCAAAGGACTTAAAGACCGTTCCTCCTTTCCCAGGTGAAGAAACAGGCTCGGGGAAATTCTATGACTTCAGCAAGTGACAGCCCTGGCCTTCTGAATCATGGCCCGTTGCCTCAAACTGCTTCCACCTCCCTCTATTCTTTCAGGTGTTACAACACAAGTATTCCACTTTCTGAAAATAATAATGTTAGTGAGGGTAATGTAAAATATCTCCATTTGGAGGAGGGGGCTACGTTTCAAGTGGTGGTGGTCGTAGTGTGACGGACCGATGAAATAAAGACGGTGGTGACAGATGTGATGCAAGATCTGGTGAGTGGTCATGTATGGGGAGAAAGCAAAAGGGAGTTCGACGTGGCTCTGGGTTTTTGAGCCCAGATTTCCAAACTATATTCAACAGACAATCAGCAATACGGAAGTGAGAATGGCAACGTCATTTGATATAACGTCTTTTCATCAATAAGATTACTTTGAAGACATTGCTTATTCTTTAGTTGTGGAAAGTATTTATTTTCCCTCTCCAAGAAAATCCTACATTCCTTGAGAGCAGGTCTGTATATGAATCATCTGAAATCCTCCCCACAGGGCTTGCTAGAGCCTTTAGCAAAAAGTAAGTGGTTAGTAAATTATGAATAAAAGTTGAACAGCAACGGCAATGATTATTTACATCACAGTGCATTTTATTTCTCTACACCACATGAAATACAAAGCATTTTCCTATAAATGCTGTAAATATAAAAGAAAAGACAACTAATTTAGACAGTAAGTGTTGATCCTTCATTTTAATTCTTGCTTCATCAACATTATTTTGTTTCTAGAGAGAAAGTAGGGAAGGGGGTAGAGGGCAGGAGAGAGAGATGGAGAGAGTGGGGGAGAGAGAGAAAGACAGAGAGAGAGAGAGAGAGAGAGAGAGAATCCCAAGCAGGCTCCATGCTGAGTGCGGAGCCTCATGCAGAGCTCAATCTCACGACCCTGGGATCATGACCCAAGTCGAAATCAAGAATCGGACTCTCAACCAACTGAGACTCCCAGGAGCCCCTCACATTATTTATATAAAATCTTGTTTCTGAATTGACTTTCTATAAATCAAAACTATTTTTATGCAGTTGTAAGCTGATGATAACAAGAAAATTTATAACAGTAGTAGCTGTTAGTGTGTGTTAAGCACTTAGTAAGCACATATACATATAGTACACACACACACGCACACACACACACACACACACAAACACATACCTGGAAAAATGACAAGCAATTTATTTGCCTGTATGTTATGCTAGACTCTAGCCTTCTTCAAGTCAGAGGTCATATATTATACAGGTTTGTATTCCAAGTGCACAGTATAATCCCTGACATAATAAATCCCCCAACTTTACGCTAAATATTTCACATGCATTCTGATATAATCATCCCAGCGACCTCATTTTATAGATGAAAAATTCAAAGCTTCAAGAGTAAACCAAGCCCACTATCACATAGTTAGAAATCTGTGGAGTCACAACCCGAACTCAGGTCTCTGACTTTGTAGCTGCTGCAACAAAATACGACTCTGTGTTGCTTTGACATAGCTCTTAAATTAAAACCCCAGTAAATCATGCTTAATGGTTCCCACAACAGTTTCTAAGGTTCTAGCAATGAGAAAAATGTTTGTTATTAATTTGCATAATCCAAGGATTATTATTACCAAAACAAAGATAGGAGCCCATGGTTTGGACACACTGATAACAGTGGAAAGCTCTCATAAATAATAAAGAAAATTCTAAGAGATCTATTCACAGAACATAGCAAAAAAAAAAAAAAAAAAAAAAAAAAAAAGAACCAAGAACATAGCAAAATCATCCAACGCGAATATTTTATTAATAGTGAATGGCCGGAGTATAACATAGACTACAGACTGTTACCATGTTAAAAAAGAAAGTTATGGATGTTTCCTTGGGGAGGTGAAGTCCAAGTTAGTTAGATCCCAGTTACATTTACCAGAGTGCTTAAGAGGCACTTCATTCAATCACTTCCAGCAACATTGTCCATTCACAGCATGAGCCAGTCAACCACTGGTAAGACAAGCAGACTTTTCCAAGACTTTAAATATGATCATATGACTCCCTCACCTCTGCTCTTCATATGCCATTTACCATATATATTGGCATATTTTTTACATATTCAAGCATTACTGTTTAAAATCTGTTAGCATAGTTGATGGAAATGAATTTGGATGGCTCTAGTAGCAAAAAAAAAAATTCTCAGAAACAAACAAAAGTATTCAAGTGAAATCTGCTTGGAAATAATTATTTAACGTCTTGTAATGAATACTGATAAACATCAAACTTTCATACCTTAAGAACAGCTGGAAACCTCTAAAATGGGACCGGAAATATAAAATGACTTATTTGAACCACAAATGAACTCTAAAGTTGAAAATTAAACAGCAACATATATACATATATATAATTTATATGTAAATATTATAACAAGTAAACTCCACATGTTGACCTAGCACTTGACAGTGTACAAAGTCTTTTCTTATCATACCAGTCATTCATGTCAAAACGCCTGTGAAGTAGGCATATTGTGCGTTTTGCAGTTGAGAAAATGCATTTTTTTTCCAAGTAAATCTCAACTAGAAACTACTGGATCTGGGGTCTGAACATCTGTCCCATAAACATATTCAACAAGGACGATGTCATATTTTCACCGCATAGCATGAAACCAATGAAGTTAACATAAAAGTCACTCTGGATTCGGGCTTTCCACTTCTTCCTTACACTGCTAACAACTGGTTTCATGGCATCCAGATCAACAACACTAAAAATACTCAAAAAACATTATACATAAAAAATAGACATATTGAGATAATATACTCTTTAAGAAAAATATCTAAAAGGAGTCTTGACAGTTATATGTGTGTGTGTGTGTGTGTGTGTGTGTTTTCTAGGGAGAACTCAATTACTAAAAAAAAAAAAAAATCAAAGTTATCCATGCTTCAAATTATACAGAAAAATTATCCATTTGTTCTCCTTAGATTTTTACTAATTTTACAATGAAAGCACAAATGATCAAAATTATCAGTTTTATGACAGGTGCTATATTGATGGCATGGTCATTCTGCTTCACTAAAAATCCGGTCTGCATAAAAACTACCTTGTTTGATTCAGCATTTCCATGTGAAGTCAGGTGTCTACATTGAAAACATGGAGTTTTCCCATTCATTCTAGATCTATTCATGTTCCCTGTCAACCACATGGGAAGTATTCACCACGTAATTTTAGCAGCCTTTGCTCCTAGGACAATGTTTGGCACATAGTAATTGCTTAGCACAAACCAAACAATATAATCCTCTAAGTAAGTGCCATGCCCTACCCATACTTCCCCATCGCCTCTTCTCCCTTGGCTAAATATAATCACTTCAATCAGAACACTCATAAAAAAGAATCATTCGATTAATTTAACTTATGGTTTTTTTTCTGAAGTTTAAATCAAAATCATTTTGTTTATTTCATCTCTGCATTTTAAAACCCCTTTAAAATAGATTAGTCCACTTTATTGCCTTGGTGAATATAGAATGTTGAATATAATTTTAATCTTTGCTAATGATTGGGGCCATTAAAAAGTTCCAGAATCATCATCTTCACAATTATTCTCCAAGTTTATTGCTGTGCATGTAGAAGGTTCAGCCTTTTGAATTTGTGAGGCACGTCTATGGCCTGCAGTGTGCCCTATGAAAATAACTTTCAGGAATAAATTGACGTTAAGAATGTATCCTATGGTGATGTGCCTTTTTCCTGGGATTTGCATAAAAGAACCCAAGCTGGCTAATAAATGACTTCAGTTTATCCTCATTTTGTCCTCTGACCTCATGCATGACTAAATATGATCTAATTTGATGTTACTTCTGAATTCAAAGCACTTACATACTTCTCTCTAGGATCCATCTATTCCTAACCAAATCTGTGACTTAATTCTCTGCTGAAAATAAGCAGTAAGAAAGGGAAAAAAATAACTTCTTTAAAATGCTCACCCCAGGAGAAATTGCTATTAAAGACCAGCATGGAAAACTACACAAGGGGTATACACTACCTGGGACATACAGTTACTTATGAGATTACCTAACTTTCTCATTTAATAGAAAAGTTTCTGTCAAACAGCCTTACTGGTTTTTTTTTTTTCAACCAAGCATATGAAAACCAGAAAATCTTTGTCTATTTTTCTCCCAGATATCCTTCTTTGGCTACTAAAGAAAATGTACATGTATTTATCTCACAAGGAGGCTTGAAACCTTGGGACCACCTTTCTTGTATTAACACATTTTCATCACTTCTTCCTCCATTGCCTTTTAGATTTGTGCTTTTTAAAAGTGTCAATCACTCCAGTTTGTCTTTTGCTGCAGTGAGGAAACAGCATGGTAGATATCTTCAATTTGCTCATTAAAATATTTTTCAGCTTTGCAGTGTTTTTCTTCGCCTCTTCTTTCCTGACGAAAGTTTTCCTTTTCCTTTTTCTTTTTCCTTTTCTCCTTTTCTCTTTTTCCCTTTCTTTCATTCACATCTTTTGCATCCTTCAAAGGCTTTGGCCCTTCCTGACGAAAGTTTTCCTTTTCCTTTTTCTTTTTCCTTTTCTCGTTTTCTCTTTCTCCCTTTCTTTCATTCACATCTTTTGCATCCTTCAAAGGCTTTGGCCCTTCTGTATTGTTTATTCAATTCCTGCCTTTCTGGGGTTTGGAATGGTCTTTGATTCCCTCTTGCTACCATCTGCTTCTAAGAATTCTGTTTTTAAGTTTACATCTCCCTTCCCTGGGCTCCTTTTGCCTAGAACAATATAACCCAGCCACTGCATCAATTGCTTTAGTAGAACTTGACAGTGTACTCTGTTCCATGTTCCTATTCATCTATTCATCTTTCTTCTGTAAGTTTCAGGAAGCAAAGATTGAGTTCTCTGTAACTATCCCTGCAAGCTGATGTTTGGTTGCCAGAGTTCTCAAACATACACACAGATAGATAATCACAGATAATGTAATGAATACATTTTCTTCATGAACTATGTAAATTGCTCATATCAGAATCTTTGCTATGGTAAAGATAGAGGGATATCATATATATGTGTTTATATACTTCAATATTTTGCGATATTCTGTTGTATAAAATTATCTTTGTTTTTGGGGCGCCTGGGTGGCTGGCTCGGTCGGTTAAGCGTCCGACTTCGGCTCACGTCATGATCTCACGGTCCGTGAGTTCGAGCCCCGCATTGGGCTCTGTGCTGACAGCTCAGAGCCTGGAGCCTGTTTCAGATTCTGTGCCTCCCTCTCTCTCTGCCCCTCCCCTGTTCATGCTCTGTCTCTCTCTGTCTCAAAAATAAATGTTAAAAAAAAATTTTTTTTAAATTATCTTTGTTTTCTTTTCTCATTCTTTTCACCTAGATTTTGAATGTTACATAGGAGAGGCAGTGGTGATTAGAAGACCAGACTGATGTCAGGCCAACTGGAATGCAAATTTAGGTTTCAATACTCAGTGGCTATGTAACATTGTGAAAATTACTTAACCTTTCTAAACTTTGGGTTGGAAAGATTTGTATGAAGAATCTTGCAAACCTCATAAATGGGAAAAGCATGTGGCAAACTTAGCACAGGGCAAGAACATACTATGCCCTCAATCCATGCTCACTGTTACTCTTGTTGTCGTCTTCAGCATTGCTAGTTAACAGTTTCCTCCCCTTGCAAATTGTTCTGAGAACTTTCCACAAACTGTGAACCTAGTTTGCACTTAATATTTGTTGAATTACTGGGGCGCCTGAGTGGCTCCGTCAGTGAAGCATCTGACTTCGGCTCAAATCATGACCTCATGGTTTGTGACTTCGAGCCCCGCGTCGGGCTCTGGGCTGACAGCTCAGAGCTTGGAGCCTGCTTCAGATTCTGTGTCTCCCTCTCTCTGCCCCTCCCCTGCTCATGCTCTCTCTCTTTCTCTCTCAAAGTATAAACATTAAAGAAAAAAAATTTTAATATTTATTTAATTATATTTTTTCTAAATATTTCTGATTTTCCAGTTGCTGAAAGTACCTATTAAAAGATTCTATCCATACTGAATTGTAAGTTTAAAGTTCATCAACTGATGAATGGATAAAGAAGATGTTTATATATACAATGGAATACTACTTGGCAATGAGAAAGAATGAAATCTGGCCATTTGTAGCAACGTGGATGGAACTGGAGAGTATTACGCTAAGTGAAATAAGTCAGGCAGAGAAAGACAGACACCATATGTTTTCACTCTTATGTGGATCCTGAGAAACTCAACAGAAGACCGGGGGTGGGGGGGGGGGAAGGGGAAAAAAAAGTTACAGAGGGAAGGAGGCAAACTATAAGAGGCTCTTAAATACTGAGAACAAACTGAGGGTTGATGGGGGGTGGGGAGGGAGAGGGAAAAGTGGGTGATGGGCATTGAGGAGGGCACCTGTTGGGATGAGCACTGGGTGTTGTAGGGAAACCAATTTGACAATAAATTTCATAAAAAAATAAAACAAAGTTATTTCTAATAAACTGAAATTTCATCCCTATATTTAGAGGAATTAATACTTTTGCAGATATAATAATCAGTGAAAATATTTCTCTCCTACAATATTCTTAGTATAATTATTTCAAAGCATAAAGTTTTCTTGGCACAAAATGAGTAGAATAATAGGGTGATTTTGCTTCTGCTTACCAAAATTGAGTTTATACTAGTTTCATATATTGTTCCTAAATAATGCATACAAAACTCAGATGGATGAAGTGTATACAAAAAAAAAATTAAATGTCCTTACTATTAAAAACCGTGCATTTAAACGTACACATATGTTTTTAAAAAACACGTATTCACTTGCTTTTTAAGTTTCTATTCAAATTCCATGGGCCGACGTACAGTGTAATGTTAGTTTCAAGTGTACAATACAGTGTTTCCGCACTTCCCTACACCACCCGGTGCTCATCACAAGTGCCCTCCTGGATCCCTATCACCTGTTTCACCCATTCCCCCCACTTCGCCTCTGGTAACCATCAGTTTGTTCTCTATAGTTAAAGCTGTGTTTCTTGCTTTACTTCTGTCTCTCTTTTTTCCCCCTTGCTCATTTGTTTTGCTTCCTCATTCCACATGAGTGAAATCATATGGCATTTGTCTTTTCTGACTTATGTCACTTAGCATAACACTCTCTCGTTCCATCCATGTCATTGCAAATGGCAAGATTTCATTCTCTTTCATGGCTGAGTAATATTCCACTGTCGGCCATATCTTCTTCATCCTCATTAGTCAATGGACACTTGGGCTGTTTCCATAATTGGGGTATTTCAATTCTATTTTATAACACGGTTTAGTTTATGTTAGAATAAATGAAGATTATGTTCATAGTATTTCTGAGGAATAAATAGGACCATAGGCTACCTATGAAATGTAACATGACAGAAAGTTAGAATTTAGATGCATACTTCATCCATATTTACTTACACAAGCAGTCTGGTTCAAGAAAAGTTGATGTGAAACTTGTACCTTTCTTAAGAAAGAAAAAAAACAGTCAATTTTAAATGGAGTGGAAGAGCATTTGTCGAAATAAAAATGGGGTTGGCTGACAAAAATCTTCCTATGCGTTGAGCAACTGCTTACTTTTTTATGAAAAGCTAGTTATTGGAAGATTCATAAGTAAGACTGAATCTTTTCATTTCAATCCTAAATGTAAATGTCTTATAATATCTTAGGGAAAAAATTGGGGTTTTTAAGCACATGATTTATCACTGATAACTTACGAAGATCCTTATCACCTGGTATAAACTGATCGATAACCCATGAGACATATAATTTAGAGAAACTATTTTTAGCTCAACTTAACTGCATTTAGGTTAACGTTTGTGATTACTTTTGATCTCAGTACCACACTGCTATGGTAGCACTATTAAGGTAATATTGTTGGACATGTCCTATAACTTCCTTGATAGCATTCAAATTATTGACAATTACTATTCCAGACAATGTACGGTACACTTAGAAAATCAGTATTTTCTATGTGTGTGTTTATGTTAATAACAAATGAGATGTAATCAATGGCAGATATTATGGCACCTGCAATGTAGGAATCAAGTGTCTTGTAGCTGCCCTACACTCATTAGGGCTTGAATGGATGGGGATAGAAAGTGAAATGAGGGAAGAGATTTAGTATCAAGTGTTAATCTACCATTAAGTGATTTTTACTAAGAAAGGCATCTTTCTTCTCCTGACGACTCTGTAAATTAGCTGAAAATCAAAGCACATAAATGGCCTTTCTTGCAGGTATGTCTGTCGTTCCTTCTGCTGGCATTTCAATTACAGTCTGAAGCTCTAGAAAACAATTCATTCCTGAAGTTCCAATGACTGATCACTGCACTCTGGAGGTGCTTGTAATGTCCACTGTTTACGAATACTTTGATTAAAAAAATAAAACACACTGCTAACAAGTAGTTTTGCTTTAACAGAATCAACATAATTTTCCAAAATATTTCTCAAGCAGCTATTTCTCCTGCCTTAGATTGGCTTCAGATATATAAGAAAAGGCCCATTATATAATGTATAATACACACACACACACACACACACACACCCCTCAACACTGCAAAATGGAAAAACTTGTTTCTAGGTGGTAGTAAATAGTTAAGAGAAACTCGGCTAGTTGATCTGGATCTGCCTGGATCAGGTTCTCACAGTGTATGATCTTGCATAACCATTATGTGTTTTTCTGGTGCCTGCTCGTTTACATCACCCTTTATGACAAAGCAATAGGATTGAGTGTCATTTATATTACTGGTAGAAAGAAATGAGTAAGCTGACAGCCATTGCATTCTGTTACTTTGTGTTTTCATCATTGGAGGGCAGTTATCACAGAACTGGCCATGGGCACACCCTTTTCAGAATTCAGTGGTGGTTGGGGTACACAACTGAGGAGGCAAAGCCAAAGACGTGTTCAGCAAAAAGGCAGGAGGAATTCACAATGTTTATTCTCTCTCATTGGCCTACTGCATGCCTGTTAATTTAGGCATGATTTTTGCACTATATACTCTCTGATGTGAAAAATATACTTATGGCCTATTCTAGAGGTAATGCAACATACTAGTGATAAATAGTATTTGTTGATTACCTTATCTGCTGTCACTGCATTGGGTGCTTTATTACATCCACAGTAACCCTGGGCTAAAGGTACTATTAGTAGCTTCATCTTACAAATGAAGAAACTAAAACCCAGAGGTAAAGCAACTTGCCCAACATCAAATATATAGTTAAGTAACAGCCTGTATGGGAAGCCAGATTTGTCTGGCTGTGTCCTTTAACACTAAAAGAACACAGGGTTTAGATCGGTTGTTCTGAACTGTATAGACCTAATATCTACCTTTTTAGGACAAATATTGGTAACATCTATATTACCGATCTGAAATGGAATGGATAGATCACGTACCCAAGCTTGTAGAGAGTGCTCTAACTATAAGGGAGAAGTGAAATAATTTATTTTATTTAACAACGATAATGAAAATTTTATTTCATAACCAAATGCAATATTTATTTAATTTAAAAATGATTTTGTATGTGTAAATGTTTGTAGGACCACACTGGAAGACCTTATTAAGGCGCTCAGACACTTGTACCTCGGGGTAGACTCCCCTGTAATGTGCACATTTCCAAACGCCAAACTGAATACAGAAGACTTGTATGGGACACTCAAGTCCCACAAGTGGCGCCACTCTCCAAGTTTTCTGACATAGGAAATAGCTCTGAGTAAAGCTCTGAACACTGTTCACTCATTCCTGAAAAATTCAACAACTATTGAAGCGGTGATTCCTCTCCCTCAAAACACATGCACACACACACATGCACACGCACACGCGCACACAATCCACGTTATGTTTTACATGTAAAAGGGATTTAGGTTCTAGGTGCATTTAACTACAAACAGGGTTTCACCAATTTGCATGCCCAGGGGCACTGTGGGGGATGGACTGTTCCTGCATCTCGGTGAGTCCATCCACTCCTTACCCACAGCCATCCGGGGGGTATTATCCACCTCTGAGTATAACAACCAAAAATGTCTGCCTGGTTCAACTTAGGGCGATTCTATTCACACTGTAAACAGAATCATCTGAGGTGAGGATTTTAAGATTAAATAATATATGCAAAAGATCTCAGGGTAGTATGTTTGCACACAGTAAGCACTGAATAAATGGTAACTATCATTAGATAATGGAAATTCACCATTTAAACAGTATCACTCCAGGAGAAGTTATATTAACAGCTTAAACACAATTGTAACATACAGAGCTTAAAATTAATAAGCCTATTTGTGACACCTAAGTGATTTAAATTAAAAATCAATGTAAGAATGAATGTAGAAAACCAGTTTTCCTTTTAATTATTTCACACAATACAAATGTTGCATTTTTACACATCTTATTGGTTACATGATAGATGCAGACTTTCTTCTAAAACAATCATATTACTGATTTAACCAAAAACTTGAGTTTAAAATGCTTCATTATTCATGTTTCATAACACTGACCCATCTATTCAAATTTAACTGTCACTCAAAGCTCAGTCCTTTCTCATGGTTATAAATTGCATTTCACAACTTTGTGCTTTTAAGCTGCCAATAAGTCATACCTTATAATCCAGCATATAATGAAAGGATAGTGTACAACATTAATTACAAGGTCAGTTCAGGGTCAAAGCAGAAACTCATTGAAAAGTATTTTCATGGAAGTAGCGACTCTATTATGTTTAAGCCTCACCGTAAAGAATATTCTGTACCAGACTCAATTCATAAAAGAAAAATATAAGTTTTGTGGCAAAGTGGCTTTTTTCTCTTGAAATAATGTTAATAATTGAGGACTTTCAAAATTTTATCCTGCAATTTTTAGATGTGATTAAATGTTGACTTCTTAAAGGCTAGAAACATCAAGTAAAGTAAAATTATATTTTAATCTTAATGATGAAAACATACTTAATGCTGTCTAAGAGATCTAACTCAGAATTTTCTACCTGAAAAATATTAAAGTTAATAAAGGAAAGTGTAAAAAAGTGTATTTTGTAGTACTTTAAGTGACATGTTCTTTACTATGCCGATTTTAATAATATTTTTAAAATAATTTGAAAATTCTTGTATTAGAGTCAATAAGATGCCAGAAGATAGATACAAAATTAACCGCTATCTGTAACCATATTTCCATGGTCCTTAATGAACTCAACTCAAGAAAAAGATATGAGTATAAGTGGGGAAAGGGTTAATGCTGTTTTTAAGGTGTAAGTTTAAAATGAATGATTTCCATCATTTTTAGTAGCAGGTTATTAAAATGGACTTGAATGGGATTTTTAAGATGAAACACTAGGCGTGTTATTTGACCTCTCTGTGCTTTGATTCCCTCATCTAAAGGAGAAGGTGTTTAGATAGAGAATCCTGAGGATCTTCTTCAGCTTTTGTTTCTATGGTACTTATATCTGCATTTCCATCAAGTGATTTATTCTTCTTCCCATCTGGCAGGACTGTTTCTGCCCCCTTTCTGAGAGAGCCAGAGACTCAGAATTATATCAGGGTCTCTAGTTAGAGTTTGCTTCACTTAACCTCAGCCATTTCTCTGCAGAGTGGTAGTTACCCTACCCTCTCATATTCTGGGAATTACCTCTTCTAACTCTTCACTTCAAAACTTCCGCTTAAGCAATACCATCAAATGGCATGTAAAAATGTCATGAAAGAGAGAAAATACCTCTTCGGGACCTAGGCAAAGCTGATTCCTTTCCTTTGTGCCAAATCGTCTATCTACCTTTACAACAGAATGGAGCCCCTTAGGCAAAGGCAGAAGGCATCTTTCCCCACTTCTGCAAAAATCCTTGAGAAGGCAGGAAAATCAACTGGAACTAACGTTGTAATGGTACATGTCCCATTTCGGGAGAGTGACGAGGGGTTAAACAGGAATGTATTTGTTGAGGCACTATTTGATTTAAATACCTTCTGGCCTCATCCCATATTCCTTAGTGAAAGGGACTGTAAAGTGTTATGAACAAAGTAATTTATAAGTGACCTAAATAACTATTATCTGATCATTAAAGATCACCAAAAGAGCTGGTATCACCAGGAGTGGAGCGTTATGCCTGTGGCTTTGGAGATCTCGAAGGCTGTAGAAAGGGCAATAGGGAGTTTATTAGTCAGGGTTCTTCACAGAAACATAACCAATAGGATAAAAAGAGATTTATTATACGGAATTGGCTCATGCAATGAGAGAGGCTGACAAGTCCCAAGATCTGCAGGGTGAGTCAGCAAGCTAGAAACCCAGGAGAGCCGATGGTGTGGTTTCAGTCCAAAGGTTGGCAGGCTTGAGATTCAGTAAGAGCTGATGTGTCAACTCAAGTTCAAAGGCAAGAAAAAGTCAATGCCCCAGTTCAGGTGCACTCAGTCAGAAGGAATTCTCCCATACTCTGGGGAAAGTTGACATTTTTTCCTTAATGTTTATTCACTTTTGAGAGAGAACATAAGTGGAAGAGGGGCAGAGAGAGGGGCGGACAGGGGATGCAGAGCGGGCTCTGAGCTGACAGCAGCAGTGAGCCAGATGTGGGGCTCGAAATCAAACCATGGGATCATGACCTGAGCTGAAGTCAGAAGCTCAAGTGACTGAGCCACCCAGGCACCCCAAGCCTTCATTTTCTATTCAGGTCTTCCAATTATTGGATGAGGCCCACCCACATTAGGGGAGGATAATGCTTTACTGGGCCTACCTATTTGATTGTTAATCTCATCCAGAAACACCTGCACAGGCACACTCAAAAAAAACATTGGACCAAATACGTCAGCATTCCCTGGCCCAGTCAAAATGACATGAAATGACACATAGCATGAACCATTACAGGGGATGATGGCAAATCACAAAAGGAGTAATGGTAGATACAAGGTGAGGAATAGTATCACAAGACGGGAGGATGTCCAAAGCCCCTTTGAATTCCAGAAACAGTACTGACCAGGTTTGATGCCCCATAACATTATAAACAGTACCTAATCCAGATGACACTCAATGTTCATATGATTTGCCTTGGAGGAAAAATGGACACCCTCCTCCCCCCATCTCCAACTTAAAAAGGAGTTTATGTACTGCAGTGTTGAAGGATGGCCTGTGAGCAAAAACGAGGAAATGGTAATTCATGGGGTCCAACAAGATGATAGCCAATGTTTTGTGTTGTTTTATTTTAGATTCTTAACAATTTAATGATCTTGGCTCTGCATTTTCAAAATTGCAAAAAGTTGGAAACAACTTATACGCCCAACAAGCTAAGTGTCTCAATAATTATTGGCACAAATACAACAAAATACTATTCAGCCATTTAGAAAGAAGAAGTTTAGTAAAGAAGAGTATTTGTGCTGCAGGAATTTCTCTTACAGTGCAAGTGCTGTGAATTCCCATGGATGGCATGGAACAAATGATTTAGGAAAAGGGATTTATAAAGCTTGGATTGCCACTGGCTACAATCCTATCAAATCCGAGCAAGAACAAACAGCAGCATGGAAACAAGACTAGAACAAACACTAACAAGGCAAAAATAAGAGTGCCTTGTCCTAAAGACAGTGGATAAATGCAATAAAATTAAGGCTTTCACAGGAAAAAAGGGTTAATGAGACACGGAGTAACAGGGAGAGAAAGGAAGACTATTGCCATGGAGCCAAACCAACGTATGTTCAAAGGTCATATTTTAATCTCTGTCATAGGTTTTATAATCACATATTCACAGTTATTTCTTTAAAAATGGAAACACTTATAGGAAATATAACTTTAATATTGACAGTCTGAAACTCTCTACTCCAATATCTTTTCTCCATTGATAGTTTTTTTTTTTTTTTTTTTTTTTTTTTTTTTTTTAGAGAGAGAGAGAAAGAGAGAGCAAACATATGCATGAGCAGGGGAGAGGGGCAGAGGGAGAGAGAGACAGAGAATCCCAAGCAGGCTCCACGCTCAATGTGGAGCTCAACTTGGGGCTCAATCCCACAACCCTGGAATCACGATCTAAGCTGAAATCAAGAGTCAGATGCTCAACTGACTGAGCCACCCAGGCACCCTATCAATCGATAGTTATTTTAAGACAGTTTTTGATAACATGAAGTTTTTATTTTTTTTTTTAGAACACAAGCAGTATGTTAGAACAGACTGCATGTTGTAAATTAAACATGTTTTAAAACAGCATGTATCATTCCGTTTTCATGAAAATATGGAGGTTTTAAATCCATATGTACATAACAGAAGACTTTTAGAACATATTTTAACATGGAAATATATTAGACAGTTAAAAGTGATTTTCTGTGGAAAGTGATATTAAAGGAGAGATTTATTTCTTCTCTAATACTCTTCTATATTCCTCAAAAACTTTTGAAATGAACAATATAATTTTCATATTCTGAAAAAAATAGTAGTTACTTGTCAACTAAAATTTCATGTTACTTGATTCAGTTTGTGTCTCTTCTACTCAATTTTCCACCACCCCCCTCCCGTCTAAACTCAATTTGCCTGAAGAAAATCAACAGCTACAGTAAGTTTTTGCATTTAGAGACTTTATGCACCCAGTATCATCCTGTGCTATGTATTTCTTCTTTACTCAAACGTCTATACAGACAGGGGGCTCTGATACATGATATCTTCACTAAACTCTTGTTGAATACGCAGTATGAAAGTCAATCATGGAGATATCCCACAGTGATGTGTATCAATCACTTACGAAAATGGGAAATTCATTTAATACTTTTATTTCCTAGGGTGAAAAAGAAATTAGAGCCAAGTAATATGTGGTATAAAAATAGCTGACGTCATGCAAAATTTATCACAGAAAATGTGATTACGGAAATTATCAAATCACAGAATATTAGGTCTGGAAGAGAGTCATTTTACAATTCAAAAATTCAAAAAAAAATTAGAAAAATTGATCAGTCTGCTGTCACATGGATAAGCGGTCTTCACAAAAATGTCTGTTTCTCTTATCTTCCTTTAGGCAGTTTTGGACTGCTTAGTTTGTTCCAGGCACTGTGAATATACTAGAGATACAGTGGTGAGTAAAGCAGACAGCAATCTTGACCTGATGCAAGAATAGTCTTTGTAGGCTAGTGAGTGATACAAACAAATCAGAAGCAATGATAAAGTTCTGTGTTACGGGCTAAGAAGGGGAAATTAGAATACATAGAACAGCTAACCCAACAGGTAGCAGAATGTAATTTTCCTGTTCCTTTCTGATAGTTCTGCCCCTCTGCCTAATGACCTTGCTTTTAATTTTTCCATCATAAGCTCTTACACATTGCTTAAAATATTTTTGGTTTAAATGAGTGCTGAATAAGGTGAATTCTTGACAAAGACACTCAAGTAATACCAATGATATCAAAATTTAGCCAGTCATATCCATCAGATAAAGAAAAAAAAAAAACCGACCACGTCGCAAAATAATTATTTTTCAATGGCTACTACGTTTCCAATATTAAAACTTAGATCTTCTCCAGTTTCACTTATTCTGAGATCAAGCCCTACACATTTTCAAAACTCATTTTGCCTATCAAAATTGCATTTGCACTGCCATAAACGTTTCCCATGACAATGCAAATGAAAAACCAAAACTCAAAGTGCAGAAAACTGGGGCTACAGCTGATTCTGGAATCAACTAGTTTCCACATTACAAAAGAATGAGAGATGTGCTGTCTGCTTCAATCCAACAGTTTTCCTTCTGTCATCATACAAATATGTGATGGTTGATTTTTTTTTTTAATTTTTTTTCAACGTTTATTTATTTTTGGGACAGAGAGAGACAGAGCATGAACGGGGGAGGGTCAGAGAGAGAGGGAGACACAGAATCGGAAACAGGCTCCAGGCTCTGAGCCATCAGCCCAGAGCCTGACGCGGGGCTCGAACTCACGGACCGCGAGATCGTGACCTGGCTGAAGTCGGACGCTTAACCGACTGCGCCACCCAGGCGCCCCTGTGATGGTTGATTTTGAAGTCACAAAAGCTAGATATTTGGGTTTGAAATTTAAAATAAAACAGTCCTTCTGGTTTTTGATAAACACAACTACCCATATTGTTCCTCTTCTTCTAATCTCTAACTGGAGAGAACACATTGTTTGCCTCTTTTCCCAGGCGATAGTATTTATCCACTGAAGAACTGGCTAATGGCTCCAGTTCCACATGGCTAACTCCCCTAGGAGAAATGGCATAATGCTGCATGCAAAATTCCAGTGTAGTCACAAAAGGACATTCTATTTCCTTTTTAAACTTTTTGTTTCAGGTTCTTGGGTAAATCTCGTGGTGGAATGTTGACCACGTACAATTCTGTAAATTCAAGCTAGTTTTCAAAATTGCTATTCCTCATGGCCAGAGAAGAGGATGCACATGTTACCAGGTCAGATGCTGAAGAAGGAAAATGAACCTCTCCTTGAATATTCCAGCAGGACGATCCAAAATCAAAGGCAGTTCGCTCAAACTTAACATGAGCAAATAAAATGGACATTCCATACACGATGACTGAATAAATGGCTGTGCAATCATTTTTCCAGGCTTCCATCAGAAATATATTTTAATGATCTACCCAAAAGCCCAATACGGTACCACTTCCACACACACAATGCACCATTTTCTTGCAATCCTGGGATAGGTATATATACAGAGGGATAGAGAAAATACATTTTTAAAGACAGGAACTCACCCCATATTTTATTGCTATCTGAGCAGAAACACATGTTCCAATCTTATCCTTTCTCCTTGCCTTTTTCCAAAGACAAATGGGCCTGTTCCTTTAAACAATCTGTTTATAAGAGCTATTACCTCTTAGAATTGAGTAAAGCATACCAACTAATATTTCTAAAATATTTTCAGTAAATACACCTGCAGAATGATGAACAATGAGGCACTTTGTTAAAGAGATAAGCTACGTCTTTCTTTGGGTTCATACAGAAACTAAGGCTTGCAGTCCAAAATTATTTTTGTGGCAAGCTGAAAGCTTCAGAGATTATCTATGGCTTTCCTATTTGCGTTATGTCAGGTCCCTGTTCAGTCAAACCTCAGTTATATGGGTCTATATTCTTCTTGGGATTATCCTAGGATATAGTCTAAATGCAGAGCTTGCTACCACCCCAGATATCCTTTTTATTCTCATTATGATATCAAGTCCCATGTGGAGAGTCTAAAATCCAGTGTTGACTACTGCTTGTACTGGTCTGCACAAAACTATGCTCCCATCCACTTAGACTTGTCCACAATAGTTTATTCTGCTTTCGACTCTCCACCTCCATGGCAAAGCTTTCCCCAGGTGACTTAATCACCAATAACCTTTCTTTTATCTGAAATCCCAATCCAATTGTTGCCCAGCGACAGTGTCTAGCATTTATTGTAGAATCTAGCATTTTATTAGAGATGGCAATAAATTGTTCTCTCATTAATCTACACGAGATTGTATTTTTTTCTTCAGCAAACAAATTTCAGATATCTCAAGGGTAGGGACAATATATTTGATTAACCGAGTCATTGGCATGGAAAGCGTTTATTGAGCTGTAATTATGGGCCAAATAGTGTACTATGCCCTGAAGACAGAGAGGTGGCAAAGAATGTTCTTGGCTTTCAAGGAGATTCTGTCCCTGTAACTCAATCCAATAATTGCTAGAAGAGAGTTAGAAAAGAATGCTCTAGACCAGTGGTTCTCAAACTTGAGTATACACTGAATCATCTAGAAGGGTGGATAAAATACAGACTGCTGGGCTCCACTCCCAGTGGTTCTGATACAGTGGATCTGGGATGGGGCCTGAGGATCTGTGTTACTAACACATCTCCAGATAATGCTGAAGTGGCTGGTCTGGGGACAGTGATTTAGAGAAGACGATAGCAATCACAGAGGCGATACATGTGCAAAGACACAATGGAGCACAGAGCCTGCTGCCCTCGGAGCAGCCCGAAGGCTGTATGATGGGCTTACAGGGTGTGCTGAGGGTAAATATCACATGGTAGCTGGGGACAGAGGAACGTTCACGGATTTTGGACACCGTGCTAAGGAATGCGGATTTTAGAGGCATGACGCACAATCAGAAACGTGTAAATAGGAGAGGAGTGCGATCAAGCCTGGACTTTAGTTTTCAGAAAGAAAACAATTGGGGTGGAGGATACACCTACTGATTTGTATCCTACTCATATTTAGACTTCAAAGATGAAAAAATTATTTTGTTTTTTCAACTCTTAGGGTTAGACACCATGCTTTTAGCACCTGGTCTGTCTCAGCTTTCCTCACCTGGACATTTTTAAGAATCTCCTTGGGAAATCACAGCCTCCAGTCAAGTTCTCCTCTCCCTCACCTAGTGGTAGGTGGGTACCTGGCATCCCACCTCAAATAATATTAACATTTGTACACATCTGTTTCATAGATTTCTCAGACTATTGGAGCAGGAGGAGCGCATGCTACAATTTTACTGATCAGAAACTTGAAGGCCAGATTACTTAAGGAGATTTCAGTAACCTAGCTAGTTAATAACAGAGTCAATACTAGGACACAACTACCCAAACATTTTGTTTAATACCATAACAAGGCCCAGAAATCCATTTAGCCACTTAATGGACTACAACATGAATACTGACAATCAAGTTTTCACCTGTGCAGGCATAAAAAGGAATTCACGACCTCAACAACATCAGCTGTGAGATATATATCTGGTTTCAGAGATGTTAAAAACAATGTGCATCTTAGAAGCAATGAGATACAGTAAATACCCCATGGTTTTGCAGGATCTCTACCTCGTTCATGGGAAGGATGGAAGGTAACGTGACTTTGATGAGTCCTGTATGAGCCCCATGTTCTATATCCAAGCAACAAAATGTCTGTCAGTTAACTACTAGAAAAGTCAGGGGCGCCTGGGTGGCGCAGTCGGTTAAGCGTCCGACTTCAGCCAGGTCACGATCTCGCGGTCCGGGAGTTCGAGCCCCGCGTCAGGCTCTGGGCTGATGGCTCAGAGCCTGGAGCCTGTTTCCGGTTCTGTGTCTCCCTCTCTCTCTGCCCCTCCCCCGTTCATGCTCTGTCTCTCTCTGTCCCAAAAATAAATAAATAAAAAAAAACGTTGAAAAGTCAGACTCCTGTGACAATGTTGGCTATTTTTATTCCTGTATATTTCCTCATCTTTCTCAATTTCCCAAGTGACTCCTGGAAATCCTGAGGAATTTATTCAGTTCAGGAATTTACTTAGAGCTTTGAGGCTCATTATCAAACTCTGACCTCATGCCCTCATTTTCTTCCTGTCAAAAACAAATCACAGTATTATATGCACACATGTTTCAACCTATTTTCCTTTCCTAGATCCAAATAAAATAATTAAATTTTTCACTGCATTATTATTAACCTATTAATGTTTCTAGTAATTTATTGTCTCACTTGATTTGTGCTGAAAACGTAGATATTCAATAGAGACCACTTTCTCTTTTTGATTGTGCAAGCATGAGGTCAATACTGTGGTGCTAAATTATAACAGAAATTAATCCAGATCACATATTTTTCATTTAGCTAGGAAACAGCTTTAACTTTCAGCCACAACATTTTAACACAGAATGAGTAGAATGTTGTTATTTATTTTGGACCTCAACAGGCACTGCAGTTATTAAATATGTTAATATCATGGGCACAATAATTGAAAATGTGCTTAATTGTTTAACCTTGGGGACTGGATAAGCTGCAACAGATTTCTATGGGCTTTTCATGTTTCTGATTTATTATTAGAACTTTCTAATCGGGCTCTGTGCCAGTAGCGTCTCTCTCCTCTTACCCATCCTACGTAACCTCTCTGAAATGGATATTTGAATACAGATCTTTATTCACTCTAATTTGGCCAGTTTCTCCAAATTGCTTTTCTTGGACCTCATCACTGCATCCACCTTATACCTCTCACTGTGTGTCCAAATCATGTGGAGTTTCTTGGCACTTCCAGGACAGGCCATGCTATTTTATGCTTTCATGCTTACTCAAGCTGTTGTCCTCACTTCAGATCTTCTTCTTCCTCTATCTCAGCAAACTTCTACTCCATCTCCCAAATGAGCTCATCTGCCACCTCCCCTCTAAAACTGGGTCTCAGACTTCTCGGATTCTTTCACAGATTTTACTGCAACCATTTTGGAGTACTATAAGGATTTTAATGTTGTCCTCCCGTAAGAGAGCGAGCATGTGCCATATGCAACATGTAAAACACGGTAAATGCTCAACAAATATTGTTTAATTAGTGCATGAATGACAGTAATATCTGGGCGGTGACAGCCACTGTCTGTACATTCTCACCTCTCATTATCTTTGTAACACATTACAAAGAGGTTTTGAGGCATGCTTCCAATAAAAATGTCTTTTGTCAAAGTCAACTATGAGCCCCATCTTGCTAAATCCAGTGTGATTCTTTTGTGTTTGTGTAATTGAATTTTTCAGCAGCATTTGACATTGTCATTCCCTCTATCTTGAAGTACGCTCTTCATGTGGTTCCAGGAACCTCACCCTTACCTGGGTTTTCTTACATATCATAGCTATTGCTTCCTACTCTCCTTTGTTTTCTTTTCCCTCTCCTGTCTTTGATATGTGCAGTCACTTCCTAGCCCCTATTCACAAATTGTCTTCCTAGGAGACCTCACTCAGTTCCATGTCTTTAAAAAACATCTGTAGGCCTATGGCTCTCATACGAGTGTCTTCCTTCCCATCATCTCCACTTGGATGTCTTGTGAGTCCCTGAAATGAACATGGTCAAAATAAAACTCTTGATTTCACCTCTCCTTGGACCTACCATTCCTCCTCCACTTTTCTACATTTTCCTCCAGCCAAGAACACAGAAACAATTCTCAGTTCTTCAGGTACCATGCATCTAATCTATCACCGCAAATCCCATCACCCGTGCCTGCAAAATGTACCCTCAGTCCAACGTCTCTCACTGGCCCCGCTATGCCGTCCTAACCTGAACCACCACCACCTCTCACATGGACTATTAGGGTGGCTTTCAATGGCAACTCTCCCCATCACTTTTGTCCCATTTCTGTCTAATCTCTACTCGGCAACAGGAAATCTCTTTGAAGAAGACAGATCAGCTCATTTCATTCTCCTGCTCTAAATTCTCCAATGACGTCCCACGAAACTTACAGAAAGAATTAAGAGCCTTATCCAGTAAGATAAATCCTTGCATAATCTGGCTCTTGCCCACCGTCCCACCTCATTTCCTCTCCATCCTCCTCATATACTGTGATCCATGTTATTTCTTGTAGAAGTCAAGTCTCTTCTGATCTCAGTGCCCTTATCCTTGCTGTTTCCTCTGTCGGGAATACTTTTCCCCCCAAATATTCACCAGGCTTGCTACTTGAAATAACTCGCATCTCTTCTCAAATATTGCCTCCTACAGAAGCTATGTCTGCTAATCTAAACTAGCCCACCTTCAAAATAATTTTCTATCCCCATAGCCAGTTTTCATTCTAGAACATAACACTATCTGAAATCACAGGCATAGGTATGTAATAAATGTAACAAATAAATATCATATATTTATTGTCTGGCTCTGTATTAGAATACAAGCGTCATGAGGGTAGGGAGTTAATTTTATGCACCCTTGTATTCCCAGTACCTGTCATGTAACATGTGCTTGGTACATGTGTACTGAATGAAAAAAAACATGTTGGACAGATCCAAATTACACCACTGGGGCATACGGATAATTTGAAGGCATTTGAGAACCAATGGATGTAAGAAGACATTTCCTATGCACTCCACTTTCTGCCTAAACATAGAGCCTTCAAAAAGAATTCAACTCATTATAAATTCCCCTTTAAGGGAGGCTTCCCAAAGCAGGGAGGAAGAATGACTCCTACCTATTACCAGAAATGGGAAGCTAGCGCCAGGATGAGAAATCGCATAAAGAGACCTTATTAAAACACACCCTACCTTCCCTTAGTTTCCCCCATATACTGCTCCATCACTTTCCACCATTTATTGTCCCATGAAATCCTAACCCACTCTCTCTGCTAAGATGGGATGCAAGTTCTATATTCTAACAGCTTCTTTGAGCTGTATTTTCTGTGTACATCCTTCCGTGTACATACATAAATAAATTTTGCCTTTTCCCTTGTTAATCTGCCTTTTGTCAGTTTAATTCACGGGCTCCTAAGTACTGAACTTAAGGGGATGGAGGAAAAGTTTTTCCTCTTTGACAACGTGAATGAACACAGCAATAAATGGATAAGCTGAGTAACTTGCCTCATCTTTCTATGCCTCACCCCATTACTATTTTTATTAATCACATCATCAATGCCAGGAAAGACTGGAATTAAAAGTAAAGGCATTAAAAATGTTAAAAGGCTACCATAAAGAGCTGCCACATTGAGAAATGGTCTACGTAGTCTTCGTGTGACGTCATCCTTAAACCAGATAGGTTGGAGGATCAGGATGGAGAGTGGAGATGTCACTCTGCATAAAGATCCCAGCGATGTGATTAATAAAAAGATGTCTGAAGACACATGGAAAAGACAGAAGTTCCTGCGACACAGGTCAAGGTTAGTGCTTACTCCAGTCTTATGTTTCCACAGAGTCCAGAACCCAGCAGTGCCCCCTCATAGAAGGATAAGATTCCCTGAACGTCAGGTCTCCGCAGATGTGGCCAGGTGCCAAAGTGCCATCCAATGGAGGCACAAATTCTCTACCACCACTCTGGTGTTTTTTACACCCTCAGACTCTTCCAATTAATATTAAGTAGCTTCCATACAAATCCAGCAGGAAGTTCCTGAATGCCTACCAAGAGACATGTGAATCTTAGGTCAATTTCCCAGATCTACCGACTGTGATCCACTCATATCTCCATCTTACTCTTCTAGTGAAAGGCTTTCTGTAGGCCATTTATTTCAAACCCAAGAAGATGCCTTGAGCTGAGAAGATATTTAACCAAAAAGTTTTTTTCAGGGGATGTGTTGGATAGGAGTCCTCCATATGGATCTGGAAAGATTATCACCAGGAACAAAAAAAAAAAAAAAAGAGGGTGTAACTTCATGTTACTGGCTACAGACTAGGCAACCAGAGGCTGGTGAGGCACAGAACCTCAGAAGGTCTGGAAAGCCCAAGCCAAATGTAGCCAACGCTGCCCATTTTCATGCTGAGAGCCCTGGGACAGGTACCACTTTAAGTCATCTCAGAGGCTTACCTTTGGCACAGATCAAAGGTCTTGAGATGTGGGACAAAATGTCTGTTAGGGAATTGAGGTTTTTTCTCACCCCAAACTCTCTTCAGTGTTGATAAATGTAAAATAGTCTATTTTGGGGTTATCCATGCTACTGTTAATCCTAGGCTAGGATTAACTTGTTTAAAGCTGCTTGTTTTCACTTAGTCTTGCCTTCTGCACTTATAAGCCTGTGCCTCTCCTACTTTCAGAGGCTTCCACCAAAATCACACCAAAGAACAACAACAGTAACAAAACATATTAGCTTATCAGCCTGATAGGTAAGGGACCAGATGTATACAGTAAAGCTTACTCTTTTACTTTATTAAACACTGATTACTGAGATCAATAATCTATTCTATAGCTTTCCCCCAAACCTGTGATGCTGTTTTTTTTTTTTTTTTTTTTTTTTTTTTTTTTTTTTTTTACAATTGTGCAAAGAATACAGTCAAAACACAAAGGCTGGCAGAGCGTTCCTTCAATCACAGTTCTAAAGATGATAGGGAGTTCCAGGTTACAGAGTGCATAGGGCATAATGCTCTGAATCTTGGAAAACTTCTAGTAACTCTGGTGGTCCCAGTAAATACTGGGCTATGCACAAGGAGATTCTGAGTCTCAGTGCCTCCAGAGCAGGGGTTCTCAACACTTGCAGCACTTGGGAACTTGTTAGAAAAGCAGGGTCTCAGGTGTTCCCCCACGGTTACCTTATCAAAACTTCCCGGGGCGGGGCCCAGCAATCAGTGTTTTAACAAGCCCTCCAGGCAATTTTGACGCACGCTAATGTGTGAAAAGCATTCCCCTACAGTGTTAAAAGCCAAAGGGATTTGAGCAGGTAGCAACAAGTTTCATGAGCCGCATTAAGGACTGCCAGGCAGTCGTCAGCGCTAAAGCCACACCCTGTGCGCACCAATGATGTGCCTATTATATCCACAGTGGAGCCTTTCCTGTGGCTAAAGTACCTATTGCTGTCTTGGGCTAAAACCAAAATTGGATAAAAACAGGCTGGAGTTCCGGGAGTGAAGCTCCCACGACTCAGTATCTCCCTACAGTTTGAACACCACTGAACACTTGAATACTGTGCCCGCAAACATCACCATCTCCCTCACCCCCTCATCTTCTGATACCAGGAAGGGGGAACTGCCCCATTTTCATCCTATGTTTGCAAAGCCCGGTACCAAACAGGCACTGGAGATGCCACAGCTGAGACGGTCCTAGCCCTGTGAAGCTTAGTCTTGCCTTAACCATGCCGGACTCGCTTCTGCCTATGGGCTTTTATGAAGCTGTCCTTGCTCTTTGAATTACCCTTCCCTTTAATGATTCTTCATTTTGGGACCGATTCTGCATCCTTGGGCAGCCGTCACATTCTGTGCTCACTCCTTTCAGAGTACAGTATTGCAATTATGTCTTTACACACAACTAGGAGCTCCTCGAAGGCTGTGTATTTTAATCGATCACCGGCATTTTGCACAGTTCCTACTTAAAGTAGATACTTGACAACATTTTGATTAACGAATGAATGAAACCAGACAATGGATTTTAAGGAGAAAAAAAATGCAATAAATGTGTTTTTTGAACCTCAACACGTTTGCGAGGATACAGAAGAAGGAAAATAATTTAAAATGAATTTACCTGGGGTTTTGTGACTTCCTCCACCGTTGATTTCCCTTTGTAATCAGGGCCCTAAGCTGCTTGTTTTCACTTAACCTTACGAAACTCATACAAATTCAGTCGGCAACGTCTACAATTGCCAGAGTTACTTGGAATTGTATACTGATCCTCCAAGGTGCTTAATGAGCCACCCTGGCTGATTAACAACCACCTACGAGATTGATGGGCATGAAATGCATTTTAATAGCAACCAAACCCTTGCTTCTCTGATTTATAGACCTATCACTGTTCCAGACCAAACCAAATTCCTGAAATTCTGATTGCTCAGATCCAAACTGCAGTCTGATTGTGGCATTATTAAAATTGGACTTTGAGGTCAATATTACAACTGCATCTAGCAAATTGGGTAGAGAACAAGCCTGGAAATATAAACGTTAGTTAGAAGTTAATGATTTGTACAGAACGATGTGTGGCTTGGGCAGTCCATTCTCTTTGTCAAGTGTGGATACAAAACGATTGCTCCGTCCCGATCACAATACGTATCCATGGTAGTTATGTGCGATGCATTTGAAAATAATAATTTGACATAGGGAGATGAAGAATGAATAAGCCAAGGAAGTGTGGCATTCACAAAGAGGCATTTTATCTGCTGGTTCTTAATCAGGGCAGACCTGAATATTCACATTTATAGCACAAAAACTGAAAGAGAGGGCTGGAATTTAAAAGGCCCTTCATCTTGGTCAGGCTCTGCGGGGTGTTCTCCCTGCAGCTGGTGGGTCCCTTCCTGTTTCTGATGTCTCCACCTGCAGGTGGTGGCGCTGGCCCCTGACCCCGTGAAATAAGCCTCTCGCTCTTCTCCTGAATTATTCCTGCTGCCTGTAGACTGCAAACAGGAAGTTAGGGGATGACAAAAGGTCTCTCACTAAACGATTTGATTAATCAGCTAAATAATGTTTGCTCCGCGAGCCTTATTTTCCAAATAAGGTTTTCAGAAAAAAAAAAAAAAACACGCTAATACATCTCTTCAGTTTTATTCAAAATGCAATAGAGGTGTAATTTAAGGAGAGGGGGAGCATCGGACAGACTGTAAAAGGAAACATATAATCGATACAGACCGAAGAGAAAAGGCAGAACTGGGAGACAAGGATGTACTGAAACCGTCAAAGTACCCAGGCAGCATTTGAAGGGGGAAAGTAACTAGTGGCGTGGATTCTAGTATTTCTCAAACATTTTGGTCTAATCTCTCCAAAGAAAGGAATAAATGTGGCTGTAGGGAGGAAGAGAAAAGAAGTTGATTTCACAGTGGGCCAGAGGGCAAAGGCCCAGGGTTCTTCCATTTGTTCTGTGACCCAGATCTTGAGCCTCCTTTCTCGGCAGGTCAGGATGGCTTTCACTGTGCCCCAACCGCCTCTCTTGACTTTGTTCTATTTTCCTCCGATCTATTGGCCAAACTGGTCTTTTGAAAATTCAGGCCTATTCAACTCATTTGCCTATTGCTTCCTTACGTTTAAAGGTGTAGCCTAGCGTAAAGCAGCGCTTCGCGAAGCAAGAGGAGAAGAAGGCCAAAGACAAGGAGCACCACAGATTCGAGCCCCACCTCAGGCCTCCTGGATGAACAACTCTAGAGGTGCGGCCCAGAAATGTGTGGTGTAACAAACCCTCCACGTGACTCAGGTGCTGCTGAAGTACGAGAACCACTGGCCCAGAGGTGCTTCTAAAATTTGGTAGGTGTCAGCTGGGGACTGTGGTTTAAAATAAAAAACAAAAAAAAAACTACAGAGAACCCAGGTGCTCACCCACTGAGACTAATTCATAAGGCTTGGGATCAAGGTAAGGAGTCTACAGCTTTTATCAAGGCACCTAGGCAATTCTGACAAGGGGTGTATGGAATGTACTTAGCGAAATGCTGGCCACAGGACAGACAGTATCTGAACCGCTAAGGGTAACATGCGATAGACTAGCCTTCTCCCCGTTGCCTCCTTCACACCTCCTTTTCCTCTGTCCTCTCCATGCCCGTGCCATGCGCTCTCATTTTCATGCCGGGACTCTCCTCTGCCTCATTCGCCACCAGGCTTTCTCCCGGCCTATGCAACTTGTATACCTCTTCACGTTTTATGAAAAGCTTTTCTCAGCTCCCTCAGGCAACGTGCATTCTCTTGCTTTTTACTCCTCTAACAGGTGGTTCATAGATGTCCATCTGAAGAAGTGAGGCCTTTGGAAAGACCCGGGATTAATCATGTATCCATCTGGCGATGATTCACGTGTCATCTATTTTGTTCAAGGGACTTTGTTACGGTCTGGAAATATAAGAGTGAACAAACGGGGCGCGGTTCCCAACCTAAGAAAGCCTAAAGGCCAGATTCAAATCATAACTGCACCTCTTACGAGCTGCATGACCTTGGACCAGCTACTTAACCTCTTTGAGCCTCAGTGCTATTGGCTGTAAATTGATGATAATTCCAAATTTCAAGAGCTGTGGCGAAGATGAAGTAGCCAAAGGAAGAAGCAATTGACAGAGTGCCTCTTACATAGTAGCCCTCAATAAATGGCGGCCACCCTCCACTGCTCTGTGAAGTTCCTCAAGGTCTGTCTTACTCCTCTCTGACTTCCTGTTCTTATCACAGTGCCCGCAACATAACGGACATAATTCCTCAGCAAATATTTCTGAATCAGTGAACTGTACTTTGTCAGGGAAGTCACACTCCTAATGTGAACCATTGTTCTTCCCTAGAAAAATAAGGCAAAACTAGACTGAGGACCTTCGATGGTGATTTTTTTTTTTTTATTGTCACCACTTAAGGAAAGTACTACTAAGAAGAACTTTTCTTCTTATGCTGAACATCACCAGATAAATCAAAATAACTGTGTCTAAGTAAATGTCCCATCACTAACTGTAACCAGATTTCACCCCTTCAAGTGCTCTTTGAGACAGAAAAAGAAAAAAACAGGCATTCACATTAAAATCTACTTTTCAAAAGCACCCAAGGAAAGCAGTAAAGATGCAATGACCTTGACAGCTGATGGCCCTAAAAAGGGACACAGCTTGTCTTACTACACTGTAGATAAAAGATAAAACATATATTTGTTTAGTGTATATGGAAAGGAGAAAATTTAAAGCTGGTAAATTTTGTTTGTGAGCATCTGTATATTTAAGATCAGAACTGAGGTAATGAGACAAGCTGTTCTATTACAAAATGATCCTTTATTCCAGGGGTTCTTTAAATTGAGTGTCCATCAAAATTGCCTAGACAGCTTGTTTACAGATTGTTGGACCCTGAATGCCAGAGTCTTTGATTCAGTATATCTCGGGTAGGGCCCACGAATGTTCATTTCTAACCATTCCCAGGTGACGTCGGGGACCACATTTTGAGAACCACTGGTCTGCTCTATGAAGGAAGAAGTCTGCATATGCTACGAAGAGTACTCTACCTCGGAGGAAAGAAAGAAAAACATGAAAGGTTAAAGGGAAGAAAAGAATACAAATCTCAGTCAGCTGAAGTCCTCCAGGCAAAATTAACTGCGTCTGTCATGTACATCAATAACCCTTTGTTGCACAGGCCAGCCTAAATTGACTCCTTGTTTATATCGCTATTTGTGTGAATCCTCTTTTTTATGATAACGAGCTTCTTAAAAAATGGTGGCGTAGCTTATTCACCTTTATCGTGGCCTGTACGTGTTCAGTAAACATTTGCTGGATTAAAACAATTCTTAAGAAAATAAATTTTTTACCTTAATCTAGGTTGGTAGAAATTTTATGAAGTAATCTGTAACTTAAGGTACGTTATTGATTTCACTGATTGGATTCTTGGTTTTCTTTTCTCATCTGAAATGATTCACATAGGTGAACAGGACATCTAACTTCTGTGAGGTGACATGCAAAGAATACTTAGAGATACCTAAAGAATTAAAATGTTAGACAGATACCATAAATGGAATCTACACAACTTAATGAAATTTTTTGTTGTGTCCCCACTACATGCCTGGAAGATGTACTGAATGCTGGACAAATGGTGGAAGGAGGACCTTGAACTTAGGTTGCCCGAAGGTAGAGTTTGCTGTCAATAGTTCCACTGTATTGACTCACTCTGAAGAGAGGCTCGGCCCTCAGGAGAGTCACATGCACAAGAAACCAAATTACTTTCTAAGATTTAAACCTGAATAAAGCTAGTGGTTCAGTTTACATGTGTCCAAAGTTCTGAAAGACCCCAAAGGGAAGCTCATTTTGAGGTCCATATTAGAAAAATTTTAAGGTATAATTTTTGATTCATCAATGTGACAAATATCTCTTGGCCATCTGTTGTTTGCCAACATCGTGGTTCTGTGGATTCAGTGGTGAGCAAAGCATGCCCACTACCTAGTGGGTGAAACAGATAATCATCAAATGCTCACACAAATAGTGTCTCATTACAAACCGAAAAAACACTACGGAAGGAAAATAAAGGGCACTAAGAAAGCAGGTAGCAAGAGGACCTACTCTAATTTGAGGGCGGCAGGAACTAGAGAAATCTTCCTGAGATGGTGACAACCAAATGAGTTCTGCAAGATGATCAGGAAGACGTTCATGAACGTGTGGGCTTGGGAGCAGTGACAGAGATCATGTGCAGAGTGCCTGACAGAGGGAATAATATGTACAGTGTCAGAGGAGATGATAGCACTGTATCTAGAGGGATCTAAAAAAAAAAAGTTGGTGTGGTTGGAGTACAAAGAATGAGGAGAAGAAAGGAGTAGCGAAAGATACTACTGAAAATATGGTAGAGGCTATACCATCTTGGGCTTTGAAGGCCATGTTAAGACCAAGAGTATACAAATTCGTTGAAGTAGAAAATTGACAAGGCTAGGTTTACATTTCTAAAATACTACTCTGTCTATAGAGAGAACAGTCTGTTGGGGAGGAGTAGATTCGTTTCAACTCAACAAATTAAGAGGTTATTGTGGTCATCCCAAAGAGAGATGATGGCCACTTGCCTTGGGATAGTGATGGATATAGAGGAAAACGGCAGAGGTATAGAAAAAGTTAAATCAGTAGGACTGGGCAGATTTGATAAGGCAGTTGGAGGACAGTGAGGAGGAATCAAGTACAAATCCCAGACTGTCACCTGCTCACCTGGGGATGTCATTCACTAGAATAGAGTAAAATAGATGTGTAACAGATTTGAAGGACAAGAGCATAAGTTCAATTTGGTGGTGTTTGTGAAATGTGACCTGCTTTCGACTGTGGAGACATTAATTATGTAGATGGGTATATAAGACAAATAATCAGGAGAGTGTTCAGGGCTGCAGATGTAAATTTTAGAAGCTTTGTAAGAAAGTTAGTTTTAAGACAAAATCATGAATGAGATCACCTAGGAACAGGAGGCAGAGTAAAAAATGAAGGAAAATACAGGGCACCTGGGTGGCTCAGTTGGTTAAGCATCTGACTTCAGCTCAGATCATGATCTTGCCATTAGTGAGTTCAAGCCCCATGTTGGGCTCTGTGCTGACAGCTGATGGCCTGGAGCCTGCTTTGGGTTCTGTGTGTCTCCCTCTCTCTCTGTCTCTTCCCCGCTCATGCGCTGTCTCTCTCTCTCTGTCTCTCAAAAATAAATAAACATTAAAAAGGTTTTTTAAAAAATGAAGGAAAATATTCATCCTTTTTTTTTGGTACATTGTGTAGTGAATCAGAATCATATCCTATTTAATTTAATTATTTAATTTAATTTATTTACTTTTTAAATTGAAAAACCAACCTGGGGAACCTGGGTGGCTCAGTCGGTTAAGCGTCCGACTTCAGCTCGGGTCATGATCTCACAGTTTGTGGGTTCGAGCCCCACATCGGGCTCTGTGCTGACAGCTCAGAGCATGGAGCCTGCTTTGGATTCTGTTTCTCCCTCTCTCTCTGCCCCTCCCCCAGTCACGCTGTATCTCTCTCTCCTTCAAAAATTAATAAGCATTAAAAAAAAATTTTTTTTAAAAGAAAAACCAACCTCACCACCCATGGTATAGATGAAGACAAGGGAAACTAAAAGTTCATTGCATGTGCTAGATCTCAAAAGTAGAGCTAAATTTCTGACTTCTACATCAGTGTTTCTCAAAAGGTCATCCTGGGGTGACCAACAGCATTGACATCACCTACAAACTCGTTAAAACTGCAAATAATCAGACCCCATCCTAGATCTAATGAATCAAAAGTTCTGGATTGGGGCTTTGCCCTCCTGGCAAATCTGATGGGTACTCAGATCTAGGAACTTCCACTTTATTTTGTTCCATCCCTGACTGAATAGCAGTCAGCCAAGTGGCGTGTTTACACTCATGGGTAGAGAGGGAACAGGGGCGATGCGAGGCTGTTCTTGATTCTGTGCCAGAGGAGATTACATAAGCTAGATAGACCCTCTTGAACTCAACAGAAGCTGTAAAAAGCATTGGTACATGTGTTTTATAACCTAACAATTATGCATGCCATTTCTGTGCTTTGCAAAAGGGACAGACTGGTGCCAGGGAAACTGACATTAGCAATTCAAGTTGAATAGGTAAAATGGTCTAAGACACAAGAAGGCAAAAGTTGATTTTGTAGAACTTGACAGAGAAGGAACTTTTAACTATCAGTCTCAGCTTGATAGATATAAACAGCTATTTTCAAGACTCAAACACCCACACTCCCAACTTTAGAATAATATTAGCAATTCTGTATGTTTGACAGATAAACCTCTGCTGCAAATTATCCTCCAGCCGTGATATTTAAAACCAATGGTTTCTGGTGTTTTGTTGCTACAAAATATGTAACCTTAACCAGATGTTTACATGTGGGTCTTAAAATCTAATTGAATAGTTCACTTGATGTGTTAGCACAATTAGGAAGTTCTTCCTTAAAAGGGGAAGAGGGGCAAATTGATATGTTTAATTTTCAAAAACACAGATTGTTCTCTGCTCTATAACAGTCTATCAGCTAGAAATTTCTATTAACTGTGTGTTCTCTACTTCATGAGTACAAGGATAAGTTGTGGTTTTAATGATCATTTTGGAACATTCTGGGATATTAAGGTAGATGCTGTACCAAGGAGCTTAATTTACATTCAGGACAGTTTTAGTTTTGTATACTTACTATCATCCTCCATAAAAAAATAGTTATATTTAATGATAACTCCTCTAACTGTAATGTCTAATCAATAAGGGTACACCCATTTCTTGACAAATACACATACATCTATATGTATACGGTTACCTTATCTTTCTGGATAGGATTCACATCGTCTATTGTACTGGATGAAAAGAAATGGTATCAGCAGCTTCTATCTAATAATTTAAGAAATTCATCATTTATGAGATATTTGCTCTCAACAACATTCTGATAAACATATTTTCTTTAATAATCAAACACAAAATACATTGGCTTTTTAAAATTACCTAACTACTAAAACAACTGTATCATTAGTATTTGAAGGATCTTTGGAAGTATTTCTGATTTCTCTTCCTTTTCCAACATGCTACACAAAGGAAGGAGGCATTTATCTTAATTGTCAATTACATGTTTTCATAGGAAGAAGATGATTGGACCATAAATGGAAAGGCATGTATTCACATTAGTATTGTTAAAGAGTGTGGTACATAGTTAACATACATTACCTACCCCTCCAGTGAAAATAAAGATTATCCACTTTCTTTTAAATGCATTCACTACTATCCAATGCAAAGTATACACAGAAAATAGGCAGCCTACAAGCATAGTAACTGCCTGGCAATCTGCTTTCAACTTTCTACATGGATATCCTTCTCAATATGCATTAATTTTATTGTAAACAAATAACATTGTGTGATTAAAAAGAAAACTAGCTGCTAAAATTGTGAAGATATTTTTCACACCATGGTCAATGTTTCTCTAGGCAACAAAGAAATGTCTAATAATAAGATGTTTGTTTACAAAATCTGTAGAAATGCATCTTGAAAATGTATCTTACAAATGCCTAGAGATGGGCTGAAGACAAAAAGACAGTAAAAGAATATTTAAAATTTTTATATTTTCCTCCACATGCCTCTAATCTAAAATAAACATCCAATCTTTTAATAGATTCTGTTTGCTGCACAAAATCATGAATTAAATACTAATGACTTGAAATATAATTTTAAAAATTAAAGTATATTCCAAATAGCAAGCCAATCAATTGACTTTTACATCCTTCTGATAAATGCAAAGTACCAATTCTCTGAGCATAGCTTTTTATGGTTACTTTTTCAAAATAACTACATCATTCAAACTACTGAGTTGCCTGTAAAACCCAAATTGCTTGAACAGTAGTTCTAGAGAAATTTTCATGATGCCTTTAAACTCTGAGTGTCAAACTCAACATTTAGGCTCTAAAGCCTATGGGTGGTATTTATCACCCTTCAACACTCACATTCATCGTTTATGGAAAATATGTTTAAGAAAGAAAAAAATGAAATAGAAACTCAGGGTTTAAAATAGTCCTCTTATAACCCGGGTAGTTTCTCTTTATCTAAAAGCCCTTTGCCTTGTCAACTGGAAAAATATCAGATAAAAATATTTTTAAATGCCCAAATATTTATGATAAATTTTCAAACACAGGGTCTGGAAGAAAACAGGAAGACAGAAATTCAATGTAATATTTAGCTTAATCACTCTTACAGTCAATCACATCTAAGCTCGCCCAACCTCAGCAACTTAGCCAAAAATTAAATACAAAAAAGTTATAGTTTGTCGAGGATATCTAGAAGGAGAACCTCCTCGTTCTTACCTTTCCTAAACCAAAATTTATATTTTCTCTTTCAAATTAATGCATCAGCAATGAATTTAGTTAAGTTATAATCTCTTTTTAAAAGTCTACATAGTGACAAGTCTCAAATTATATTCTTTAACACGGTTTGATTAAGTTACTAGAAAGAGACAAAGTATCATGCATTCATTCAACAGGAATTTATAGAGTCCCCAGATTAAAAACACACATTTTATGATGAAATCATAATACCAAAAATGGAGTTGCCCATTCTAGATACCTATTAAATTGTGAAAGTATGAGTGGACAATTTGACAGTCAGGCAAGTATGAGGGATATGTCCAGCATGCTTTATGAATTTAAAATTATAATCACACTACCTAATACCAGCCCCCTCCCCATTTAAAAAGGATCATAACTAGTGATTTAGGAGAAAACTCAAATGCACCAATGAAACAAGAGAGAAATTTGAGGGTTGTGATCACTAATAACAATTGTATCCTGAGAGCAAATGGAAATTTGTTAATAAATAACTTCTCCAACAGTCTTTTTGCTGAATCTAGGGTTAATTTTTTTTAATTAAGTGAAAAAATGATAGTTCTTACAGGAAATGTTACGTCCAAGTTTATTTCCTTGGCTTCTGATTTGGAGGCCAATGGGTTTGGGCCACTTTAAAAGGTCAGACAATAGCACATGGCTGTAGTGACAGAGAGTTATTAAGCTACAACACAATACTTTTATTTTCAAAGGCTGGCTACAATGTGAATAGGAGCAACTCTTCTATCCTCCGTTCCTCATTTTTTAAAAAGACATTTTTTGGTCCCAGAACTCTTTTAGTCTTTTTAATCTGGTTTTTACCCCTCTTATGAGAAGAGCTTTGCCCTTCCCTTTGAGTTCACAGTGACATTTAGGTCAGGGAAGTCTTTACCAATGCAATCTTAATGGGGAGTTCTAACAAGGGAGTGAAGACCGTGAAGAGTGACTTAGACGCCTGAGTAATTTTCCTTACCATTCAAAACTGGACCAAGTTGTGCCGAAAAGAGCAGATCTTGGATTTTGCTACATTTACTTTTAGATCTGTAGGTCAAATGTAGATTTTCAGGGAGTTAAGGAAGTAAACACAATCACCATCATCTACACCACCACCAACATTGTCATCACCGTCATCAGTGTCATAATTATCATCAATGAATACATTTTGCCTCTTTAAAAATCATTTCCCAGGTGCCAGGTACCATGCTAAACATTTTATATTATAATCTCTGTTATGTTTACAAAGATTCCCATAATGTAGGCTCCATCCAAGAAGAAATAGGTTTAAACATAAATCATATCACGTCACGATCTTCATGAAAAACCCCAATGGCTTGCAATTTAATTTATGAAAAAAAGCCTAACTACTTATCATGTCCTGGAAGACCGAGCCTCATCTAACCCTGCCAGATCCTTCTCATTTCCTGGCACTTACCTCTATCACCATATAGCACTCATACTATTCCTTAAATAGGCCATGATGATTCCTGATAGGGAGCTCTCCATGTTTTATCCCCTTTTGTCTGGATGCTATTTAAATGTCTTCCTCCTTTTCAGTGTTCAGGGACCTTCTCAAACATTATTTTCTTGAGTACCTTCTCTGACTTCTCTGTCTGGTGTTAGCTCCCAGATCACATTCCAGTCATATTTTACCATATTGCCAATTTTTATTTTCTGAATAGAACTTATCAGTATCCAAGTATTATATTATTTTTTATTTGTTCTCCATTAGAATGTGATATCCTTGAGAGCAAGTACTTTTTGTTTCAGATACACTAGTGTCATCAATCACTTAGAACTATATCTGACATATAGAAAGTACTCAATCAATATGTGATGGGCGATTGAACACAAAGCCCTTTGAAATGCGTACTAGTTTTGTTGTTATTTTTATTTGAAGGGTAAGGAAACTGAGGTTTAGAAAGGGTAAGTGACAGGTTGAAGATAATAAAGTAACCAGCAGAGCCATATTTTGAAGTCAAGGCTATATATCCACCCAACCAAATAAAAATGAATTTGTCCATATCATGATGGACACAGGAGTTTTCAAAATCATATGTAAGTTATCTTAGCCTGACTGTCACATTAGGAAACATAGATTTCATCAAGTGGTGCAAGAATGATGCCTTAATCAGAAGAAGTCTATATCAACAAAAAGAAAGCCCTTTAAAATAAGATAATTTCACAAAAGTTGATAATTTAATCCTCTGTTCTACCACTCCTACTTTAGACCATAGTCTCCTCTAAGTATTACGCACATAAGGGAAAATAACTACTGCTCATAATAAAGTCAGATGAAGGCCATGTTATACAGCACAGCACACTACACTGAGTGTCAAAAGACTTCGGCACCAGACCTAGCTTTTTCACAGGTTAGTTGGTAGTTACAGGAATCTGAGGGTCACAATTCCTTTATTTTGAAATAGAAGAGCTCTTTCCTGAGGTGATGTTACCAAAATGGTGAACTAGGAGATTCCTAGCTTCCATCCCCCATGAAGGTCAACAACTAGACAGCTATCCACAAACAAAAAGAGCTCTGAGAGAGCTCAGGAATTCACTTAAAAAACTTCAGCAACACAGTGAAACCAAAAACCCTGAAAATAACCACACAAAATGTGAAAGAAGAACCACTCCACTTTGCCTGCATTATCCCATTCCCCCAGGTCAGCACTGCTCAGCATGGAGAAGGAATTCCCCTGCTAGAAAAATGTTCTCTTACTGGGAAAAGGAGAGAAGAGTGAGCGACCAGTTTCCCCAGCCACTTGGGGCACAGCACTAAGGACCCACCTCAGTTATACCCCACCAGGACTTTGGCAAATTTACGTATACAGATAGTCAGAAACAAAGAACAGAGATGCCAATGTCAGCCATGCAGCAGGAGTGACCGCAATACCCAGTGACCTACTCTGCAGATTAGCTCAGCAGTTTTTACTGAAGAAACCAAAACCACCACAACTACCATGAATGCCCTGCAGATTTCACTGTTTTTGTCCCACGGGTATTCATGTTTGCTGATGCTAGTCAGCTGAGACCCTCCCTGCTTCCTCCACCTCTACCCCAAACAGAATTTGAGACCCACACTTGCAGCCAACCCAGGCCTTTGCAGCTGAGTGTGTCCAAGATGCCAGCCTAGACCCCTGAACCTGACCCCTACTGCCATGTGATATCCTTGAGAGCAAGTACTTTTTGTTTCAGATACACTAGTGTCATCAATCACTTAGAACTATATCTGACATATAGAATATGTCACTTGAGGATCCCCCCTCTGGCTGTGTACTGGCACACGACTGGACTCCATTGCTGTGTGCACATCTGTGGCAAGAATCTGTAGCCACACTAGTGCACACTGATGGCTAAGGCACCCATACCTGATTATTGGCCTGTGTTTGGCTCTATCTATGGTGACTAGACTGCACCTCTGTGCTTAGCTGCAGCTAGCGCCCTAGCTGTGCCACCTGCATACCCCCAGCCCACCCCTCATCACTAGCTTCCACAGTACTGCAGACATCTGTGGGGAGATCCTGCAACCATAGGCATGCACCCTGAATGCCAGGGCCCCCACATTTGCTAGTGTGCCTGCAGGTGGCCCAGGCCTTTGCGGCTGGCCTTGGACCCTATCACTGAGTATGCATCTGCAAATGGCCCTTGCTATTACACAGACACCATCGGCTGGCCCTCTTGGCCAAGTGTGCATACCACCAGACTCAGCTACCATAGTGCCTGCCCTGACCTCTAACTCCCGGAACTTGACATGCTGTTGAGTACCCCAACAACCCTTGAAGCCACTGCAGGCCTACTATAGTACTTACCAAGGACCACACAGTTACAACTGCTACTGTGGACCCCGGTGGCCTAAGGTGACAAGACAACATGTCCTCCTGGACCCAGAGCTACTACATGCCCCTGCACATCGTGCTCTGTACCATAGACCCATGGCCCCAGTATGCTCCAGTGGGCCTCTACCTGCATGTTAAGGGCTTTACTTATGAAATCAGTCTATAGAGTCTGGAAGAAGTGACTCTTGCTTAAAATATGCAGACATCTATACAAGGCAACAGGAAACATGAAGAATAAGAGAAATAAAACACCTCAAAGGAACATGGCAAGCTTCCAGTAACTGACCCCAATGAAATGGATACCCAATGAATTAAAAACATTTATTCTAGGTGCTTGGGTAGCTCAGTTGGTTGGGTATCTGACTTTGGCTCAGGTCATGATCTCATGGTTCGTGGGTCTGAACCCTGCACCAGGCTCTGTGCTGACAGCTCTGAGCCTGGAGCCTGCTTCAGATTCTGGGTCTCACACTCTTTCTCTGCCCCTCCCCTGCTTGTGCTGTCAATCTCTCTCTCTCTCTCTCTCTCTCTCTCTCTCTCTCTCTCTCCTTCTCTCTCTCTCTCAAAAGTAAATAAAAGAACATTGAAAAAAAGTATTCTACACATGCTCAGGGAACTCCAAGAAAATACAGATAAACAATTTAACAAAAAAAAAAAAAAACAATTTAACAAAATCAGGAAAACAATACAAGAAAACAATCAGTTCAACAAAGAGAAAGGAAACAAAATGGAGAACCAAACACAATTTTTGGGGTTAAAGAATACAATTACTAAACTGAAGATTTCAAGAAAGCTTCAACCACAAAGTGGGCCAAGCAGAAAAAAATAATTTGTGAGCTTGAAGACAGATCATTTGAAATTATCCAGTCAGAGAAAGCCTACGAGATTTATAGGATACCTTTAAGAGAAACAATCTATCCATCACTGGAGTCTCAGAAGGAGAAGAGAAGAGAAGAGAAGAGAAGAGAAGAGAAGAGAAGAGAAGAGGAAAGGGGCAAAAGGCTTATATAAAGAAGTAATGGCTCGGGCTCTGGGTTGGCTCAGTCGGTTAAGCATCCGACTTCGGCTCAGGTCATGATCACATGGTTTGTGGGTTTGAGTCCTGTGTCAGGCTCTGTGATGACGGCTCAGAGACTGGAGCCTGCTTCAGATTCTGTCTCTCTCTCTCTTTTTCTCTCTTTCAAAAATAAAACACAACATTAAACAAATTAATTAAATAATGGCTGATACCTTTTTAAACTTGGGGAGAGATATGGATACCCAGTTCATAAAGCTAATAGCTAATAGGTCACTCCATAATTTCAATCCAAAGTAATCTTCTCTTATACATATTATAATAACTCCAAAATCAAAGGCAAAGAGGGAAATTTACAAGCAACAAGAGAAAAAGAGTTCTTTAATAAACAGAACCCTCATAAGGCTATGAGTGGATTTCTCAGTACAAACCATGCAGCCTACGAGAGAATGGGATTATGTATTCAAAGTGCTGAAAGAAAAAAAAAAAAAACTGCCGACCAGGAATACTTTATCTGACAAAGTGGCTTTCATAAATGAGGGTGAGATAGAGAATTCTTCAAGAAAACATGAAACTTTAACATACATTGGGGAAAGTAAGTACACCATCTGATGTAGAATCTTCTAACACTGTAATATGATGCTACATTAAATACTTCACTCTAGTATGAAGGCAAAAGGACAAAAATATTAAAAACAGCTATAGTTATAGTAATTTGTTAATGGACACATAATATATAAATTGCGACATCAAAAATATAAAATGGAGGACTAGAGTAAAAGAGTAGAGTTTTGTATGTGATCAAAGTTAAAATGTTAGCTTGAAATAGATGGTTATACTAATAAGATATTTCAACTAAGCCTCAGGTAACTACAAAACAAATACTTCTAGTAGATACACAGATGATAAAGAGAGGCAATCAAACTCTATTACTATGAAAAATCATCACTTCACAAACGAAGACAGCAAGAGAGAAAGAAAGGAACTATAAAATGGTCAGAAAACAATTAACAAAATGGAAATAGTAAATCCTTACCTCTTAATAATTACTCTAAAGGTAAATGGATAAATTCTCTTATGAAAAGGCCCAGAGTGGCCAAATGGATTTTATATATATGTATATATACCCAGCTATATACTGCTGTCAAGAGACTGACTTCAACTTCAAGGACACACATAGGTTCTAAGTGAAAGAACAGAAAGATATCCCATGCAGGGGAAACCAAAAGAAAACAGCAATAACTATACTTATATCAGATAAAATAGACTTTATGCCAAAAACTACAACAAAAGACAACAAGGATCATTATATAATGACGAACAAGTCAGTTCATCAAAAGAATGTAACAACTGTAAATATATATTCACCCAATATTAGAACACGTACATTTATTAAACAAATACCAAGAGATCTGACGGGGGAAGTAGACAGCAATGTGATAGTAATAGGGGACTTTAATACCCCACTTTCAACACTGAATAGATCATCCAGATAGAATATCAATAAGGAACCTTTGGACTTGAACTATAATTTAGGCCAATAGTACCTAACAGACATAGACAAAATATTCTATCTGAAAGAGAATACACATTCTACTCAAGTACATATGAAATATTCTCCAGGACAGATTTTATGTTAGGTCATGAACAAATCTTAGCAAATTTTCCAACATTGAAATTATACCAATTGTTTTTTTTTTTTTAATTTTTCCAACCACAATGCAATGGAACTAGAAATCAGTAACACACACACACACACACACACACACACACACACACAAGTAGAAACTTCAGAAATATGTGGAAATTAAAGAATTCACTCATAAACAACCAATGGGTCAAAAAAGAAGTCAAAAGGGAAAAATATAAATATATTCATTCTTGAAAAAATTAAAACACACATACCCAAATTTATTGCACTCAGCAAAAGTAGTACTAAGAGAAAAGTTTACAGCAATAAATACCTACATTAAAAGAAAGAAATATCTCAAATAATCTAACTTTACATCTCAAGGAACTAGGAAAACAAGAACAAGCTAAGCCCAAAGGTAGCAGATAAAAAGAAGCACAAAGATCAGAGCAGAAATAAATAAAATAGAAATAAGAAAAACAACAGAAAAGATCAACAAAACTAAGAACTGTTTTTTAAAGTTTATTTATTTATTTTGAAAGAGAGAAAGAGCACATGTGCATGTGTACAGGGAAGGGGCAGAGAGAGAGGGAGAGAAAATATCCCAAGGGTTCCCCAGAAAAGCCTGATGTGGACCTTGACCTCATGAACACAGAGATCATGACCTCAGCTGAAATGAAGAGTAGGACATGTTAACTAACCAAGTGAGCCACCCACACACCCTGATTTTCGAAAAGAATTAAGAAAAAATGACAAATCTTTACCTTGATTAATAAAAAAGAAGGCTCAAATAAAATCTGAAATGAAAGAAGATACATTGTAGCTAATACCACATAAATACAAAGGATCATCATGAGACTACTATGAGTATTATACATCAACAAATTGAATAACCTACAAAAATGAATAAATTCCTCACAATGTGCAACCTAAACCAAGACCAAATCATAAAGAAGCAGGAAATCTGGACACACTGACAATGAGTAAGGAAGGTGATTGAATCAGTAACCAAAAATCTTCTAACACAGAAAAATTCAAGATCAGATAGTTTCCCTGGTGAATTCTACTAAACATTTAAAAAGAACAATGCCGGTCCTTCACAAATATTTCCAAAAATTGAGGAGAAAACACTCTCAAACTACGTAGGAAGCCAAACTACCCTGATAACAAAGCCATATAAGGATTACTACAGGAGAAGAAAACTACCCACCACATCCTTGATGAATATAACAAAACACTAACAACGTGAGTTGAACAGTACTTTATAAGGATCATTCACCATGATCAAGTGGGATTTATCCCTGGGATGCAAGAATGCTTCAAGAACAGAAATCAATATATATGACTCACCACATTAATAGAATAAAAGACAAAAACAATAAAATTATCTCAATAGATGCAGCAAAAGCATTTAAAAAATTACATCCATTCATGTTACAAATCTTCAACAAACTGGGTGTAGAAGGAATATACCTCAACATAAAGGCCATATATGACAAACCCATAACTAACATCATATTCAAGGGTGAAAGGTTGAAAGCTTTTCCTCTAAGATCATGAATGAGATAAGGGTACCCACTCTTACCACTCCTATTTGGCATAGTACTGGAAGTCCTAGACAGAGAAATTAGCAAAGAAAAAGCAATAGGTATCCAAACTGGAAAGAAAGATGGACAATTATCTGTACTGACGGCATGATCGTGTATATAGAAAATCCTCAAGTCTCTACCAAAAACTGTCAGACTTAATAAATTTAGTAAGTTCCAGAATACAAATCAATCTACAAAAATCTTTGCATTTCTATACACTAACAACGATCTATGTGAAAAAGAAATAAAGAAAACAATCCCATTGACAATAGTATCAACAACAATAAAATGCTTGGGAAGATATTTAACCAAGAAAATGAAAGATCTATACATCGAAAACTGTACGACACAGATGAAAGAAGTTGAAGATACAAATAAATGGAAAGATACCCATGTTCTTGGATGATAAGAGTTAATATTGTCCATACTACTCAAGCCACCTATAGATTTAAGGCAATCCTATTAAAATCCTAATGATATTTTTCACAGAAAAAGAAAAAAAAAATCCTAAAATTTGTATGGAGCCCTGAAAGATCCTGCATAACCGAAGCAATCCTGAGAAAGAATAAAGATAGAGGCATCACACTTCCAAATTCAAACTATATCACACAGCTCAAGTAATCAAAACATGGTATGGTATGGTATTGGCAAAACAAAACAAAACAAAACAAAACAAAACAAAACATAGATCAAGTGAACAAAATGAAGAGTCAAGAAATACACCCACAAATATATGGTCAGCTAATATTTTCCAAGAAGCCAAGAATACTCAATGGAGAAAGGATAGTCTTTTCGATAAATGGTGTTTTGAAAACTGGATACAGGCAAAAGAATAAAATTGGGCCTGTATCTTACAGCATTCACAAAAATTAACTCAAAATAGATTAAAGACTTAAGCATAAGCCTGAAACCATAAAACTCTAAAACTCCAAGAAGAAAGCATAAAGAAAATGCTCCTTTATATAGGTCTTAGCAAAAAAAAAAAATCTATTTTTTTGATATGATACCAAAAACAAAGGCAATAAAAAGAAAAACTGACAAGTGGAACTACATCAAACTGAAAAGCTTCTGCACAGCAAAAGAAGTAATCAAAATGAAATGGAGAACTATGGAATCAGAAAATATTTACAAGCCATATATATGATAAGAGGTTGATACAGAAAATATATAAGGAACTCATACAACTTGGTTGCAAAACAACAAACAATTCCATTAAAAAAAGACAAAGAACTTGAACAGACATTTCTCCAAAGAAGTCATACAAATGCCCAACAAGTACACGAAAAGATGTTCACATTTCTAATCATTAGGGAAATGCAAATCAAAACCACAATGAGATATCACCTTCCACCTCTTAAGATGACTATTATCAAAAAAACAAGAGATAATAAATTCTGGTAAGAATGTGGAGAAAAGGGAATTCTTGTACACTGTGAGTGAGAAGGTAAATTGACACAAACACTATGGAAAACAGCATGGAAGTTTCTAAAAAAAATTAAAAATGTCCTACTCATATGAGGACTTTAAGAGACAAAACAGATGAACATAAAGGAAGGGAAACAAAAATAATACAAAAACAGGGAGGGGGACAAAACAGAAGAGACTCATAAATATGGAGAACAAACTGAGGGTTACTGGAGGGGTTGTGGGGGGGGATGGGCTAAATGGGTAAGGGCACTAAGGAATCTACTCCTGAAATCATTGTTGCACTATATGCTAACTAATTTGGATGTAAATTTAAAAAAAAATAAAAAATTAAATTAAAAAAAGTTAAAAAAATTTAAAATGTAACCACCATATGTTCCAGCAATCTCTTGTTGGGATCTATATCTAAAGGAAATGAAAACAGTATATGGAAATAATATCTGTACTCTCATGTTCACTGCATTATTTACAACAGGCAAGACATGGAAACAACATGTGTCCATTTGCATTAATAGATAAAGAAAACGGATAGGGGTGCCTGGGTGTCTCAGTTGCTTGAGCGTCTGACTCTTGATTTTGGCTCAGGTAATGATCCAAAGGTTGTAGGATCGAGCTGCATGTTGGGCTCTGCACTGAGCATGAAACCAACTGCGGATTTTCTCTCTCCCTTTCCCTCTCTCTCTCTTTCCCTCCCCTGGTCATTCTTTCTCTCTCTCTCTCGCTCTCTCTCTCACTCTCTGTCTCAAAATAAAGAAACATTAAAAAAGAAAATGGATAAAGAAAAAGAAACACATTATACACACACACACACACAGGAATATTATTCAGCCACGAAAAGAAGGAAACCTTGCCACTTGTGAGAGCACAGATGGACCTTGAAGGCATTATGCTAAGTGAACTAAGTTAGAGAAAGACAAACACTGTATGATCTCACTTATATATGGAATCTAAAAATGTCAAACTTAGGGGGTAGAAGGGTCATTGCCAGGGGGTGAAGGGTGAGGGAAATGCAAGAAATCTTGGTCAAAGGGTACAGACTTTCAGTTATAATATGAGTAAGCTCTGTAGATCTAAGTTATAGCACATAACTATAGTTAATAATACTATATTTATGCTTGAAAGTTGCTATGAGAGTATAGCTTTAACATTCTAACTGTAACAACAACAAAATGGTAATTATGCAAGGTGAAGGACTATTAACTAACCTTAGTGTGGTAAAAATTTCACACTATATCCATGTATCAAATCATCACACTGCACTTTAAAAATTTTTTTTTTTAACGTTTATTTATTTTTGAGACAGAGAGAGACAGAGCATGAACGGGGGAGGGGCAGAGAGAGAGGGAGACACAGAATCGGAAACAGGCTCCAGGCTCTGAGCAGTCAGCACAGAGCCCGACGCGGGGCTCGAACTCACGGACCGCGAGATCGTGACCTGAGCCGAAGTCGGACACTTAACCGACTGAGCCACCCAGGCGCCCCCACACTGCACTTTAAAATTACGTAATAATGGTACACCTGGATAGCTCAGTTGATTAAGCATCTGACTCTTGATTTTGGCTCAGTCATGATCTCATGGTTCATGGGATTGAGCTCCACATCGGGCTCTGCACCGACAATCTGGAGCCTGCTTGGGATTCTCTCTCTCTCCCTCCCTCTCTCTCACATGCGCATGCTCTCTCTCTCTCTCTTTCTCTCTCTCTCAAAATAAATAAATAAAGGGGCGCCTGGGTGGCGCAGTCGGTTAAGCGTCCGACTTCAGCCAGGTCACGATCTCGCGGTCCGTGAGTTCGAGCCCCGCGTCGGGCTCTGGGCTGATGGCTCAGAGCCTGGAACCTGTTTCCGATTCTGTGTCTCCCTCTCTCTCTGCCCCTCCCCCGTTCATGCTCTGTCTCTCTCTGTCCCCAAAATAAATAAACGTTGAAAAAAAAAATTAAAAAAAAAATAAATAAATAAAATAAATATTTTAAAAATAAAATTACACAATGTTCCATGTCTATTATGTCTCAATAAACTTGGAAAAAATATGTAAATAAATAAATAAAAGTTCAAACAGGCAAAAGCATATTTGTTATATCAACCTCATGGGATTGAGAGATCAATGGAGATCACAGTTATTAATGCACATTTTAAATACCAGAGGGATATAAAAATGGAAGTCTCCATCATTGTTACTTAGGAATTGAGGCCTTACCTATATTTGTTCAATACACATGCATTGAATAAGTAAGTGAATGATGAATTTTATGAAATAATATCAAATAAACAGATGCAATGTTTACTCATAAGGTTGATTTGTGTTTGCTTTACAGTTTGGAGTAGATAAGATGCTGCATAAATGGGTGGGTCAGTAACAGAAATGTCATTCTAAAGAAAACGCGCAAGGAAGCAACTTTCCATCATGGTCAAATTACTTCAGATGCCTTGAATTCATGAATAAAACACTCCATCAAATTTTATGCATCTCAAGCACTTCTCACACATTTAAATTCACAACATCCAAGTGAGGTAGGAAAGGAGGAATATTTCATTTTTCTTATTTGGTGAAATGAGGATAATGAGGCACAAGGAGGTTAATGATAGATTTGAAGTTAATGCAATCAGTCAGCAGCAGAACCATAGTTGGAATTCAGGTTCCCTGAATCCCACTTAGGTTCCTTTCAAGATACTGTGTTAACTATATTTCATTGTTGGAGGGTTTTAATTCAGCCATGTAGATACAAATGCTCACAACATTTTTTTTCCTGCTAAGGAATCTTACTGTTAATTCAGCTATGAGATGTAGAGCGGGCAGACCTACACTGGAGATATAGCATCAATGTTAATTCAAGTAATTTCCTGAGCTAACTTCTATTCCTTTCCCTATGAATTCTATATTTCCCCCATTACCCCCAATGAATTATTCAGATTCCCTGAATACCCTCTGAAATTATTAACATGCTATATCTCAAAAATACTGATCTCTCCTTTTGGTTTTATAGGTAGAAAGTCAGGATATGGTGATTAGAAGGGCAGGAGGAGGTCACACGAGCCCCCCAAATGTACATGTTGTAGGCAGAAGCTCACTGACAAGATACCACACTCTCTTGTTTATCCACCCACCTCACTGGTTTCTCCTGTTTGTTCACTTTTGATATCTCACCTCTTCCGACCTACCTCTTAATGGTGGAGTCCCTAGACCTCTTCTTTTTTCTCTCCATACTTTTCCTTGGTGAGATCATCCAATCTGATGGCTTTAAATGTTATCTTATGCCAACAATTTCCTGAACTCTAAACACATACATTCAATTGCCTGCTCATATCTCTAGTGGGATGTTAACAGACGTCTCAAACTTAATTTGCCTCCCTCCAAAGAATCACTCCACTCAACCTGCAGCCTACTATTTCAGTTGAGGGCAAATGTATTCCTTCAGTTGATAAGAACAAAAACCTTAGAGGCATTTGTAACTATTTTTCTCCCACGGCTCTTTCCCAATTCATTAGGAAATCCTTGTTGGCTCTGCCTTTAAATACATTTAGAATATGACTCCTTACTGCCCTAGTGTGAGCCACCATAACCTTTGCCCAAATTACCATAATATTCTTCTATTGTGTCTCCTTGCTTTGAGACTCCACTCTCAGCTTCTACAGTAATCTTTTTAAAACCTATGTCAGACATTCTCCATAGAATTCTCCATTGGCTCCTGTCTCACTCAGAAGGAAAGAGAACATCCTTACAATGGCCTCCAATGTCCATCACCTTGCAAATATCCTCTCCTATACCTGCTTCACTTACTTCATTCTAGCCACCTGCAGATATAGTAGCAGGAATAACAGATAAACTGATGAATTAGGAATTCTGCATCCATTGTTCCCTCAGGCTAAGACGATTCCTCCTCTAATATCTAACAGTATTCACTCCCTTGCCTCATTCAGGTATTTGCTCAAATGTTGCCTTCTTTGTGAGGTCTACCTTTACACATAATTTAAAATTCGAATGCACCCCCGCATAAACCAACTCTTATTTTATTCTAGCTCTTCTTTACCACAGCATTCATTGTCTTTTAACAAACCATAACATTTACTTGTTTATTATGTTTTGTGTACTGTCTGTGCCCTTTAAGAATCCAGAGGCCTGAATATTTTCTGTTTTGTCCACTGATGTTCCCAAAAATCCAGGGTAGTGCCTGACACATAGGTACTCAATAAATATTTTTTGAATTAACCTGATGCTAAACCAAGGACTTTTAGGTGCCCAGGGGTGGAACTAGTTTTAGAGTATTAAAAGTAATAAGCAAACAGACGATGAAAGTGGGTACAAATGGATTGAGCAGAAATTAAGGAAAAGGAGAGGAAGCCATGAGAAGACAGAGAGAAACACCAGTTTTGTTTTGTTTTGTTTTTTGTTTTTTGTTTTTGTTTTTGTTTTCCCTACTGGAGGTAGAGCACAGAGTCAGGGATGTAGACAAAGGGGCTTCCATGAAAATACTAATAGAGATTTGCACCATTTCAAAAATGCTAAAAGAAATTATATGTTTAATTGTTATAGGGTTTTAAAGGCTGGCTGAACTATCAGTTTTCTTTTTCTTTTTTTTTTTCCCAGGATTACGTTATTTCAAAAGGTCACTGGTTATTTCATGGGAATCAGGAGTGGTTATTGCTTCTTACGTATAGAAGTCTGATTAATAAAAAAAGACAAAAAAATACTTGATAAATGCAATTTCCTTTGTGGGCAAAATATTTAGGAAAGTGTCCATGGAAGAATGAGAAGCTAAGGGAGCCTCATAGATGAAAAAATTCCCATCATTGACAAGCTGCCTGGATACAAACAGTAAATTATTAGCTGACTGCAAAAGGACAAAAAATAATCTTTTTGGTTTAATATATTATTGAAGTGAGAGTCAATTTTTAAGACCATTCCTGGTCTATACCTTACAAAAGAGTTACAAAGGAAAGATACTCTACCCAAAATACCATAAAACACATAGTTTTCCCTTTCCAAAAGATATTGCCAAGATTGTCTCGATTGAAAATTAACAAGGATTCTGTAATTACTTAATTTGCATCTAAAGTTCCAAAAGCAAAATGGTATCCTTGGTCATTTAAGCTACAGATGTGTTTTTATGTGCAATTTTCAAATTCAAATTAATAGTCCACCATCTCTGTCAGTTATAGCATTAAAAAAATGATGGAAAATTCTCTGAGACTCAAAGTGATCTACATGCAAATATATGGAAATGATTTCTTTTTAAAAACAGTAATAAAAAGTGTGTTTGAAAAATTTATGCTTTAGAAGAATAAATTATATTCACATAATCATTCTGGTAAGTTGCTTATTTTTATTTACATGCATGTTTTATTAGCTACTTAAAGGTGATTCACACAAAATACAAATTTAAAGTTATTAAATATTTCAGGTTATCTCAAATGTCTAACTTTAATTTTCTACTAAAATATACTCCTTATTTAACATTAATAGATGCCTAATGTGCAGTTATTATTACCATACACATAAAAGTATGAATCAAGATACATACGAATCAAATATTATTACTAAAATCTAGTCATGAACTTCACGGACAACACATAATTAGGACATTAAGTGGAACTGGCATAATAAAACTGTTTAGAATTCATGGTGTTAGAAATACCTGATTACATAATTCATTGGGAACTCTCTATTTTCACGAACCAAATATTAGGTCTATAGGAAATGATGGACTTTATAATGTTTTATTGGAATTTTCTGGTATGTAACTTTTCATAGATGTTAATAGCTAGAAATCACATTTTTCATTTTAGCAACATTTGTCACGGTGTTCAATTTAAACCAGTCCTTAAACCTCAAATGCTACATTCTGGGTATGTCTCTTCAACATTTGTTTCTCTCTCATTTGGAGGCCATTGGCATTCTAGCACCTCTCAGTCTGTCTCATCTGGTGTATCCAAGCTCGACCTTCAGATATGATACCTACTGGGCAAAGAAAAGCTGAATGCATTTATACTAGAATAATATCTCTGTTGTCACTACCTATTACCTAGGCAATTGGTCATACTCTCCTCTCTGCTTAGGTTACTTTCAATAAGACATATGTTCCTTTACACAGACCATTCCATTGCTGGCAGTTGAGGTCAATCTACAAAAACCCAGGCAGCAAATTAATGCATATCACAAGGAAAAGCAAACAAGCAGCACTTCTGTAGAAAACCCCAAAGGTTAAGGATGAATCATGACTTGAACATGGCATGGTCTGGCACCTGGTTCTGACTTGTCCCACCCAAAAGAGGATTAGAATTTTGTGAGATCCACACTGGTTTTGAAAACTAACCATCCCATGATATTCACATTCAAATTTTCTGATGGACAAATTAGAGGTCTCGATGTTTCTTCTACTGCCATCTAGAACAGAGCACTCTATTATGTGTAACATGCATCGTTAACACAGATAATATAAAGGATTTTCAAACATGGGCTATTCTGGCCTCAAATATGTTAAACCCATTTATAATGCTGAATTAAGCTATAGGAAATTAATCTTGGAGATTCAAATCTTGGAAGTGCTGCCCTCATTAATTCCTCCCACCTGATTTGTGTATTTTGTTGCAATCACACCAAGTATCTGAAGCACCTTTGACAAAAATGACATGATAGGGGGAAGGCGTCAATTGAAAGGTCAGAGGAACTCCTAAAAAAATACACCAATTCGAGGTACAGAATTTTAAGTATGGACAAGACTCTAACGAAATAAAACTTCTTGAACAAATGGGTTGAGCCAATGTAAACTCTGCAAAGGAGATCCTAATGCAGCCACCAGGCATGCTATTATACATGGATGCTGAGAGACTGATAGGGACAAGTGTGGCATGCATTAATAGGGGATGGTCATTTAAAACTTAGAAGGTGTTCCTTCTAGGGTAAAGCTCATGAGGTGAGGCCAAAGATAAAACTGTATGCAGATGAAAGGACAGTTTTCAATTTCAGATTGTTGGCATAAGAAGACAACCTCTGAGCTGTCCATGGTGCTGCATTAGACCAGGCCTTTAGTTTGTGCAATAACTGATTCTGGAAAATTCTCTAGGCTCTGGCTTACAACCCAGTTTGCCATATGGTAGACCTGTCAACTCTGTTGTGATTCCTATATGTAATTATTTAACACATAGTCTTAGTCCTGTCTATTTCATGACCAGATATAATGGCTGTCTATGATTCCCTGGGTGATATCATCAGATGTTCTGACTGGGTAGATCTGGGTGGCTCAGTCGGTTAAGCGTCCAACTCTTGATTTTGACTCAAGTCATAATCTCATGGTGCATGAGTTTGAGGCCCACGTGGGGCTCTGTGCTGATAGTGCTAAGCCTGCTTGGGATTTTCTCTCTCCCTCTCTCTCTGCCCCTCCCCCACACTTTCTCTCTCTCTCTCTCTCTCTCTCTCTCTCTCTCTCTAAGATAAACATTAAAAAACAAAAACAAAAACATCCTCATGTGGTTTTGAGGAGGGACTAAAGTCCTGCTTAGACTTTAGTCTCCCCAGGTTTGCCCACCTCATTCCCTAGCCACCCTGTTCCCGTTTATTTTTTCTAATAGAGCAACAATTCTGATCTCACTAGCTGTTTGATTAGACCTCACATGTCATTTGTACTCACATGATTGAAGCTTCACTTGTGACACTGCTCCAGCTTATACTTCCCTTTCCTTTCATCTTTTCAAATTTTATCTGTTCTTTCCAGTCATTTTCTTCATGAATTCATCCTTCACTTCTCCAAATGTCAATGGCATCATTTTTGGAATCATACAGACTTTGATTCAATCAATAGCTGTGTTGAAACAACTCACTTAACAGTATAACCAAATATTTGCTTCCTTACTTGCAAAAGGAAAATAAAATCTGCCACATTGCAGATTTCTTGGGAGGGTAACCTGGGATAAGATTTCCCAGATACCTGGCACAGTATCTGATACACAGTGGGCCCACAGCATGTTAGTTCTTCTTCGCCTTCCTCCTCTAAATCCTCTTAAATATACAAGTACTCTATTACTGTATTTTATCTAATTGACTCTTGTTTCTATCATTTACCTCATCAACCAGCCTTTAAGATCCTTGGCTAATAATAGCCATTGCATACTGAGTGTGTAATGAGTGGATGCCAGAAATCGCAATGCCCTTTACATATCTCAGCCAGGAGGACTTAGCTGAGGGGCAGAGCTATAATTCTGAATCTGAAGCCCAAACTCCTAACCACTATGTGATACTAAGGTCATGACCATTCAGTTTTCCCCCTACCATGCCTATGCCAAATGTCTGGCATATGGATTAATTGCTATGAGGGCCTTTTGCGCTATAAGAGAGAAAATGCATTGTCTATATCTTACTCTGCTGAATCAGCATCATCATCAGTCCATTCAAAAAGGACAGCCAGTTGCCCTATCATTTAGTAAATGACTGACTTAGGACACTAACACTTTTTTTGGAAACCAAAAGAGCTAACGCAGCTTCTGAATTGCTATCTCTGCTCTCCTCACAGTGGATGTATTGGAAAATCTGAGAATATCATTCATTTTCATACTCTTCACATTTTCCAGAGGGATATTTAAGTAGATGTCCGCTGCTGGGGCCATGATTGAGCTGGATATAGAAGACTCACATCCTCTTTGCTAACTTAGGCTGCTCCTGCTATTTTCACCATATTCAAATCATCATAATAAAACAAGTGCCCCATAAGAAGACACCAAAATATTACGATCTCAGTTAACTTATTTATAGAGCCAGAAACAGTTAAATGTTCTCACATTCAACTGAAATTCATCAGGATTACGATGGTTAGGGAGGGAAACCAGTGTTATGACACTGGAAGTCACGATCAATAAGTTTTAAGAAATTAAAAAAATATTTGCTATATAATACAGTAATAACTGACACATTTGTGGTTATATTATATTAATAATTATCCTATAAATTCCTTTGTGGTGATGAAACAGTTCTGTACCTTGATTCCAGTGGTGATTAAATGAATCTATACAAATGATTAAGTGTCACAGAACACATAAAGATTTACAGTAAGAAAGTGTACGAAAAAATGGACAACTATAAGTCCACTATCTCGTCAAGTGTATTGCGCCAATGTCAATTTTCTAGGTTTGATAATGTATTTATTTAAGATGTTACCATTGGGGAAAGTTGGGTAATGTGTACATAGGAATTCTGCACTATTTTTTGAACTCACTGTGAGTCTATGATTATTTCACACTAAAAAATTTAAAAACATTTTGAAATCCAGTAGAAAACTGTTCCTTTTAAAAAAAAGTAGAAGAAAATAATTAGAGGAAGAACAGAGAAAAAGGAAGAAAGTAGCTAATTCCTAATAGGAAATTTTCATTTATGCTAGAAACAATGTATATATATATATATATATATATATATATATATATATATATATAACTTGCTCTATTTACAAGTTTTCAGAAGTCTATTTTCTTCAAAAGGCTTAAGGTATGAAATTTTGTGCATGTGAATGACACACTAAAATTACTTATTCTACTCTTCTTTTAGTCTTAGGTTTAGATACAAGTTCTGTAAACTTCCCACTATTTAGTTGCTAATCTTAAGTTATGACTGAATTTGCAATATATTTAAAGATGGAATTTGATCATAACATGTTGCAAGGTCATATGGTGCTGTGACATATATCTAGAAAATTGTCTCCTCTTAAAATGGAACTGAGTTGTCCTTAAGACGTTTACCTGGAGTGATTACATAGGTTGAATTAAAAACATATTGATTTATTTTTATTAATTCTTATTTTAAATTAAGTACAGTTGACATTTAATATTAAACTAGTTTGGGGTGTGCTATATAGTGATTCAACAATTACACACATTAAGAGATGCTCACCACAATTAGTGTATTATAATATTATTGAATATATTCCCTATGCTGTACTTTTCATTTTTTGACTTATTTACTTTATAACTGGAACTTTGTACCTCTTAATCCCCTTCATCTATGTCACCTTCCCCAAAGCTTCTTCCCTTTTGGCGACCATCAATTTATTTCTCGTTGTTGTTGTTGTTTATATTTTTAAATGGTCTAGCTACATTTGCATTGTTAATCTTTTCACAAGATTGCACCATGGGAACAAATTACTGACAAAAATTTGTTTAAAGTAGCATATGAAAATCATCAACACTGTTTAAGTCCCAATAGTAAAATCCTAATCGAAAATCAAAAGGCATCAGACAGCCACTTTTTGAGGTTTATATTGATACAGTTTCTGTCATCAAAGTATACTAAACAAATAATTTTCAAAATTATATCAGTTATTAAAGGAAAAATGTATATTAGGCATTTTCACCAATAAATTTTGCTCATACAAGGCAGATGTAACTTGCAGCTGTAAGCACAACTAGGTTTACATTCTTAATAAATCCACAGTAGTCAAAAGCTTAGAGACATGCCTCTGCATAGAACACAAGAGTTCTGATCGCCTTGTCATTAAACCCATTAATGCTGATGTGGTAATGTTTAGCATTTTAAAATTAAAAAAAAAGAGTTAATTCTCCTCTTCTGCATGGCCTCAGTACGTTTTCGTTGCTCAATGGCAATTAGTATGCGTAAACTTAAGCCTGCAACTGTTATTTTCCTTTGCTTTCTAGGTCTGCTAAAACATTTTTTGTCTCTTTTCAAGAAAAAACGCAGAACTCATTATAGTAAAGAGCTCAACACACACATGAGATTTTATATAGTTTCTCAAATAATTAGTAAACAAATACTCTTGTAGTAAGCCCTAGTTTTAATTAAAAAAAAAAAAACACTCTGTGACTGCTTCCTGAAAAATGATGGGTCTTGAGGTCTCTTCCAAGACTGGTAGGTGGTAGCTGCAAAATTTTCTGTAAAATAAAATCTGCCAGGTCAGGCTGCACAGTCTGGATTGGCAGGATAATGACAATGCAGAAGAGAGATGGAGACAAAAGATGATGACTGGGGACCGGACTTCCTTGATCCATTCATGCCTTCAACAAATACATATCGAGGGCTGACTACATCTCTAGTGCTGCTAGACACAGGAATGTATTGATGAAACAAACAAACAAAAAAAAACTGAGAAGGAACCTTCCCTCGTGGTGCTTGCATTGTTGGATACAAACAAAACAAGGACACGGAAAGTAAGCAACATGGATCACAGAGACAAAGAGCTGAGTAAGAGTATAATGAAAGAAGATGGTGCAGATAGAACAGGCCATGTGGTCAGACCTCTCGCTGGAGCCTTGAGGCTTTATAGAAGAGGGACAACTGCAGAGAATGTCTGCTCCAGAGAGACACTCTGTACACTGTGTTAAAGTTCTCACATCAAGGGGGATTTTCTGACTCTCCTTTTGGTTGAATATTCTTAGGAGATTACGAAGGGAATAGTCCACCTTACCTCATCTACCTTCACTGTCCTTCCATTCTCTGAGAAAAAACAGAGGTTTCAAAGAAAGGCTTTAAAATTTGGCTCCTTTACTTCCACTTGGTGAGTTCCCTTGGATTTTCTTGGATATTATTCACACTATTCACTTCACAAAATGTTGGGACGTTTAAATCAAACCGTGAGTAACATTATGCACTGAATATCGTACTTCCTTCATTAATGCAGGACAATTATATTTAAAAGAAAATATGACTCCTGCCATGGTGATGTAGAAGCATCTCTATCCTTCTTGGCAAAAAGTAAAAGACAGAGTTGTATGGTCTTCGAAGTCAGACAGATATGGTTATAAATTTCAGGTCTTTCACTTCTTGTTGTGTGCTTTGGGAAAATTACTTAATTTCTGAGCCTCAGTATCCTCATAGATACATTAAAGCTAAAGCCCTGTGCATTATTGTTGTGATAATGTTGTGCATATCTACCACCTGGTGTAAAGAAAAATAGTTATAATCACCACCACCACCACCGTTATCATTTAAGAACTTATTGTCAATGTGATTGAGTCTATCAATTAATCGTGGTTCAGCATCCAAACCTAATGTTTTATGCGGCATTCCCCAAATCACTCTCCATTCAATATGGTTTTCTTCTTATTGTCTTCCTGGTATAACACCCTCCATCTTGCCTCTGGATTTGCCCACACTGCTTGAATAACCTTTTCTATTTTCTCTTCATTACAGTTAGATAACTTGTGTAGGTGCACCAGACCATGAAATCAGAGGTTGTGTTCATGTCCTGTTTCTTGTTGTATCCTTGGCACCTAACACAGAGTCCTATATTTGGAGCTTAACACAAATATATTGAATATGAATAAATGCCATAGCTGAAGTTTCCCCTCCCCAAACGAATCTTTTCCTAACTATACACAACTGCACAGGAACTTATTACCCTGGATTCACATAAGAATCTGACTGAACCACTAATTTTTGAAAATCTGCATGCAATACTATAACATAGGTCTCCAGCACAGTTCACTCTCATGGAACAGGGAGAATTGGGCAATAGGCTAGGCTCATTCGTTAGTCAAGGAACTACTCCCAAGCATACTGAACCCAAGCAATTCAAATATTGACAACTAACTGTATGTTGTAGTCTCCTGAGATCTCTCACGATAATTAACAGTATGAATAAATCCTTATACTTTAAGTGTCCGCTAGACAGCGAAGACCAGTGTTCACTAACTGGTTACTACGTGTAACTAAAATCTTGTATTTCCAACATGATTGTGAGACACAGGAAACTACATTAGTACTGGGTACCCAATAAACTCTTAAGACTTGCCTATTCCCCATAAATTGCAGGCAAATAATTTTCCTAATCGACTTGTATTCTCTACTAAGATACAACATTTGAGGTCATCATGTTCTCTGGAAACCAGAAACTCCTACGGCAAATGTAGGTGATGCAATTATAGAAGATGCTACAACTGATTTCCATCCAACACAGTTCTGCTTCTATAGAATCATGTCAAATCTGCCACGTTGAAAGTGGAACTCTTATCCATTTCACTCACATGGATTTTCACTCAGGTTTTAATGGGAAAATGGAAGCTATTAAAGCATCAGCTGATTCTCTCTGGATGCTGTCATGAGAATGGTCTGGATTCCCCATTAGTTTTCCTACTAAAATAGTATTGAAAGCAAAGTCATACCAAACATTAGCGCATGTTTATTATCTAGAAACTATTTTAGAGACATTCCGAAAGTAATATTTATGGTAAAATAATTTGAAATCTAATTTAAATAAAAGTTGCTTCTAATTCATTTATATTACTAGCACTTAGAAATATTTGTGGGTGCTATTTCAAGTCAGAGTTCATCTTATTATGACTTCACATATAATAAACGTATAGGCAAGACCAAAAGAGTACAGCGACAAGGATCTTTGGTAAAAGAAAAAATGGAAGCAAGAAAAATAAATAAAATCACAATAGCAAAATAACATTTAATCTTCATTATGTAAGGTTATATACGTGATTAGGCAAGGACATACTGGCCTTTCAAAAATAAAATCTACATTTTAAAATGTATCTTCTTTTAGAAATATAAAGTCATAAGTGAACATACAAGGAAAACCCTCAATGGCTCAAGCAGCATGATGCGGGCATAAAAATAACAAAGGTTTATGAGTAGATATATATTCCAATTCACACTACATGTATGTAAGTTATTTAAAAATTGGTCACTGGTAGGATATCGCTTGAAGTGGGTTTGTTATTATGAATAATAACGTTATTTCTGTAATTTGCAAGGCATAATATTATATAAGAAACATAGACACAAAAATATTATAAATACTGGTAACATAGTTTCGGGGGCTTTCGTTGTAATATGCCTAGGTGTGCCTCCAACTGATGTTAAATTTGATGGCATTTCAAGTCTCTTGGAAAAGAAACCAGTTCCAGAGTTGGAAAGGGAATATATTTTAAGTTCAGTGCAGCATGCTCCTTGCAGTAGTGAATGGCTCTGAGGGCCTCCTGCTCAGTTGCCCTATGAGAGAACTATGTTAAAATGTATTGGTATTTTAGAAAGAATAAGTTCACCTTAAACACTGTATTTGCTCGATTTCCAAGACAACAGTGATTTCCTGTAAGTTAAAAATCACAATGAGCAAAAATACTGCAATTGCTCACTCCGTTATAATTTCTTATCTCCATGTGAATGTGCATTCACATTTTAGATAATGTATATAGATTACTTTCCAATTATACTGCTTAAAATGAATTCAAAAACACTTCAGTCAGTGAAGGCACCATATTATAGCCTCTTGAAAGTCATGAGTTGAAATGCTCTAATGATACAATTATAATTTAATATTGGTATAAAAGGTATTATATTCTTATTATTTTCTTTCACCAATTGCTGTGATTTATTGCTAACGTTGACAATAAGCAGACACTAGAATATTTATCAGCCATACTATACTTAGTATATTTTTAAATTGAAATCTAACCTGTAAAATGAGGAAAAATAAAAACAGCAACCTCTTGGATTGTGGTAAGAGTCAAATGAGATAATGTACCTGAAATTGCTTTGCCAATTTTAAGGGTCTGACATGTTAAGGGTCTTATACTGTGTATCTTTACTGTTTAGGACATTCTTTCCTATGTGCATCAAAAAGTGTGTATTGCTTTTTTTTTTTATTCTCAGAGTGGTCTTTTGTAAAGGAAAAGTTCAAGATTCTTTTCCTTTCCATAATTCTGTAAAGTATGCTCATGTAATTATAAACTATAGATATGTAAAAGATAGAGAAGGAGAGACAGAGAGAGAGAGGGGGAGAGAGACAGGGCAATTGGGTGGATAGATGGATGGATGGATGGATGGATGGATGGATGGATGGAAGGACAGACAGACAGATACGTACATAGTTAGAAGGACAGATAGAGAGCATACACTTGGTCTTTGTGAAATTACTTAACTCCTCTTCTTTCACTTTTATCATATATAAAATGGGATAATAATAGTACCTACCTCATGGCACTGGTGTCAGCATTAAGTCAGTTAATTCTGGCACACAGTAAGAATTCACTAAGTGTTAATTTTTTGTCATAGTAGTTATTTGGCTCTCTAACAGTCTGTCACATATTTCTATGCGGTTTTTTATGCATACACTAAATACAGCCTAATAGTAAGAGCTATCAGTTATTAATCACCTTCTATGAGTCAAAGCATGTAAATTTTACTTATTTTAAGACATACAATAATGAAAGCAATCCTTTAAAGTATTCAGTTTAGGGAGCATTTTACAGATGAGAAGATCAATACTTAAAGCATGTGTGTGAACTTCCCACGGTCTTAGAGCTAGTAAGTTGCAAAGGCAAGAAGAGAACCCAGAAGCACGGACAGCAGCATTTCTGCCCTAGTTCAGACATTTACTCACACAATCTCTGCGGATCACAGTTTCCCCACCAGGGTAGAACTTACATTTCATAGGGTTGTTGTGCAGTTTAAATGATAGGATGATGCATGCAAGTGCCGAGCAGAATGTATGGCACACTCTAACCCAACGCGAAGTAAGTGTCATCATTGTTAGCTTCATTACTATTACGATTATTAAGTTCTTCTGATCATCAATACGATCATCTTTTCAATCTACAGAGCTCTCTAACACAAGATCTTTCCATTGCACTATATTACCTCACTTCGGCACACAAATCTACTTCATTCTTATGTAGTAGGAATGATACAACAAACTCCGAATATATGGTGGTGAACTCATAGTAACAGTCACTGGACCAAGGAGTAATGTTTACCTTCCTTCTCTTAGTATGTGCCACTTACTTTTTCTCTTTATAACACAGTTCACTAAACTCATCTTGTTGTGGGTATAAAAATACGTTATTTTCAAATAGTATCTCATTCATCCTGATGAGGTGTTCAGAGTTTAAAACTAAATTGTATCATTTGATTTTTGAATAAACCCTGTGAAGTCCAGAATTATCACACTTCTTTCTTAACTTTTTATTATGTGAAGTTGTGGACATATATAAAAGTAGACAGCATAGTACAATAAGCCTCTGTATACTCACTACCCAGTTCCAGCAGTGATCAGCTCAGGGCCAGTTTTGTTTAATCTATAACCCACCGAGCTCCATCCACCCCCACACCTAGCTCCATAAGATTTGCAGCAGATCCTAGGTAATCCTTCTTTTGATGTTTGGGATACTGAGTTAATAAAAGATCTCAAGTGATACTGCTAATAAATGACAAAAATGCTTGAAAATACATCTCTAAATAGTTCTGTGTTTCATTCTCATTCTATTAGAGGTAGCATCTTTATGATATATGCAATATGCAGCAAGTAATTATATACTTTACTGATTCACATATGGTGTTGGATGAACACTTAAAATATTAGAATGTTTGGTAATATATGCAGGCATACTTTGTTTTATTGTGTTTCACTTTACTGCACTTTGCAGATTTGCATTTTTACAAATGGAAGGACTGTGGAAACTTTGCATCAACTAACTTTATTGGCACCATTTTCCCAACAGCATTTGTGCACTTTATGTCTCTGTGTCACATTTTGGTAATTCTCACAATATTGCAAACTTTTTCATTAGTACTGCATTTTTTAAGGTGAACTATGATTAGTGATTATGACTCACTGAAAGCTCAGATGATGGTTAGCATTTTTTAGCAATATAGCGTTTTTTTAACTAAGGTAGGTGAAATTAAAAAATACACAATTTTGCATACTTAAAAGACTACAGTAGAGTGCAAACAACTTTTATATGCATTGGGAAACTAAAAAAATTTCATCTGACTTGCTTCATTGCAATATTTGCTTTATTGTGGTGGTCTGGAACTGGGCACATGATATCTCTGAGTTACGCCAGTATAAATGGGAATCATATCACACTCCTATTTAAGTGGATAAACTAAAAATTGACAAACGTATTTTTAGAAAAAATGTAATAAAAATAATACAGCTTTATAACTTACATTATAAAGTGAACAGGAAAAATAAATAGCAAATAAGGATTTTTTGAGTGTGTGTGTGTGTGTATTTCTAACAGTATAGAGAAAAGGCCAGAAAGTTATACATCAAAATGTTAATTATGATTTCCAACTGCTACTGAGATGTTCATAGCAAGCTTAGATTTTCATAGTAGCATATTGGTAAGAAAGCCAGCTCTGTACTCTTAATGTCTGCAGTTGAATTTTTACCTTCCCCTTTTCTAAATTTATAGGTTTAAAGAAATTATTTAATCTACCTGTATTTCTAATTTCTTGTTTTTAATATGGGACTAATAGTTTTACCTACTTCACAGGTTTTTTGGAAGATTAAGTAAATAAATCTATGTAAACTATCTAGGTATATGCATATTAGATGATATTACCACTACTTCTATTCCTACTGCTAATACACTGGACTATATTACTTTACTAGTAAGAAAACATTTTTTAAGTTTGTTTGTTTGTTTATTTATTTATTTATTTATTTATTTATTTATTTATTTATTTTGAAAGAGAGAGTGAGCAGGAAGGGGCAGAGAGAAAGGGAGAGACAATACCAGGCAGGCTCCGCACTGTCCACGCAGAGCCCAATGTGGGGCTCAACGCCATGAACCTGAGCCCAAACCAAGAGTCAGATACTTAATCAACTGAGCCACACAGGTGCCCTGAAAACAGCAATTTTTAAGAAGTTGAAAATGAACAGGATTGGGCAAGGGTCCAAAATGGTGCCATAGGAAGACCCTGAACTCACCTTGCACAGACACACCAAATCTATAGCAAAATATGGAGTAATTCCCATAGAAAAAGAACTGAAAACTAGCTGAACAACTCAATCCATAACAAAGGCTAAAAGAACCACATCAAGAGGGTAGGGGAGGCAGAGATACGGTTTCACCAAAAACACTGCTTTCCTGCAGTGGCACAAAATAGTGAAGGATCTCACAGACCCAGAGCTCCTCCCCAAGAAGTGAGGATTTTGTGCCCTATATCAGGCACCCTAATCTTTGGAACATGCACCTGAGGCATAAGTTCCCCAAAATGTCTAGGTTCAGAAACCAACATGGCTTATGTCAAGAGGACCCAGGGAGGTTGTGGGGATCTGAGATACTCCTTTTGAGGAGCTTGAGCGTGAACTCACTGATCCAGGGATCCAGTGGAAAGGCAGCAATTTGAGAGGTGTCTGGATTATATATGAAGGAGATTCATTTGCTAATCTTAAAGCATCTGACAGAAGAACGGGAACCAGTTAGGTTTATTCAGAAATGAAGGCATCAGTGACACCATTTTTGCACTCTCCCTCTACCTTGCTAGAATGAGGAGGTGTGCATGTACAGTGCCTCGCAAAAGCTGATGGCGAGCCATACTCACAATGCTCATTTCTAGCCTCACTGGAACTACAGGTATGCCCTGCCCCCAGCATTCATCCCCCGCCTTCCTAAAGCCATAGGTGTGCCTCTTCCCCAGTGTTGTTTCCCTGAAGCTTCAGTCCTGTCCTGCCCTCAACACTTTCCCACAACTTCACTAAAGCTGTCAGGTGAGCACAATCCTCACAAGAAGCTCTCTGATATTGCCTGGCTTTGGTGACCAAAGGTACTTGAATTCCTAGGCCTCACAGAACTATAAAAACCGGGAAGACAGTTTATGGTAGGTTACCACCACTATAGCACTCACAGACAGCAAACTAAAACGCATGCCTTGTTTGCTTATGAAAAAGGCCCATTTACTTGTCTTGAAGCTTTAATATGAGGGACAGTATTCAGGTTTGTCACACATCTAGAGTCTACAGAGGTACCTCAGGAAACGTAGGCTGGGAAACACCATCTTCATGCTGTCTGTTATTTTTGACACATCTCACTGCTACTACCTCCTAGGAAGGAGCTTATATACTTGTCTAAAGACCTTACCAAACTGTCATCATGAGAACACCACCAGATATCCTGGCCTAAAGGTCAGTGGGGCTTACAACAGTGGTCCCACGGGTCTCTATATATTTATATACACTAAAAGCTGCTGCCTGAGAATCTGGCTTCCAATAAGCCTGAAACTAGGAGCTGAGATCATTCCCTTTGAACTCTGACAGGTCTTGGCATACCCTGACCAAGTGGGACCTATCAAGAATGTATCAGGCTACTTCACCAATCACAAAGGTTCAAGATACAAACAAGAGATAGGGCAAGTTTGAATAATAGGGTTCATCTCTTACACAATGCCACTATGTCACAACTACTTCACAACACAACACATAGAAAGAAACACAGTCAAGCAAAATGGGGGAAACAAAGGAATATGTTCCAAATAAAAAACAACGCCTCAGAAAAAGACCTTAATGAAATGGAGATAAGTAATCTGCCTGATAAATTGTTCAAAGCAAAGGTCATAAAGCTCACCAAGCTCAGAATCATAATGAATAAATACAGTGAGAACTTAAACAAAGAGATAGAAAATATAAGAAAGCAAATAAAAGTTACAGAGCTAAAGAAACATTAACTACATTGAAAAAAAAAAAAACACTACAGTGTTTCAACAGCAGACTAGATGAAGCAGAATAATAGATTAGCATCCTGGAAGATGGCAGTGAAACTCACCCAAACAGAGCAGCAGAAAGAAAAAAAAAGATTTTAAAAAGTAAAGATAGCTTAAAAGATCCATGGGACAACATTAAGCAGAAAAACATTTGCATTATAGAGGTCCCAAAAGAAGGAATGGGGCAGAAAACTTATTTGAAGACATAACTGCTAAAATATGCTTACCTGGGGAAGGAAACAAATATCTAGATTTAGGAAACTCAGAGAGTTGCAAATCACATGAACCCAAAGAGATCCACACCAAGACACATTAAAATTAAAATGTTACAAGTTAAAGATAAGCAAAGAATCATAAAAGCAACAAGAAAAAACTTGTTATGTGCAAGGGAACCCAATAATATTATCAGCTGATTTGTTAGCAGAAATTGCAGGCCAAAAGAAAGTGTCATGATAGATTCTGAGTGTTGAATAGAAAAAACTTCCAACCAGGAACACTCTACCCAACAAGAATATCATTCAGAATCAAAGGAAAGATAGAGTTTTCCAGACTGGGAAAAGCTAAATGATATCAATGTCATTAAACCAGACTTAAAGAAGAAATGTTAACTTCTCTAAGCAGAAAAGAAAAGGCACTAGGTAATAACAAGAAAACATACCAAAGTAAAAACATCACTGGTATAGGTGAACGTATAATAAACGTAATAGATTAATCACTTATAAAGCTAGTATGAAGGCTAAAAGATAAAATTGGTAAAATTGAAGATAGCTATAATAATTACTTAAGGGATACACAAAAGAAAAAAGATAAAGAACAAAGCCCAAAGTTAATAGAAGGAAAGAAATAATAAAGATCAGAATGGAAATAAATGGAATAGAGACTAAAAAGAAAATACAAATGAAACTAAGAGCTGATTCTTTGAAAGCATAAACTAATTTGACAAATCTTTAGCCAGATTCACCAAGGGGAAAAAAAGACTCAAATAAATAAAACAAATAAAAAGTAGGAGTTATAAGTGACACCACAGAAATATAAAGAATCATAAGAAACTACAATGAAGAATTATAAGTCAATAAATTTGACAACATAGAAGAAATGGATATATTCCTAGAAGGATACTAACTGCCCAAAACTAAATCAGGAAGAAATAGAAAATCTGAATAGACCAATTACAAGTCGGAGATTAAATCAATGTTCACAAATCTCCCAACAAAGGAAGTGTGTAAGACCAAACAGTTTCACTGGTGAAGTCTACCAAACATTCCAAGAATATTTTATATACCTAACTTTCTCAAGCTCTTTCAAAAAATTAAATAGGAGGGAACACTTCCAAACTCATTTTATGACTCAAACCAGACAAGGCACCACAAAAAGGAAATTTACAGGCCTCCTAATGAACATGGATATGAAAACCTTCAACTAATATTAGCGAACTGAGTTTAGCATCACATTATAAATATCACGCATTATGATAAAGTGGGATTTGTTCCAGGGATGCATCAATGGTTCAACATCTACAAATCTTTCAACATGATACACCACATTAACAAAATTTAAGATAAAAATCATATGATCATCTCAATAGACAGAGAAAAAACATTTGACTAAATTCAACACACATGTGATAAAAAAACTTAACAAAGTACTTATATAGAAAATGTACCTCAATATAATAAAGATCATATATGGTAAGCCCATAGGTAACATCATACCCAATGGTAAAAAGCTTTTCCTCTAAGATGAATAACAAGACAAGGATGTCCAATCTTAACGTTGGTTTCAACATAGTATCAGAAATCCTAGCTATGGCAAAAAAGAAAAAGAGAAAAAAAAAAAAGAAAAAGAAAACAATAAGAAAAAAAGAGAAGGAAAAAGAAAAAGAAATAAAACACAAGTTGGAAAAGCAAAAGCAAAACTGTACTATTTGCACATGACATGATACTATATAGAGAGAACCCTGAAAACTCCATCAATAAAAAAATAACTATTAGAGCTAATAAACAAATTCTTTGAAGTTGCAGGATACAAAATCAATATATAGAATTCTGTTGTGTCTATAAGCTAATAACAAACTATGAGAGAGACAAAGAAAATAATTCCATTTAGAGTAGCAACTAAAAAAATGCCTATGAATAAATTTAACCAAGGAGGGGAAAGACTTGTACGTTAAAAAAAAAAAAAAAAACTATTATGACACTGATGGAAAAAAAATTGAAAACAACACAAATAAACATAAAGATATACTGTGGTCATATATTGGAAGAATAAGTACTGTTAAAATGTCCATACTCCCCAAGGCAATCTACAGGTTCAATGCAAAGCCAATCAAAATTCCAATGGCATCTTTTTACAGAATTAAAACAAATCTAAAATTTGAATGGGACCTCAAAAGAACCCAAATAGTCAAAAAATCTTGACAAAGAAGGACAAAGCTGTAGGTATCACACTCCTTGATTTCAAACTATACTACAAACCTATAGCAATAAAGAAAAGGATCTTATTGGCATAAAAATAGGCGTATAGATCAATGGAACAGGAAAGGGATCCCCGAAATAGACTCAACACAAATATGGTCAATTTCTTTGTGACAAAAGAGGCAAGAATAAACATTGGAGAAAGAACAGTCTCTTCAATAAATGGTGCTGGGAAAAATTGACATTCACATGCAAAATAATGAAATGGGAGGACTATCTTATACCAACACAAAAAGTAACTGAAAATGGATTCGATCTGAATGTAAGATTTGAAGCCATAAAACTCCTAGAAGAAAACATAGGTGGTAAGCTACTTGACATTGGTCTTGGCATTGCATTTTTGGATCACAATCCAAAAGCTAAAATAACAAGTGGGACTATATCACACCAAAAGGCTTCTGCACAGCAAAAGAAACCAACAATAAGACAAAAAAGCAACCCACTGAATAGAAAAAAAAATTTCAAATCATATATCTGATGAGGAGCAAATTTTCAAAAAAATATAAAGAACTCAAACTCATTGGCAAATAAAAGGCAACCAGATAAAATTTTTTAATGGGCAGAAGATCTAGACATTTTCCCAAAGAAGACATACAGATGGCCAATAGGCACATGAGAAGATAATCTAAACAAGAAATAACAAGTGTTGGAAAGGATGTGGAGAAAAGGCAATCCTCATACACCAATGGTGGGAATATAAATTGACGCAGCCACTGGGGAAAACAATATGGAGGGTCTTCAAAAAATTAAAAATAGAACTACCATATGATTCAGCAATTCCACCTTGAGGTATTTATCCAAAGAAAATGAAAACACATATTTGAAAAGATATATGCACCTCTATATTTACTGCAGCATTATTTTTAATAGCCAAGTTATGAAAACAACCTAAGTATACAGTGATGGATTAATGGATAAAGAAAATGTGTGTGTGTGTGTGTGTGTGTGTGTGTGTGTGTGTGTGTAATGATATATCACTCAGTCATAAAAAAGTGAAATCCTGCCATTTGCAACAATATGAATAGACTGTAAGAGTATTATGCTAAATGGAATATGTCAAATAGAGAAAGAGAAATACCATATGGGTTCACTTAAATGTGGAATCTAAAAAACAAAACAAACAAAAAACAAAACAAAACTCATAGATGCAGAAATTGGTGTTATCAGAAGGGAAGGAGCTTGGAGGGTGGAGCAAAGGGTAAACAGGGTCAAGTATATGGTGACAGACGGTAACTAGACTTACCGTGGTGATCATTTTATAGTGTAAACAAATATTGAATTGCTATGATATATATCTGAAACTAATATAATGTTATATACCAATTTTGCCTTGATTAAAAAAATGAAGAGGACTAAAGCTTGTTAAAATATTTTGAAAAATAGTTTTAGGTTAGTTATTATTTTATTAGTTGATAGTATCTTGAAATTGTTCACATCACTTCCGTTAAACTTGTGAGATATAAATAAATGTAAGATCCTACCTATCCCAATTCAAGGATGACTTATGAAGTGACACACCAACAGTGCAGAGTGATGTGTTTTGTTTTACTTTTCCGGAATATCCTCCTTTTGATGAAAAATCCTATTTTAAAAGATGATGTGATAATTCTTCTTTACATGGGCAGGCTATAGACTTTCATAAATACAAAATAAAATCCTATAAAATGAGGTAGGAATTGATCTTTTTAGAAATATTATAGCTAAGTATAGTTTCCAGCAGTATATTTTTAAATAAACTTCGCATATACTAATAGTGCTAACTTGTACTCATTTGAATGCTTCTGAAGACTTCTCTTCAGAAGTTAATAACTTTTCTAAAATAAGTCAAATCATGCAATTTGATGAATATAAATTGCAGCAATTTTACCACTGCTAAAAGAGTTTCTGAACATTATAAGAAGAAGAGTTCACTTGGCTACTCTTCACACTGAATACTTTATCCAGTGTGGTTAAAATAATAAAGTGACAAATTGATATGCATTTTATTTTACACTGCTTTTAAAAAAGTAGGCTTAATTCTTACTAAAAACAACAAATTATGAAATTAGCAAAAGGCAGCTAAGGCTAAATACATTTCAAGCAAAATGCCATTCATCTTTGTTAAAGTGATCTGCTGAGTCTAGCAGAAATGTCTCCGTTTTCTCTTGATGAGCCAAAACTAAAAGGGGTACACAGAGCCAGCAGTCAGGCTTCTAGCGAGGCTCCCATCAATTGCTTTTTCTTGTATGGTTCAAGTTTCAACGCGTATATGAATACCTCTTGGATTTTGCAGAGGAATTTTGCCTTTTATTTAATTTCAATAAAACTATATAGTTTATATCAGACACCCCCAAAGTATCAATAATCATAAAACGTAATATTTAAGGAGCATGAGGAATTGCCAAATGTGATTCTCAATAGTTTGCAATTCTCATTTTATTAGTTCTTATATCTACTTTAGAAGGTAGGCAGCATTGATATGCCCATTTTACAGATGAGACAACTGGCCCATTGAAGTCAGTAGCATCTCAGGTGTATAGGTACTAAGCATCTACTGACTATACTATTCTGATTATGCTCTAAATACAATATTCCACAAAACAAGCACGTAATAGGTACTTGTTGGCTAAAGGTTGAATAATGAATTACAAGAGACTCTAATTCTGAATATCAAGGGATACGGACCTCAAAAGATCAGGCTTGGTCTCATAATGGCCACTTATGAGGAGAGTTGGGACAGTTTTACAAATAAATTTCACATTTACAGAATATCTTAGTTCATGTTTCCTAAAGAGAGATTCTGAGATCAGGTTTCATGTAAAAGTTATATAATAGGACATGTTTCCAGGAAACAGTGATAAGACAGTGGAAAAGTGCAACTGGGGAAAAAAAGAGGCCAACCATGTGTGTGGCATAAATGCTCAAGATGACAGTATAGGTCACACTTGTGCATTTTTCAATCAGAGGCCAAAAAGCTCAAGTATTTATGTCTCTGCAACCAGCAGTCATTGATTAAGGGCTTCCCACACACAGAGATGTAAATTCCAAGACACATCCGGCTTTCCCTTTGCACAGACCAAGTGGGTTCTGGCAGTCTGAGGGCAGCCCTCCAACAAAGAGATGCAGGTGCTGGCTGCTGGGAGTAAAATCACACCAGAAAAATATTAAATGGGTGTGAAGGGATATAATTAGAGCACTGACAGCATCATCTACAGAGAATTTATTTCTCCAATGGAGAATAAACATAATATTGAGGGCCGTCGTGAGAATGAAGCAGGGTGAGGTGTGCACAGCACTTAGCCTAGGCACTGGAGCACAGCGACGCTCAAATGATGATGGCAGTTATTTGCAGCACCCTGTCGTGAGGATGGGAAGTCACAGTGTGATGGATTAACACGGCGTCCAGGACACAAAAACCAAAAGTTACCATCACCGATTATTTTTCCGATTGCTGTCACTAGTGCTGCCGGTGGTATAAGACCTAAATTATGATATTACTGCTGTTCTTAACTCCAAAGCCTAGGAAATGCTTGGATACAGAGCACCATTTGTAAGGGCGCCATCTCAGAAACTGAGCACCATAGAAGAGGTAACATTCTCACCAGCTTACAGCTACAATAGTATTGGGGGAGACTCTCAAAAGAACAAAGGGTAGCACTTTTTAGGTATTAAATATAAGATGATACATTTATTGTTAACAGTAATAAGGATAATGGAGAAGAAAGGATGTTTCTGACTTCCTTCATGATCCCCCAGATATTAATATTCCTTTCAAGGTCAGTGATGAGGGCAATGAGTGTCTTCTGCTACCATGAATATGAGCGCTCGTTCTAAACACCTTTAGATGAGTAAAGTCAATCCCAAGGAAAGCTGCTAAGGAGAAGGATATGTAAAGTGAACTACACCATGTCTCAACAAACTTGATGCATTCCCCTATCTCTGGAGGGAAATTTAGGCTTGAACGAAAATGGAGGAGAAGCACGCATTACCTAAATATTAATATTAGAGGAGGGGATATAGAGAATATTAAACCTTTCTCTATGCAATTCCATCTCGTTTGACTTGGTCCAATGAGTATGTGTTAATACTGTACTTTTTAAGAGAGAAAAATACAAAAGAAAAAAACTGAGGTTAATTTAGAACAGATAAAACAGCTGAAGAGAGGTTGTACTACATCTTAAAAGGATATTTTGATTACACCAAAAGCCAAAATATCTCAGCCATTGTAAGAAAATGGTTTTCCCTCTCCATTCTCCCAAAGTAGGCATGTCTATGACATTGCTGAGAAAGTGATAGGATGACTCTCCTTTCCTCAGGGATAAGAGTGGGTTAAGGAGCTCTGTAGTTATACACTTGTTTACAGACCACATTATGACACCACCTCCTCTTCCTCTTTTCTTCCTCTGTTGCCTGTGCAGGGTGAGGGGCATGGTCAGAGTTGAGTGACAAAATGACAACCATCAAGGGAGTTCCCCAGCTGGTCCTTCTATAGGCTGAGTCTTCTGTAGGCATTGCTGTATAGTCAGGCAATGAAACCAGACTGCTTCTTTGAGAAAACACCATGATTCCTCCCTATTATTTATATTTCCATAAGAAGAAGCAGCAGGGGTTAGTGATGGGAGTCCTTACCCCACTGTCATTGCTAGTATGGACATTTCTTTTTTTTTAATATAATTTATTGTCAAATTGGTTTCCATACAACACCCAGTGCTCATCCCAAAAAGTGCCCTCCCCAATGCCCATAGCCCACTTTCCAAGTGGGGGAATAGTAGGGACAGTTCTTGAACATAAATCTAAATCCATGGAGACCTTTATTGATAGATAATACAGAGATACTTACCAACATGCTAATGAGCCAAGGTTTACTTTTTATTGTTGTTTATTGGCTATTGTGGCTTTACTTTTCCTCTTCTATTTTATTAGGGACCCATTGAGTCTTCTAGTCATCCGAAAGAAAATTTTTGTGATAATAGAAATTGTGTGTAATTAACTAATTTTCTCCACCATCCTAAAAAGGTGGCTGTTTTTTCCACACTGACAGAGTATCTAATGACTACTTCTTTATATCTTGCAAGAGAAATTCCCCTGTAAGTCCAAACAGATAGCTGTTTAAACAACCCTGGCCTGTGAGAATACACGCTCTTGTGAACGTGATGTTCCCACATGCAAACACACAAAATAGTAAACACAGTGCTAAATTCAAATTGTTAAAATACTTTAACTTACCTAACAGAAAAAAGAAAAAGATTTTCTCCATGATTTCATTAAAGTTTCTTTACGATGCATACCCCATATAGGCTACATTGGAATGTTCTTCAAGGTATGAGTATGTTCAATTTGGATGTAGAGAATTGTTAGAAATTGATTTTCTAAAGCCAGAGAGGTTGTGTAAATGTATGACATTCACATTTCACAAAAGATGTAACCATTATTTTAAAGAAGTCTTGACTTTTATTAATAAGTTTTTTTCCTTCTTATGAATCTAATGATCTTCAGTCTGATCACAATGCTGGACAGCTCCTAAAACGCCTTGAGAAAGGAGATGCTCAGGGGCCTTGTTGGGTTTTGAGAGAGCAAAAGCCACAGCAGAAGTTCCAGAATCCTGGAACTATTTATCTCTCCCCTTATCTTTCTAAAATAACACACCCACAATAATGCACACCCACGCATACACACATTTTTGTACTCAAATTCAAATGTAAGTATGTTCTGCCCTTTCTTTTACTGACTGTAAATTTGTGGTCATTACATTATCCAGGGAATAAAAGTGCTCTTGGGCATTTGTTTTAAGATCATATTAGTTATGACCATTTTAAAAGTAAAAGAAAAATCACAGGTTTTTCAGTAAGAACATCAGAGGGAAAGAATATATTTTGAAAGATTCTGGACAAAATCTTCTACAAATGATGTCTCAAGAATTTCCAATGACTCTGACACATTCAAACATAGGGAAGAACTAGAAAATGACTTTAATAACAGTTTTGGACCTTTAAAATTTAAGTAAACCATTTAATATAAATATATTTCATGAACTCACTTTGAACATGTGCTGGTTCTCCTTTATCCTAGAGCATACAAAGGAAACAATACGAGTTTTAAAACATATTTGTGTGTGTGTGTGTGTGTGTATGTGTGCATGTGCATGTGTGTGTTACATTATACCCTTCCAATGAAGAGAGTCACATTCCCTCTCCAGTTGTTCTTATCAGATGAGTTCTTAGATGTATTTTGGAGAAAGAACCGATGTCTTGACAATGTCTCTATTTAGGTATTTCGATTGAGAGCAAGAGAAGATATGAAAAGAAAGGTATTACTGGTGTCCACTGCTGTAGTTACTGTTTACATTAATGTGTATTTCTAGTTTTTATTGTTTGTGCATAGAAAATATCATTTTAATATTACTTTTATTAGGGAATATTTCATAATCAAGTAAGCACTCTCAAGGAACACTTTAATATATTATGCAAGATCAAATGTTATGTAGCTTCCACACGCAATGCAAACATTCCACTATGGAAGACAATACTGAAAGATGCTCAGGTTTGAAGTAGTATGGAGACTGTAGGACTACAAGCCATAAATCCTTTTTTAAAAAGCACCAAAATTTTAGCTATCATCTTGATTGTATAAGAGAAAAAGAAGAGGTCTAAAGAAAAGAAACTGAAATATTTTATGGAATATTAAAATATTTGATAATTCACATCACTACGACAATTTGCATGCAAAAGAAGAGTGTGCATTTTAAATTAAATCCTCGACGATTTGATATTTTGTTTTTGGAACTTTACAAGTAAGACCATCCTAAGGAATTCAGAGCTTTCCTCACAAGACCAAAGCAACAGTGCATGAAATTGAACTCAAAAAGAGCCACCATTCTGTGTGACTTCTTGGCTGACACAATTTAGATATTTATAGCTTTTACGAATGGGCCACTGGAGAAGAACTTGAAGCTTTCTCTAGCCAGGAAGGATTAATGAACGTGTGCACCTGGTAATTACACCACTCCATCTTCCTGAAAGCCCTCACGCTGCCTCCATGGCAGAAACTATAATGAAAATGCATTGAAAAATATCAATCTGCAATTCCACAATTTAATCTAAATAATAAAACTTGGTATCTTTTCTCCCCACACAGCCAGATGTGATAACAACATTGACAGCATTTGAATTTAAAACATAGAAGCTGAATGTCAGCCTATGATTGAGCATGCCTCATTTCCAAAGTAAACCTCAGGAGAGGGAAAAAGGAGGTTATAAATACAGCAAAAAAAAATGACAACATTCAAGTGTACAACAGACAGCCCATAACTGTTTCCTTTTTATTAAAACACAGCATCCATTATAAATAATGCATTTACTTCAAGGCAGAGGCATATGCAATGATTAAATCACAACCCAAGTGAATAAAGGTAAAATTTAGAAGTGTAAAGATATCTTCCAAGTCCAGGTACCTGTTTTGGCTATCTTTTCTAAACTCTTGCTGGAAGTAAAACCTCACTTAATAACTTTTTCAACTATAAATAAAAAATAAATCATTCTATTTTATCATCTAACCACATGTTAATTGCAAAAGTACATGCAAAAGAGAGGTAAATATCATAGTGTGCAACTCAAATAATTTCCTACAACGAGAATCACATCTTAAAACTTGAAAAATCAAACTTTTGAACACAATATTTTTTCTCAAAAAAAAAAAAAACATAGAGGCACAACCTAGTGTTCCTTAATGTTGTGGCACAAAGAATTTTGATATTCTAAGAAAGGAAGCGATGTATATATAAACTGAGAAGGCAGTTTTCAAAAAAAATCAAGGTGCTTTAAACAAAGCAGATTTTGATGATAAAGTTTGATGCTACTTACACTGAATTTTAATGACTGCTTTAGTAAAGCAGAAAGAAAATTTAATGTAAGCATTGATACTAAAAGTTGATTGCTGCCTTCATGCACGAGCACCAACCTTCCCTTAAGCAGGAGTCTCTTAAAAACACCTTTAAAAGCAGAAGAGGGCACAATTGTGGGGAAAAAAAAATCTCCTGTTACTGTTAAACTCTATTGTTCCCTATTGGAATAGAGAAGAAGGAAATGCTCCAAGAGAGGGAAGTGGATATGAATTGCCCCCTCCAGAGGAGCCAAACAAATTGGGTCTAAGAAGGAGACTTCAAAAGCTGGACCACCAGAGCTGCTCAAAGAACCTTACATTTGGGCTACTTGCCCTTACTGCTGTTAGTGTGTGTGTGTGTGTGTGTGTGTGTGTGTGTGTGTGTGTGTGTGTGTCTGTGTGTGTGTGTGTGAATGTGTGTTTAATTTCCTCTACAATGATGTGGATTAACTTGAGAACAGAGAAATAATGGGAGGATGCATTTTTGAATGCTTTGATCTCCAGCCCTTTATTCTGCCTCTAACTAGCTATTGCAATATCACTTAATCCGGACCTCGGCATTCCAAGTACAAAAGCATCTCCTCCCACCTACTGCTCACACGCTCCTGCATCAGAATAGAAGACTTACATAGAGGCAGCCAGACCCACGGAAGAGCACTTTCCTCTCAACAGATGTCTTCAGGCTTTTAGGCACACACACACACAGACACACTATTGCCTACCTTAATAAGGTGTGCAAAAACCCTCTTACGGTCCTCACGGATGGTTTTAGTTCAGAGCAGCCAGCAATGCCTCCGCACAAAGCTTTGCCATTGCTAGTGTGAAGAGAAAGAGCTGCTGGGATGCTGAATGGCACATCAGCCAACTTTGTGTGTAGCAAAGGCTCTAAAGAAAACCTGGGCTGAAGCTCTGCTGGATCATGGATTGGACTCAATTCCACTCCACGCACAGCTTGCATTACCCAGTAAAGATTGTTTCTGGAAGCACTCAGAGCATATTCACCTAGACAAAGACAGCCCCCCCCCCTCTTTTTTTACCCCTAACAAGTTTTAAATCACGATGTTAAACTACAGACCTGATACCTTGAGGTAGATCGTTCACTGTGAGCAACGTGAAAGACATCAATGGTCATGTTTGAAACTGTAGCCCCAACTTGTAGAACACAGTCAGTACTTGATAAATATTTGGCTAAATATTGAATATTGAATGGATAATGGAGTCAAATCAGAAGTCACTGAATTACTTCCATACTGTAGTTAAAGTAAAACCGGTTTAAGTGAATCCAATTATACAACATTTAAAAAGTGTATTGAAAGCCATGCATTTGCTTATTGCTGCAGCAATTTATAGTACAGATGTCCCCCCATCTGAAAATTCACTTTACGTCACTTTACTTTTACAAAAGACCTACATTAGTACCTGTTTTCACTAAGTGAAAGACAACTGAAGGGGATTTTTTGCTTTTGCAAAATGGTAATTGCTTCTCAACGCCATTTAAGCTTATGAACGCTCTACTTTTGAATAGCAGGGGAAACATCTCTCATAATAGTTCTTTTTCACGGTCCATGAAATATCAGGCTTTAATTCATTGATATAATATATATTTGAAATCAGCTCTACATGTGCAGATGTATACTTATTAACCCTCTGGAGCTGTTCATCAAACTTCCATTACAATTACACAATGGGTTAAATAAAGGAATACCATTCTTGGAGGTAGTTTTACTACTTCTACAACAACTTCTTAATAACCCTAAATTCAGAGGCACCTTCTTTACCATGTTACTGTTCTATGACAAAGCCCACACTGGCAAGGAATTCCCAGGTTAATTCCTGGCGCCAGAGAGAAAGGTTCCAAAGAGCCCTGCATCAAAGAGGCCTTCCCACAGACACACACCTGGAAGCAATCTCTGGCAAGCACCTGTCTGCAGGTGCAGGCGTGTGCAAGTTGGGACAGCCGGGGAAGACACCTAATTTGGTAGATGACATCCTGATGTGGTGGGCTTTACTGTGCTATTCACGACAATATTTACAGATTACGATGTGCTTGTTTAGTAAACAGTAATTAAGTGTACCCAAAACAAAACAGGAAGTTAGTAACCTAAGCGGCGCTGAAGTGTTTATGTATCACAACTGACTAGTGTATTCTTTGCTGCCTGTTACTCCACCTCTAAATATCCTCTGAAGAAATCATCAGCTTACAGATACAAAACGCCCAGTTCTGATGTTATGTATATTCTCAGGAAGACCTACTTACACCTGCAGCTTTACTGCATAGATCTACACCATAACAGGTGTTCAATAAATACTTGTCAAATGAGCAGATAAATGATAAATGAAGGAGAAATACACTTGATATTTATATCTTCAAGATACCTATTATAGGCATATGATTTTACAGAAGTTGCTACTTGGGTTATCTATCTTTTCAATCTACTTTTCTTCTCTAAAATATCATTGGCAGTTGCCTTATGGATAGATTAAATTTGATAAAGCCTGATACTTGAGGTGCTATTTCAGTGCCATCTATATCATGTTGAAGCTAGTTATCCAGTTTGGCAGATGAAAATGTATGCAGTTTTGATCCTCCTTCTAACTCCCTAACTATAGATTTCACTACAGAAGAAAGAATGGGGGATTTTTATTTATAAATAATCAATACAGTATGTAAATAGACATCCTTTCCCTCTGAGCAACTCACAGCCACTCAGCTCTCAAATGAAAGTGGATCAGCCCCTCCTTTGCTAATGGTGTGGTCTGCATCAGAGAGGTTATCACAGACTCCTTTGCAGAATGCAAATCAAACATCTTGAATGGCAAAAGGATCAAAGCACAGCACCTAAAAGTTGTTCATACCTGCTGTTCATATTTTTATGCATCAGGAAACTTGAAAGGAAAGAGAAATTAGAATTGAAAAGAAATGTACTTATCCAAGTGTGTATCACTATTTAGATTGTTAGTATATTTATTATTCTTGAGTTGCTATAGTGAATCCCATTCTAGGGCAGTAACTGAGATGTTTGTAGTGAAGGCAAAAGACTTAGGAAAAATCCTGGCTCAGTTACCCATACGCTGTTTGACCTTGTACAAGTTATTTAAACTTTCCAGCTTCAACTTGCACATCTGAGAATGGGACTAATAATACCTCATCAGGTGAGGATTAAACAGATATTAAAGCAATACTCCAAAAATTTAATGTAATATAAATCACCTGGGCATAGTCTTAATAATGTATAATCTGCATAATTAGGACTAGGTCCAGGGGTGGCTCCTGAGACACTGCATTTCTAATAAGTACCCAAGTAATACTTATGCTGCTGCTCTGTGGACCCCATACTGAGTAGCAAATACCAATGCAACACAATGCTATTCTTCTAAATGATAGTTAACTTGTGTCATCTTGCCATTTTTATTTACTGCATACTCTACGACAGCATCTGCCCAACCAACAATTATTGAATGCTTATTCTATGGCAGCTTCTGTGCAGTACATAGATATTTCACAGATCATAAAGACATTGTAGCAACCCTAGGAAGCTCTCAATTTATTCCAGAGCCCAAATCAACTACATTACAAAAAGCTTGGACAACGAGGAACCAAAGCTGCCTACCACTTATACTCAGACAGTTTACTCAGACAACATTAACATGACTTACTATCTCACTGTCTTCATTAGCATAACTCCTCTAGGGGTGGCTGGGTGGCTCAGTTGATTAAGTGTCCAACTTTGCCTCAGGTCACGATCTCACGGTTCATGAGTTCAAGCCCCACATCGGGCTCTGTGTTGACAGCTCAGAACCTGGAGCCTACTTCAGATTCTGTGTCCCTCTCTCTCTCTGCCCCTCCCCTGCTTATGTTCTCTCTCACACACAAATAAACTTTCAAAAAAACCCAAAAAACAAACAAACAAACAACAACAACAACAAAACATAACTCCTCTATTCCAACAGACTCTTGCCTAAGCAAGCAACTTGACTGTTCATTACTGTAACTTGCCCAAAGTCCCATCAACTCTTCAGTAAAAAGCATCAATAGAGAGTTCACACCATAACACTCTCTAAATCTCTTGCCTCAAAATCCTTGCCATGGTGTTTCCACCTAAACCTAAGTTGTAATATCATGATCCTAACCCAGTCCTAATTATGGCCCCATATTGAATGATCCGCCTTGAACTAAACTGCAAATTCTCAATAAAATCCAACTTTCCTCTGATGAGTCACTACCAAGCTCTATCAAGTTGGTGGTCTTCCTTTACCATGGTAAGCAATAAACTCAGCTCTGTCTTAGGAACAGATTTTATTGGTTATACATGGGGAGCTGGCATTCCACGCATGGAAGAAACAGACATGTGAATCAAAAGGAGATAAGAAAGAAGTGGTGCCAAGGGGTAGATTCAGAGACTTTCACCTCTTCATTAGTCATCCCAAATAAACACACAATTTAAGTAGAAACAGTGCATTTTTCTCTGCAAACGTGCTTTTGCAAATCCTCTGACCCTCATTCATCTCCTCATCCAGGCATTTTGATGGCATCACTGGTACCACCATTGCCTGTGATCCGGCCTGTGATAGGCTTAGGTCCCATTACTACACTAGAAGCATATGGGAGTGACATTAACCCAGGGAAAATCTTTTTGTGGGTATGATGTCTGAGCTAAGACTTGAGGGGGGTAGGGATCACCCAGGTCTAGAATTGGGGGGAAACCCAGAATCCAGATAGACATTACAAGATATTGGCATTTTCAGGGAAATGCACAATTGAAGCAAAAACCAAAAGTGAGACTTAGGGTCCAATCATAAAAGAACAGTTTTTCATGCCATGTTAAGTAGCTTCTGCCATGGCTACTCTAGGTGTGGTCTGCAGACAGCAGCATTGCTATAATCTTGGCACTTATTGGAAATGCACAAGCTTGGGTCCTACCGCAGACCTGCTGAATCAGAATCTGCTTTTTTAAAGGATCCCCAGGTGATTGTTTTATACATCAAACTTTGAAAAGCACTGCTGTAAATAATATTCTGGAGGCTATGGAAAACTAATCCAAAGATTTTTAGCAAGGAGGTGACCTCAATGAATTTGCATTTCAGAAAAAATTACTCTGTGCCCATTCATTCCTTCAGGATCTATATGCCACACACCAAACTTAGAGCTGGGAACTCAACACAATCTAGGGCAGATTATATGAATCTCTTCATTCAATATGCATTCAACAAATGTTCATTATATGACGATGTTGATTTGACTTCTGAAGCTTGATTTAGAAACAATCCTACACTGATGGCTATGTTCTTAATACAGTAAAGTTTTCTCAGCCAGGCCAAATACTTGTTGAGAATTTCCTAGCATGCTTTGCTCAGAAATGTTTCACACTATCAGGCTGGTTACTTAAACATGAAAGGTTTTGTTGATGTAGTGTTAAGAGAATTTTTACTGCAGTGATACTTGCTGTATTGGAACCTGACCCATGGTACAAGTTGTAGTATAAGATACCAATCAGTATCGGTTTTTAAAATGAACATGAGATGTACGGCTTGCAAATGTAAACTTTAATATTAGAGATCATAAGATCAGTATGATATATATAGATAGATAGATAGATATATTTTTTGCTTAACATATGCAGAGGATTGTCCTTTGGTGACTGAAAGGAAAACAATAAATTCCAAGTATGTGGAGTCTGCCATTTTAATAATAGTCAATGCCTTATCAGAACTCATACAGACTTGGTGTTAGGGGCTCTGGAAAGCTAGCTACTCTGTTTCATGCATGTTTTATGGTTGCCTCTTACGTGCAAACATACTGAAGGTCAGTGGGCAATGAGTTCTCAGTTATACTTTAGCTATTCTCAGTTGCTTTGACTGCCTGTGATCTATTAGGCTGAAGTCATTATACGGAAAAGTGACCACTGTAACTAAATATAAAGCCATCATATATCCCTGATTCAGTTCCTTGGTAGCTGCAGGAACACTGAATTTAGCTCAGGAGGAGTCTGACTCCCAATGGCTAGGTGTTACCCTAAGACCCATCAAGGGTATTCTCGTAGTCTCATATAGTTTAAGGGAGATCCTATATCATGGACTCTGGAAGATTCCCTGAGGGAACAGAGATCCATAAGGACTTCCCCGGGAGAAGTTAACCTTGTACTGGAGTGGAACAAGGCTGCAACGTTCTGCCTTCTTGCTGACTGTGACTCCTTCCATCACAGGCCACTGTGTTCAGGATTCCTGCATTACTCATTTTGGATGACAGGATGTGATAATGAAAAACAAAAACAAAAACAAAAAACTGTGGCTCTGCAAACAACCAGACAAGGGCTCAAATCCTGCCTTTAATACTCATTAGCTGTAGACCTTTGTATGAAACTTTAGGCTTTTTTCACACTTGGTTCTTTCATTTACATAACAGGATTGATAATAGTATCTACCTTACAGAGTTTATTGGAGGATTCAATACATTAAAATGTATGTAGTACCTGGCACTTAAGGTATTCAAATAAATATTATTTTCTTTTACCAGTATATTCTGTTATTAAAGACCTTAATAAATTGCAAATTTACCTAAGTCAAAATAGCCACTAATATTTTTGACCGGGTAAGTTAATTGAATTGGGAAGGCAGTTAGAAAGAATAAACCCTGAGGTACAGAGGATGTGCATTATACTCTCTGAAGTATGTGAAAGGCAGAGCAAAAGAAGGAAGGGTTGGTTAAAGGTAAAACTAACATTCAACAAGACAGGGGGCTCAAACTCTCAGAACCACTGAATGTTAGGACTAAAGACATCATCAAACCATCCATTTTACAGATGAGGACACTCAGGTCAAGTGAAGTAAATTAACTTCCTAGGGACTATAGACTACAACGTGAAAATTCAAAGCCCAGTTGAATGAGGGTCTTGAAAAAAGGAGAAAAAAAATGTGCTAAGAAAGAACAGCAAGGGGAAAAGAGGTGAACTTTAGCCCAGGGTGTGGGTTGTATTCTCATTGCCACTGGCTTCTCAGCTGGAGACATTCCTCAGCTTCCCATACAGAAGCGCCAAATCGTGACCAGGGCTTTCTGTCATTAAACACTTGAACGTGACCAGGGAACTGTGCCCATTAAACACGCATGATCCCCTACAGACATGAACATGGAGGAAGAATAGTGCATCCTAGTATTCTTGCTGTAGCGAGGACTCCCAAAATGTGCCTTTTCCACGTGATCACTGATGCTGAGTCTCCAGAAACAACACGGTCAAGTAACAGTTTTTAAACTGCTGGCCCAAATCACTTTAAAGGCTGCTATGGATATGAAGCAATATGAACTGTCATGAAAACCCTGCCAAAACAGCTATGTACTCCAAGGTGGCATGCCTGTGAACAGTGTCTCCACACAGACGACACTTAAGCATTTATCTCCAGCCCATTCTACTTCTCTGAATCCCAGACTTATATGCAACTACACTTATTTTTTTTTTTACTTGACTGTGATGTCTAACAAGCTTTTGAACAAATGAAAACCCAAACTCTTGTTTCTACCTCCAAGTCTCTACTATCTAATCTAATATTTCTCTCATTTTCTCCATTCTCCAGTCATCCTGGACTCCTCTCTCTTTTGTTACATGCACACCCAACTGACCAGAAAATCCTGGCAGTGCTACCTTCCAAAGACATCCAGAACTTATCTACTTCTCATCTACCCTGGAAATATCCTGGTTTAGAACCACCATTATTTCTCACTTGAATTATTGCCGTGGCCCCTTGTTTCCTCGTTACTCTATCGTCTGTTTTCTACCAGCAGCTAGAGTGATCTATCAAAGCCTGAGTCAATTCATCTTACTTCTCTCCCTAAATGATGATTCCACTTAAATAAATTTATTGAGAAGTCAAAATTACAGAGAAGGAGAACAGATTAGTAGTTGCCAGGGATGAGGGATGGGGATTAGGGGCCTGGATGGATAGGACCATAAAGGAGTAGCTCAAGAAAGTTCTTTTGTGACGACGAAATGATCCACATCTTGATAGTGGTGGTGGTTACGTGACTCTGTAAATGCTATGAATGAACATAAAACACACACAAATGAGTACACGTAAAAACTGGTGAGATCAGAATAAGGCCTATAGATTGTACCAACGTCAATTTTCTGGTTGTTATACTGTATTTAGTTATGGAGGCTGCAACCATTATGGAAAGCTGGGTACAGGGTATTCTGGACTCCTCTGAGCTATTTTTACAACTTCAGTGATTATTCATTTCAAAATGACAACACTTAAAAATACTATACACATGCCATTCCTCAAGACTTTGCATTTGCTGTTTCCTCTACTTGAAATGTTCTTTCTCACATACATGAAGGGCCAATGCCTTCACTTCCTTGACATTTCTGCTCAAATATCACCTCACAGTGGTCTTCCTGTTACTTGTTCTCTGTCTCCCTTACCCTAGTTCTCCTCTTAACACTGTCATTTGGCACAGTACCTATCTATTTATTTCACACTTTTTCTAACTTCCCCACTAGTATATGAGCTCCTTAAACAAAGGAGTTTGGCCTGCTTTTTTATGTTATCCCTGTACCTAAAGCAATACCTGGCACATAGAAGACACCAACTAAGTATTTGATAAATGGGTAAATGAGGGAATGTGTAAAGCCACCGGAAGGAACAGTCATGCAAAATTGCATAGCAGGAAAGTTCTGGTCTTTGCTTTTCACTGTGACAAAATAATTCACATTCTTTGACACTATTTAAAAAACACCCGGGAAAAGAGAAAGAAAACTGGTTCCTACCGCTTCCATGATACAAAGAAAAACAAACAGCATTATTAGTAGCAGCTGTTTTTCTTTTTATAACGCACTTGAGTTTTACCATGTCCAACTGTATTATGGATAGAACACAGCACACATGTATAAAAATAAGTAACTTCCCTGGGAAGAATCAATATAGGCAGTCCCCAGCTTACGAATGGGTTGTGTTCTGCACATTTGAAAGGCAGCTGTTTAATGATCTGCTAGATGCTCTCTAACCTCTCTAGCTGGGTTCACTTCACCCCTACCTGTGCGTTCCCATCCCCTGGAATCAAGCCTGTCCCTAACCAAAGGAATCCAACGTGGTTAGACTTCATAAGTTAGCCCACAAGATAATATTTTATCCATAAATGAGCTAAAATATTGCACAAATGATGCTGGTCTGATTCTGCATACTGGGAAAAAGTTCAAGTGCTTCAATGTGAAAGGAGTTCAGTGATACATTTACAATAGAAAGACAATGCCATGTGTGGATGGAAGTGTAGGGTTTAAAATCTGGGAATAAAATCTGGGAATCAAATTCTCACTCTGACACTTAACCACCTTTGCTATCTTCGTCCAGTTTCTTAACCTGTTGAAGCCTCAATTTCCTCAACTGTAACTTGCATATAATAATTAAGACTGCCTTCTAGGATTGTTCTGAGGATTAAAGAAGATAAACCTGCCTTTGATTTTGGTATGTAAGTCCTACCTGAAGGCTGGGACCTGTCCCATCTCTGAAGATCCTATTAGCCCAGTGATGAACATATGAGGAGCCCTACAAAATTGTCCATCAGAATGATCATTTGGTCTGCCCTGATGATCCATGTCTCTCAAGGAGCCATCTGTCCATGGCCCATTCCTGAGGAAGAAGCCTTACTTGATTTGCAGTCTCCCAAGCTAGATTGCTGACAACTGAAATAAATCCTTCTTAATTCTAGAACAGCACATACCATCTCGATCTCTGGAATTCTGGGCAATGGTCCTACCTCCTCATGGCCAAATACACATTAATAGATTGCTTTCAGACTTATCATTGGACTCTTAACCTCATCTTCTAGCAACAAATGAGAAGAATAACCAATCTTCTTGGGAGAGTTTAAGCCATTTTTAATAGTCCCTAAAACAACTTTAAAAGACCGACATAAAATCAAGCCTTGACCAATTATAGTTAAAAAAAAATCTAAATCCCCCAAGGGAATGTAGGAAATTATGGAAGTGACTCTAAGAAAACAGTTGGGATATATAACAAACTGTTGCTTAATATTTAACCTAAATTTTCCCTGCTGAGCTCAAGCTGATTATTTTCCTGCTTTGATGGCTAGTGAAAATAATTGGTCCCACTCCTCTTTATCACCTCTTTGAACTATTAAGTCTTCCCTTGAAGTCTTCTCATGCTTGCACATGTCACTATCACTTACCCTGGTCTTGTAAATAACTTTCAAAAATTACCAGGCCCACATAAACTACACAAAACATAATCAGCTTTTGCAAAATTTTCCCAAGTCATAGCTCTTCTGTCCATATGACCCTACTCCTTTATTTTTTCTCTCTGCTTTAAGGAGCTGGTGAGTCAAATAGACTGCCTGTGTAATTTGCTCCTGCTTTGAATTGACTGGATGATCTGTCCTTTGTTATGCTGAGTGAATTTATCCTCTCTTAGTTCCTAGATATTAATCTTCCAGGTTCGTGTATGGAGAAAAAAGTATACCTTTGCCCTAAGATGTACTAGACTATTGGACAAATTCATAAGTTGCCATAGTACCAAGAATGACATAATCTTCCTCTATTGCGGTATAGCTATGAGATGGCCAATCCCCTTAAGTTGATATGGATTTGTTAAAAGTAGACCATATGATTGAACTTCATTATAGTTAATGATTTTAGGGTCTTGTTTAGAAATGACTGCTTACACAAGGGCAGTTAATTGATCTCCATAATCTTGCATTATACATATTGCTCATCACCACACATACTTTGTATTATGGATGCATCCCTTGAGGTACTGAAGAACAAAGAGTTCTCATAGTCTCCCAACAAATAGCTTACTGTGAGAACCAAAGGAAAGCAATAAAAGGATGTATATTTTTATTCATCACCTACTCACATCTTTTCTATCTTGACTCATAAACACCCTAAGTGCATGGGTGTCATGGCTTCATGAGGCCAATTGGTTTATTTGGTAAATACTTCTTATTTGTCCGGGCTTATCTTCCCTTTGCTAGTAACTATGGAATGTATGTTAATGAAACTAAGGAATTCCCCAGATAACTTTGCTTAAGTAACAACCATTAAAAAACAAACAAACAAACAAACAAACAAACAAACACTAGCCTGTGAGTAACATAATAAGCAAACTGCATTGTTTAACTCTGAACCATTCTTACTCTCGCCTTGGATTTCCATAAGACATTGAGACTGGGATTGGAGACATGGCCCCTGTTTTCACATGATGATTCATATACAGAGATAAAGTCTTAATTTTGGTTTGTATATAAGTATTCTGATTTAATCAATCTGGTTTCCATCACATTGATTAAGTAAAACATAAGAGGAAGTTTCTATGTATCCATATATAAAGTGATGCTGGTGAACCAATAAAATACTGACGATCTGAAAACAAAGGCTGTAGTAGGTTTGGGTGATGTTGGAAAATGTTTTTATTTTTAATTTTAGACAGAGAGAGTGCACAAGTTGGGGAGGGGACAGAGGGAGAGAGGAGGGATGGAGGGAGGGAGAGGGAGAGAGACAGAGACAGAGACAGAGAGAGAGAGAGACAGAGAGAGAGAGAGAATCTTAAGTATGCTCCAGTCTCCACATAGAGCCCAACGCGGGACTCAATCCCACAAACTTGGGATCATGACAGGAGCCGAAATCAAGAGTTAGATGCTAAATTGACTGAGTCACCCAGGTGCTCATGGAAGTAAAAGTTTTTACAATAATTATAAATGTGGTCTCTACATAGGTCCCTCTTTCCACAACCCCATGCCATCTGACCCCTCTCTAGAGTTGCCCTCTCTAATTGCCTTCTAGAGTTCTGGAAGTGAAAGTTCTAATACCTCAGTTACCTAATTTCTATTTGGAGAAAAGATGGATGACATTTTCAGTTTTAATTGAGATAAGAGTGTTGTAATATTTGTTCATTCCATGGTGTTTCTTTTTTTTTTGTTTCCACTCATTTTTTTCCCTTAGAATATGTATATTCTTTATTTTTGACATCAATACAATGGCAACAAAGAAAAGTCACACACTATCTTCTCAATTTTGAAAGAAAGATAGGAACGGAAATTCATCAACCAAAGGATTTAGTTTCAATAGGTGTGATAATAGTTTTTTTAATGCTATCCCCACATTCTCTCCTTTAGCAAGTTCCTTCTTTTTTTCCTAGTTTCCTCTGAGAGTTAATATCAATTAGTATGCATACTGTAACTCTACTACACCTGTTACTTTTGATATATTTTCATATTTCCCAATAAGAAAAAACAGGGGTATAAAAATGCCATGAATGCTGGAATAATAAAATTAGAAAGTTACATGTCTCCTATTCCTTGTGTTGATAATTTTTCTATTTGCTCTCAAATCCAATTCCTCCCATGTCCTTTGCAGCCTACATTTCCCCCAAATCCCTTGTCAATTAGCTTCCTACTGTTTATGGCCAATGGGAAGCACTGATAAAATATTGGCAGTTAGGAAGAAGAGAGAAACAAGGGTATTACTTCCAGTTCTCTCTACTTCTGGTAGTGATTCCAACATGGGTGGCACACTCCGTGCGATTCCAGTGTGTACAGGAAAGACGCTCCCTCTTTGATTCCAACTTCTAATCAGCAACATCCATTCTCAATTCGGCTGTAGCCCCGGTTGGTCTGGATCTTGGGCCTTGGTAATAGCCCCTATTCTCTTGTTTCTACAATCTTACAAGTGGCAATTGCTTCCCATAGATGCTAATCTCTGGACTGCCTCACAATCCCTCATTGGCCTTTTTAAATGTCTCAACATTTTTTGTAACTAGTTCCTCATATTAAATTTCTTGTACTAGATCAGGGTTTCTCAACCTCATCATTATTGATATGTTGACATAGATAATTATTTGCCATGGGAGACTGTTGTGTGTCTTGTATGGTGTTTAACATCTCTGCCCCTACCTATTAAATGCTGGTAACATCTCTGCCGTTGTGACTGACAACAATGTCTGTGTTCCCTGAGCAGAATCACCTGTGGTTGGAACTGTTGTATTAGGTTAGAGCAACTGTTTTCTTGACTAGACTCTGATATACGCCCTCAAACTGTATTTATACCTGTTATCCTTCAAAATAAAATTGGAATATGATCAAAGGGTGACATATATCTGTATCTACCTACATAAAAACTAGCCATATTGGTAAACAGCCAAAGTGTATTCTAATTAATGAATGAAAAAATACATTCATACGAAAATAACTGTGAACCTTGATCTACTTTTCCCAAAATTAATAAATATTTCATATCGCTCAGCTAATCTGCAATATGTTTTCATTTGATTAACTATCACAGGGCCCTTGAAATACTTCTTATATTGTGATGCCTTATATATTAAAGTAAGTGAAATTAAACATTAATCAGAGAAGGAAAGTTTTAAGGGGAAAAAGTACCCACTAATAGTTTTTTCTTTTCCTTTCCTTTTTTTTTAAGTTTGTTAATTCTTTTGTGGTTTACATTCTTGACTAAACTCTTTCTTTTTTTCAGTTCAAGTTAGTTAACATACATTGTAGTCTTGGTTTCCACAGTAGAACCCTGTGATTCATCTCTGACATGTGACTCTCAAGGATCATCCCAAAAAGTGTCCCACTAACAGCTCTTTATTACCACCGCACACTATGATCAGGCAATTTTTTCCCTAAGCACTAATATCTTCTCAACAATGGATAATGAAATCCTATCCCTTATTTTGTATTTATTAATCCTTTCTCTTGTAATGTTTCTACTCCTAATTTTATTTTTATTGTCTTTGTCCTTGCTTAATGTTAGTGTCAGGATTTAAAAGGATCATTAAGTCACACACTTATTTACACTTTGTTGGATCAGAATAATAGTGAGTTTCAATGAAACTGCGCTAAGAATTATCTTTGTGTTCTTTGTTGCAGCTACAGAAAAGCAAACACCAATTTCATCTAAGAAAGAAAGAAAATATGTGAAGATAGATACTCATATTGAAAGTTACCATATAAGATAATTTGTGTAAATGGACAAATAAGTGTGTACATTTTTGCTTGAAACACATGTGCACAGCTTATATTTAACATGCTGGTCTTATATTTTAAAATTAATTTTTATTGTTAATACATTCAATAATCATCTAATAATATACAAGATACTTTGCTTTCAGTGTAATATTCACCTTATCACTGTAACTCCATCAAAATGAAGAGTGGCTAATTAAAGGAGAAAATCAAATTCTTATTAATGTCATAAAAAGTATTCTTTCCCTCAAAATGGAGGACAACATAATTAACCCAATGTGTCTATAACTCATATACAGAAATACAGATGGGATTACTAAAACAGAAGGCAGACACGAAAGTTCAATAGACTACTAGAGTTTGAGCCTAATTTAGAAGTTTATCAAATAGATGGCTGATTATTTATCTCAGGGAAATGGATGGTTCCAGAAATAAGACAACATAAAACAAAAGGGCTGAATTTCCCTGAATGATTTGTAGACTTTGTTCATTCTAAACTCAATAATCCTTTGCTAATCTGGGAAAGCTTTCCCCCTCCCACTCCCCTTTTATTTTCAGATCATTGTTCATAATGATATGCAAAAAAAAAAAAGAGAAAGAAATGGAAAAAAATCATAGGTCATATGATAAATTCATTCAAATTTTTAAGGCATTTGGTTGTAAATATTTATATTATTCATATTGTATAGAAATATAAGTAGCAAAATATAATAAGCATTACATTTCTTTTGAACATGAGGTACCTGACAGTTGAAGCCATATACATATGTGTGAATTCACACTATGTGTGATATATCTATATATATATATATACATATCTGGTATATCCATATAAATCAGATACTTTCACATTTTTAGCAATATGTGGATTTAGAGGGTACACTATTCGTGTGACCTACTGAAAAAGAAGGAGGGGATCAATGGAGAAAAAAGACACTCTTTATGGGCACAGCGGTATTCCAGGAGAGACAGGTCCCATTCACACATGAAGTAATAATCAAATATTCCTGAAAAATCCCAGAGGTGTTTTTAATGAGGCAATAGTTACTAAGCAAATAATGGTCTGTCTCCAGATTTCTGATGTTTCCTGTAGAAGCACTTCATACACTAATCAATTAAAATATTTTAATCCTAAGGACACTTTTTCTTCTAAATAAATTCTGAATGTTTATGTATACGCTTTAAGAAAGTGTGTTTTTAAAGGGAAGATTGACGACTTAGATTCTTCTGTTATTTGATTATTGTGTATTCGACATGTTACTAGACTATTTTATTTTATTTTTATGAAGTACCAGAAAACACCATGTGTGACTAAGGCAAAATACATGTCACAACACTGCTTTGTATTCACGTGTTCAAGGTACACAGAAATAAATGCAGAAATAAATGACAGAACGTGAAATAAATTCATCGTTAATTGTCATAGAAAAAGTGCACAGGAGAAAAGGCTGCAAGAGTCTGCATTTAGAGAAAAGATCTTACTTCATACATACTAGAAAATTGATGCCTGAGTTGATTAAACACCAAGTTTGTAAATACAAGGTGATCCCACATGATTATAATTTATAATTCCCTTGCCAAAAAAAAAAAAAAAAAAGACATTGCAAACATACGAATATGGTCTGTGGAAATGAAGTTGCCAGAGATTAAATAAGACTGGCCAACAGGCTGCCAACTGGGTTGCTAACCACTGTAATTGCATTGATTGGACCTTATCATTAACTACATTTCTAGCCCTTATCTCTCATAACCAGAAAAGGAGAGAGAAAAAGGAAGAGATAAAGCTTTTAGGTATTATAGTCCCTAATTACAGGCTTCCCCAAACAGTTGATGCCTGGTGACAAATTGCTAGCTCTAAACCAGGAGTCTGCAAACTACAGCCCTCAAGCCAAATGTGGCCCCCTGCCTCTTTCTGTAAATACATTTTTATTAGAACACAGCCACACACTTTCATTTATGCATCGTTTATGATGGCTTCCACGTTACAAGGGCAGAACTGAGCAGTTGCACCAGAGACCTTATAGCCGACAAAACCTAAAATATTTACTATCTGACTCTTTACAGAAAAAGTTTCCTGACCCCTGCTCTAATGTGATGGTACCTCTGTAAGCTATGGTAAATTAAAAACAAAACAAAGCAATGGTTCACATATATCTTATTTTAAAAGTAAAATTACTTTTCTTCTTCCATAGATTTCTTTTTTTTTTTTTTTTTCCCGGAAGACACTTAGCTTCCAAGAAGCAATGAGAGCAGAAGCATACCAGTAAGTGTGCATGGTTACATGAATAACTTGTGAAGGTTGGAATATACTTCCTGGCAACATGCAATATGTTAGGAACCTAGAAATACGTCTGCCTGGTACTTTTAGGGGGAATACATGGAAAGCCTCTTTTGAAATTTTGAAAAGATTTATTTTCTATTCTGGAGGCACTTCAGTATGAGGAGTTGAAGGTTGCATAAAAATATAGCAACTGGCATAGTCGGAATGGTTATTCTCCAGGGAAACATTTGGCCCTAGGACAAGACATGTTGGAAACAAATAAACAAGCAAATAAAATTGGCCAATATAAACTTAAACTCATATAAACTCAGGAAGATATATGCTTAAACCTATAACCTCAAGCAAATCTATCTTCATGGATCCTAGGCTATTTTCTGGCCTTTAAATCTTCCTTAAAGGTTACTCTTATGTGCCTTGGAATTTGATGTTGCTACGACTACTGCTACAGCCCTTGCTTTTCACAAATAAAATTCATTTCTTTCATTCTCATCATGTGCTTCTATTGGATGGCTATGTGGTGTGAACAAACGTCTCCTTTAGGTAAATCTCCTAAGCTAATTAAGAGATTTACCACAACTACTGTGCCTGTAAGATGAGGCTAAGAAGAAACTCAACTGATACAGGAGATGATGTGCTTCAAAAACAAGGGAATATATAACTCACCATCTCCCTAACAAATTTATAGGCGCCCTGGTTCTCTTGATCCTCACTCAACATACAGAGCTGATTCATTTGTAGAACCTGTGCGCCAGCTATCCCCTGTGCCTGGAATGCTCTGCCCCCAGAATGTTACTTGGACGAGTCTTTATTGTCAATCATATCTTACTAGAAATCATCTCTTTAGTTACGTTTTAAAACAACTTTCAAGTCTTTCTAACTCTCTTTAATTCTCTGCATAGCATTTACCACTTTGACATTTTTTGGTTTTGGTCTCTCAATTTGCCTCCAACTCAGCTTACTAGAACCTTAGCTTATGAGAGCATAGACCTATTCTCTCTTGTATTATAGTGTGCAGAACATTGCTTGGAATACAATGGGCACTTGATACATAATTGAAGACATTCATTTTAGAAAGCTAGATCTACGCTGGTCCAAATGTGGTACTAAGCATGGACACCAAAAATGAAAACATTTTTTTTTTCTGCCCTCAAGGTGCTCCTAACATGGTGAGAGAAATGGTCACACACACATCATGCAACTGTACCACCTGAGGAAGTGTCCATCAGGTTAACAAAACAAGTATTTTGGCACAAAGAAAAAAATTAATCATACCAGCAAACTAGGGGATGGAAGAGAGACAAGAATTACTTTAGGTGACATCTTAGCTAAGTATAGAAAAAGAGGTGAGGAATGAAGCCTCCAGGCAAATTCTTGTCACAAGTGCTCTGATATGAAGCTGTGTGACATGCTTAGGGGAGACATACAGTTCGTTCCAGACATTCATTGTTCTTAGCGCCTACTCAACCCTTCACTTAGAAATTTCACAGATATCTCAAAACGAACACGTCCAAAACAAACTCACTGCCTCTTTCTCTCCAGATCTGTTCCTTTCACATTGTTAGGAATGAATCAATTATTATTTCACCCAACATAGCACTTATTTTAATATTTCCACAAATGGAAGGAAATGAAGTCAGATGAGTGTTTCCTTAGATTCTACCCTATAATCATTCAATCGAACACCAACCCTTGTCAATTCTACCTCTGGCATTTTTCTCAGACTCGTCTTCTTCTTTGCACCCTCATTAGCACCCTCTTAGTCAAGATCATCATCACTTCGTGCAAAGATTACAGTAATAGCCTCTTTTCTTCTTCATAGTTGCTTCTCTCTGAACCATTTTCCACTGTTGAGCAAAAGAAGTCTGAATCACAGTTCACATCATGACTCTGTCCTGCTGATCACTGCTTAATGATTTCCCAAATCTCAAAGAGCAAAGAAAAATCTCTCAAACAGGATGTGACATTCCCCAGGATCTGGTCCCCCTTTCCCTTGAGCTTGATTTCTTGACCCTCGTCCTTCCAAACATAACTCTTGTCACACTCTTTCAGTCCTTTTAAGTGCAACCCTCCTCTAGATCTTTCTGTGTGGTATTCTCTCTGCAAGGAAAATTCTCCCCTACCCCCCACAATGTTTTTTTGTGTGGCCAATTATTACCTATGCTTCCATTCCCTCTTTAAATATCACCTCTTCAGAGATGCTTTCTCTGATGCAGATACTAATTCAGATTTCTAACTCTAACCCAAATGGTTCCCCCCGACTCCTTGCTCCCTCTCCCTCTCTCCCTTCTACTCTCGCACCTCAGAGAGACTCATCACAGTTGATTACTTGTGTAAAGTCTGACATCCCTGCTGGGATCATGTCTGTCATATTCACTTTTATATCCTCAGCAGCTCGCTATAATTAATAATAATGATGATGATTACTGATGAGGCTAAGTAAATATTTGGAGAAATGATAGTAGCATGACTGAAAATGAAATGATTTAAAGTAGTGGAATGATAAAACAAAGTACTGAAAATGCAGATGACTGCCAGATTATAAACGCCTTGAGAAACATTCCAGAGGTCAAAGCGATAGGAGCTGGGTACAGTTCTGCATGAGAAAGAGGCAAAATGGATAGGAGTTTATGATGACTACAGTTTTTTTTCAGCTTGGTAACTAGGAGAATGATGAAGCCATTAGCTAATACAAGATATACAGAAAGAAGAGCAAATTTGTGGGATGCTGGAAGGGATTGAGATATTTTGAATCAATATGACATTCAGGAGATCCAAGTCAAGATATGTACTAAGCAGGGGCGCCTGGGTGGCTCAGGTGGTTGAGGGTCTGACTTCGGCTCAGGTCACGATCTCGCAGCTTGTGATTTCGAGCCCGTGTTGGGCTCTGTGCTGACAGCTCGGAGCCTGGAACCTGTTTTGGATTCTGTGTCTCCCTCTCTCTCTGCCCCTAACCCACTTGCATTCTGTCTCTGTCTCTCTCAAAAATAAATACACATTTAAAAAAATAAAAAAAAAAGATATGTACTAAGCATGTGGAAATCTGTCTTATGGGCGGAATTCTCTCCAGGCCAAAACTCTCAAAACCAGTTTTTATAATTAATATCAGTGAATTACTTTTAAGTGTTGTGAAATATATTAAAAGTGTTAACTATCAATTAAATATATGAAAATATATTAAAATAGTGTTATTCGATATATTAATGACGCTAACTATTGTTAAACGTTCTATTATGTGTTCCTTTATAATCTAATGATTACATATACCTTAACCATCCCATACCAATGGAGATCTGATACAATGAAAATTCTCTATCTCTTTCTCTCTCTCCTACAGTGACTCTAAAACATAATCTGAATAGCTTCATTTTGTTTGGTTCCAGGCTGTGTTGGGCACCATCCACGGAATGGTTTTAGCTTTATTCATTTGAACCACCAAACAAGCCAGACACTAACAACTGTAGAAGGGCTTTTTATTTTTAAAGGTCTTTCATAATCTTGGAGGTTGTCATGAGAGGGGGAAAAAAAAGAGTAAAGCAGAAATGTCCTCCTAGGTATCAAACTTTTTTGGGAGAAATTGCTTTGAACACTTCGGTAGTAGAAACAAAGGCCAAAGTAATGATCTGAGTTCTGACAAGGGTGTTTTGACATAAAATGTCCCGTGAACCAAAGGTAACTTTTACCTGTATTAAGTTAACGTCAGTCAGCCAAAAGAATTTTCACATTTAAAGGGACGCCTGGGTGGCTCAGTCGGTTGAGCGACCGACTTTGGCTCAGGTCACGATCTCACGGTTTGTGAGTTGGAGCCCCACGTGGGGCTCTGTGCTGCCAGCTCGGATCCTGGAGCCTGCTTCGGATTCTGTGTCTCCCTCTCTCTCTGCCCCTCCCCCACTCACGCTCTGTCTCTCTCTGTCTCAGAAATAAATAAACATTAAAAAAAAAGAATTTTCACATTTATTAAATCTATTACCTTAAGCAAGATTCAGGAGTTGATGACAGATGTCCACTTCAGTGGCTGAGTCTAAGAAGGAACTAACCCCACATGAAATAATAAACACCATCACTCAAAAGACACAAAATTTGTGTTGGTGTTACATTCTGAAAGGTATGTGCCCCATGAGAGTATGCCCTAATAATAGTGACCACCTGAAGTGATAGGACTTTGAGAAATACACCTCAAATATAAAAAGTGACTTTCAATGATTTTCTGAATTGATCTCCGATGGAGTCTGAGTACTTAATATTAAAATAGAACTCACAATATTTTATTCTGGGGAAGGCAAGGTGATATGGCTCAAGCACGTGGCTTTCCAGTACAAGAACACTTTCTAGATTTTCCAAAGGTAAAAATGTATAGCAGGTCCTTGGAGTTACACAATCACAAAGCTGTAGGGTCAGCAGCTCCTTAAAACTGATGATTTGGTTACAGAGTCACACTGAAATAGCACTGCAGGCAGGTTTTTGATAGGACTAAGATGGCAGACAATTTGAAGCTCTAATTTATGATGATAGAGCTCTAATTGAAAAAGACAGACACGCTTTGGATACTGGTAAGTGGTGGTTATTAACATACCACTAGGAAAATTTAAAAGGTGATATGTAATAGGGCCCAGATGAAGACCTTCTCAGTCTTACAAAGAGGTGGGCTGTGAGACTACATTCAGACTGAGCTGGAACCTTCTTGAAGAAGCAGTTGGGGATCTGTTGAAGCACCAATGAGACTTGTGAGATCCAAATATCAGGATGATGGATTTCTATCATCACAACGTGTGCAGTATATCATGAATCGTTTGCTACTTATTATATTTAAAGCACAGGTCTTTGCAAAGGGTTTCATCATCTATAAATTGAAACAGATTCAAACAATAACACCAGTCTCATTTGTATTATGCATTTATAAGAGTGAGCAGTGCGCTGGAAATTGCCTCTGACCCGTACTATTTCATGTAAGCTCTAGTCCACGGTGCAAAGGTACACTCAGGGAAGTTTATCTTGAATGTTAAGGGCATACGTTTGATGCGCTGGAGGGAAAACATGGTCAAGGAACGCTGCTGTCTAACAAGAAAAAGATCTTCCTTATCGGGGCAATTTTCATGATAGGCATTATGAGTTACCCAGCAAGGCCACATGGAAACCGTAGCTGAGCTTCCATGGATGTTTTTATTAGATATAGTCTTACTTCTTGCTCAGTCTGTTCAGATAATTAACTGGAAAATGGAAAATCCTATTGTCTGGACTCGGCATTTGATAAACCAAATTTGAAACGTGTTTGTTAGAGTTGCTTCAGAGAGCAGATTTATTATTACTTGAGCATAGGTTTCTTTTTTAACAACATGGAATTTTACTGACTTCCAAGGGTCGAGAGTTTAATATTTAACCCTAAAAATAATTGCTTTGACATCTGGAATATTGGGTAGCTTATTATTTCTTGATTAACTTTAGGGGAGCTAATACAATAAATAGGGGGCAGATCTCAAACAGAATAAAGAATTCAGAATTTATGTTATAACAGAAAAGGAGACAGTAAAATGACAAGGAAATTACTAAAAACATAGTATATTTTCCATTTGAAGGTAGATTTCCAGACCAGTTTCAAAATAATGATAGCTTAGGTTCCTCTCTCCTCCAATAAGCTAAATCCTCCCCACAACGTGCACATTCTACCTTTCCCAGCATTACTTCCTCCGCCAGAACGGCAATTACACAATTCTTTTAATCTCTTACTTTTCAAAAATAATGGAAATTTAAAATGGGAATTAAGTTGCATTTAATTTCCAGTTTAGCATTTTAATCTTTGAAAATAACCTAGCCATGGGCAAGGTGCATCTGAAAGCTTAAATGACAGCAAACCAAAAAGGGGAAACCTGTCAGCTTTGAAATATAAACTGGTGGTTTGACTTCCAGCAAAGCTTTGTCCATTATACTCTTTCTCTTGTTCTTTCCCTCTAGCTTTCTGCCACTGTCAGAGCCTAAAATGCTAATAATTCTATTACATGAAATATATTTGACATCATTTCTACAAAACCCGATGCAGAGCCTTTAGACTAAATATTATCATAGAAGCTACTTTTTACTTGATACCAGACTTCATTTGATATATAATTTTATATAGGTATTGAATTACATATATATACATATATATATACATTTTTTCTTACTTTAGAGATATTTTACACTCTCAGTATATGCAATAGAAACCTAATATATTCTTAAGCCAAATTGTAGTTGATAATGTTATTTGGACGGTGCATCATTAATGAACTTCAAAAGGAAAGGTGGATAGTGGATGTGAGCAGATTCCTCTGATTCTGGTGAGACTCTTCATCTGTATCTGTTTATATTCCTTATTTTATATGACATCATTTTTGATAACAAATTTGAAATTATACATATTCTATATATAAACTATATATATATGTAAAACAAATGATATATATTTTATATATCTAAAATTATGCATACATAACATATATATATATATATATATATATATATATATATATATATTTAATTGTACTTATAAGATTTTCAGTGTACTCAACACATAATATAATGTCCGGTGCATAATGTCCTTAATATTGAGCCAACTAATAAATGGGACAAAAATAGTAAATAAATAGAAAAAACCAAGTATTTCACTTATTTTACTTTAGAGTGGTGTTATAATATCTGAAAAAAAAAACTAGTCATTTCTAATATTTTAAAATCATTTAATAAGAAGTTTGGTCCTATAAATGGTCTTTTGCTATTCTCTGTCAGCTATAATTTGCTCATTCTTTTGTATAGCTTTCTTCCACCTTAGAAGTCTAACTGGGGAGGGGCGCCTGGGTGGCTCACTTAGCTGAGCATCCGATTTCGGCTCAGGTCATGGTCTCGCAGCTCGTGAGTTCGAGCTCCGCATCGGGCTCTGTGCTGACAGCTCGGAGCCTGGAGCCTGCTTCGGATTCTGTGTCTCCCTCTCTCTCTGCCCCAACCCACTTGCATTCTGTCTCTGTCTTTCTCAAAAATAAACAAACATTAAAAAAATTAAAAAAAAAAAAACCCAGTCTAACTGGGGAAAGAATGGAATTAATGCTTACCAGTGCCTATTTTTTTCCTAAACATTCATATCTCTTTGAATCTATACAAGGATCCAGGCAAATAGGATCCTTTTGCAGAAGCAACAGAGGGTACATTCTCTGAACAACTTACCCAAAAAGGGAAAGCCAGAGTTTGAACACAAGTCAGTCTAATTCTAAAACATAGGTCTTTTCTTCAAACCACACTATCTTCAAGAACAGCATTTTCTTATTTCTCATGAACCTTGCCATTCTGTCCAAGATGCTACCAGTAGTCAGGACACTGAATAGATGCCAAGTGTCCACAAGTGAAGAATTGAGAACATGAGCGGTGTTGAAGTGCTCGGGTGGGATGTTTTAGTTTATTCTGTACCTACCTGAACTAGATGCTTTGAGAAAAATAAACTAGTGAAGTTTCATCAGCTGAGTAAATGTTTGGATAAAAGATGAAGCTTGTTTGAATAGATGAAAGCCCTTATTCTTTTGATCTACCAGCTGACGTCAAGCAATTATCATACAGTTAATTCTCATAATTATAATTATGTTTCCTTTAATTATTATATTAGGTTAGTACTGTCCTTTGATCTATTGGTTCAAATATGCATATTATATTTACATTTATATGCATTTGTATTACAAATATATGTGTATATATGAGTGTGTGTATATATATATATAGAGAGAGAGAGAGAGAGAGAGAGAGAGAGAGAGAGAAAGTGTGTGTATGTAATATACTCTTGTTGACAAGATAGAGGTGACACTAATTTACACGTATATCAGGGCAATATAAATTATTGCATTTTAATAGTTTACCTCTGATATTTGCAAACTAAGACCATTTATATCCATGGATAATGTAAGGTTCCCAACTTTAAATGCTTGAATATCCTTTTAAAATTAGTGTGTATGCAATGGAGTACTACATGGCAATGAGAAAGAACGAAATATGGCCCTTTGTAGCAACGTGGATGGAACTGGAGAGTGTGATGCTAAGTGAAATAAGTCATACAGAGAAAGACAGATACCATATGTTTTCACTCTTATGTGGATCCTGAGAAACTTAACAGAAACCCATGGGGGAGGGGAAGGAAAAAACAAAGAGGTTAGAGTGGGAGAGAGCCAAAGCATAAGAGATTCTTAAAAACTGAGAACAAACTGAGGGTTGATGGGGGGTGGGAGGGAGGGGAGGGTGGGTGATGAGTATTGAGGAGGGTGCCTTTTGGGATGAGCACTGGGTGTTGTATGGAAACCAATTTGACAATAAATTTCATATACTGAAAATAAAATAAAATAAAATAAAATTAGTGTGTATGAATGATTTTTATCTGAAACATTCTAAAGAACAGTTACTATCGTCTTTTAAATAGCAGGCTGAACTGATGGAGTTTTCTAGGAGCTACAAACAAATGCCTTCTCTGAGAGATATTGACCAGGAGTCCCCAAACTTTCTTGCTCATGTAACCTCTAATGAAGAATTTAGAAAAATGTGCTAAGCCTTGCGGATTTTTAAATCTACATCTAGAATTTTTCATTCATAGTTTAAATGATCACAAAGGATATAATTTGAGGCACATCACTGTAAAGATTTTTAAAATAAAAGATATATATTCATGCTTGAAAGATTGTATTGACAGCCTGTCATAATTTTCTCCAATAACTATGTACATACATTGAATATTTTTTCTGTCACCACAGGCTTTAAGTGTAAAAATATCCGTTTGGATTGAGTTATCATTACAACTATCAATAGTGTATAATTCAGCAAAACAATACATATTATAAAACTTGACAAATAATAAACCTAAAAATAAAGTTTGATTGAAATACTTCTCTTAGACAGATGATAGGGTTAAACTAATTTGTGTACCTACAGAGGGAAAAAATTATTTCTAGAATTGGAAGGGTTTCCGCTTCAATTCTCTTTCTATTTTTCGTTTTTAGAGATGTAAGTGCTGATAAATCTTGAGAAGGAGGGAATGGAAGGCATTCTAATGTAGTAATTTTACTTAATTCTTTCAACCCCTTCTGTGTCAAATGCTCAAAGTGCACGGTGATCCATCATCCAAACTTATTTTTAATGATCTATAAGCTGACAACTCATCAGGCCTCTTCAGGTTTACCTGAGAGCAAAGAGTTACCAAACCACCTTCCTTGCAAATAGCCATAGTGTCCACTCATCAAAGTCACTCATGATCCTTTGGTTTGAAGCTCCACTAAAATCCTAGACGGAAGAAAGAGAAGCCTTTCTTTCTTAAAGTGGGAGAAGGGGTTTAGGGAGACGAGGTGGGAAAGAAGTCACAGCCTGAGGTCTGGACTGGGGGCTTTTTTCAGGCAGTTCCTCTTCAGTGAAAAAGCACAAAGGAAAGACGAGGATCTGGAAATCCGTGGTGACTACACTTATCACGGCGAGTGTGGACTAACGTATAGAACTGTCAAATCAATACTGTTCACCCGAAACTAAGATAACACTGTATGCTAATTATACTCCAATTTACAAAATCCCTTTAACACTATCGGTGCCTGCTCCTCAAAAAGTCTTCATGTGCCCTCAGGGGACATGTATGCCGGTGGGAGGACAGCAGTTTCAAGAAATCCAGCCACTGCCTGTGACAAGAAATATAAACTGGCGTATCAAAATCACCTGATAACTTGTGTGGGCACTACTTCAGTTGTAGCTCGCTGCTAAATAGCTACGTGTTAAAATAAGGAAAGCAGCAATTCTGGGAGAAATAGTCTTACTGGTACCTGTGCCTACATAGAATTCCTAACTCCCTCTCTCCTATCCTCTGGCTTTTGAAGTTATTTCGTTCGGCAGTCAAAGAAGGTAGTGCTAAGAGGCAGTCTCACATAATGGAGAGTCATGAAACAAGGATGTAGGACGGTGATTTAGAGTCGGCATTGCTAATAACTATCTGTGCTGCCACAGGCAAGCTTCTCAATCTTTCTGAGTCTCAATTTCTTCTCAAGGGTTCTCAGCTGGGCTGCACCTTTGACTCACCCAAAGAGCTTCCAAAAAATAACGATGTCTATCTAAGCCCCACCCCCCAGGAATTTGGATTTGATTCATCTGTGCTGGGGCCTGGACTTGTCTTTCTTCAGAGCCCGCTACTTAATCCTAATGTGAAGGCAAGGCGGAAAAAGTCAAAGTTGGAATCATCACCCAGATAGTCCTTCAACAGAACTGGAATATGTGCCTACCATAAGCAATGCTGCAAGCTTTCTATGTTAACGTATTTACATGTTATTGGGGGGAAAAAGTTGAATGCCATTTGAAGAAAGTAAATGTTGTATTTGGGCTTAGTCTTAAAAATTCTGGATACAGAAATGATGCAAAATAGAGAAGGCAATTCAGTCTATGATGGCCTTTTTAAAAACTAAATATACAGAACGGAGTTACCCCAAACACAGAGTTACTGTGTTATTAGTAACGGTGCGTCATGCTTTTAGCTTAACATTTCACACAACCGAATGTATCCCTTCACTCGGAGGTTGAGGAGTGCGAGACAGTTGCCCGGTTTTCCTTTTTCTGCCACTTAGAGATCTTAAGACTTAGCAATAAACATTCAAATCCATTTCTTCCTTCTCCAAGAAAAATCTCAGAAGCAAAGGAAATTGACCATTTAAATTAACACAGTCTGAAATAATTGAGCTAACCCAAAAAAGAAAACCCCCTCTTGAGGGGAATAATTTCTTAAATTAGAAGGTGAAATCCGACAAGGCACACTGCTTTTGTTCTTGTTTTCTTGGATTTCCCCGGGGCTCACAATAAAGACATGTGCATATCTTTCATACGACTGTATTTATTTGGCATATACATTCTACTACATCCTTTTCAGTCCATTTTTTCCTTAATGTATTTGTCCTGGCACTTCACATAACTGTAGCTCAAATTTGTCAGGTGACTTAATTTCCAGTTATGCTTCAGAGATTTCGCCTTATGCACTATAGACTACTTGACAGGTTCTGCGTTTTTAGTTGATATTTTTAAAAATTTTTTAATGTTTATTCACTTTTGAGAGACAGAAAATGGGTGGGGAAGGGGGAGAGAGAGAGGGAGACACAGAATCCGAAGCAGGCTCCAGGTTCCGAGCTGCCAGCACAGAGCCCCATGTGGGGCTCGAACCCAGGAACTGTGGTATCATGACCTGAGCCAAAGTCGGATGCTTAACTGACTGAGCCACCCAGGTGCCCCTAGTTCATCTTCTAATTTGAAAGTAAAGATCAATAATTTATGGCAAACACTGAGCTAGAAAAATCTTAGCCAAAAGGGCTGCTTTATGTAAATTATTTTAAAAAATTTTTTCTTTTTTCTAAATGTTTTGTTATTTTTGAGAGAGAGAGAGTGGGGGGAGGAGCAGAGAGAAAGGGGGACAGAGGGTCTGAAGCGGGCTGCGCGCTGACAGCACAGAGCCCAAGGCCGGGGCTCAAACTCCCAAATCATGAGATCATGACCTGAGCCGAAGTCGAACGCTTCTGCACCCCTAATTTCTCTCAAGGAGAGTAAAATACCCTGATGAGTAATCAACATTTTTAAATTGATGACCAGTTTACACACAATATTATATTCATTTCAGGAATACAACATAGTGATTTGCCAATTCTACATACTACTTTGTTGCTCACCACGTTTAAGTGTAGCCACCATCTATCACCATACAATGTGATTACAAGATTATTGACTATATTGCCTATGCTGCACTTTTCACTTTTGTGATCTGTTTATATTATAAGCAGAAGTTTGTACCTTCTAATCCCCTTCATCTTCTTCACTGATGCCTCTACTCCCCTGCCTCTGGCAGCCCTCACTATGTCCTCTGTATTTAAGAGTGTGTTTTCTAGTTTGTCCACCTGATTTGATAATTTTGTTGTGAATTCCTTAGGACTGATGATGATGAGTACATAAGCTATGGCTTGGGATGTGTGAACAGATTTTGTTGAATGCTAGATTGTCGTTTTGCTAAAGTTTAATTTATTTCTGCAAGTTATTAACTTGATATTGAAAAGTAACCCTAATTTGAATATCCAGTATCTTTGCTCCTGAAGTAAACACCTGATTGAAAAAATGGACCTTTCACAAATGCCAAGTTGGGGCCATTTCTGGGGGAGAGGGAAGTAGAGAGGTTCATTGTTTAGAAACAAAGCAAACAAAAACAAAACTTGTAACAGTAGAGACAGCATCAGAATTGGTTTTGCAGACTGATTTTTCTTCAGCAATGGCTATCTAAAGGGAGTTAGATACCGCCATGAAATAAAAAATAAATTCAAAAATAGAGGTTCAAGTTATAGCATCAACTGACCCAAAGCATAAGCAACCATCCAGAAAAAAAAAAAAAAGAAAGAAAAACTAATGTGAAGCATTTTTGTAAAACTACACCACAAATCAATATTTTAGACACTTTGAAGATCATCCCCTTGCTTTTCAACCTTCACACTTCGGAGACAGGGGATATATATGTTTATATCCTCTCTGTTTCTAAAATAAATTGCTTCCGATCTGCACCTTTTTTAAGGAAGGGCCCACTGCAAATGAAAAGACAAAAGTAGGGATGTCATTCAGGGTCATTTCAGATATTTGTATCACAGGGAAGCATTGCATTGTTGCACTTCTTTTCTTAAAGCCATTCCCCTCCACCCCTTCGCACCTCTCCAGGAAGTTGGAGGCAGGGATGATCCAACTGGGAAAACTTTCTTTGTGAAAGGATTTAGACAAGTTTTGAATAGAGATATATATATTTGGGTGAAACAAAATACTGCAGAGCACTGTTCTCCAAAGGACAAGGAAATGCATCTGAGTTTCTACTATGAAAACAGGAATATGAAGATGACAGGAAAATTTAATCACAATATGCTATCGATGAATTAAAAATCCATTTAGGATAGAGCCTGTAAGGGATGAAGGAAATCTGCTTGTTTATAAGAAGTAATTTAGAACTTCTTACCCTCTGAGATAAAATTTGAAAAATTTCAGAAACAGATGTTCTCTTTCTAAAACTTTCAATTAAGTACAATCCAGTTCCGGAGGGGAGGGGCAAATGGCATACATAACACAATATTTAAATCAAAATTTGTCACCAAATGTAAATACCTTTCAGTAATGCTCTACAAGAGTTGTAAAGAATTGAAAAAAAAAAAAGAAAAGAAAACAACATCAGTTCTTCGACAACTGCAACATAATGTCAGGCACCTATTGGAATCGCACGCCTTTCTGAGAGTGCTTAATTACAATTTGTCACTTGGCAGCAAATGCTTCCATCAAAAGACAGAATAGATACACCAGGGACATAATGTTTGTGTTACTTAGGTGTTGGATGTGGGTATTACTAGGGGAGATTAATTCTATTTCATATATTTTAGAAGCTGTACGTTTAACTTTTATAGTAAAATGCCTTTTCATATCTGCTTTGCATACTAGTATTATTAACCCCTAGGGATCACAGATTTTGTAGTTACTTTCTCCAAGTCTATTACTTATTTATTTATTTTTTTTACTTTGCTTATGGTTTCTTTTGTTATTTGGAAGCTTTAAGCTTTCAAGTAATTCAGTCTGCCAATTTTATGTTTTATGTTTTTAGGTTTCTTGCCTTACTAAAATCCCTCTCCATCAAAAGTGCCCTATATTTCTTTTTATCATCTTTATAAGTTTATATTTCTAGTTAGCTCCTTAAGCTACTTGGAATTTACCTTTGTATACCATTAAAAGGACAGGGCCTTCCCACCTGCCATATAAATAACGAGTTACGCGACAGCATTTATTAAATAAAATAGGCTACTCACTCAGAACTGAAATATCTATCTTATTTGGATATATTTCTGGACTCTCAGTTTTAGTTCACTGACTCATTTGTGTAGCCTTTTGCCAGTACAATATGGTTTCGATCGCAATCACTTCACAGCCAAAATCTAAAAAGGTAAGTACCTCCAGAATATACTATTTATTCATAAAGTTCTTAGCAATTTACACACACACACACACACACACACACACACACACACTTTTCTTCTATATAAACTTTAAATACTGTTACTTTCTACTGAACCTTGGAATCTTGAGTTGCCACAAACATACCAAAGGCACTCTGGTTAGAATTGCACTAAATTCAAATGTTAATTTGTCAAGTATTATCCATTTAGGTTTTGTTTGTTATGTGTCCCTATGTATATTTCTATAGTCATTTTTCCCCTATAGGACCTATAACTTTTTTGTTAGCTTTATTCCTCCTTAATTTATACTCGGTCATTATTGTGAACAGGTTATTTTTTCATCTGCAGTTATAAATAGTTGATATTATTTTTAAAAGCTATTGGGTTTTAGATATTTATATTATACTCATTCATTTTAAAATATTATAATTATTTCTCACACTTAAAAAAATCAGTCTCTGGGTTTTTTAGTAAACATATAATCATCCTACTTAATGATGTTTTATTCTTCAGGGGCGCCTGGGTGGTTCGGTGGGTTGACCGATCGACTTTGGCTCAGGTCATGGTCTCGCAGTCCGTGAGTTCAAGCCCTGCATCGGGCTCTGGACTGACAGCTCACAGCCTGGAGCCTGCTCCGGATCCTGTGTCCCTCTCTCTCTCTCTGCCCCCTCCACCGCTCATGCTCTCTGTCTCTCAAAAATAAACATTAAATTTTTTTTGTTATTTTTTTTAATGTTTATTTATTTTTGAGACAGAGAGAGACAGAGCATGAACGGGGGAGGGTCAGAGAGAGGGAGACACAGAATCTGAAGCAGGCTCCAAGCTCTGAGCTGTCAGCACAGAGCCCCACGCGGGGCTTGAACTCACAAGCCGTGAGATCATGACCTGAGCCGAAGTCGGACGCTCAACTGACTGAGCCACCCAGGGGCCCTCATTAAATTTTTTTTTAAAAAAATAAGGTTTTATTCTTCAAAACACGTATGATACTTATTTCATTTTTGTTTGTTTTCGTTTATTTCCTAAGCTAGAACCATCAAAGCACATGTGAAAAATGAAAAATAACAGTTTGATAATTTTCTATGTTGACAACGGTGTGTGTTCATTGGGTTTCAGCTTCCATCACCTTGGCTATGTTCAGATATCTTAAATGTTGGAAAATACGTGACTTCTTGAGGCACCCAATTCCTTCTTTTGAAAGTTCTCACTATTAGAGGGTTCTTTATTGAGTCAAAAATCTGCTTCCCTGTAGTTTCAATCCAAAGGCTTTAGATCTTTGTATCTCTTGGGGATATTCGGAACAAGATTAAATTCTTATCTACATAATAATCTTTCATATATCTGAAGACACCTATCACATCTCTTCCATGCTAAACTTCCTCGATCTTTCATTTGCTAAATGACATAACTTCAAGGCCTCCCAGTCTAGGAATGGCTTCCACCTTTTCTCTGGCTTCAAAAGTCATATAAGACTGGAGTATTCATCCTACTCACCTATTCAGGTAAAGAAACAGGGAAAAACTGAGAATAAGTGAATATGGCCCCCTCCATCTTTTTTTCGTCCAACAAATATTTACAAAACAGTTGTACTTTGCCAATCACAATGCTAATTTCTGGGAAGACAAATGTGGGCAAAACAGATCATTTTCCCTCTTGGACCTTATAATATACTAGGTAGTAAAGGTACTGATTAAAAAAATTAGAGTTGAAGGTGAGATTATAAATGTGAGAAGTGTTATCTGAAACTATAAGACCATAAGAAGCCTGAATTTTTAAAAAATACTATTTTGCACAATTCTTACTATAACCTGAGTAATTATTTTCACTTTACAGATCGGGAAACAATATCACAGAGATATTTTTAATGTGGATGCAGGATCTGGGCCTCAAGGAGAGTCCTTGAATCCTTCACTCTATGAGGTAGATATTATCCCCAAGGTTCGAAGGAAGGTCTGCCTGATCCTAAATTATGGTGCCTTCTGACACCATACTTCTTACCACAGACCAGGTATGAGTCAGCCAGGAAGACTGAGAAATGAACGAAACATACATCTAACAAGGGAGAAGGCTTTTCTTAAAATTGCCACGATGAAAGGAAAAAGCAAAGATAAACACAACTTTCAGCATTGTCAAAATAGCCATAGGCCACAGAGAATATGTAAAGTCTCCCAACTCAACAGAGACTGCATTTATTTCCATGTGGAATAGCAACATCTAGAAAACTGAATAAATTTTAATTACATTTAAAATCTGCACCTACCTCTAAACACAGAGTATCTATCCTCATATCTGAATCTTCATTTAAACATACAGAAGGATTATAGTGATATAAAGCAAGGATTTCTGTATTTCCTTTAGTTTTGTTGTCCACTGGCTCTCATACATGAGTACACTTTAACTGACATGGCTACTTCGAAAAATTCTATCAGTATATGTGGACCATAATAATGACCTGAATGATTACAGATAAATTTTCTCCCTTTTCTATCAATCAACTATTGTCCAAGATGCATATCCCAGGCTTGCCTGGGAGGGGAGCTAGATTTGAGCCATTAGTATAAGAACAGAAAATAAAAACAGTTACAGCTAATTTTTAGTTGTTTTTTTTTTCCTGATTAAACACACACATCCACAAATACACAAATAACAAGCACCTAATACAAGAAACTAAAGTAATATTTTTGAACATTCCCCAAACCCGTCAACATAATTTTATGAACGTTTTTGTGTATCCTTTTATAGATCCAAGTTCTCCTACACACCTTTTATATTTTGTGCATTAATTTAAAAATAAAAGCTGTACGGCTTGACCTCTGCATGTGTATTGATGGTGCTTTTAATGCTTCACCTTTGCTGTTCTTCTCCTAACATGCCCTCAATAAATCAATCGCAACTGCCAGAAAGCAAATAACCATGTTGCTTCTTTTTGAAATACAAAACACTTATATTTTATATAAGAAAAGGAAGAAGGTATAAAGTAGTTTTTAGAGAGTACCTACTACGTGGTGGTCAATCATAACAGGCACTTTGACAAATATGCTTTCATATTTGTCTATTTGTCTTTTCGTATTTGTCTATTTATTGTCTATTTATTCTACTCCATGATAAAGGTCTTTAACCTGGCATCTATGGTAGGGGTTCAAGGAGATCCCTGGATCTCAGGGATAATAATTTATAATACAACATTATAAACTTTATAAGCCAGACTTCATTCTCATTTTGCATTGACATCTCATTTGATATTGAGATCCAGCAATATGTTCACATCATAAATACTTGGTAGACTTGAGACGCTATACCAGGCCTATCTTATTCTAAAATGCAAGTTTGTGGGGCACCTGGGTGGCTCAGTAGTTAAGTGTCCGACTCTCGATTTTGGCTCAGGTCATGATCTCGAGGTTTTGTGAGTTCCAGCCCCGCATCAGATCAGGCTATGCGCTGATGATGTGGAGGCTGCTTGGGAATCTCTCTCTCTCTCTCTCTCTCTCTCTCTCTCTCTCTCTTTCTCTCTCTCCCTCCCTCTCTTCCCGTCCCCTACTCATGCTGTTTCTGTCTCTCTCAAAACAAATAAACTGAAAAGAATTTTGACACAAGTTTGTTCCACCAGGACATAACACCTTCTTTCAAAGTTGTTAAGAAGTTGAAATCTCAAAAGCTATTAAAGAGCAATGAAGATAAACTTTACACTATGTAACCATCATAAGTAACTAAGTTTTTATTATGAGTATAAATTTCAATGATCTGAAATGGATTCAACAACATGCAAAATTATCACACATTGGTGATGGCTATAGAATTAATCTCATTTGAATCGAATCTTTAAAAGAACTTCAACTGCCGACAAAATTTTGGAAATGAATACATTGTTCCTTTTTTCAATTGAGGCATAGTTTACATACATAAAACGTAAAAATCTTTGTTCAGATTGATGATTTTTGACAACTGAATACATCCATGTAACTGCCATTCAAACATAATATACAATGTTTCTATCACCCTGGAAAGTTCCCTATGGAATTTCAATTCCAACCCCCTTCCAGAGGCAACTATTTCTTACTTTAATGCTAACAGTTTAATTATGCTGTTCTTAAACTTCATATAAATGTTCATACTTGTGTCTGTGCCCTTTTGCTCAGCATAATGTTTTGGAGATTCATCATACTGTTGCTTTTATCAATAGTTTCTTTTTTTCACTGCTGAATAGAATTTCATTAATGATTCAACAAAGACAGTAACATTTTGTGAGGCAATGAGGGTGGTAGCCTTTTATGTGGTACCTAAATGGAAAGAAGCACCTAGCAATATAAGGAAAAAGGGAATAGGATTCTAGAAAGAAGAAAAAAGCATATGCAAAAGCCCTGAGGTGTCCCAGAAAGTGAAGGAATGCTAGTATGATTAGAGTATATGAATGGACATAAGTAGCTTGAGAAGAGCATGGAAGAGACAACACCGCAGTACATTCAGTACAGACTAAGCCACGAGAAGGCATGTGGAGTACATAGTAATTGCAAGAAAAGTCCACGAAGGGATTTACGCATGGAGATGTCCTCATCTGTCTGACATTTTGAGAAGAGTGGTTTTGCTGCTGTGTAGGGTTGAAAAAGGCCAATAGCAGCTATAGTTAAGAGGTTGTGGCTTAATTTGGCAAGAGGGCAGAGGTGACAAACAGAGGAGGAGAAGGAAAATGCGAAATAAATTTTGGAAATAGAAATGATAGGGGCTGGGATAGAGGAGAAATTTCAAGGGAAATGTAAAATCTGCATAGAGTGAGGCCAAGGAATCGGTATCCTATAGTCAGATGGATGTGTAGGGTTGGAGTTCAGAGAAATCTGGGTTGGAGAAATAAACCGAAGAGTTATCAAACCCAAGGTGGTATGTAAGTCCATATACATTGATGATATCACCTAGTATAGCCTGGGAAAACTAAGGGTTAAGACGCAGTCTCAAAGTGCATGAAAGGACAAAGCTGATTTATGTCCCTGCATGTTTTACACCTTTAAGGCCTATTCATACAAAATGCATAAATAAAGGTCCATTTATGAGAAGAAAGGTGCTTGTATTTTTGTTCTGACACGAGAGCATGATCAAACTTTTGAAAACCACTTCCTTGAAGATCAAGGGGAAGGAGAGGAGCCAGCAGAAGTACTAAAAAGAAGCACTCTGTGACGTAGAACAAAAAGTAGGAGAGATCATGGAAGGCAGGAGAGATGATTTTTTAATAAGAAAGGAGGTGGTCCATTGTCCCCTCTCTCCGGGCAGTAGAAACATAAACCCAGAGAGTCTTCTGCCAGACTTGCTGGAAATGGACTGGGGAGCATTAAAAAGACTGCCTGCAAAGCTGAACATCTATAAGGTCACCAAAGGAGTCATTTGTTACATTCCATCTCCCCGTTCAGCCACTCAAGTCTAGCTCCTCTGCTAGGGTTAGGTGTTTATTCCGAATAATCGCCTGTGCCTTTAACAACTTCAGATTTACATTTGAAAGTATGCCATGAAATCATTAGGTTACTTGTCAGATTTAAAACATTACACAAGCTATTTTGGAAAAAGAAAACAATGTACATTTCAGGCACATTTCCAGTCCTAAACAATATAAAGTATTGCTAAGTATGGCATTTAGTCATTAATGCTGTCTTTCAGTTCTGTAATGTAAAGAAATAACAGGCTTATGACAACCTGGATAATACTTTTAAGCTTCTACATTATTGTTCCAAATATCACAGAAATTTCACTCCACAGTGGGTTTCTCTTGTTGGTGAGGAACGTGGATCCAGGTGTCAGCCCTAAAGCTTTCTGAGTTTTGACTTTTATAAGCCATTTAACGACAGTAAAATAAAAACTGTGAAGATATATACAAATTTAAGGTATTAGTTTTACATATCTAAATGGCTATAAGAGAAAAAAAAAGGACCTGTTTCTCAATATTTAGTTCATATCAGGTTTCACAATAATTATAGATTCCACATGTAATGTGCATGTGCTGATTAAATTGTCATTATTTCTTATATAATGTATCTGCTCTTTAATCTATTGATCATGGTGAAAGAACAGTTCAGATCATGGAATTAAGAAATATTTTCCCTATAGAAATGTTTGGAAATTATCTGTTAATGTTTTCATTATGTTTCAGGTTTGTGGGTGATGGTAGTATTTTTGACTTTAAGATACAGTTGGTTCTCTTAGAGCAGCACTGAAATGCAGGGGGTCAACAGACTGCATTTTTGTATTTAAATATTAAACATTTTTCTTTTTTCTATAAAATTAATAATTCATTTGTTGTTTAATCCTTTAAGAGAGAACACCTCATGGTTTCCCGTGAAAAGCAGCTAGTCTACCCATATATAATATGAGCACTGAAACATACCTAAAATTAAATTATTTATATTATAATAAAGTACGTAATCCATACTTCATTTCTCTGACCATTATCGTGCTGCATAAACTTTATTTTTTTTTCCTTTAAAATATAGTTTCCTTAATATAAAAAAAAAAAAAAAGAAAAAGAAAAGCAGCCAGTCTTTCCATTAATACTATTGAATGTCCTTCTTGACTCATTTTGGTAGTGGCATGTTAAAAAAGGTAGAGTATGTGAGTTCCCAAGAAATGATTTTTAAATTATTTTTTAAAAAAACACTTGCCATTTCAGATTTACTGGAAAATAGAAGGAACTTGTTTATGTTTAAGTGCTGAAGGAGTAAAAAATGGCAGTGGAACCATTTCTTTTAAAATATGAGAAACACATTATTTTACATAAACTTTAATCCATAAATAGTATTTTTGTTTCTTTAGTCAGATATTCTCTTAATTGGAAAGCCAGCTCAGAGAAAATTTCCAGCACAAGAATGAGGAAATCTAGAATCAACATACCACTGAGGACAATCACTATTGAAGAAGACAGGTACCCTACTGATGACCTGTTTTGCTCCGTTCAGAATTATGCGGGCTGAAATCCAGAAGGAATGACAGCAATATATCTAAAGTGCAAGATAACACTAGGCTGCTTGGTAGGAACCCGCACAGAAAATGTACGTTAAGGGAAGGAAACCGGTATGGTCCAGAGGAAAGGGAGTGTCAGGGAACCTACTGCAATTATTCAACTTGGTTTATTGTGACCTGGGGTACGCTGGGTTGACCATACCCCACATTTCCCATCCCCACTCGCAATTCATCTCCACTGAGAACCTCAGAATAGGATCTTATTGAAAATAAGGTTTTGCGGATTTAATTACTTAAGGTCAAACTGGATTAGGTTGAGCCCAAATGTTCTTGAAAGAGAAGAAATCAGACACAAGGATACACACACAGAGAGAACACCATGTGAAGATGGAAGCAGATTGAAGTGATGCATTTGTAAGTCAAGGAACTCAAAGGGCTGCTGGCAACCACCAGAATCTCAGAAGACAACAAAGGATTTTCTCCTAGAGCCTTCAGAGAGAGCAACACCTTCATTTCAGACTTTTTACCTTCAGAATTGTCAGACAATAAATTTCTGTTATCTTAAGCCACCTAGTGATACTTTGTTACAACGGCCTTCGAAAACTCATGCAAAGGGGAGTTCTCTTGGGGTTCAAGGATTTTCACTGGAGAGTAAGCTTAGGTGGGAAAAATATTCTATCTTTATTTCCACCAAACTTTACCTGAAAAATAAGTATTTCCTTCTGTTTTGAATATAGGCAATGAACGACAGCGGCACTGACTATAGTTGTGATTTCTACTAATAGAAACAATCGATGTTTTCATATCACATTATAGTTATTGTAGATTTCTTGAGCCACATATTTTATTATTATTCAAAATATATAAGAATCGATTCAAAATAGATTAAAGATTTAAATGTCAGGTCTGAAACTGTAAAAGTCCTAGAAGAAAACAAAGGGGAAATCTTCATGACATCGATCTTCACAATCATTTCTGGAACACGAAAAGCAAAGGCAACAAAAGCAAAAATAGACAAGTGGGACTATATCAAACTAACAATCTTATGCACACCAAAGAGAACAGTCAAGAAGGTGAAAATCTATGAAATGGGAGAAAATATTTACAAACTGTACACCTGATAAGGGGGTACTACACAAAGTATATAAAGAACTATAATTCAACAGCAGATAGATGATAGATGGATGGATGGATGGATGGATGGATGGATGGACAGATATAAAGATAGATGACTGACCTGATTTTAAGGTGAAATAGACATTAAATAGACATCCTTCGAAAGAAGACCTACAATTGGTGAACAGGTATGTGGAAAGATGCCTAACTTCATCAGTCTTCAGGGTAATGTAAATCATAACCACAATGAAGGATAACCTCACACCTTTAAGGATGGCTATTATAAAAAAAGAAAATAAAAGATAACATATAGTGGTGAGGGTGTGGAAAAATTATAATCTTTGTATTCTGTTGATGGGAATGTAAAATGGTACGGCCACTATGATAAGCAGTATGGAGGTTACTTAAAAAAAAGAGAACTAACATATAATCCAGGAACCCCACTTCTGGCTGTATACCCAAAGGAAATGAAAACAGGATACCAAAGAGATATCTGCACTCCCATGTTCACTGCAGCATTATTCACAATAGCCAAGACATGGAAACATTACGACTGTCCATTGATGGATCCCTGGATACAGAAAATGTTGCATAAACCAGACAAAGAAAAACAAATACTTCATGATTCTATTTATATCAGACATCTGTAACAGTCAAACTCACAGAAGCAGAGAGTAGATCGGTGGTTTCCAAGGGCTGGAGGGACAAGGAAATGAGGAGGTGCTGTTCAATAGATATAAAGTTTCAGTAATGCAAGACAAATGAGTTCCAGAGATTTGCTGTAGTACATTGTACCTATATTCAGCAATACTGTACTGTACATATAAAAATTTATAAAGAGGGTAGATTGTATGCTATATTCTCACCCTGAAAACAAACAAAAAACCTGTAGTACTTATTAGAACCTGTTGCTAAACCTATTGTGTAATGCACCAATAAAGAAGCACATATAGTACCACATCATAATGGTAAAACTTATTTTTACTATGATATTTAATTGGTGTCTTTTGTAATTTCATGTATTTGTATTCTATATTTAAAATCATTATTCTGAGTTCATAAGAATCACCACACCGCTAAAGGAGAATATAGCATGCACAGTAAAGAATCCCTGTGCTTGTCTCTTATCTATTGTTAATTCCCTGACACTGACCTGGAACATAGTGGGGGCTCCATAAATCTTTGATGAACTAAATTGATAGTGAGATGAGTCGGGTTCCTTGCAGCTCTAAAACACCATAAGCCTAGAGATATTCTTCCTAAGTAAAAATTCAGTTTTCAACTACCCTAAAGTAACTTACTGGCATTTGTAGGTTAACCACGCAACCCCTATTTTATACAACAGATATGAGACTTGACTTTTGAATCCAAATATATAGGACACATACGCATATGTTTCTAACTCTCTATATTCTTGACCTATACTTTAAATCCTATTCACTTATACAAGTTTGCTTTATATTTTGTCATGTGGATTGTAATAAGCCAGTAGACTGTTGTAGAGTAATAAGTAATACCTTTAAATGTGTGCTTTCATACTGCTTCCTAGATTAGACACCTGTGTAATTTGTATGTTGAAATCCTAAGACTTATTACTACAATTTATTTAGCTAAACCCTGTAATATTTGTTTCTTATATCAAAAGACAGCTTTACAAAAGGGTTTTATAATGATATGGAGTGATAAAAATTATAGAGAGCTAAATTTCAGAGGTACCTTGTCAACTGCTTTCCAGTTACCATCATAGTACTAAAAAAATGACAGAATCAACTTACTTTTTAGAGGGGTAGACATATCTGTTCATATTTACAAACATGTACTGGAATCACAAAAGTCTTTTTACGTGGTTACTGGAAATACCCAATTGTCACAATTTTTATACCAAAAAAAAAGGTGCTTTTTAAGTGTTAGGAATTTTACTAATACCATATCCTGAAGGTGTGAACCTGTGATACTGATATCTTTTCCTGAACACTTAAGGAGTTGTGAACATTTGAGATATATTAATTGATAAACATCTTTCAGGCTTTCTAGTTGAATTGAAAATGGATGATAAAAATATAGAACATTTCAACTACACTCCAAAAATCCATAAAAAAGACTAGAAGGAAAACATTTAAAATTAACAGAGTTATTTTAAGAAAAAAATTCAAAACTTAGAAGCCATGCCAAAAGATGATTTTATATGTTTCTAAAAAACAGTGGGATATAATCTAACATACCCCCCAACACCCTCAAAAGGGCTTCTACATTTCCAAAAAAAAAAAAAAGTGCAAATCTGTTTGACTTCCGGTCACTATTAAATTGGAACCAGACATTTTACAAGTCAATAAAGTTCAACGCTAACTTGTAGAAAACTGATAGGGTGCAAATGACTTTTGTCCCTAGAGAATATAACTCCAAAGACTATGGCATATTAACCTGTTTTGAATCTGACTTACCAATCTGATTCCAGGATTCTTTTTTTTTTTTTAATTTGCTGATTATAGAAGCATCTGTTTCTTATACCCTCCTTGAGCCTGTTTTGTCTAACCACTGGTTCCCACATATGTATTCACCATGATTTACATGAAAATTATGTTTCTTAACAAATTTCACTTTGATACAGGGTGGGGGGATTACGCATTTCCCTTATACTTTTCTTTATTATCCAAAATGCCACCAATTAACCTACAATACATTTCTAAACTGAAAAAAAAACATTTGAAAAAAACGTATGGTATATGAACATCTAGCTTCATGATGCTCTATATATGCATGCAAGATCCTGAATACTACACAAAGGAATTTAAGTGACTAAAGATGAAATGGTTTTCCAATCGATAAAGCATTTTCTTTTTCATCAGTGGCAGAGTGATGGAAAATAAAGAAATAAAGCAAACTTTAGAAATATGAAATGTGTATGCATATTGACATGCACTTATTGTAAATGTGATGAGAAAGGCAAGTTGGGGCCGCGAGAGCTAGCTTCATTACATTGCTTTCTCATACTATAAATGAAAGAATAGCAAATATTGGCTAGAATTCAATAACTTCCATGACCAAGATACATACTATAATTTGGATATTGATTCCCTTTGATAATGTTTCTCCTAAGGCACTGTCAAGACAGATATCAATAATTAGTAGCTACGCTAAAAGTTGGGTCACGAATTTCAACTTGAGTCAACTACAGAAGACACTCCATACTCAGTGAAGCTTTGATCCTTGCAAATACTCTCTGTGGCCAACCCTACTTGTTTTCCCCTTTGGAAAGAGTCTATTTTTCCTGAGCCCTGTGGGGTGCTGAGCCAGTAGCATAAGTGAGGACGCAGCGGGAGGGCTCACAGCTGTGAGCTACTAAATAATGCTGATTCCACACATTTTATTCCTGTGTGAACTTTTGGGAAGAGGGAAAGGTGCTAGCAGCTGCATAGCAGAAGCATCTGCAGCTCCTACCTCAGAAACATCCCTCCACTATGTACCTAATTCCACGCATCGGGCAGTAACCCTGATCTTGAACTTCTTTTTTAAGCAGAAAAGGCTGGAGGACAGTTAAGACTGTTTACACTTCCAAGTCTTTTCGTAAGTGAGAATACCAGGTGTGAATTCTGCAGATTTGACTTGGAATGAAAAAAAGGAAAGAAAAAGGCTGGGAAAAGAGTGACAGCGGGGAAGGAGAGGCAGCCCTCATTCTTTCTCCTCCCCCATGTGTCCTGAGTGCTTTGCCCATGGGTCTTATAGTGAAAATGATTTATTCCTTCCTCTATAAAACATCCCAAAGTTTCCTGATGATAAACAGCATTTGAGGCCTTATTAAATGGGACTTACTTCTAAAATAATGAATACAATGCAAATGTCACATGTAAGTTCATATTTTCCAATAGCCACATTCAAAACAGCACTAAGAAACAGGTCAATTTACTTTCAATGATCTATTTTATTTAATCCAATATGACAAAATATTACCATTTTAGCATGTAATGAGATGGTTTACTTACTTTCACGTCCTAAGTCTTCAAAACCCAGTGTGTGTGTTACACTCACAGTCCCTCTCAATCTGGATGAGCTGTGTTTGCAGAGCTAACGTACGTGGCTAGTGGCTAGTAAGTTGGATACCGAAGCTCTAGAGAGAGAAAGAATACTGTGGCTCTTGCCACCAGGCAACCTTGGAAAACACTTCTCTGCTCAGAGGAGATCCCAGAACTCACCCCAGGAATATCTCTCCTTTACTAACAAAGCTTGTATTCGTTCAATATTGTTGCAATGCTGTTGGAATTTAGAAGATCCACAAGAACATTAGCATTCACACAAATGGGATACTTCCAAGTGAGGCAGAGCACAGGAATTTTGGAAATGTTGCCCAATGGTAAAATACTTGATGTCATTACTGCACCGATGTACCATTAGGGACTATGTCACTGCCTCGGTGCGGGGCTTCCTTTTAAGGATGGAACTACTTCTATGCCAATTCTAAATCCTCAGACCTAGGAGGTGATGGTTGGGTTACCACCTGGAAAGCTCCTTAGCTCTCCAAAATGGGGATTCAGATAAAGGAAATCCTTCCTATTTCACTGAGTTATTCGAGAAGTAAATGAGAGGATGAGTGAAATAAATGCTGGCTGTGCAAACAAAGCCAAAGATGGGGGAGATGCTGAAGGTAACTTGCCGACCTCCAGTACAGCTCTACTTTCTTACCTCAGGGCATGACCTCTCAACCACCACACACCCTTTATTCTTTCTTCTCTTCTATTTTTCCATCCTGTTGGTAGGATGCCTGACCCGCTAACTCCTGGCACCTTGCTTTGTGTTCCTCCCTTTCTGATTGTAAGTTGGTAGCCCACAATGATGCAGAGAAGGTCATCCACTTCTCTCCCTCATCAACAGTTCTGTGCAATCAGAAGTTTAGACGTCCAAGTTACCATCAGCCAAAAGGTAGAAATCCCTGAGAATCACTAAACAATTATCCAAGTGTTGGCATTTACAGCTTAGGAGGGCCCAGATTTCTCAAAGAGGAGTATTTATTTTAAAAGAGGAAAATAAAGACAGAATATCACTCTACAGACTATACAGACATATCTTTACTTCTTTTATTTGTTTGTTTTTGAGAATGCACATTTGTTTTGTTTTACTGCTGGATCTCTGTTTCCTGAAATAATATACAGCACACAGTAGATCCTCCACGAATATGTATTCATTTTCTATACTGGGAGAGTTGACTGGCAAAATTCAACCAGCCAAGAGCCCATGCTGGTAACCACTCTACAGTACTGCCTTAGACAGCGAGAGCTTAACTTCTGATATGGGGAAAGCTGAGAATGATATGCAAGATAACATTTGTTTCCTCCCTATATTTTTAATTAGAGCAATGCCATCTTTTAAAGGACGCCTCTGGAGTACTTGATGACCACAGGAAGTGCATCTTAATCACATTCGCTGCTTTATTTCCAAACAGAAAATACACATACACAACGTCTTCAAATGAACACGGAAGTAGAAATAAACCATTTAAAAGGTGTTCATACGTGGAATGTCTGGATAGAAAATAAGCATAACAGGAGCAGAAAATCTGTCAAATATGTGCCTCTAATAACGATTCGAAGCTATGTTTTTTCAAGTATGATAACTTACAGTTTCCCTTTTAAAGTTTGCCCCAAAAGTATAATATAAAAACCTAGGAGGTATATAAGAAACCACAAGTACCCTAAACAAGCTTATCTTCAAAACTGCAAATCTTGTCCAGACACTCCTCTGTTTAAATACAATCAGTATCTCTGTTATTTATAGGATAAAATACAGATGTGTGTGTGTATCATATCATCCTTCCCAAAGTGTTCCAAACCTGTTGTCCAACCTGTGCTATCACGCTTCACCTGGGAGCCTGAGCTCCTTAAGCTATTACCATTCTCCCAACAACCTGCCTTTTGTGAGGTCACCTGGCCTTTGAACGTGTGGTTTTATGGTCAAGGATTCTCTGTCCTCTCTATCTCTGATAAACCTGGCTGTTTATGGTGACGACTTCCTCACCAGATGGAGCTCATCATGCCCTCCTCCTTGTTCCCATAGGATTTTGTAAATTCCTTTCAGAATTTGAAAGGAATTGTGTCATACCAACTTTGAGGTTTATCTATCTGTCCCTGCACTACACTAACTTCCCTGAGTGTTGGAACTGTGACTGATCTCTCATCCCTTCAAGTGGATGCACATGTATGTCTCCTCCACTGCTGCAAGGCCACTGTGCACAGGAAGGACTGTTTGGCTCAGCATTAAATGTTGGTATGCAGCACTGTCCTGACGCTCAACAAAAACATGTTGAATGAGTGAAAGAATGTTGTTATCATGAGCTATGCAATGTTAAGGGAAACAGTTTTGCCTTGAAGGGACCATATATTTCATGGTAGGTTTGCTCTTAAGAGTATTTGGAAAGGGAGACAACTTACTTCCTTACTACTAAGGAAGTCCATCTTAATCACATTCGCTGCTTTATTTTCAAACAGAAAATACACATACACAACATCTTCAAATGGACACGGAAGTAGAAATAAACCATTTAAAAGATGTTTATACGTGGAATGTCTAGAACTACTCAGTTCTAGGCTATGATCTTCAAAGCGCAGCTACTCTGTGGGAACACTGAGCTTTTCACTGTCAAAGTTCTCGTGGAGAACATCAGCCCTCACTACACACTGTCCAATGACCATATCTTCCATAGACGCAAGTTACCTGCCAAATTCTGCCCTCCTGCCAAGACCCTACTCTGATTCCAGATCAGGGAGAAATAAATAATTGGCCCTTTATCTTCTCTCCCCTCAGTAATCTGCTACTTACAGTAATAAACGATTCCCCAAATCTGTATCTCACTAGGAGATTAATATGAGAATGACAGTGTAATTGAAAGTGCTTCATAAATTATAAAGTGCCTTGTTATGTTATGACTGTTATTGTCATCATTAACAACTCTAACATTATCTTGTTTTAAAAAAAAGATGGCCCCTTCTAATACTTTGATTTTGACATACTATGAGTTAAATTATAACCCATCATAATAAAGATGTTATGTCCCACCCTTTCTAATACGATATGATAAGAAAGGTTATACAGGCCTATACTCATCATTAAAAAACACTTTTTATACATCGAAGGAGTTTCATCTTTAATAATATTCTTAATACCTTTTTAGGAGGCCTTGTCCTGTAGTGATTGACAACTATTATTTCTTCATTAGTTTCCTCAATACTTTATTAGGCCAAGCTGTAATTTTTTTTTTTTTTTTGCTTGCTCAACATCTCTAACTTCTACCTGATCATCAGTAAACTGCATGGGATTCAGATCCCAAGGCCTTTATTTGTTAGCCTAGTGATTTGGGGTAAAATATTTAACCTTCCTGAGCCTTTGTAAAAGACTTTTCAGAATACTATTTCTACTTTTCTACTTATCTTGCTGATATATATATATATATATATATATATATACACACACACACATATATACATATGTATACACATGTATACATACATATACACATACATATATATACATATATATGAATATACATATATATGTATGTATATGAATATATATATATATATATATATATATATATATATATATATATACATGAATCACATCAAGTAATTTCACTTGTAACCTTTAAAATAGGCCCTGTGATGGGCTCCATGCTGGGCGTGAAGCCTACTTAAGAATAAAAAATAACAAATAACAAAATAACAAAATAGCAAGGCACTTAAATAAACTTTATAAGCTACTATGATTAAATAAATCTTGGATTACATCTTTCTGGGCATGTGTTTTTGTAAAATTGATTTTATACTATCTTCCCCAATGTATCCATTTCTAAACTTGCTTCTTAATTTTTTTAAAACTAAATTCTTCCTTTATAGTCATCATATTACTACCTTGTAATGTTCAATTAAACACACACACAATTAAAACAACAACAACAAAAACCTACGGACCAGTTCTGCAGTAGGTGTAATGAACCTGATATTTTCTATTTTTGCTTCACCCAAACCAAATGCTGGTGGTGATCCACAAACTGGTCCATGACTCACAGTTTGGAAAACACTACTCCATTAAAACACACCGAAAGAGGAACGAAACAAAACAAAAACAAAATGTAACCAAGAAAAATAGAAATGATATATCCTTGGCATCATCTCTGGCGATTTCTTTCCAGGTGTCCATGATCTGACCAAGAGCACCTTTCACTGTGCTCTACTCGGACCACAATTTTTTATAACACAATCACTTTCAAATATTTTCTCCTTTTTCCGAATGTAGCCTCGTCTCACTTAATTCCCTCATCACCTCCTCTGAAGCTCTTCCAAACTTTCTAGCCAATTAGTTACTTCTTTCGTTCTCCCTTCCCTAACTCCCCTGATGTTACAGCAACCTCTATTATACTTCTCAGCTGTTATTTTAATTGCTTAAATATCCATCTGCTGAACATACCATTTCTGTTACAATCATTTAAATGTCAATCGACTTGGTAAACTTTGATTCTCTATGAATTGACTGGAACTGGCTCAATTTCAACATTCTGACTGCCCTGTACCGGGTCTGACACACAGGAGTTCCCATGTCAAAGTCTGCTGAATAAATGTATTGATTTTCAAAGTTAGTTGAAATATAAGGAACTGCCAGGGCTAAATGTTCAAACTAGAACTCAGTGTGGTACATGGGTTGTCTAAAATATAGGAAATCTTATGGGCAAATCCATCTCTCGGGTCGGAGAGCTGAGTGGTGTCTCCTAGGCCCCATGCATTGTGGAGTGGTTGGTGCCCTGTGCTTCTCTTATCTAAACGTTATTCTAATTCCACTTCCAAATTTCTGTTCTTAATGATATCCCAAGGAAACTATGAAATATCAACACTTTTCTAGGGATGGCCCTGGTCATGTGATTAAATTTTCACATTCCCATGAAGTAGGGATTGGTAGAGTTTGCTCCTTATGACATACAACTTAAACAAATGTTCATAAACCTCCCTAAAAGAAATGAAAAAGTGGTACAGCTTAGCTTAACAATTGCGTTGTTTTAAAGTTAAGGTTATTTCACCAATCCATTATCATATTTAAAAATACATAGACGGTCCTTTTGTAAGCACAGACAAAAGCCGTATATTATTAACATTTATTATTAAATACAAATAGAAATTCAAGGATGAAATGTTTGAAAAAATGTGTTATTTGAAAATAGCAGTAAAATGGGATTTTCAAAATAAATCCATGTTAACTAGGATTTACAATACAATATAAGCCTGTACCATTAGTTGTAATGCCAGGATTTGGAGAACTGGGCTGGCACATTAAATTTATTCATTTTCACAGCCTGCAGACATTTTAATGTCTGAGTAGCAATAAGAACAAATTACCTAAAAACTTTTAATAGTGTATAATAAATTAAGACTGAACGGTAATGCAAAAGTGGGTACAACAGGACAAAATTATGAATCTCATATAATGATCCAACAACACTTAAAGCGTGGAAACAACACTGGTATTCTGGAATATACGACCACGGTTGATCCTAATTGTTTCTCTCCTGTCAAAGAGAAATTGCGCATCAATCTCAAAGTATTGCAAACTGTTTATTACATGCAAATGGTTATGTTTTGCAGCCTTTCCAAGGGGACTCAAACTTCTTTATAAAAGGAGCCAGGCCAAATGAAGAGTTTCTCTGAGGACACTAGGTTTCCTTTAGAGTTCTTCATTGATCAGCAACAGAAATTGCCTCTGCCAATAAGGAGATACATTTGAGGAAATGGAGGGGTGCACAGGACTAAAGGGAAAATCCAAGAATCCAGCTTGGAACAGCAGGACTCCAAAGGGTCCCCATAGGAGGAGTCATTTGTTGTTTTTGACCAGGCATTCTCATTACAATGAATAAACTCCAACCTCATCACTTACCACAAAAAATTAATTACAAGCCTCAAGAAAAAAAAAAAAGATCGGCCAAGCTCAGGACCTATGGCTAGGACCATGAATATGGTAAGAGAAAGGCTCTGGCAGAACCACCTTTAGAACTCTCTTGGCTGACTACTGATTTGTTGTCCCACCAAAACTGCTCAGGTGCTCCAAGGGAACTGGTGGTATTCTCAGTAAAAGCTGCTATACACTCTTCAAAATGGCTAAGTCCACCACACATTATTTAAGCGACTTTAAAACCTCTTTTGGTTTTCAATCAAACTCCTTCTCTTAATGCATGGAGTTGACAGTTGACTTAAATAACAAGTCTGTTTTGATTACCTCTTTTTGTTACCATGACTTTCGATTTGTTTTATGAATGTGGCCCAAGTCCATTTCTCTATGATATCAAGTAACAAAGAATGCTTAAAGAGAAGGTAAAAAGGGCGCTTGGATTTTCATGGCAACTTAATACTCTATCTCCTAAAGCAAGAGTTAGCAAACTTTTTCTATAAAGAGCTACACAGTTAATATTTTAAGCTTCACAGGCCAGGCAGTGTCTACAACTACTTAACTCTGCCTTTGGAGCAACAAAGCAGCCATGGACGGTTTGTAAATAAATATGTTGGGTTGAGTTCCAATAAAACTTTATTTACAAAAACAGGTAGCCGGAAGGATTTGGCCCCACAAGTTTGCTCTTAAGAATTTAATATTCCTAGGGCCAATATTAAGTGTAATATATATTGTATTAAAATCCACTTCATTGCAAGTACTCTGAGAGATATCAAAGGTGAGATAATTACTTCTAACAAAAACCAGTTCAATATTCCACATGAAGTCCTGGAGTTTATGGTAGCATATTTGTCCATTGTTCCAGTGTCTCTGAAATATTCCCCCAGTGAGTCTAAGTAAAATGAAAGTCTGAACCTGGACAAAGAAGGGATGAAAACTTGAAGGACGACAGAGTTATAAACTAAAATTATCTACTGAAAAAATGGTGAACCAATAAAGCTTTAAGGGGAACATGCTACTATATAGATACGTGTTCATCTCTGATGTATCTATTTTTCTTTTCCCCATACCCCTGAATCTTTCCTCTCTATCAGTAGTGATCAGAATGACTTAGTACAAATTAATTGCCAGTAAAGTTCTGTCAATTATAGCCTCACAAACGAATTTTAGAATTTGTTATTATGATGTTTGCCAATTTTCCCGGTCTCTGGTTTGTACCTATAATTTGGTTCTATAGTAGGAACATTTACCATTCTTATGACTAGATACCTGCTATTGAGCTTGATGAATAGTTCATCCTGAACCATCTCATCTGTCAACAGGCCTCTTGTACTATAATTTGTCAATTTTATCATTTTTCAAAGTTCACAACTTACGTGAGAACATTTTCTCACTCTCCCTATGCCTTCCTCATAGCTAGCTCTTTCCTTGGGCTGCCTTTCACAACACTGCTCTTTCCTGGTTCTCCAAGTCATGTTTTCTCAGTTGAGTTCGGGAATCATGGAAGTGTAACCGAGGAGTGTCAAAAAGGACCAGAGTACACAAACAACTTCTGTAGAAAAAAGCACTCCCATTTCCCCTAGGCTAGTTTTATGGCTATCTGGTGTGTTTACACAGTTCCATGTGTTTCCACCTCAGCCTTAATATGCTACAATCATGAGGCTGTTAGCTTGCTAAAGGAAATGGGTTTCTTTGCCAACTCTGTATCCCTAGCAGCAAGCAAAGCCTTCCACTCAGTAGGCTCACACTAAATGTTTGTTGAGTGGATTCAGTTATTTATGATATGGTCAATGAGTAAGAGAATGGAGCCATCATATTGTTAAACTTTCAGCAAATATGAAAAAATCTCAAAGAATCTGTGCAAAGAAGAGGACAGGGCAGCTCACTAGAAGGTAGAAGTTCTTGGATATATGATGGAGCAAAAATGGAAGGAAGGATAAGTTTGGAAATAGTCTGCCTAAGGAATAATATGATGAATACAGAATTCTTTCATTTATTTCATTATTCGTTATATGAGTGTTACATGTTCTATATACGAAGAGATTTTTCTAAGTTTCAAGTATCTATCTGTGACCAAGAAAGACAAAGTCCCTGCAAGGTTTACATTCTAGTTTCAAATATAGATAATAAATATGCAAACATATATTGCAATTTCAGCAATTGACAGTATTATGAAGAAAGTGTGCACGCGTGTGTGTATGTGTGTGTGTGAGAGAGAGGGAGGGAGGGAGGCAAGGAGAGAGAGAGACAGAGAGAGGGAGAGAGAGAGAAATTTCTTCAAGACAGGAGAAGTGACCAAAGGCATATCTGAGAAAAATCATTAGAGCACAGATGTATATAAATAAAGGGAAGTGTACAAAAATCCTGAGACGGAGCGGGGACAGGGCACAGTGCAGGACAACTGGAAGCTAGGGTAGAACCCTCAAGCAAAGAGAAAAGCAAATTTAATCATAGGAACAAGAATTAGAAGAAAGGGTAAGAAGTTATGTGAGAAGAAACAGCAAGAAGAACGTTCTCATTGCAAACTTTGGCACTTCATGAAAATTACTTATATTAGCATTAATGTTATGCTTCATCAAATAATAATTTCAAATTCACATCGCTTCTCTGTTGATGTGAGCTGGGTTTTTTTTTTTTTTCAATTTGGAATTTGCAATTAGCATGCTTCACTTTTTATTTGTCGATTCTTACCCTCTTGATAATTTCTGACTCTGAGAATGTTTTTCATGCATTTTAAGCAGTTCTTTACTGCTCTGGTCATTACAGTAAGTTATAGTTTTGGTTCTTGCTTCTTCCCGATAATGTGTGGCAATCTGTCATCTCCTTAAACACACCATGCCGGACAACAAGAACAAGCCATTGGAATTATCCAATTAATTTAATATACTTACTTTATGAAAGACACATTTGATAGGCAACACTTTAGAGCCCCTCTCTGAATTTCTGCACGGTGCCAAACTCCCAATAAATCTGTTATTTACTACTTCCGAAAAGACGCATAGGAGCCAAGAAGTTGTGGAGGAGTTTCTAAGCAGCAATAAAAGGCTAACAATATTTACGTAAGAATCGAGGGCCCAACTGTTTAACTGTATTGAGACTGAATTCTCCTGCCACTACCAGCTAATAACATTGAAAAGTTCACTTCAAGATGTATTCCCGTGCTTCTACAACGCTGCAATCCTAAAGCAAGCAACGAGACACAGATTCTCTTAGCAGTAAATTTTCATGCTTATTTTCTTAATGTTAGTGTGTGTCCTCTAGTCACAGAAACGGACACTCCCAAACTAAACTTTATTACTGCTGGGGAAATATAAAGGCCAGCAATAGTATAAATTTCTTAACATTGGGGTCCCAATGAAGGGCAACAGATGGCAGAAATTTTTACTCAAGTCATTCTTCCATCAAAGTTTCTATCAGCAGTTGAGTCCCAGCAGTGCGGCTATTAAGAAGCCGTCCAACTCACCAGCCAGCTGGTGAAATCAGCCCTGTAAAAGCCGACTGTATGGAAAGCATACTTGTATTCAATTTGGCCTTTTACACCATATGCCTTTTTCTAGATAGCCTTTGATTTAATCCCTATGCATCCAGAGTCATTTATCTCCTATAAAGTCATTGGAGGGAGCAGATTACCAGTTAGGTATTAAAGTACCTGCAAAGAAAAATACCAAAACTCACTCTATAGGAGACAGTGTCAGGGACCCATGCACATCCATTCAGCTCTCTCTCTGGGCAAGCCAATGGCTTTCAATAATGACACCTGCTGCTGGAGGCCTTTGTGGGCTGCAAACTGGGTGAGAAGAATTAGAAACCCTGGGTACTTCCTTTATGAGGAAGAAAGCATTTTCACAGACTCACTTGTCTCAAACTTTTGGGCAGGAGCTACCTAAGTCCAATGTGCTCTGGTGAATCTAAACTTAGTAAGATTTGGGTCCTTTAAAAAGTACTTGGGGGTTCTTCTCTCCATCACAAATAGCCAAGGTAAGGCTGAGCTGAAGAGGAGCTAAACTTAGCCTCTTAGATTCTTTTTTTTTTTTTTTTGCCTTCTCTCCCCAACTCCAAGACACAGAGCCTGTTTTCTCCATTTATTGTCTCCTCCGAGAGATCACAGGGATGTTCTCATGCTATGACTACACGGTTTATAAGTAATTTTCTATCTTTATGCAGGTTTCCAATTTGAGAAAAGGCAAAGTATATTCTGCGTAATGGGACGTAAGTTTAGACTAAGTATTTGAGATTTGATGGTGAACATGAACATTCCAACATGGCATATCTAATCCATGTTGACTGTATCCTCAATCACAGTCAATTAAGTTGTAGCATCGTGTTACAAAATAAACAGTTTTAACTGAATTTCTTTACAGCAATATGTGTGTGTGTGTGTGTGTGTGTGTGTGTGTGTGTGTGTGTGTAGTACATGTACTATATAATATATATTATGGAGGAGTAAAACACAGTAACATTGAAAGATATGCCAGAAAATTAATTAACTTAACATTAAAAAGATGATGCTTTGCCTAAGAACAGCAGTTAATTCGTGTCAAAATAACACACTGCTGTTTTTCACACCTATGTTTGCTTAACATTTGTCACTTTAAAGCCTAAAAACTTTCATCTAAACAATCCCTCTTCTGTTTACTTCTTAAGCTGGATTTTAAACGGCATTTCTTAAGATTTCAAGGTTTCTTGCTTGCTCATGGCAACAATCTTTAGAAGGTGCTGTTAGTTTTTATTTAGTCATGTGTTAATGGGAATTTGTTTTTCTTTTCCCACCTTTTAGCTATTATGAATAGTGCTCCTGTGAGTATTCATCTACAAGTTTTTGTTTGAACACATGTTTTCAAATCCAGCAGTGAAATTGCTGGGTCCTGTGGAAATTTTCTGTTTAATTTATTGCGTAACTGCAAACTGCTTTCCAGAGCTGAAATATGGTCCACAGAGCAGCACTACTCCAAAGAACAAACAGGCTCCATTTCCATTAACAGCAAGAATATTCCACTTTTTAAAATATTCGATCTAATGGCGATTTTGATCATTTCTACTGTAAACCTCAAGAATTTTCAACCCCATTAAATAACAGTCCATGTTTTAAAACTTACTTCTTTTTACTCTGGAATAACCTGTAAAGCTAAATGTTAGGACACACCATGATTTCCATTTTTCTTTTTTCATTCAAGGTACTTCCTGGTGTACCAATTCACGGTTACTATAGGAGTCCGTGTTATTTTCATAACTTTCTTTCATGGTGTTCAGCTCTCCCTTTGAAAACTCCCATTAACATTTCTTCTTGCTCTAAAATGGGTAGGCAGAAGTATCAGCTATCTGAGGAGGATGTGCTTGGCTGGACTAGAATTTTCCTCGATTCCTAATCCAAGAGCTGTCCTTTGAGAAAATGTCATAATTCATTAAAAAAAACAAGGTTTAGTGAAATTGCCAGGTTCTTCAATCTGCATTTCCGACGTCTGGGGACAGTAATTAAGTGAATACATTTGTGTTTTTATAGATATAGGCTAAGCACTTATGAAGTTGTAATAATATCTTTCATTTTATTTTTTTTTATTTATTTTTTTTTTAATTTTTTTTTCAACGTTTATTTATTTTGGGGACAGAGAGAGACAGAGCATGAACGGGGGAGGGGCAGAGAGAGAGGGAGACACAGAATTGGAAACAGGCTCCAGGCTCTGAGCCATCAGCCCCGAGCCCGACGCGGGGCTCAAACTCACGGAACGCGAGATCGTGACCTGGCTGAAGTCGGACGCTTAACCGACTGCGCCACCCAGGCGCCCCAATATCTTTCATTTTAATGAATAATTATGTTGGGGAGAACGCAATTCTAAGTGCTATATGCAGATTGCACTTTTATTCCTATTTAAGAGAAGAGACAGCAGAGGCATGGAGAGACTTAAGACACTTTTCTAAGATTCTGCAACTATTAAGCTAAAGGAATTAGGATTTGAACCCACACTTTCTGAATGTGCCTTCCAACCTCTTAGCCAATCTTCAAAACTTTTATCAGAGCCTACCTAAGGTGGCATGTCAATATTTTTGTGGGTAATATAACTTTGCACATGCACTCAGTTACTGCTTGTGGCATGAATATATAAGAAGAGGCACAAGTAATCAAGTGAATGTATTAACAAGTGAGTTTTTAGTGGCATATAACATAATTGATATATTCTCATAAAAAACATGTAATTTTTTAGAACATGTAATTACATGAAAAACATGTAATTTTTCTACGGTGGCATAAAGAAATTTTTGGAATATCTTGAAAAACATGGATTCATATATTTAATTTTATTAACTTGTCACAGAGAAAAACATCATTGAGTTGCACAGAACCAGACCATCTTTCTGGTGTTGGCAGTCATTTTATTTTGAATGACAACACCAAGAGTCAGTAGGACACTGATCTTTTTTTTTTTTTAAGTGAATGAGTGAAATAAAATGCAGTTTGATAGAAATATATAAACGCTTACAACATTGTACATTCTTTTTATTTTATTTCATATCTAGACGTGATACTGTTGCTAAACCTTCTACATATGAGGCTTTAAATCCCCATGTACCGCTGTATATATCTGTTTAGTATATGGGCTGCTTGGTTGATTTTCCTCAAAGCAACCATTACTGGTCCATGCCAACAAATCTCTCTGCTACTAACAGGCACCATCAACATTCTGTTTCCTAAAATAATTTCTTAGCAAAAATTTAAACTCTTTCTCTTAATTGTTATTCCTCAGTTGGTAATGATTACGGCCAAGATAGCTGAAATTATCAGAGCTTCTGTATGTCCTACTAACGGTGGTGCCTTACAGAGTCTTTCTGGACTCTTTTTCTGAGACTTACCAGAATGGAAGGATAACCCCAGGCATCTTATGTATGTGCATGTGCATGATCTTGGAGCTTTCTAATCACCAGGGGGAAAAACACCTTAACTTTTTAAAGGACTTGCAATATCATTCACAGTTTCTTAGCTAAAAGGACTTTTCCCTGGACATCCAGAATTCCCTTCCATATTTCATGTATAAATGGAGTCAAAAACAGTCTAAATAAAATAGTCATTTCAAAAAAGTCCTCCAGTTAAGGGAAAGAGTTTTTAAAAGATGTTTATACATTTCAGTTAAACCACACTGTCAAGAACTGGGGATCTTAAGATACTCTTAAAGCATTTACCAGCATTACACAGTTGCAAGAGTATATAGAAGTAAATGTACTAAAAGATCTTATGACATCAATTAGCAGCTTCTAGCCAAGCTGGAGTAACAGACAACAGATTTAACTTATTGGCTAAAAGGTTGATAAAATGGACAGAATGTACGAAGTGATGGCTGTGAGGCCATTATTTATCAGGCAATGACAGATACAGATCTTTGAGAAATTAGAGACAAATGACGTGAGTCTACATTTGCTCCAGCTTACTGTCAGAAGAGAAATCAAGGCTGTGACAAAGGATAAGAAACCATCACAAAGCTAGGAGGGCTCCCTGAGTTGATGAGATGAAGCTGGGACTCCTTGGAGTCCAAGGTGGCTACGGGTCACAGGGCAGAGTACCAAACAGGAGATAGATGCACAGAGAGAGAACACTGGAGACCTAGAGAGTTCCTTTCCAGTCTACAGCTGAATCCTGATCAGCTGGCACATGTGAGGAAACTACACATGACTAGGGAGAGAGCTACACAAAAAGACTAAAGTAACAGTCACCAGAGCTCACAAATGGCTGGAATAGTGCCTGCTCCTGCCAGCCACAGTAGAAAACTTCATCATTCACAGGGCATCAGAGACCGTACTCAGAAGGGTTTTGTCTCAGTAGTGGGTCACTGGACTTAGGCTGCTCTGCTCAAAACTCACAAAGTCTAAAAGAGAGGTGCTCAAAAGATCAAATTGTTTCCAATAAACTAACTGTGTCCCAGAACAAAGGTCGAGAATCTTTACCTGCGCAAAAATATGAAGCACTCAACAAGTTAAAATTCACATCTGGCATCCAGTGAAAATTACCAGTCATCCAAAGAAGCGGGGAAATAACACCCATAATGAAGAGAAAAATTAATTGAAATTAACCCAAAATAGACACAGATGATACAATTACAAGGCAAGGACATTTTAACAGTTGTTATAATTGTATTCCACATTTTCAAAAAGGTAGAGGAAAGAGTGATAAGTTGAGTAGAGACATGAAAGATGTAACAAGACCCAAATCATACTTTGACAATGTGTTGAATCACACAAAACAATAATGTCTGGGGTTGAAAAGGTACACTAGATGGGATTAACCACAGATTAGACATAGCAAAAGATTCCATGGTCAATTTGACAATATAAATCATGTAAAACGAATTACACAGGAAAAAAGACCGAAAATAAAAAGGAACCGAACCTAAAAACTAACGCCTTAAAAATTCTACATTTGAGGAAAATTAAAAACCCATATTTTCCAAGAAGCTTAAGAGGCCTCAAGAACAAGAAACATGAAGAAAATTATACCAAGGCACATCATAAACCAATTTCTCGATTTCCAAAATCACTCCCTAATAAGCCTTCCGTATGCTAATCGCCATCTCAGAGGGGGCTTCCCAAAGATGCTGACCTGAAATATGTACCAAAATCCATATCCAAACAACCACTCCCTGAGGAGTAGAATGGAAGTATACACACACTTGTGCATTGCTTTATTTTTTATAGTGAGTGTATATATTTTTAAATAATAAAACCAGATTAAAATATATAACTACTTGTATAGGGTATCTCTGGCAATGGCAAGAAGTTTAACATCTCCTCAATGGCACCTTTGTGACACATATTTTAGAGACCTAGGGATGCTGCAGGAACTCAAAGTTTACTTAAGTGCTGTTACAAAATGTATTTTCTGTATGATGGCAGATTGGAAAGCCGTGCCTTTCTTCTATCTCTAATGCCAATGCTGATGTATATACAAGTTTGATATACATATAATTACAAAAGATTTTAAAATTATTCATGCCATATGTTTACATTGCCTACATATGAGTAAGTGCTTGCAAGCTTACTTTATTAATATCAAAAGGTATTTTTGCCATGCAAAAAAACTATTTGAGAATAGAGAACTATAAATTTGAATATGATACTGCTTTTATGAATCCAGCCACAATTCAAATCTGCTTGACTGAAAACTGGTACATGAACAATTTGAGCTAAAAAAAGTTGCAAAAAGTACTTAAGACTTGGTGTAATAAACTCAGTATATCTTGTACCTAAACTATATATTTTATAACCTAATTTATAACCTCCAAAATCTAATTTATCTTTATTTGCACACTCAAAAGACACAGCAACTTGAAAATAAACTATACGCTGGTTATAATCCATATGTTGCGTTTCCATTAACATAAGCCATAAAAAAGTCAATAAGTACCCCCAATTAACTCTGCATTGTTTTGGCCTCTGGACTATCTCAGAAGGCATTTTGTCAATAGAATATATACAAATATTGCTACATCACCACAGTTGTCCCTAGGGAAACAGAACTATACTTTTATCATGATGGATATTTCCAGAACTACATTATTGCTAAGTCTACCACAGGTTCTCCTCCTGGACAGGATTCAACATAAGGCAAAAACACGAACTACCCCAAAGCCACAGGACACCCTGCTGCAAGATGCTTCCCTGTATCACAGATTCAGTTATACTTTGCAGTTCATCAGATAAGCCAGTTATACCTAGGCTAACTCTCACCTTGAGACAAGTAGTCCACAGCACAGTCTCCCAACATGGTCATTACAATGATGCTCTGTATGTGTAGTGATCACAACAAAAGTCAGGAATTGTAAATTGCCGTCATCCTTCACAGCCTGAGCTTAAAGCAGCTAAAAAGTTGTGATATTGTGGTGAAGATAAACACAGTTTGAAAAAAAAGAGGCCTCAAAACCTTACCTTAAGACACCATTTGTATTTGGCATGTTCCCAATTCTCAGGAATTTGTGTCTTTTTGAGAAACTGTTCAGCTTCTGTTAGCCATTGATTAAGTATCTTCATATCATAATGAAACCGCCGCCACTTTTCCACAGATCTGTCAAATCGCCTAGAGGCAAAAATATGGGTCAAGTAAAATAAATAGATTATACCAATTATATGGACATAGCATGTATGTTTCGCTACATTGCAAGGATATTATTTTGATCGGTTCTCACATTTGTAGATTTCAGTTTCAATTAACAGAGGTAAATGATACTGAATAAAAAGGATGAATTAAAATAAAAGGCTATAAATTTTCCCTTCAAAATCAAACACATTTCTTGACTGAAACAAAGCTAAAAACAACAATTATGGAGTATTAACATTTTCTTCCCTATTAGCATATTTAATTTGTAAAAAAAAAGTTCCAGGAATTTAAAAAGTATATTAGCATCTAATAAGTATTTCAAAGATAGAAAGAGGGTCAATGTCAACATATGTTTTGAGTCAAAATCAAATTATCTCATGAAGCCTACAAATTTGGTATTACTTCTGATCTGAAAGAGTTTATTCATTAAGGTCCTCAAGCATCCAAGATGACAGATGTAACTTACACCGTCAGATCAGATATAAGCAACCAACTAACTCATAGACTCATCTAAACCAGGTGATGAGTGTCGTCTTCCTTTAATGTTGTTTTATTGCATCTGCTAACATTTTCACCTGGAATGGTGAAAGAACTTAGTGTAAGGTATTGTGTTATTATCCCACGAGAAAAGAATATTAAGAAGGAAGTATTTGGTCATGTTCCAGTCACAGAAGTGACTGAGGCAGAAATGAGTCAGGGCTGTATGTTTATCCTAAGACAGTTGCACATAAGAACCATGAGTATCTTTTCAGGTGGGATCCTGATACTCATATTTTTAAAAGCACCCCAATTGTCCTAATGTACAGTCAAGGTGAAAAATACTCTGCAAAGTAAGTTTTAAAGTCTTATGGGGCTTATGAACTAGTGGGTCTCCTGGGGCCTGTCCAAACAGGTATTTGCTGTCATGAAACCAAAACCATCCTGAAGATTCTTGGCTGTGGGGCTGCCTCAGAGTCCAATAAGCCTGTAGAAGTTCTAGGAAGTCTACTCTTTAAGTTTCAATGGGTTATAATTTTGAATATCTCAACATCTTTTCAGATCTGTACCTCCATTTAGGAACTATAAATTATTTTAGAACTGAGATAATACCCCAACTCCCTCTTGTTTTTATTGGGAAGAGAATGGAATTAAGATTTCTTAACGGTTATTATAAGCCAGGCAGCGGGCTCTGAGTTTTTACTTATTCTTGGATTCCTGCAGCACCCCTGCACTGCAACAATTATTGTTCCCATTTTCTACCAGAGAAAAGTGAGAGGCTGCGCAGCCTGCCAAAAGGTAAACAGAGTAAGATGCCAGAAAGGGGATTCTAACTCGGATCTCCCTGGCTTCCATCATGCCCTTCACGGTCTTCCATTTTCTTTCGTGGGATTTCCTTTTTTCAGGATGAAGTCTTACCAGTTGAATAATTCAAAGAGATAGTTGTAGGATTTTTGTTTCTTTTTATCTTCTTTATTGTCTTCCAAATATTTAATAATGCATCTACAGCTACATTGCATTTTATCAGATACCACATTTAATGATGAACTCTATTTCTTACGTTAAAAATATCTAAAACAGTATCTTGTTAGCATTGAAAAGTCAACCAATGGTAGCCAAAAGGGGTAATCTGTAACTCTGGCTAGTTTAAAGGAGTGAATTCTGCCTTTCATAATTAAGGGCTTTCTAGAGTTGCTCAAATAGGGTATATCCATCAACCTCAAAAGGACGTTGGAAATATTTTGCATGTTTAATCATTATTTTGTTTTCTTATATTTTTGGCTCTATCTAATACACAATAAATGACTTAAGGATACATCATAGGCATTTATTTCCTTTAACAGAAAATTGTACACTGCATCCGTCTTCTAGACACATCACTACAGTCAAAGTTGTGGTTAAAAGAGAATCTAAAAAGCCATGAGGCATAGTTGGTACTGTCCCATCTTGGTGAGACTATAGTTGATTTTGACTTTCACCGTATAGTTTTCCATGTTGTTAAGTGTTTCTACAACGTGCACTTCATACTTTGATACTCAGAAAAATGCAGTAACTTCCAAGTATTTCAAAAGGTAGGTTCACATGCTAACGACTACCGCCTGCAACACTCTTCCCACTACCAGAGCCCGAGAAACAGGCGGAAGCTAACCAACGCACACAGGAGTTGACATCCAGTCACAATTTACCATTCTACCTCTATAGCAGCCATCGGTCTCCCTCCTACTTTGCTTTGCTTCCCCCTACCCCACCACCAAAATCAGCCTCTTGCCGACTCTTTTCAGCTACGGGCAGGTGGCTGTTCTCCCACATGTCCTCTAAATACCAACTTTTCATTCTAGGCTGCTTCACAGAGGTGTCCCTCCACCCATCACCGCGCTGGAGACGACCACCTTCTACTAGGTTCCGCAAAGCCTCCTCCCCTTCCAAGCCCTGTTCCTTTCCAGAGATCATCTTTCCTCCAAGATTCTCAAAAGAAGAAAACCCTAAGGGCCCATAGATCCTAATGATCACAGTACTCCTGGCTCTGCAAGGCACAGCCAGAGGTAGGAAGAAAAGGGAAACGGGCTGTGGGCCCCTGCTCATAGTCTTACAGCCTTGTTCCAGACCCACAAAAAATGAGACAGATGGACTTGTCAGCCACACAGGGCTCTCTGCGGTTCCCCAGGCCCTGCTGCTGCCTCAGGCCTGTATGCCTTGGTACATCAGTACCTTATTCTTGAAACGCCCTCTTTCCCCCTCTCTCCCTTTCCCCCCAACTTCTGCAATCCAAACTTTTGCATTAAAAGACTTGGTTTGAACTACTAACACTGTCACTTTGCAAACATCTAAATCTAGAGTATTCATTATGGCCTGCACGCGCTAAAACTTTGAAAACTGTAAAGTTGATTTAATTTTATTGTTAAAATTAATGTTAAAAAATGAGTACGCCTATTCAAACAAAATATTAAAGAATAAAAGCACGCACTTTACATGTGACGGCATTTAATGCGAGTAATAATATTTTAAACTCCATTTCAAGCATTGCATAAAATTTTAAAATATACTTTTCAGCATTTTAATATGTGTTGTTAACAGCAAAGTCTAAATCTATTCTTGAATTTACTATGTAAAATTTCATTTTCTATCATGACTGCTTTTAAACTTACACCCTTACCCACCGAGGAAAATTCTCAATGAATATATATAAATTGTTCTAGCTTTACAATGTTACATTTATAAATTTCATCTCTAATCAGTCACTAGGCTCTTATCGGACTGCCCAGGATGGAGGAAAAAGGCAGCGACAACTAGAAACACAGAGAGATATTAAAAATACCATTCAGGAAAATAAATATAAGTTTTACCCTCTACATTATTAGTGGGGGGGGGGATGGAATTTGGTTGTTTTTTTTCCCTCTGGCAGTAAGAGGAAATGTAAAACCAACTAAAAAAAGGACAGAAATGTCAGTATAAACATATGGATAATAAATCAAGTGATTTTAAAATTTTGCAAATATTAAACTTCTCATTCACTATGCAAGCAGTATTTAAAATTACACTGCTGCTTCATTTATGTGCAGCATAACTTATTTCCTGCTGTTCTAAATCAAGTTAGTCAGATTATTCTCGAGCATAAATTACATTTAGGGAGTAATTTAGGTACTTTGGGACCTACTTTAACACTTTCAGGTCATTAAGGTGGTGCTCAATTCTATGAAATAGATTTAAATAAATAATATCCTAGTCGCCTTCTGACACATCCATTGTGGCTTCATACTTGGGTCTGCTAACTCAGCATTAGGCTGTTGATTATTTCTTCCTACATATTTCATCTTTGATGAGGTGAGTAGGAGGTACCTCCACTAACGTCTCATGGTTCAAACTGTAGGTGTTGATAAATAAAGTTAAATCAGTTCTTTGTCCCAAATCACGGTACCTTACTCGTCCCCAACCACCACCCCCCCCCCCCGCAGCTTTCCCAGTAATACAATTATGTAGTAAAACCTAAGAATGCTAGCACTTATGGGTTTTTTTCTTTTTCTACAGAACCTGACTTACTCTGAGGAACGCTCCCACGGCTCTAACTTGCCCTACCCCGCTGATACCCCTTTTATTTTTCTCTCCTAAGACAATGCCCAAGATTTCTAGGCTGAAGTATGTCCTCTCATGCCTATTTGTTAATATACTGGACCCAGGTCCATTCATGCATAATTAGACTCTACTCCAGCTTCCTGAGTGTCCGTCTCACTGCAAACACTCTCTGGATACATGCTTGTACCTGGACCCATGATCTCACCTCCTCAAGCAAACAGAGCACAGTGGTCACACTGCCGAGGCTGGAATTCTGGCTTCACAATTTACTGTGTGGCCTTGGACAAGTCAGGGACCTCGCTGAAAAGTAAGTATAAAGTAGTTCCTACTTTTTCCCAAAGGTTAATTGTGAGGGTGAAATGAAGGAATGTATTTAAATTTCTCAGAACAGTGTCTGGCAGTGTTCGACAAACAGTTGTAGTAGTTGTTGGTCTAATTATTCTGCCTCTGTTTGGCTTAGATTTTCAAATGCAAAGCAAATCACCAATATAAATTCCAAGACATGCCAGTGTCTCTTTGGTGGGGGTAATTCATTATCCAGCTCATGGAAGCTGAATCACGACTCTAGCATAGAATCCATGGTTTACCATGTCTGACCCGAACCACACTATACGTATTTTTGAAACGCCTTTCATTGTGAAACAATATAGAGAAGGATACGTATAATCCCATGTTGCCATCACCAAAGCCAAGAAATTAAAAACAAATTTCCAGTAGCCAGAACCCATCTTTAAGATAAACATTTTTAAGTTTATTTATTTATTTTGAGAGAGAGACACCCTGGGGGGGGGGAAGTAAAGAGAGAGAGAGAGAGAGAGAGAGAGAGAGAGAGAGAGAGAGAGAGAATCCCAAGCAGGCTCTACACCGTCAGCACAGAGCCCAATGTGGGGCTCTGGAACTCACAAAACTGTGAGATCTTGACCTGATCCAGAATAGACAATCAGACACTTAACCGACTGAGCCACCCAGGTACCCCTCCAGTAGCCAGAAACCCTCTTGAACTGCCTCAATCACTACTCCCTGCTACCTCCACAATTTAATCTCCTTCCTCACTTTCATGGTAATCATTCCCTTAGAGCTTTGAAATTTAAATAAGCCTCCCTAACACTGGAGTTTTTGGTTGTATATGCTTTTGAAAATTTATAAATGCAACCATATAATATGTATTCTTTCATATGAGGGTTTATTTGCTCAATATTATACTTTTTCCCCTTTTCTCCCCACAAAGTTATACTTTTAAGATTTTTGTTAAAAATGTTTAAATGTAATTAATCAAAGATATTTCTTTATTCATTGTTGTATAATATTCTTCTGCATGCTTTTTAAAACTGTTAATACGTATTTGGGTGTTTCTGGTTTGAAGCTATTATAATGCTGCTATGGACATTCCTGTACCTATCTCCTGGAATGTGTGCACAAGCATTCCTGTGGAGTATATACCTAGGACTGAAACTGATGAGCCACAGGTTATGTACATCTTTAATGCGACAAAATACTACCAGATGTTTTTCACTCCTAGCATAGTAGCATATGAAAGTTTACACTCCCCTTTGCAATTTACAGTCCGAGAGAAAGTGTATGAGAATTCCCAGGGCTCCACGTTCTCACCAGCAAGTGGGACTGCCAGCCTCTCAAATCTCAACCATCCGGGTCATATATGGCGATATTTTAGTTTTAATTTGCAAGCTCTGACTTCTAGTGGGGCTGGCAAATTCCTTCTGGGTTTACTGGCCATTTGGATTTCTTACTTTGCGAAAATGACCAAAGTCTTATGTTAATGTGAGACGTAAAACACATTTGCTATGTAGTATAAGTCGATCACTCTGGAAACACCATCCTAAGATATAAAACTGTCAGCAGCCCACAAGCCCTCGTTGTGCCCCCTCCCTCACTTTTCAAGAACTCCTCTTGGTTTTCTATCATTGTCTGTTCTTAAAGATTTGTAGGAAATCTTCAATTATGGAGGCACGTACTTCATCAGTTATTTGTGTGTTCCCAGTATCTCCTCACACGCTGTGGCTTTCGGTTTTACACTCTCAATGTTGTCTTTTGATGTACAGAAGTTATTCATATAAAACATAGTCTGGTGTATTATTTTCAATTCTGATTACTGCTTCACATGTATATTTAAGAAATCTTCCTCTATCCAACATTCATTAACATATTCCCTATTTTCTTGCAAAAATTTTATTAATTTGCTTTTTCCCATTTACCTTGGTAATCCTCCAGGGTTTTATTTTCATGTATAGTGTGAACTAAGATGTGTGTTTTCTAAACAGGACATTTTATTTTATTTTATAAGGTAAGACGTGCATAGGGAACAAAATAATGGTGTATGGTGGAAAAACAAAAATGTGTGCAGTGAAAAGTAAGTCTCTCCTACTCGATTCCCTCAATTCAGCTAATTCTGCTCTCACTGTAAATAAAAATTTTATAATTTGAAATATTTCTAGAGTAGGGCAAGGGAATACAGATACATTGACATAAAGTAATAGACTTTTCATTCAGTTTTATTATTTTCAGTATATCCATTGCTAGTATTTTTAAAGCTCTGGATTGACATTTTATTTTGTAATATAATACCCTTAATCCTGTCTATGTTGTGAGTCTGGTTCAGGCTACAAGCCACTTTGGAATGGTACTCTGCTGTTAAGTTTTTTTTACAGTGACTATTATACTTGAGTTTAGCAACCCATTCTCATGCCTTTATTCCCTCTCTCCACTGCTGAAATTCTACACATTTTGTTTCTCTGGTTTCTCATAGTAAGTTTTCATTTATTGCCATATGAGTAAACAGAAAAGATGGACTTTATTTGAACTAGCTCACCAACATCAACACTTAATGTGACCTCTTTCCAATCACAAGGGACTCTTTTGCCATGTTTAAAAGTCGGCATATTTTTTACCCCAAGAGAAATCTCGTTATTATAGGTGAGCCTCTTGGATTTCCTGTCTGGACATTCCCCTACAGAATCTCCTTAACTTTTAAAATTTCAACTAACATATACACCAGAGATTGGCAACTTTCTCTATAAAGTTTTCTGAAGTAAGTATTTAATTAATTAGTTAATTAATTAATTTTTAAAGTTTCTTTATTTTGAGAGACACAGAATGCAAGCCAGCGGAGGGGCAGAGAGAGAGGATAGAGAATCCTAACCAGGATCTGTACAGAGCCCAACGCTGGGCTCGATCCCATGACCATGAGATCATGACCTGAGCCGAAATCCAGAGTGCAGGCACTTAACCGTCTCA